>NC_140995.1:28610799-29215669 GCF_052327205.1 Somniosus microcephalus | reverse complement strand
TAAGTCACTGTTATGGGGATTCTACCACCTCGTAGATGGGTGGGTGACCTCAAAATCTCCCCCATAATGTCAGTTAACCAGTTAGCTCTGGGAAGGGACTCTGGCTGAAAGGAAACTCATTCATCTCGAGACCAGATATTAGGACCAGAAGGCTAACCGGGAAATGTTAAATGAACCCATTAATAGGAATAGTATGGTGTACTTTTAATATTTTCTTGTTCTGAAAGAAGTTGGATTAAGATGGAACTGATTACAACTGTTAATCTGTGTGTTCACTTGCTAGCTGTAAAATAAAACAGCTTAGCAATCGTTATTAGGCCTCACCTTACTAAAATGTTTTCAGTCCGCCAGCTGAAAGATCGGAGAAGCACAGTCTGTATGGACTCCTGCTTTCACTTAAAGTGATTTTGACAACTTTCCTTCAGTCCTTGCACAAGCCTTTGTTTCCTTTTGCATAACTGTTCGTATTCTGGTCACCTTCTAGTTATTCCAAAGAGTTCCAGCACTTGCTTTATGTGTTCAAGTCTCTGGAGTGGGACTTAAACCCACAAGCTTCTGACTCGGGGGCAAGTGTGCTACCCACTGAGCCACACCATTGCCCTGGTAGCTCGCCCAGTCTCTCGTCATGGCTCCAGCAGGAGTGTGCTGACACCCTTAATAAAAGGTGGCAACCCCACCAGAGTTATGACAGGAAAACGCCCACAGAATTCTAAGGCCCATCTTTCCACATGGGACCATATTTCTAGGAAACACGCCTATAAATCTTTTCAACAATACTAGCACTTAAAAATATGTATTTTTCCAATCCCCAAAAGGTTGTGACTGCTGCTGCAGAGGGTGGTTGGAATCTGGAACTCGCTGCCTGAAAGGGTGGTAGAGCCAGGAACCCTCACAACATTCAAGAAGCATTTAGATGAGCACTTGAAACACCATAGCATACAAGGCTATGGACCAAGTGCTGGAAAATGGGATTAGAATAGACAGGGCTTGATGGCTGGCGTGGACACGATGGGCCAAAGGGCCTCTTTCTGTGCTGTATAACTCTATGACACTATGACAACTCCAAAGGTGCCAGCATCTCTGCAGCATATTGCCAAAGTGGTCATTCATCAAATGTGAGCCCAGGGTGTTGGCAAGCTATTTGAATGTAAGGAGCATAACAGCCTGACCTTACCCTGTCCTTCCTTACTTGTTGTTATTACGCACATACATTTTCCATCAGGGCTCACTGGTTAGCGATCAGAAGCAAGATTGCTACCTGATATTTTCCATTTCCTACCTCAAGGACAATTGTGGTACCTTCACCATTGCCCTGGATGAGATAAGATAACTCAATGCAGACTAGGAGTTGTACGGGGACTTCTTGATAAGGTGGTTAAAAAAGCACATGGGTTTCTAAATAGAGGCATAGAATATAAAAGCAAAGCGATCATGCTAGAACTTTATAAATCACTGGTTAGGCCTCAGCTGGAGTATTGTGGACAATTCTGGGCACCACACTTCAGGAAAGATGTAAAGGCCTTAGAAAGGGTAGAGAGGAGGTTTACCAGGATGTTACCAGGGATGAGGGACTTCAGCTATGAGGAGAGGTTGGAAAAGTTAGTGGTGGCGTGGGGAATGGGTGGTGAGGCTCGCTGTACTCAGAAAATGAGCCCTCAGGTGCCGCGAAGATTTTTAGTCAGACCTTCTCTTTTACCTTGCTGGCCTTAAAGTTTTTGACTCAAAGCAGTTTGATAAGGTGGGGGGAAAGCATTTGGACATTTTCTTACTTTTGTAGCACTTGGCAGTGCTGAATTTAAAAGAGGTAGAGGGTTCTTAGGACATAGCGTGCCCTACCAGAAACATTGGTGGAAACAGAATCCATAATAGTTATTAAAAGGGAAGTTCATACTTATTTAACAGAATAAAATATAAAAGGGTACGGGGATAGGGCAGTGGAATGGGACTAAGCAGATCACTCTTTCAGAGAGCTGACACAGTTGTAATGGGCTAAATGGTCGCTTTCTGTGCTGTAGAATTCTACAGGCACAAAATTCCAGTCCAGATCAAGGTTAAACTGGGCAAATCTCCAATCATAGGACTGGAAAATGGGGTAGAACCAGGTTGCACTTTCATTTCGCCCTGTTTTTTTAGTTTCAGACATTTGGGCTGCGATTTCGCCGTCCAGGACGGCCAGGGTCGGTAGCGCGGTCCCAGCCCACTGCCACCTCCAACCCGCTCTCTCCAAGTGCTTTTCCATTGATCGGGCTTGTTAAGCCCGCCCAGCGAGATTCCCACCCAATAAAAAGGAAGCCGGTTTGATGCCGTCCATTTGATGACACGTCATCAGCCGGTTTCCTTAGAGGGGCCATGTCCAAATTGATTTTGACAGTTGTGCAGTCAGTGTTCTACAGCATTGAGGTGCTGCAAACACTGACAAGCGGTGCACGGCTGCACCCAGGCTCTCCCATGACTCCTTCCATATGCTTATGGAGGGAGTCACAGCACGCAGGGAGGTTCTCTTCCCTTCCAATGGGTGGAAGACACCTCCCCAGGAGACCAACGCAGCCTGGTTGCACATTGCAGAGGAGGGCACAAGCAGGGATATCATCAGGAGCACCAGGCTGCAGTGGCTCAAGCCTTTCATTGATCTCAGTAGATCACGAAACGTTACTGCAAAGCCACACTCAACCTCATCCTGCTGTGCCACTCATCACATCCCCATCATTCTGCCTTCCCTACCCTACTCCTGCACATCCTTACTCACACCAACTTACCTTGCACCTCCACCCATCCCTCTCTATCTACATTGGCCCAGAAATTCGGGTCGGGGGCTTCCCGCGGGTGCAAGCCCCCGACCTACACTTACATATCGCGCTGACATTTGAAGACTGGGCCTGCTTGGATTTCCGGTCTGCGGCCCGGTTCAGCTCCCGGCGCGCTGTGCGTGCATGATCCAGCGGCGTACTTAGTGCAATGAGCTGGCTAGGATCACGTGAGCACTGGGCAACCAATGGGAGTTTACAAAAGTCCATTCATGAGTTAGACATAAGACCTGTCAAGCTCATGAAAAGTACGGGCACCCAAAACGCTACTTAAACTTTAAATAAAAGTTAAAAAAACATTCCAATAATTAAATTAACTATTAATAACTTAAAAAAACGAATTTAAACAATTATTCAAATTTCTGCCAAAATTTTTTTTTCAAAAAATCGGGTCCAAAAATACACTTACCTTACTGTAAATTCTTTAAAAATAATAAACCTGTGGAAAAAAATGTCTAACTTTAATTATTAGACCACTTACCTTATAAAACTAAGTCCTTATGTCTGCTTATTACATTCGTAAAAAGTGGAGGCCTTCACGCACGGACAAACCTGTGAAAAAAAACGAAGTTGAACGCGTACGCGCTGCCTCAAACGTCGCTAGGGAACCGCCTCTTAACCCCTTGGTTCAGAGGAGAGGAAATGCTGGTTTTACCCCGTCCGTACTCATGCGTTGGGACCGGAATTACTGGGCCAATATCACTTCCCCATCTCACTAGCCACCCCTCACATTCACCCTCATCCTAGTGCAATCATACCAACTAACAACACACAAGGGTAGACACTTGGGTGTTTTATGCAATGTTCATGTGAAGTTTCTGTTAATGTGCTGTCAAACATTATGTAAGAAGTCACACAACACCAGGTTATAGTCCAACAGTTTTATTTGAAATCACAAGCTTTCGGAGCGCTGCTCCTTCGTCAGTTGACTTCACCTGACGAAGGAGCAGCACTCCGAAAGCTTGTGATTTCAAATAAAGCTGTTGGACTATAACCTGGTGTTGTGTGACTTCTTACATTTGTCCACCCCAGTCCAACACCGGCATCTCCACACCCTGTCAAACGTTGAAATGTTTATTTTCAACACTTTGCGTTCTTGGGCAGATTTCTGTGCACCTTTGAAAGTGGCTTAGTGAGTTGCAGTGATTGATGAGACATAATGGTACCCCCCGCAATGGTGATGAGTATGAAAGGAGTGGCTTGGGCACTGTAGGGAGGCTTTATGGTGTTGGTGTGGGGTGGTGCCAACCTGGCGTATCATGTGGAGCCAGGGTGTGCAGCGTCAAGTAAAGTAAATCTGGCCATGGTGAGACCATCCCTGGTGTCCCGGGCAGCAATGTGGTCAGGTGCTGATGCCCTGTGTTCTGTGCCGCATCAGTTGATTGCGGAGAAGGTTCGTGTGGATGTTAGTGCTGCTGGTGTGCCTGGTACTGCTGGTGTTGGGGCTGATCGTGGTGGGATTCTGAGGACCAAGGTGAGATTTTTTTTCAAGGGCACCGATGCTGATGGAATAGATTGCAGATGAGGGTGAGATGACAGAAGCGATCTGTCAATGGTGAGAGAGGTTGTTCCAATGAGGTGACACTGGATAGAGAGTTTGCTCCAAACACTTATAAGCTGCTTAAAGCTCAATCTATCTTCCAAATGCAGTAAGTAACAGCTTCTAACCTTGGAAAGTGAAGACCTATGAAATGGAAGCTTTTATAGACCATTTGCAGCTGTCAAGTTAGTAAATCATCCCATGCTGACACAACACCCGACCTTCTTACCTGAGGTTATCCCCAAGCAGCAGGGAAGCTGTTGGCGAACTCTAAAAATCTAAAGGTTAGTTTAAAATAAGACTTAATTGCCTCTTAACGATGCATTTAATGATCTAAATTGTCTCCCCCGTCGGTTGGTGTCGGTCTGTTCAGCGCTGACAGACCCAACACCTGGGAGACTCACGTGGAGACAGCTTGACATCGGCTTCCCGACCCGCTGTCAATCTTTTCTATTTTAACAGCTGACCAGCCTCTGATCCCACCCTCTCAGCGCTGGTAAAATTCCGACCTTGGTGTGGGGGTGGGGGTGGGTGTGCCCCCCTCCCCCATGCGTTAAGCGAGCATGGCTGGGAAGTTCCCAATATACCTGAAGAATTCTGCTCTTTTTTCCCTTAAAGGCCTCAGTGGAATTCTCAGCAGCTAACAACTGCTGTAAGTCTCACTGAGGGCCCATTAAAAGCAACAGACCTTGCCAGAAGTAGGGTTATCCAAGTAAGGGGATCGATTACCTTACTGGACCAGACTGCCTTTTAAGTTTAAGATCCCTTGGAGCCACTTTTGCTTTGGAAATGGCTCTGTGCCGCTTTCCCTTCCTACCGGCAGGTCAGGGCAGGTATAGCTGATGCAACTTTACAAACACAAAGTCTGCCCTGTACTAATGACCCTGTGGATATTAGTGGGATGACATCATTACGTTATTGGAGCACTCTTTGGACTGTTCAGTCAAAGAAGTATTGTTTCCATGGAAAAGTAAGTAGCAATTTTTTGGGGTTGTAAACAAACACACGCACAACACATTGAGTAAATTGCATCAAATCACCATTGTGCTGCTTGCCTGCTGTGTCATTGTAATGAAAATCTCCCTAAACCTTAAGGAAGGCTCTCTAAATACTTTTGTTCCACAAATACGATGGGGGTGTTAAATTGGCTAGCCTCTGAAAATGGGCGCAGGGATCGCGATGCGCAACTAACCCGCGCCTGTACAGTGGAATGCAAACAGCACGGCAACTTGGTGCTGCCTGTTCATTTCCATGATTTCTGCGTGCAGCCAGCACTCCCCGTGCTGTTCATTGGCTGCACGTATCAGCAGGGGGCCCAATATCATTAGTGCCTAGTGTAAAGTCTGTGGGTTGTTTAGTTAATTAATACACAGACTACCAGAGTAACTTAAAACAGGACTTTACTATTCGAAGGTCAGGGCGAATCTGCCCAATAAATCCTGACACAGCACTTATATACCGGTGTGGTCACTGTCGGTATTACAGTATACAGAAGCCAACAAAGTAGTGCAACACCTAAAGTAGTTCTCTTAAAGGTGGATGGTTACATACAATAGTTCTCTTAAAGGTAGACGGGTACATACACTACAATCCTCCCTTTTTAGCTTACAACATACTGATTCCCCATTAAACATAACATATAATCAACTTCATGTAAAACAATTCACAGATATAGTCTCTGCGGGAAACAGTTCACAGATTCAGTCTCTGCGGAAACAGTTCACAGATTCAGTCTCTGGTCTTGACTCGGTCCGAACAACATCTCTGTGGTGTAGCCGGTTCACCTTTCTAGCATGACTCATCCAATAGTCTTTCCCTTGGCTTAACAGCTTGAACTTCCATCCTGCTGAACCAGCAGTGCTGACTTTTAGAAACAGCTGGACTGCCTTGGTAATTTTTCCTACTTTCCAACTGATTTGGCCCCCTTCGTAGGGCCCACGTGCATGATCTCATAGAAGTGATAATGATTTAGATGGTTATCGTCTTCTGCTTCGTCTTTTTCTTTTCTGCTTCTTGGAGACTCTTGGGGCTCCCTTATCCGCTGCCAGCTGTAGCGCCACCATCTCCCTATGTTCCTTAGACTTTAAGTGCTTCATCCTGATTTCTGCACTTTGGGAGTTTTCATCACAAGCTGGGCAGGCCAAGTCATCGTAATATTCCGTGTCACTCAACAGGTCATGGTAATATTCGGTGTCGTCCTGAGCTAGTCTAGCGAGAGGGCCTGCTACTTCTTCCTTACCCAACTGGACGTTAGCCGACTGTTGTTCCCTCCCTAGACATCTTTCCTGAAGAGACTTCTTCATGCGTTCATATTCATCCCACTCTTCCTGGGTTTCCTGCCAATCCTTCACTAATGACCTCATTTGTGATTCCAATACTTCCCCTCCCATCGGGGATTGATTGATCGGGCTATTCAATCCTTCTACTGGAGCAGCTGTTTCAACATTCTGTAGTTCACATTGACGTGATTCAGCGTACTTTTGGCAGCCCCGTAAAATCTGTGTTGCAACCTCAACTATTCCCCAAACTTTTGAGAGCTCCGAACCCCTTCCCTTTGAAGATTGAAGCTCGTGTTCAAATGGTTCCCATTGCAGAGTCTTCTCTCTCAGCATATGAAGGAGTTGGCTGACCGTTAACTCTTCCACGGGGACCCTGTGGATCAGAGTCTTCTCCATTTCATCCACCTTTTCCTCCAATGCTTTCACCTTTTTTTCCTCTTGTACTTTGGCTTTAAGCGCTCGGAGAAGTTGCGCCTTGATGCTCTCTAGCTCATGTTCAGGGGCCATTCTTACAGTCTCTGTGTTTCTTACAGTTGCCTTTTCTTTCACTGAAAGAATTCCCAGTTGAATCTGTTCTTCAAGTTGTTGAACCTCGGTCATTGCCGCCTCATATTTGTCTTGGATTTCCTTCAATATTTTTATGAGTTCTTGGACATCTTGACTTTCATGTTCTGCCATGTCTTTCACCTCTAATTTCTCATCTATGGATGGAACTTCTACCGATGAGTCTGTCTTGGCCTTTGGACTTCTTGCTCATGTTCAACCTTTAGTTGCTCATATGCTTCCACTGAAACTAGCTTTTCGGAGGTTGCCGAGTTAACCCCCTCCAGGATTGTAGCCTGGGCCTGTTCATACTGTTCCTTCAACTTCTCAAGCTCTGCTTGTAAGGAGTCGTAGAGAAGAACTGGAATAAAATCCTGGCTTCCTGAAGATTCCTCTTCATTTGCTTCTTTCTGCAAATATTCTAACTCCTGAACATCATAAGGGAGATGTGATCGGTGATTGGTCACGATGGTTCTATGGTCACTCTTTGCTTGAGCTAGCTGCTTCTGTTGTCTTTCCAGATTCTCCCATTTGGTGTCATAGAACTTTTTCATTGTTTTGATCTCTTGTACGAGATGGTAACTCAATTGTTCTAATTGTTGTCGTAATTTGAAATAAAGTTGAGTCCGAGCTCGGTGTTCTTCCGTCATGGATATGTCCTTAAACTGAACAGACTCAGAATTCTCTGTCAAACTATGTTGTCGTTGTTCGGTGAAGATCTGTTCTGAAACTTTGTTCTTCTCTGGAGCATAAGCCTTTCTGCATGCCTTCGTTTTTCCAACCTTAGTCGGCAAGTCCATTTTAGCCTTGTCTTTCACATTTGGGTTGGTCTTATCGTCATCCGATTCAGAATCTGAGCTGATTGTCTGCACCGAGTCCTCACTCGTTATGGCTTTTAGATAGTGCCATTCCATGTCTATTTTCTTGATCCACTCCCGTCCTAGAAGTGGTGGTCCTCCCTCAGGTAGTACGTATAAGTTCATTCTTGGGTGTTCTTTACCCCTATCTCTCACCTTGACTCTTATCTTTCCCATGGGGTATACTTTATGCCCCGTGTATGTCTGCAATACGAACTTGGTATCTCTTAAGGGTATATGTGAGAATAGCTGGTGGTAATCCCTTCGATTTATGACTGATAGAGCTGATCCAGTGTCCAACTCCATTTTCACTTGGACTCCAGCTATTTTTAGCATGACCCAGATAGTTTGTAGGTCAGCTTCCTTACTCACATTGTGAATTCTCAGACTACCCAGCTCCTGGCCATTTGGGTCTGAGTCCGAATTCCGTTCGTCTGAACTCTTCTCAGCCACCTTGTGTACCTTGTTGTACTTTTCCTGTGATGGCTTCCTTTGGTTGTTGGTCCTTTGGTTGTTGGTCTTCTTCCCTGACCGGCATACCTTAGCTATGTGACCCAGTTTGCCACATTTCCTACATTCCTGGTTCTTAAACCAGCATTGGTTCTGGTCGTGTGTTGTCTTCCCACAACGATAACATTTTGTTGTACTCGAGGTAATTTGATCCACACTGAGTGCCGCTGCCTTTAGCTGCATTTCCGCAGTTCCCTTCGCTGCGGCTTCGTACAATGCTGCAATAAGGACAGCCCTGTCAAGTGTAAGGTCGTTCTCTTCGAGTAGTCGCTTTTGCGTTCCTTCCTTTGACAACCCGCACACGAACTTGTCTCGCAATGCCTCTGTCAGATTCCCTCCAAACTGGCAGTGTTTCGTTAGTCTACGCAGTTCGACCAAGTATTCTGCGTTGCTTTCGTCTTTCCTTTGCGTTCTCGCATAGAATTTGAATCGTTCCGCCAACATCAACGGTGTGGGGTTCAAGTGATCCTTCAGAACAGTCACAATATCATCGAAAGTCTGATCCGCCGGTTTAGCTGGTGCTAGTAGATGCTTCAAGAGCCCGTATGTCTTCGCGCCCATCGAGTTTAGCAAGGTTATAGCTTTGTCATCTTCTATTTTATTGGCCTCACAATAGATCTCAATGCGTTCCACATACGTGGCCCAGTCTTCTACCTCGGAATTAAAATCGTTGATGTTACCACGCTTAGGCATCTTCCTCTCTTCCTGATAACACCACGAATTATTTCTTTAAATTTTCTTTTATTTTTTTTTTCCAAGATGGCGGTTCCCGCGAAAATGGCGGTTTCCCGCGTTTCTTCCCTAGCGGGAGGGGTACACTTTCCCCACGGGCAACGGCCGCTGGCTTTCAGGTTCACAGCCTGCGCGTCGGCTTCAGTGCTTTCCCTTTTCTCGGCAGGGCAACCAGCGCTGGGTACACCCCGTTGACGGCGAACAGTTTCAGCCGCTGGACTGGCTCTCGCTCAGTCTCCCTTGCTCGGGCTCTGTCTCTCTCCCGCTCGCTCGGCTCTACCGGCGCTGGGTACACCCCGTTGACGGAGAACAGTTTCAGCCGCTGGACTGGCTCTCGCTCAGTCTCCCTTGGTCGGCTCTGCCTCTCCCGCTCGCTCGGCTCCCAATCGCGCCTCCCAGCCCTCTCGCAGTCCGGTGCTTCCCTCCCCGGCTGCGGCTGAGTTTATCTCTTCCCGCGCCTACGTTCCCGGTTGCAGCGCTTCGTGGCTTCGGTCGCTGCCCGGCCTTTTTCGCCGGTCGCGGTCTAGCTGTCTCACGACGCCGTTGCGTCCCCCAGCCTGTCTGTACCACGGCTTCCTTGCTCCACGCTGCCCCAGTCTCAGCGCCTCTGGACCCGGCTTCTGTCCGGCTCCTTTCCCCCTCGACCGTGGTCGAGTGCACCGCCCTTATCCTCCGGTTATTCTTTTCACTTTCCCTTACTCACAGTCACCGTGGCCGCCTTGCTTCTCGTGCTGATCGGCTCGCTCCTCACCGTGGCAGAAGGGACAGTCAGTGCCTGTCGCTGATGGAAGTCTTTGTCTCTAAATTCTTCCTCCTTTCTAGTTCTGCAGCCTCGAGTTTTCTCCCAGCAGAACGACGAGGGCGGTTGCCTCTTCTCGACGCTCGTTAACTGCTTCGGAAGTATTGTTGCCGCAGGGTACGATCGGACTCATCGCCACTGTAAAGTCTGTGGGTTGTTTAGTTAATTAATACACAGACTACCAGAGTAACTTAAAACAGGACTTTACTATTCGAAGGTCAGGGTTGATCTGCCCAATAAATCCTGACACAGCACTAAAATACCGGTGTGGTCACCGTCGGTATTACAGTATACAGAAGCCAACAAAGTAGTGCAACACCTAAAGTAGTTCTCTTAAAGGTGGACGGTTACATACAATAGTTCTCTTAAAGGTAGACGGGTACATACACTACACCTAGCACTACTTAAATCTAGTCTGCACCTCTTAAAGGGGAGGTGCATTGTGGTTGCTGGTGTTGCTGAGCAATCTGTTCTCCAGCAGATTTACTCTCCAGCAACCCTCTATGGATATGGCCTCCTGTTGAGAGCCCTTCTCTCCCTTCCTCCTCCTCCCTCTTCTAGCAGCTTGTCCTGCTCTGCATGACCTCTGTTCAGTCTCCCATTCATGCTCAATGCCAAGAGGAAAGCCATCAGTGTCTGGAAGCAATTGATTTGTTCTCAACCCTTAAAGTCACCAAAAAAGTACTTCAGCACCAGCCAGATCAATCCCTGTAGACTACTGAAATTTTAACAAGTATGGAAAAGCACCCAAAATATGTAGAATTGCAGCAACAGCCAGAAGAAATAATCCAACAACTAACCTGTCATTAAATAGTGCTGGTGGGGGTCCTTCATGCCGATGAACATGTGTTCAGTTGTGGGAGGTTAAGAGAGGGCGTAGGCTGTAGCGGGAGCTGCAAAATGGCAGCGCTAGTGTCAAATCAACGAGCAACGCTGATTGACGTAATTATCTGCCTGCTCTGCATGATGCCGGTGGAGGGTAGGTATGCAGGTGCTAACCCCTTTACCAATATGGCATCCGGTGCACTTCCCATCGGAAGTGTGCGCCTGTGTCATGGATGCCATTTTGGATCCTTAAGGAGACACGTAGTGCCCAAAAAATGGGCAATAATGCGTCAAATTTCCCCCCCCCCATTGCCCCTTAAAAGATAATTATATTTAACAAGCATTGCTAATAGTTGATACATCAATGGCAAACTGAATGACTCTTTCATAACTGAAGACAACTTATATTTTACAGCTTGGCAGATAGCATGAATAACGGAATGTGAAAATAAATCTGGAAGGCAAATAATGAATTGATCTTTGGAACTCCTGCATGATGCATTATGGTTGGAGGTCAAGAACTATAATTTCTTCAAGAACTATATAATCTTGATGCAACAGAATGAATAGTGAATTTGACATTGGCCTCTGGAGATTCCTGGATAGATTGAGATTTCTAACATAGTGAGGATTCATGATAGAGCAGATTATAATAAAAATATATTATTAAAGTAAGGTAACACTACATGACCAAGTGAATTACAGCGACTGAGCCACACGTGATTTCATCATTCAAATCCTGTAACTGTATTTTTTAATAAAAAGAGCAGAGGGAGAACCAGTGTCTGACCACACAGTCTTGGACTACATTGGTACCAGGAAAGTCCACCGTCTGGGCAATCTAAAATAAAAAAATGCAACCGTGGACTTAAAAAGTGCAGTAAGTTAAAACTTTAGCTCAAAAGATAAGTGGTCTCACTGAATGTATGGTAAAAATAATTTAGAAAAATTAGTATATAAGAAACAAAATCATGATCGATTCCTGGGATGAGAGGGTTGTCCTATGAGGAGAGATTGAGTTGATTGGGCCTATACTCTCTGGAGTTTAGAAGAATGAGAGGTGATCTCATTGAAACATATAAGATTCTGAGCTCCCCTAGCTAGAGAGTCTAGAACTAGGGGACACAGTCTCGGGATAAGGGGTCGAACATTTAAGACCGAGATGTGGAGGAATTTCTTCACTCAGAGGGTTGTGAATCTTTGGAATTCTCTACCCCAAAGGGCTGCGAATGCTGAATCATTGAATATATTCAAGACTGAGATAGATTGATTTTTGGACTCTAGCGGAATCAAGGGATATGGGGATCGGGCGGGAAAGTGGGTTTTAGGTTGAAGATCAGCCATGATATTCTTGAATGGCGCGGAACAGGCTCGAGGGGCCGTATGGCCTACACCTGCTGCTAAATCTTATTTTCTTATGTTCTTATGATCTTGGCCTACTCATATACAACCTACACATCGCTGCACTAACATGGCAAACCATGTCTTCAAATTCTGAAAGGCTTTGTGAAGAGGTATTGGCCCCAATATTAGCTGGGAAACATGTTGGGAGCTTGGGGAGGGGGTGGGGGGCCAATATCATGTGGGAAACCCGGAAGTATGTTCAGCGCATCTGTCAGAGGCATTTTAACTCAATCACCTCATTAACATTTTACTTCTGGGTTTTTGCAATGTTCTCACCTACTTCCTTTAAAACACTGGGATGGAAACCAGCTGGCCCTGGGGATTTGTCACTCTTTAGTGCCATTACTTTCTTCATTACTGCTATTTTGCTTACGTTAATTTTGGTGATTCCCCATCCCTGATTCAATTTTGGAAAGTCTGGCATGCTATCCTCTTCCTCTACTGTAAATATTGATGCAAAGTAATTATTCAGCAGGTCCACCATTTTCTAATTGGAAACAAGAGAGGAGGAAGTTAAAGAATGGAGCTGAGATGTTCCAAAGCTGCATCCCGATTTACTGATGCCTCCCTTGATATGCTGCTGGGGGTTTTAAGGAGCTGCAGGGACACACTAATTGCCAGCAGTGGGTGGAAGAAACCTGTGTCAGAAACAAAGAAGGCATGGTTGGAGGTTGCCCAGGAGGTCCGCAGCAGGAGCTTAGTGTCACATTCCTGGATGCAGTGCAGGAAGCAGTTTAATGACCTAACTACATCAGGAAAGATGAGTACACTTGCACTTTCACCTACATCCTGCTGTGTCCATCACCCCAACCCCTCACTCTGCCTTCTCAAGCATGCTCCATCACATCACTCTTCACACCCACTTACCTTGGAGGTGCACCCATCCTTCTCTGTCTATGCACTTCCTCACATCCCCATCTATCCATCCACCACTCCCACTCAGTCTCATCCTTATAGAAATTCATGCCCCTCCCTGATAATCAACCTCACAAAATGAACTCCATCCATTGGCTGGAAATATGCCATTACATGCACTCATAGGCCTGTTCTTTACCTCGTTGCAGGAAAAGAGAGCACAGTACACCAGGGAGATCCTGGATATGTCAGCGGCAGCACACTGGAAGGATCTGGAGGCAAAAAAGTTGAGGGCGGTGGTGGCTTTGACAGCCACTGGTAAAGTGCGGTCACCAGATTCAGCAGGAAGCAGGTCTTCTTCTAGGAGGCTGCAGATGTCTGCCATCACCTGGCGTGACATCCTGAGACACTGCTGTTCAGACATGCCAAGGAAAATGAGCCTTTGCCTGTAGACCCTGTTTCACGGGTAGTGCCTCCTACGAGCTGCTCCTCTCTCTGCTGCTCCCATATCTCCTGTGCAGCTAAAGGCCTGTGACCAGCAGGCTGCTGCTATTGCTGGTCATCTTGGTCCTTATCTGAAGTCCAGCCTAAGGCAGCCAAAGCACCATCCATCCTGATGTCTTAGAATAAACCTCCAAAGTGTAGAATGTAACCACTCAGCAAAAGTACTGTGAACAAACACTAACCCACCAGTAAGCAAGAAAGCAACTGTGAGTACTGAGTATTTATTGTCATATTTCTATGAGATGGATTGGTCCCTGCAATTGCCACTGCGTTCTTGCCTTGCCTTCACTGGCAAGTTTCAGGAAACCCTAGAAATCCGCAGACCCGACATTAAAGTCAAATGTGTGTGTAAATATCGCTCTAATTGAGCAATTAACACATGTTAATTGGAAGAAGTCGGTGGGTTGTGTTATGTTCATAAATAAATAGACGTTTTCATTATGAACAGCTAGCTTGAGCTAGTCATTTATTCAGCCATGTGGACTAGTGTACAGGTATCCATCTTGACTACTGCCTTGTGGGTAGCCCACTACTAAACATACAGCTCCACCTAGTGTACCATTCTAGAATGACATGTTACTGATCATTACAGGTTGGAGCCGGCTTCATGACGTGCTGTCAGTTTCCCTGGTTTTCACGCCCCACCTGCACCCAAACACAAGTGCTCCAATTTTGCGATATATTGCAATACCTGCCCCCGCCACACAGTACTGCCCCCCGATTATCAAAATCCACGACAAGGCCTTGGACAAGGTGGACCACTTTCCATACCTTGGGTGCCTACTGTCAACAAGGGCAGACGTCGACGACGAAGTCCAACACCGCCTTCAGTGTGCCAGTGCAGCCTTTGGTCGCCTGAGGAAGAGTGTTTGAAGACCAGGACCTCAAACCCGGCACTAAACTCATGGTCTACAGAGCAGCAGTGATACCCGCCCTGCTGTATGCCTCAGAGACATGGACCATGTACAGCAGGCACCTCAAAGCACTGGAGAGTTACCACCAACGCTGCCTCCGCAAGATCCTGCAAATCCATTGGCAGGATAGGCGCACCAACATCAGTGTTCTTGCTCAGGCCAACATCCCCAGCATCGAAGCTTTGACCACGCTCAATCAGCTCCGATGGATGGGTCACATTGTCCACATGCCTGATACGAGACTCCCAAAACAGGTACTCTACTTGGAGCTCCGGCACGGCAAGAGAGCCCCAGGTGGGCAGAAGAAATGCTTCAAGGACACCCTCAAAGCCTCCTTGAAAAAGTGTAACATCCCCACCGACACCTGGGAATCCCTGGCCCAAGACCGCACAAAGTGGAGGAGAAGCATCCGGGAAGGCGCCGAACACCTCAAGTCTCTTCGCCGGGAGCAAACGGAAGCCAAGTGCAGGCAGCACAAGGAGCACACGTCAACCCAAGCACCCCACCCACCCGCCCCTTCAACCACCATCTGCTCCACCTGTGACAGAGACTGTAGGTCCCGCATTGGACTCATCAGTCAACTGAGAACTCATTTTTAATGTGGAAGCAAGTCATCCTCGGTTCCGAGGGACTGCCTAAGAAGAAGATGATATTCTTGGGATGTGGGTGTCACTGGTCAATCCGTAACTCCAGTTTAATGCCTGGGCAGCAAGTTGAAAATTGACCTCATTGTCCTTTCCTCAGAGTACAAAACATAGAGCTGATAAGATGCAAATATTTGATGTCAGGGGACTGAGAATTGCTAATTCGGGATTAGTTAGCTTGATAGTGGACTTTCACTCAGACTGTCGGTAGAATTTGTGTTTTGTTATACTCCTAGAATAGTGTCAGCCATGGCTCAGTGGGCAGCATCCTCACCCCTGAGTCAGAAGGTTGTGGGTTCAATTCCCCCTCCAGAGACTTGAGCACAAAAATCTAGGCTGACACTCCAGTGCAGTACTGAGGGAGCGCTGCACTGTCGGAGGTGTCATTCTTAAACCGAGGCTCCGTCTGCTCTCCCAGGTGGATATAAAAACATCCGACGGCACTGTTTCGAAGAAGAGCAGGGGACTTATCCCCGGTATCCTGGCCAATAATTATCCCTCCATCAACATCACTAAAACAGATTATCTGATCATTTATCACATTGCTGTTTATGGGAGCTTGCTGCGTGCAAATTGGCCGCCGCGTGGGGTCCTGGAAGAAACAGGGAGCGGGGGCATGGCTGGGGTGGGGGGAAGCGTGTTTGGTAACAGCTCCCACAATGGCAGGCAGGTGCTATATTTTCCAACTGCTTGGGACAGGTGGGTGCTGGGGATGCATCTGTAATTTGTGCATGCATGCGTCCACCTGCCCCATGCAAATTAGATGCCCTCCCACCGACCTGGCAAACTTGTGCTGGAGGCTATCGGCGGGCACTACAGTCCTTGCTCACCCACCGGACTCGTATCCCAAGGATTTTAAGGGCAAACTTATTTTACAGCTTCTGTGCCCTCCTCTCACAAACCTCCTTCTATATCCGCCCGGTGGCCAGTTGCATCCCTGCTCCACGACTTGACCCCAACATTCTCCCTCCCCTTGCAACATCATAGCATCAGGCTCACTGTAGATAATGCCAGGAATGATCTGCTGGCATTGTATTTATTACTAGCAGACTAAATTGTCTGGCTTTGAAAGCACATTGTCATTCAGGTACTGGAACAGTATTGCTGAGACATAATTGCATGCATTAAAGATATATTGCTTATTAACAAGGATGACTAATGCACATAAATACAGTAGTGTTTATTCTAATTTTTTGCGTAAGTCCACAAGGACAACTAGATTACTTTCCACATATTATGGCCAATGAATAATTCATTACCAATTCTCTGTACCCTTGCATCAAATATTTGCACCATATCAGTTCTATCTTCTCTACTCAATTGCTCAGGCTTTTCTGCCTTTCCCCAGAGTGTTTGGAACTTAGCTTGGAAATCCTCGCAGTTATTCAGTATTGCACACGTCCTAAAGCTTCTGTGCCCTACCTCAGTGGAGAGATCAGAGTACAATTCCACATGGTATACCTATTCTAAAGCTATAGTTGAATCTATATTCTGCACAATAACACTTGCAATCATTCTAGTATTTTACTTCCTTCATTGATTAACATTTCTGTGAGGGAATTCACTCTCCTATCAGGATGTATGCCCATTTCTGTCACCCCTCCCCCACCCCATTTTATCTTGTAGGGGTTTGCCCTGCATTCCTGCATCCTAGAGGTCGAGCAGCAGTCTTCTTCGAGGTCAGCATAATTGTCAATTTTGGTTTACCACCAGAGGGCTTACACGAATGGCCCTGTGGTGAATTTCCACCCAGTTTTCCCTCCCACCCATCTCACCATCACTTCCTGAGGTAGATCTTTATCTTTACTATCTGGGCATCACTGGCATGGAGTGTGGAATGGAAAATCCAATGGGAAGGATTGCACGCCCTGTACCGAATAATGGTATAATGTATTCTCACAATAATGGTGATGCTGTAGGGTTGAGCGCTCCAAAAGGAGGCCAAACACAAATCTATAGATGATGGCGGAAAATCTGAGGCTGAGTCATTTACTTACACATCTCTAACACCATGCGGCAGTGTGAGAAGAGGCCAAATAGTATGTTACTTGCCTACCCTCAAATAAGAAAGATGTGTATCTCAGGGAGTCCTAATGAGGGGAAGATAAGAAATTTTAAAATATACATTTACCTTATGGCTTGGTGAGCAAGTGAAAGGTGTGGTGTGATGCCAGACTGGAAAGTTCTAGGTTTGGTCTTGGAATGTTCTAGGACAGGGCTAACCCACGCTCCTCAAGCTCCTTTTCTCCAACCCCTTTGCCCTCACTTCAAATCAAAGTACAAAGAACTCATGGGCTTCTTCTCCTCTAAGCCGGAGTCCTACCAGACAGCTGCCTCTGCCATTACCTCCCAATTCCTCGTCCCCTTGCTCCTAACCATCCTCCAGTCTCCCACCTATTCTAGCCCTGATCCCCTGCCTCTACAGTTTTTCTTCCACCTCTCCGCTGTCCACTCTAAACTCATCTCTTCCATGAGACCCACTTCCTGCTCTCTTGAAGCCCCACCTCACTTAATTCCTGATCATTCAACTGCAGCCCCTTCTTGCACCCCCCTCAATGCTACATCATCACTCCCTCCTCAAAAAAATCCTCACCATCCATCCTCTCCAGTTACCACCCTATCTCTCAGCTCACTTTCATCTCTAAGCTTCTTGACTGTGTTGACACCTCCCAGCTCCCTCTCATCGCTTCCAAAGCTCGCTCTTGAAGTCTCTCAAGTCCAGTCTTTGCTTTTCTCATAGCACCAAGACTCCCTTGGCCAAAGTCATGAATAACATCTGCTGTGACAGTGACCATAATGCATTATATCTCCTCAATGTCTCCACAGCTTTCATTACAGTTGGCCATGCCATTTCCTCCATCACCTGTCATCTGCTGTCCAGCTCCGTGACACTGCTCTCATGTGGGTCTCTTCTTAATTGTCCAAACAGTGTCAATGGATCTTTAGCAGATGGCTTCTCTTCTCACTCATGCACCTTTATCTCCGGAGTCCTCCAGGGATCTATTCTTGGCTCCTTCCACTCTCAACTACATGCTGTCCTCGGCGATATTACCCACATGCTGTCCTTGGCAACATCACCTGCATACGGTCCGCAGTGACATCACCCACAGGCACAGAATCAGTTTCCATATGGATGCTGATGACAGCCACTCTCCACTGCTTCCCTCGAACCCACTATCACTTTCGAGCTTTCCAGTCTGACATGAGGCCATGGAATAAAATGTCCTCCAGCTGAACAGCGGGAAGACTGAAGACATCAATTTTGCCAACAATCTCTACTTCCTTGCCACTGATTCCACCCCCACTTCCCGGACATTCGCATAGGCTGAACCAAGGCAGGCTGAACCAAGGCAGGCTGAGCTTCAAACCTCACATCCTTTCCATCACCAAGAATGCCCAGCCCTATCTCCACAGCATTCCAACCTTCACTCCTACCTCAGCCACTCCACTGGTGAAAATCTCATCTATGCTTTTGTCACCCTTAGACTTGATTTCTTCAAAGTCTCCCTTGCTGGGGTCCCATTCTTCATCCTCAATAATCTCCACCTTGTTCAAACTTCCCTCCTCAAAATGTCAAGATGCAAGCATTTTAGTTATTCGTTATTAGCTTCGGTTTGTTTAGAAACATTGGCTCAAAAATATTAAAGACGAGGGGCTAAAAATTGGATAGCACCTGAAAACGGAGAGCAAAAGAGTTTGGAGTGTGAAGTACTTCCCTGTCCAATTAATTAAAAAAAAATATCCCAACAATTTGAAACGTTTTGCAATTCAATGTAATTTTCTCTGATCCACAGAAACCTATCATTATGTATCTGCAAACTCACCAGGGATCCAGTTTGCTGAAATCAACTGGGGGCTCTTTCAGCAAACACTTCCAAGGGAGATTGGCATTTCTCCTGGATTGTCCACTGGAAGGCATCCAGGCCTGAAAACTGATCTTTTTTTAAAAATTCATTCATGGGATGTGGGCGTCACTGGCAAGGCCAGCATTTATTGCCCATCCCTAGTTGCCCTTGAGAAGGTGGTGGCGAATCGCCTTCTTGAACCGCTGCAGTCCGTGTGGTGAAGGTGCTCCCACAATGCTGTTAGGGAGGGAATTCCAGGATTTCGACCCAGCAACGATGAAGGAACGGCGATATATTTCCAAGTCTGGATGGTGTGTGACTTGGAGGTGGTGGTGTTCCCATGCGCCTGCTGCCCTTGTCCTTCTAGGTGGTAGAGGTCGCGGGTTTGGGAGGCGCTGCCGAAGAAGCCTTAGCGAGTTGCTGCAGTGCATCTTGTAGATGGTACACACTGCAGCCACGGTGGTGGAGGGAGTGAATGTTTAATGTGGTGGATGGGGTGCCAATCAAGCGGGCTGCTTTGTCCTGGATGGTGTCGAGCTTCTTGAGTGTTGTTGGAGCTGCACTCATCCAGGCAAGTGGAGAGTATTCCATCACACTCCTGACTTGTGCCTTGTAGATGGTGGAAAGGATTTAGGGAGTCAGGAGGTGAGACACTCGCCACAGAATACCTAGACTCTGACCTGCTCTTTTTGCCACAGTATGTATGTAGCTGGTCCAGTTAAGTTTCTGGTCAATGGTGACCCCCAGGAAGTTGATGTTCTAGCAGATTATTAACTGCTCTCTCTTAATTAACCACCAAGTTTTATGATCTTTACAGTTGTCTTCTTATATAATCGTACAAGCTTTTAAAATTCTAGTTTGTAAACAAGCTGTGAATTTCATAGAGTCACTTGTGCCTTTTTATAATGCAAAATATTTCATCATTCTTCTGTTTACATAAAATCATCTGTAAGCCCTAGCTGGAAATAAGGTATGTCGTGAAATATCCTGGAATAAAAATTTGGTTGCGGAGCGCCCGTTGATTGGGCGCTATAGGTTCCGAATTGGCTCAAAGATGGCGCCGTAGCAGCATGCGCATACTTCCAGTGTGGGCCATGCCGATGCCATTTTGGTGAGGGTGTTAGCGTCAGCGCTGGGAGCATGCACCCAGTGTAACGCTGATTTGATGGCCACGCTGCCATTTTCAACCTCAATGCTAGAGCTAACGCCCTCTCTTAACCTCACACAGCTGAACATTTGTTCAGTAGCTGGAAGGACCCCCCCCACCAACGCTATTTAAAGGGATCATCACCTACTTACAAGTTAGTTGCTGATTGATTTCTTCTAGCTGTTGCTGAGTTTGTAGAAGTGTTTGGTGGTTTCTAGACTTCTTTAAAGTTGCTTAAAGTCTACAAGGAGTGGTGTGGCACGTGCTCAAGGACTTGGTACTGACTTGCAAGGGGTCTGCTCAGGACTCTGCCAGCTCGGCTCAGCTGCATGTCTACCCTCTGCCTTTGGGTCCATCCATAAGATCAGCGGTGATGGAACTCCAGGCACAGATGCAGGTTTTGTCTCTAGGGTTGCTGCGAGTGTGGAGCGAATGGAGGAGTCCATAGCGAACATGAGCAGAGCCTTTGTGGAGTCATTGGCGCATGAACGCATCACCACGGAAAGGATGGCAACCTCCATAGAAAGGATGGCTACAGTAGAGGAGAGGATGGCTACAGCCATGGAGGAGCTAAGTCGCCAGAGTGTTGAAAACATGGTGAGTGTTCAGAATAGACTGACATCTCTGGAGGAGCGATGGTCAGCTATTGAACAGAGAAACCAGACCTTCATGGCAGGCCCTCTGAGTAGGACTGCCATTGTAGAAATGGGTCCCCATGGCTCCCCTGATGTGCAGCAAGCTGCTCTCAAGCCACTTGCAGGCACTGAGGGGGACCTGACCCATGAGAGGGAGGTTGGTGGCAGACCTCAAGGAAGTGGGGGCTCCTCTCCAAGCGCTCACACTTCCATGCCACTGCAGAGCCCTCGGTCAGAGCCCCGCCGGAGTCCACACCCAACGGAGATAGAGGTCTCAACCCCTGCACAGCCACAGGAGCAGCAGACTGCTGGCGCGCCCTCACAGGCTCGCCATCCCAGAGGACGCCCGCCAAAGGTGTCGAGACAGGAGCAGCAGGAAAGTGAGCAAGGGGCCTCCACATCTGCTGAAGCCACAGAGGAACCAGTATGTAGGAGCATGTGTAAGAGGAAAATAAAGCACTAATAGTCACAAGGGTAGTCACTTGGGTGAAATGTTGTGTTTATTTTTAAAATGCCATCAGTTGGTTATTGTAAATAAAATTTCTGATGGCAACTTCTGCAGTTATGGCGTGTGTTATTTCGCGAATGGGGCTGGAGGTCCTCTAATGCCAAGAGGGGAAGGAAAAAAAGGCCTCCCATGCTTCTGGTAGGTGCCTCAGTTGAGGAAGCGCCGAGTGAGGGTGGCGAGAGGGGTCTCGCAGGAGGTCACACTGGAGATGGGTGTGAGGCTCCAAACTTCCACAGCTGTGGTTATGCCTTCTAAAAGTTCCCCCAGGCCTGAGACAACAAGTCCTGCCACCTGCAAATGATGACTGATCAAATACGTATCCTCTTTAATGTTGGACCTGCAGCTGGTAGTCAGCAAGCCAATAGTGTTCACACCAGGTTTCACAGGCGTCATCCCCACCAGGCGCGTTTTGCGTGGGTAAAGTTTTGAACAGGCAAGGGCCTGTTAAAATGGGATTATAAAGGCCAGTCAGTGCTGCTTAAGGGCCCTAAAGACAGGCGGGACTGATTTCAGGTCAATCAGACACACCTAGGTTAAAATTGCGTGGAAGCAGGAACCAGGCGGGGGGGGGTCGCGACCCCTAGGTTTTGCGATTTTAACCCCCCGCACGCCTAAAAGCCCGCCTCACGGCCCAATGAAACTCGAGGCCATCATGTTTTCTCTTTTTGGAACTGTTAAAAGTTGCGATTGACTGATTCACCAACTGTAAATTGCATGTCGGTTCTTTAATAAATCTATATATTTTTAGAATTGTCTCACATAAGACTTCTATATCAAAAACTTGCAAACTCAATCTCTGTACACTCTTTGGTGAGGCGTTGCAGAATTCTGAGGGGGTTTTCCGGACCCTCAATATCAGGGACGTTACAGTCTAGCTAAACTTATTAAAAGCACTATCTGGAGGATGGTAACATTCTCGGATTGTTCCTTTCCTTTAGGGAGAGATAGTCCGGACCTTTAGACCCAATTAAGCATCTTTAGGATTCGACTACCGCAACTTTAGTTGAAAGTGAATGTCTAAGAAATACGCCTGATCCGGGGTAGCCCTAAAGGGGCTAGGACTAGTAAAAATCCCCTCAGGCAGACAGGTAACAGCAAGGGCACTGGTGAAGTGGCAGTGGTGGGAGTAAGAATACTGTCATCCTGAGAGAGGACAACAGGTTCATTCTCCATGGAGCCACTGCCACTCCCCTGGGGCGGTGCCTCAGCAATCCTATTAATCTGTTGGAGGACAGATTGCTGGACTGCTGTGAAACCCTTTCAACAGTGGTAAACCCAGCCATGGTAGCAGCAGTCTGTGCTTGTGTGGCAACAAGCTGAGCTTGCATGACTTCAGTCTGAGCTTCCACTGCAGCACTGACATGTTGGATGGCTTCTGCTTGTGCTGCAATGGAAGCTGAAACATCGGCCATCAAACGCTGCATGATGTTTGGGTCCACAATTGCATTAATGGATCTGCCCACCCCTTCCACGCTGGGAAGGATGGGCTCCAAGCTCTGAGCAATGCCCAGTGCAAGGTTGGAGCTGGACTCCTCCTTGACATTGCTTTCAGGCTTTCTGGCAGGCCTGCCAATGCACCAAGCATTTTGTTGTGCATACCCATCAGCTTTGTTCTGTAGCTCACCCCATCAAAGTCCTCATCTTAGTCCTCTGCAGCAGATCTCATGTGCGACCTCGCCCTCTGGGGAGCTGGTACATGCGCTACACTTTCCCCCTGCCCTGACTGCAGCCTATTCGTGCCCGGTGAATCACCATGTGCAGATGCCGCCTCTAAGCTATCCTCTAAAATCCCCACAGAGCTGGTGGCTGTGACTGTCAGATCGAGTGATGGTGTTTCTTCTTCATCATCACTCTCCTGTTCCTCTTTCTCTTGCACCACTGCTTGGCCAGGTTGGGTTTCTTGGGTGAGAAAGGCACAAGGATATGGCTGTGGTGATGGGGAGAGGGGAGCAAAGCAAGAGGTTCATGCTTACACTATCTGCAACTTGTAATTCAGAAGAGATTGTGGGATGAGGGGGAAGTGTGATGTGATAAGGAGGATTAGGTATGAGCATACCGTCATCCTCAATGGTTTCAGCCCCACTGCTGGCCATGGCCTCGGTCACAGCCACTCCAAATATGGCGAGCACCATCTCCTCGAGCAGGGTCAGGATATGGAGCCGCGCCTGTCCCCCTCCGGTTAGCTGCTGCTGCCTCCAATTGTGTGCCACCTTGTCCTGCAAGAGAGAGGGAAGTGTGTCAGTGAATGTGGTGCAATGTGTTTGGATGATGTGCCTGACATGCTTGAATCATAACTCCTCTGGTGTTGGAGGAGCAGTCATGCTCCTTCTGGCTCCACAGAATGGGAGTTGTAACAAAAAAAAATTGAAATCACTTCCCTGGAGTTGACAGCCACGAGGCCGCTGAAGAATCATGAGTGGGGTGCATCCGACACCAGCCTCGCTCATCGGTGGCAAATTTGACAATGGGGTCCTTCTACAGGCATTAGGCTCCTAATTTACATATTCAAGTTAGGTGGCTGCTCGTGATGCCAAAATAAAACCTCACTAATTTAGCAGTGGAACCAACGTCTGTGAAAACTGATTGTAGGTTTCCCCACTGCTAAATCGGTTTGCTTTGCGCTTGTTTTACATCCAAAATATGGGCGCAATGCATAGCAATTCTACCCCATTATTTGACTGCTTTAGCAGGTGACATTTTCAGAACTGGTAAAAGAAAAGAAATTGTTGAAGCGAAATGTTAAATAATGGCCAAAAGCATTCCTGCTAAAATAGCAACAACTATTAAAGCCCACAAATTAATACAACCCTGAAGCCGTTGCTTAGATAACACCATTCACAGGTCACTAATAATAACTCAATTTTTGGAATCAATAACTAAGGATCAGATGTGCGGTTAAACATGGATATCCAGAAGTTATTATCGAAGTTGCACCACTCCGCCATTAGTTTTGTGAAACCATCATCTCGCTGACTGCCTCACCATTGAAATGCATCGAATGGCGTTATAGTGCTGTGTTTGTGCAGCAGATATGAATTAAACTCACTGCAGAAATTTAAGCCTTGTCATTTCAAGTCTAAGTTCCCTTTTAACAGGGTGATAAGTGTTAATTACTGCCAGTCAACCTCTCTGGCACCGAAAAGTACCTATTACCAAGTGTGGAGTCTCATTCATTCAGATGTTAATTGTTGTTGGAGATTTAAAATTAGTTTTTTAACTATTCTTTTCTGTCTCCTTTCTCTCTCTCACTCTCTTAATCCAATCTTTCTTTCCCTCTCTTTATTTCTCTTTCTGTACCTGATTTGACATTGAATTCATCCACTCTAACATAGACTACCCTCTCAGTCCTTGCGCTACTTATTTCCCAATCCTTCAATTTGATTGGTTAAGGAGATAAACAGTTGCTCGCCCTGTTTACTCAGGTCCCAGATGCCCTGTTTCCCTCACTGCGCCGTTATCACTCTACTCATATGCATTGTACACAGTCTACTCATACACATTGTACACATCAACTTTTCTTCTGGAAGTCTGAATATATAAATGGAAATCTCCCATACGACGGTTGGTCTTCAAAACTACATCAAAAGCAAATTATAATGTAAGAAGTGCTTCAGACTGTTGTACATTTTGACCGGGAAATTCGATAAGTCCCGAAAATGGCCGGGGGCTCTGCGGGGGCGTGATTTGCTCGCACCCATTTAGAAAGGCAGGCAGCATGTTAGTTTTGTGCTGCCAGCTAATTTAAATGATTTTAGAGCACAGCCCAGTGACTATCATGCTGCTGACAGGCTGTGCGCTCAGCAGGAGGTCCAAGGTCGCGGCACTGGAGCAAGGCTACATTTTCTTAAAGCAAGGCTGTCGGTTTTGAAAGCAGTCTCGAGCCCTTAAAAGTGACTGCTGTCTGAAAAAACAATTAAAAATCAATCAAAACTAGGCAGTCTCTAGTGCTTAAAGCTGAACTGCCAACATTCCAAAGTAGACAGTGCACAGCTCTTAAAGCTGATCTGCAGTTTGCACACAAAATATGGTGAAAATGCCTCAACACTAACACCAATGGGTCAACAGGCCAGGGAAAGGGCACCCAGGGTCTCGCATGCAGCACTCCAGCTTGTACAGGGGTCAACACTGGGAGAGGTGTCCTCTACCCACAGGGGGCCAGGAGGCCCTCCAGAAAGGAGGATAGAGGACCAGATTGCCGAGGCAGACACTGCCAGCAGTGTCGTCCCCAGGACCTGGCTCCAGTGCCCAAAGAAGTTTCATGAACTCAGACTAGTGGTCAAGGTCAGTGATTGCATCTTTAAAAGCTGTGTCCTACCAACTGCACCATTAGCTTCACACACTGCTCAATGCACGACCCCCACCCCTCCCCATCACTCACCTATCAATAATTTCTACCCTCCCCATCACTCACCTATCAATAATTTCTACCAAACACAAGGCACACCTCACATTCCTAGTTACACCTCACCCCCTTGGAGGAGACGGTGCTGGCCATTCTTGGCAGGGGCATGGCTGAGCTCTTGGCCCATGGTGGGGCTGAAAGAATACAAAATGTTGGTATCCTCATATGTTATCCTCCTTTTCACATTCCATTTTACACTCATTCCATAATATCTTCTAATGTACAAGCTGCACATGGTGTAAGAATTCCCCTCTTACTTTCCTGCCCACCTCTCACCACAACTTGTGCCTTCCTCATTTCAGAAACCCAAGAAATAACCGCCGCCGCCGACGATGACGTTTGCTTTGTGGGGGCTTTTATTTCAGCATTGTGGCCAAGAGGACGTTGTGATGGTCAGTAACAGAGGGAAGGTGAAGTGTGAGACAAATGTTGAAAGGAGAATTGGGGTCGTGTTCACTGGTACCGCAGACGGATTATTCAATCCCGGCCAGAAAGGGGCTGTCTGGGTTGCCTCCTTCCTTCTGCTTGCTCCTCCTCTTCTTTTCTTCCTCTTCCCTCTGCGAGCAGCTTCTCCCTTTTGCTGCCTCTGCTTCATCTCCATGTAATGTTGCAGCCCAAGGGGGACTTTTTTTATTCGTTCCTGGGATGTGGGCATCACTGGCAATGCCAGCATTTATTGCCCATCCCTAATTGCCCTTGAGAAGGTGGAGGTGAGCCGTCTTCTTGAACCACTGCAGTCCATGTGGTGAAGGTACTCCCACAGTGCTGTTAGGGAGGGAGTTCCAGGATTTTGACCTCAACTAGAGCCCCCAGGACTGTGAACAAATGGTGCTCTCAGAGGTCTTCATTTAACATCCAAAGCCTTACAAGCATCGAGCAGCACTTGCTGCACTCCCTGTACACTTTAACAACTTTTTCAATGTATTGCACCAAGCCACTACTCCAGTAAAATGTAAAAAAAAGTCCAAAAGCTGAAATCGAAAGTCACCTTGAAAGATGCATGTGTCCCTTAAAGAAGCGCTGACAGCGTCTCTGTAGAGCTGCTGCACTCCCGATCTTCCATGCATGTTTAGGAGAGGGCGGGAAGGAGAGTGGCGACGTCAATAATCATATTCGTGTGTCAATTCAGGCGTTGCATGCCGATTGACGTCACGATCTGTATATTTATGAGAGGGGCGAGCGCAGGCAACAGCAGCGCTGTGGACCTATGCAAAATGGCAGTTACTGTATTCCGCGCCGGAAGCGGACAGAAGCGAGGCGGCCACCATTTTTTCAACAAAACCGACCTTAACAGCCAGCGCTACAACCCCGAATTTCGCGACCTTTAGGCTTTTAATTGGCTTTCACTATTCCTGCCTGAGACCATTGCTTATGTTATTTTTAAAATTGCCTTCATTTATATTCCCACCAGGGCTTTTTACTTCATTTCAATATATATTATTTTCCACCAGCGCATCATTTTCCCATCATTTCAAGTTTACTTACCATTGATGATCTCTGTAATGTTTTATATTCTTTGGCATTCTTCCAAATTATAGAAACATTCACTGTGTTTACCTAACAATAGTTTAACACCAGTACAGTCCTGCAGTTTATTTATTCTGCAAAACTAATTGTGAAATAAGCAAAGAAATTCAACGAAGAAGAATATTATGACAAGGCTGCAATGCACGTCATTTTTTACTTACCTGGTGAGTACGATTAAAATCAGTTACCAAATCTTATTGCCGATTGCACCATTTTAGGAGCACTGTGTGAGAGAAAGCATATTGGGCCATATATTCCAATGCCTACGGGTGTGTACAGGCTGTGTACTCACTCGTAGGGACATCGGAAATGCCGGTTTCAAGCATGCCAAGCGCGTGCGCTGAAAACCGGCATTTCCGATCTGTCAAGAATGCTCTAGAGAAGGGCCTCTGCGGGTGGAGAGTTCCGCTTTCTGGAGAAACTCCGCCCGCAGAAAACCGTTAGAAATCTTACGCCTGGTAAAAGCAGGCGTAGGCCTGCTTTCACCAGCATAAGAGTTGAAAAAAGTTTTTTAAAATAATAATTTTCACTCATTTATCATTTTAAAATACTTTTTTAAAAAGGTAAGCTTATTTTTAGCCCTGTAAAAAACTTCAATTATGTTTTTTTTTTAATTTAATTTTTGTTTAAAATATTTAATTTATTGTAATATCAACTCATTTAAAAAATGTATTTGATGTTTTACAGTGTTCTAGTGGTGATCTCCATTCATATATTTGACAGGTCTATCTGTCAAGTGTATGAAGGGAGATTCCCTTCTCCTATTGGCTCCCCATGGCCCACGTGATCCCAGGGACGTTTGCGAACTGCATGCGCCTCTGGGATACATGGGCCCTGCACACCTGGAGTTTGGAGAGGCCCAGGAGCAGAAGTATAAGCACCTCGGGAGCCCTCAGGTAAGTCCATAGATTTTTTCCAGATCGGAGGCCTCCGTACGCAGGAAGCCTCCGATCGGAAAATACGGGCCAATGTATTATACTGACAAGGGTATCAGCAGCAAGTGATACAAGGTCACTCCACAGCATGCATAGTTTTGCTTTGACAAGTTCCCCGCCCGGAAGTCAGCCTGGTTGACAGGTTTGGCTTCCAGTCGGGTGGGGAGCAGCCGGAGGAGGCTGCAGCCTCAGGTAAGTCACCTGCTGCTGCTAGTGGTGCGGTGTATGGGGGTTATGGGGAGGAGCTTGGGGGATGGGAGGCGGTGGGGGTGGGAGGGAAGCACTTACCTTCTCCCCACCCACTGTAAAATGTGCAAAGCAGGTTCACTCTGAGGCTGCCAGCCTCATTATAAGTTTTAACCTCTCATCCGAACCCAACCCACCCGTTTTTGGGGGTTAAAATTCAGTCCTGCGTGTCTCAGTGAGGATTTTTCGATCTGATTGGTTGAAGAGACAAGCTGTTGCTGATCACACATGCCACAGATCCACCACAGCACCGAAAAGAATCTCCAGTAACCATAGGTTGCCGCTCAAAAGCCTGCAAAAAGTTTGTGGGCAGCTGTCAACGTAATGAACAGTGCGTGCCGTTCCTTCGCTGCTGACTGCAAAATCCAGACCATTGTTTCCACTACTGGAACCATAGAAACTCATTGGCCTAGAAATTCAGTGCCCTTAGCGCTGATTTTGCGGCGCTAGAGGGCCTAGCGCTGCAATTGGCGCCGGTGCTGAAATTGCCTGGGGCCCTTCCGCCGCGGTAGACCGGTAGCGCTGCGCCGGCACCGATGACATCATCGGTGTGCGCAGCGTCCCGGTTGCCATGCCGACGGGCCCCAGCGCCGAAATTCAGTTGCGGCCGCCTCGCCCGTGGCAGCCACAACTAAGACTCTGGCAACAGAGTCTTACATGACTTTGCGCCGGCGCATTAAAGGCACCGCGGCGGCCGGCCGCTTTCCCGCCGGCCGCCTGGCCGCAGCTCCCTCCCCGGACTTCCCCCCCCCCCCCCCCCGGAACAGAAGCAAGCCCGGCACTTGTCCGAGGTGCCGGGCTCATTTTTAAAAAGATTTTCGCGGGCCGCGGCCGGGTGCAGGCAGCTCCTCCTTAAGGGAAGGAGGAGGCCTGCACTTCCCGAACCTGCCGCACCGCAGCGGGCGCCGCAGCGCCGGAATAGCGCCGATATTCAGCGCGTAGCGCCAGTTTTCAGGCGCAAACAGCTCTCAGCAGCGCCGGCAGCCGTTTGGGCGCAGAATTGGTGAATTTTGGGCACGACCAGCGCGACTTAGCTCCGGCACTAACTTCCGGCGCTAAAGCCCTGGCTGCGCCAAAACTCAATTTCTAGGCCCTTGTAGCTTAAACTAGCAAATACCAAAAGACAAGTGAGTAAAGTGGGCCCAAGTGTTTAGAACTTCCTTTCAATGGGACTGATTTAATTTCTGCTAAGCACTTCCTTTGCTTTTTTTCCAAATACGGGGCTGAGGGCCACATTGATTTGGAACACAAACAATTTCTATTTCCTTTTGAGATCTACATTTGCCTGAGATGCAAACTTTTGGAATGATACGCTCCTCTCTTCCACGTGTGTTAATGTTCTAAGTGAAATATTTTGAAGCAGTCTGAATTCAACTTCAAGCGCACAACAAAAAGTTGCCCATAATTCTATGCTAATGAGTCAATCTTATTCTGAAAGTCATCAGAATGATTGACGGGACTGTAGCAGTGGCACAAAAGAGGGTGAATTTTTTGAGGATGAAGTTAAAACACATTCGTAAGGCAGTGTAGAAGGAGCTTCACAATGCACCCACCCTGTAAATGGTCAGATAAAGCTGAGTGAAAAAAGTGGTCTGCTGCTCAGCATTGTCATCTCACCTTAATGAACCTCAACCATTACAATAATAATGCATAGTATGTCTGTATATTAATGCTGGAAATTACTGTGTGGAAAAGCAAAGAGTAATGAAGGATAAATATAATTGCAGTAAAATTATTTATTATTCAGTATTATTTGACAGCATAATTTTGCATTCTAGTCATATGTGACACAAAGTAGAACCGTGGATTACTCATTCTGTTTCATTAGTGAAGAAAACAATTCTTAAGTAACACTCACAGGTGAAGGTCTTCTTCATTAGTGGTAAAAGTTAGGCTTTCTACGAGGTCGAATGACTGATCTATTTGTGTGACAAGTAAAGTTTTTGCCACGCTGTATATTTTGCATTTTATAAAAATGATGCACATTTTTCAGGACTTCTCACTGGGTTACAAGTTGGTTCAAATAGGCTCCACGCAAAGCTTGAAAGGGGGCTAATTTTGATGAGGCTCGAAAACTGGCACAGAGATCGAAATCTGCCTGCACCTGTTGAAAGTATTGAAGGCAGCATGCGAAATTCGCGCTGCCTGCTAATTAACATGATTGAAGCGCTGAGCCCAGCGCTGAATCCACTGTTGGTTGGCTGAGCGCTCAGTTGGGGGACCAGTTTTGTGGGAAGTGATCTCTATTTAAAGCTAGCCTGCCGTTTGAAACATAGTCTGCACTTCTTAAAGAGGAGGAGCTTTTTGAAATAAGCACCTCATTGTAATTGTTGCGAAGGAAAGGGGAAGGTAGCTATGGCTCAACAGGGCAGAGAAAGGGCACCTAGGTTCAGACACAGCACTGGTGGCCTTGGTGCAGGGGATCGAAAGGAAGAGACAGGTCCTCTTCCCGCAGGGGGCCAGGACTGATTGTGAGAAGGCAGTGGGAGCAGATTGCTGAATCTTTCCCCCAGAACCTGGTCTCAGTTACACGCTGAATGATGTCATGATCTGCATACTGCTGGCGCACGCGCGTATCGCCCTGCGGTATCGGCCTCACCAAGATGGTGGACCTTGTATATATAGTTTACAGAAATGGTACAGTATGCTCAATTTTCTTTTATATACCTAAGAAGCTGGAAACAACTGACCTGTCACTAATCTTGAGCTGATCAGCACTTCTACGGAGGGGTGGATTACTCCAGAGACCCAAATAAGCCAAAGGAAAACATTTTTAAAAAACTCTTTGGCTCCTACTGGAGCCACTCCAACTAGAGAAGGTAATCAATCCCCTCTGGGTTTGATTACCTTACTCTCGTGAAGGTTTAGAGATTTTAGAAGGCCTCAAAGAGACTCCCACTAGGGTTCAACTGGCATGGGTTTTCATTGAGGCCTTTCGAGAGCATAAAGAGAGCATTTTCCTGGGAATTTTCAAGCATAACAAAGGCCGCCTACTTCCACCTCCATAACATCGCTCGTCTCCGCCTTTGCCTCAGCTCATCTGCTGCTGAAACCCTCATCCATGCCTTTGTTGCCTCTAGACTTGACTATTCCAATGCACTTCTGGCTGGCCTCCCATCTTCCACCCTACGTAAACTTGAGGTCATCCAAAACTTGGCTGCCCATGTCTTAACCTGCACCAAGTCCCATTCGCCCATCACCCCTGTACTCGCTGACCTACATTGGCTCCCGGTTAAGCAGTGCCTCGATTTCAAAATTCTCATTCTTGTTTTCAAATCCCTCCATGGCCTCGCACCTTCCTATCTCTGTAACCCCCTTCAGCCCCACAACCCCCCCGAGATATCTGCGCTCCTCTAATTCTGCCCTCTTGAGCATCCCTGATTATAATCGCTCAATCATTGGTGGTCGTGCCTTCTGTTGCCTAGGCCCTAAGCTCTGGAATTCCCTCCCTAAACCTCTCCGCCTCTCTACCTCTCTTTCATCCTTTAAGACGCTCCTTAAAACCTACCTCTTTGACCAAGCATTTGGCCACCTGCCCTAATTTATCCTTATGTGGATCGGTGTCAAATTTGTTGTCTTATAATACTCCTGTGCAACGCCTTGGGACGTTTTACTATGTTAAAGGCGCTATATAAATACAAGTTGTTGTTATTGTTGTTGAATACCAGGAACAGCACCACCACAACCCCCCACCCCCACCCACCGCCCTCCCTCGATATGCCTCACTGACATATCAATGGGAGAGGATGATCTGCCTAATGGCCCAACCGACAAGAATTGATACAATTAGTTCAAATGGGACACAAACCCAGTGGAGCCGGATCCAACCCATATTCTGGGCCCCAATCCAAGCATAAATGCAACCATGAGCTCGCATTTTTCTCTAGTTTCTCCCTGGTCTCCCCTCACACCCAACAAAATTCAAATTGTTTTATGAATTGAACATAATCCATGAATTGGCCTGTGGAGCTCTACATTCCAGATGTAGCACTCAGCCATCCTTGTGAATCTTATTACAAAGTCAAACTTGTCACTTAACACAGCAGTACAACTTCTCACAATTAGTTGGGTTCAGCACTCAGGAGTGTGATGGAACACTCTCCACTTGCCTGGATGAGTGCAGCTCCATCAACACTCAAGAAGCTCGACACCATCCAGGACAAAACGGCCAGCTTGATTGGCACCCCATCCACCACCTTAAACATTCACTCCCTCCACCACCAGGTCAAAATCCTGGAACTCCCTCCCTAACAGCACTATGGGAGTACCTTCACCGTATGGACCGCAACGGTTCAGGAAGGCAGCTCACCACCACCTTCTCAAGGGCAATCAGGGATGGGCAATAAATGCTGGCTTTACCAGCGACGCTGACATCCCAAAAATTAATAAAAACAAAAGGGCAGCTATTCTGAATATGGGACCTCAGCAGATACATGGTTAGGACATTTAAAAGGATATAAGTAATTAAAACCCCCCCAAAAAAGGTTTGATGTGCCAATTACAATCAAAGTGCCGTCCATCCTGACAGGAATGACTATCCGCATACTGTTTCCAGTAATTATTCATGCATTTTGATGTTAATTGAACTAGGTTGTTTAGATATAAGTAAGGTAGATTCGTAATGGCTTCGTAATGGTTTTTAACAGTGGCTGCTATTAGCACCGTGGCAGAGAAGAGGCATTTATTTGGGTCTATGTTACAGTCAATTCTATTCAATAGCAATTGCAAATGAATTTAAAGCTGCAAGCACATCTTCTTGTCTACTGAGTATTTTTCTGCTAAAACTGTACAAATTGCATTAATTGTTTCAGCCTGACATAACTTCAATCAATCTCAACAGAGCTGAGATTTCAAAAGACAAATAATAGAATATTTGTGGCACATGTCAAAATCGTTGTTGAACGAGGAACTGAGCATTCAGAAATTCTCCCTTTTTGGTGAAATTCTCCCTTCTATTCATGCTGGAGAGAAAAGTTTCATCGACAGGAAGAAGAAAAACATGGCAGTGGAAGGCATAAATCTGGCTAACTTCAACATTCCTGCTTTCTTCCCAGATAGTGTTTGAGGGGAGCCGTTTGTTATATAAAGAGAAGGGAAGAATGTGCATTTGCATGGCATCTTGCATGTACACAGGGCATCCCAAAGCACTTCAGAGCCACATAGCAGCCAATTTGCGCACAACAATGTCCCCACAAACATCAATGAGATAAACGACCAGACAGTCTGGTTTAGTGATGTTGATTGAGGAGCAAATGTCGGCCAGGACTCCAGAAGAACTCCCATGCGCTTCGTCGAATAGTGCCATGGGATCTTTTACATCCACCTGAAAGGGAAGCTGGGACCTCGGTTTAGCATTTCTTAATCTCTCTCATTTCCCATTTCATCGTTGTTCTCCATAACTCACATCCCGGGCAGATGTCTATGTTAGCATTCAACCTCCCTTTTATGGTTCACAACAGCACGTTTCGAGTAAGCCGTCCGTGATGGTGATGGTGGAGTGTAGGGAACAGTCTGTATTGATATACTGCACAGTGGTCAGCCTAACTGTATACAGAGAGCAGCTCTCCAGTTTCTGTATCTTTTGAGCTCTCTGAGAACCTGTTGAAAGCCGTGTTCCTTTATACATCATATTTTGCCTACATCTACGATACATGTCACAGATAAGACCACATGACGCATCTATTCCCAAATCCTTTGAAGACAGTTCATTCATGGAAACAGTTGTAGTTGTTCACTCCAAAGCTACTTCCCTTAAACAAGACTTCCTGGTTTAACTGTTCTTAACCTCTTTGAAGAACAAGCTTTATTAACTGTTATCTTTCTATATGAGAATTAATGGATCCTCTACCTATGTTTATTACCCTAACCACTAAGGTTACACCTTAATCATTCATGGCTGACATAATTACTGTCGCTTATATTCACTTATAAGTCATCCTGTTTATCTTGGAAAGCCTTTTGCTCCAAGATACAAAGATGCTCAATTATTAACCCTTAACTCCCCAAGACGTCCAACATACAACTCTCCAGGATGTCCAAAAGCCTAAACCTGACTTTGAAGGGATAATTACTAGTCCTAGCCCTTTTTGGGCTACCCCAGATCAGGCATATTCCCCAGGCATTTACCTTCAACTAAAGTTAGAGATAGCCGAATTCTATAAGATGCTTAATTGGGTCTAAAGGACCAGGCTATCTCTCTCTAAAGGAAAGGAACGACTTGAAGATGTTACCGTCTTCCAGATAGCACTTTTAATAAGTTTAACTAGACTGTAACCTTCCGGATATTATGAGGGTCCGGAACGCCCCCCCCAGAATTCTGCAACTCCTCACAAAAAGAGTGTACAGAAATTGAGTTCACGAGTTTGATACAGAAATACTATTTGAGACAATTCTAAAAATGTATAGATTTATTTAAGAGCCAACCTATAGTTAACAGCTGGTGAGTCAATCATGACTTTAACAGTTCAAAATACAAATAGCTTACATTTCTTATTCTCAGAGATCCTTATTCTCAAATCTTAACTTCGTACATTTTTACATTTCTTATTTCTAATCCAGAATATCCACCAAAATCAAATAAGAGTACCTCTTGATGCCCGAGACTCAAAGAGTTAAAAACTTACAGAGCCTGCCTCTGAAGTGAGAATTGCTTGCCCCTTCCAGCAACTTCTGACTTTCTATTTGAAAGCTCTATTTTTATACTCTTTGTTAGTGGTTTATTCTTTGAAGTTTTCTGCTGATGTAAGCTAATTATCTCAGTCATCTTCTGTTGAATTCTTTCTAATCTTACTGTCATTTCAGCTGTTAACTTTCATAATCCTGTCTGCTGTATAGGTGTTTCAAAACTTATCATATAAAATGGTTATTACAGATTTATCTCTTTGATGCCATTCTTACGAAGGGCTTCAATTCAATTCTTAATATTGGCTTAACTGGTTATAAGCAGACATTGGGGTCAATTTTGTCGAACCTGTCGGGAAGAAGGCGGGACTCCCCCTTTTGGGTTTCTGACCCGCCTACTTCAACGTCCGGCCAATCCGCGCGATTTTCCCTTGATTGACCTTGTTGAGCCCGCCCAGCCGCCTCAGCAGGCCAATTAAGGCCACCCGGCAACAGATGACATCACAGACTGAAATTTCATCTGTCAAGATTTCTAACAGATGAAATATCAGTGTTTTACAGCTGTTTGAAGCTGTCAAACACTGACAGTGTGATTTCTAAGATGAGTCCTTCTGCGCAGACTCATTTAGAAACCTCAGCAGCACTAAAAGCTGAAGGCTGTCACTTTTGACAGATCGCAGCCATTCAGCTTTCAGTTCCGGCTGAGTGCTGCGCTCCCAATGGCTACAGGAAGAAAGGCTGTTAAGGTAAGTAAAGGTAAGTAAAAGTTCTTTACACACTTTAGACACACCAAACACACTTACCTGTACACTCATTCACCCATCACTCACCTGAGCACCGACATCGCGACCCCTCCAACTCATTCAACCCGACGGCCCGCTGCTCTAACCTGGTGTGGTTTGAAGCCATCAGGAAACCCACATGAAACCCCTCAAAATGCGGATTAGGCTAAAAACTGCCTGTTAACTACCTATTCACAGGCAGTTAATGTGTCTGCTAACTGTTTCATTTCCAATACAAAAACCATGTGATTGCTTGGTGTCATCTATTGAAGTCATATTTTCAAAGTCTTCTGTTTTGTACCTTTTACAATATGTAAATCAAAAACACTTCAACTAGGGTGTTTGTTGCATTTCTTAGCTACTTCAATTGGTTGTATATATAATCATGCTTCCTGTTTCTCATTTGATGTTACTTTTATCAAAGGCACATGGTTTTTTAATGTTCTGTGTTTCTGTTCGAAGTGTTAGTTTTTAACATTTTACTTGGGCATTGCTATTGTGTTGGTTCCAAACTGCAGACTCCTTGGAAGCAAGCCTTTGCTTCTTCAATAGGACCTTTGTCTCAGTATTAACAATCAATTCCCATTTCAAAAGCTTGTGTGGTGTTTACAACTTTTGTGTTAACACTTCATCTTATCTCAGAAGCCTGTATTGACAGCTTGTGTTGTTGAGGCTTTTTAAATTTTTAAACCCAATGGCCTAGAAATTGGGTTGTTTGCGCCAGCGGTTAGCGCCTTAAGAGACCGAGAATTGGGGCGTTGCCTAATGTTGGGGCGGGCGCAATGAAGATAGCGACAACTCCCATATTGACTATACATTTAACGCCTGCGCTAAGTGTTTGCGCGCGCCCGCGAGCGCAAGCACATAATGACATCATTTCATCGTGCAACACCTTTTAGGGGCACCTGAGCGGATATTGGGTGGCACCCGGAGCCTTAACGCCTAGCGCTATTAGTGACAGTTCGAGGGAGCATTAGCAGGCCCTTCTCGGAGTCGGGGGCGCTATTTAAAGGGGACAGCTCTGGTATAGAAGCTTCAACCACTTGGCCTGTTCATTGCGATCATTGGTGGAGAGATTTGGGGAGTTACTGTGGAGCAGAGTTTTTGGATTTTAGCATTAGAGTAATTGGGACCCTCAAACCTGTCCGGAGCAGTTGGAGCACTAGACCTAACAGCCTTCTGACCAACTGGCATCGGAATGGGAGATGCTTTGGAGGGCGACGGGCTCCTGGCCGAACACTATGAAGGGGCAGAAAGACGGCAGGAGAGAGGGCCGGGATTGGCCAGAAGGAGGAGGGGCAATGGAGGTTGCCCAATCCGAGGGTATGCTGCGAGGGTCTTTAGGGGTCATACCTTGACATGTCGGAGGAGCAGTGTGTGCGAAGGCTCCGAATCAGGATGGACGTTGTTACTGAGCTGTGCCACCTGCTTACTGAGGATCTGCAGCCGCATCAACGGTGCATGACCTCTCTGTCGGTGGCTGCTAAACTGACTGTTGGCCTCAATTTTTATGGCAACGGATCCTTTCAGTGAGCCATTGGGGACATCGCGATTATCTCTCAGGCTGCAGTCCACTGCTGCATCCGGCAAGTTACAGCTGCCCTTTATAGGAGAAGGCGTCAATTCATCACCTTCCCTCTGACCCTGGAGAAGCAGGCGGAGGAGGAGGAGGAGGAGGAGGAGCATGCGGACGAGGAGGAGGAGGAGCAGGAGGAGGAAGATGGAAGGGCTCCTGAAAGTGGAAGGGACATCCGTCACTGGCTCATGAGGAGTCGTCTCGAGGCCCCTCTGGCGGAATGATGAGTGTCTTAACTGCTCCGCACTTTGGATGTTTGAAAGCATCTGAAGGCCAGCATCACTGTAATTATTCACGTACACCTTAGCACATTTAAACTTCTCTTTATTGTCACAAAAGTCTTTCCTTACAGCAAAACAACGTCATGTCAACAGAAACCATAACAAACAAAATAACAATAAACTCTTCGGCAAAGCCGCCAAACTGAACAAACTTTTTCCAACAATTCCAACAGGTGAGGGTCTCCTTGAGTTTGGCCAAAGAAACATCTCAGGACCTCCCTCTACTGCTGGCCCCTTGATGGAGAATGACTTCTCTTTCACGCTCGGCCCCTTCCCTCCCTGCTGCTCCTACGTAATTGAACCCCAGTGGCGGGGTGAAGGCTGGGGGACGCCTGCTGACTGTCTGGAAGCGCAGAAGCCCCTGATGGATGGCCTGGACGACCTCTGGGCTTGGAGGGTGCGGAGGCTGGCTGCTTGATCTGGCCATGGCGGGAAGCAGTGTGAACTGCAGGTGGTGGCAGCTGGACTGCAGACGTTCCAGCGGTGGCATGAGCAATGGTCACCTGCCGAGAGAGGACACCTGCACCATGGTCGGACGACACACTGGCTCTCAGAGGGGACCGGCTCGGCTCCACCGCCACAAGCGACTGCTCCACTGATTCCTGGCCTCGTGTGGTACTGGAAGGGCCCGGGGTGATCCTAGCTGATGCAGATAGGGTGGCTGCAGTGAGAGTTCGCGTTGCCTCAATCTGGGTGTGGACGAGGCTGGCAAGTGACTGCGTGGCAGCAGTGAGGACCTGTGAGCCAGGTGCCAGTGCTTCGGAGAAGCCCTGGACAGTTCTTTCCATTGCTTCGGACAAGGCCGGTGCTGACCGCTCCGCTGCCTCGGACAAGCCCTGGACAGACCTTTCCCGGGATTGTCCGAAGCCCTGAACAGTCCTTTCCATAGTGGCCTCGAAGCCCTGGACAGTCCTCTCCATTGTTGGTACAAAGCCCTCGACAGACCTCTCTATTGTTGCCCCGAAGCCCTGGAGAGTCCTGTCCATTGTTGCCCCGAAGCCCTGGAGAGTCCTGTCCATTGTTGCCCTGAAGCCCTGGAGAGTCCTCTCCATTGTTGCCCCGAAGTCCAACACACTCTTTGCCAGTGAATCTATTGACCGAGGCATCCTCCCAACTGCAGCCATCTGCTCAGTGTGCCTGAGCCGGGCCTGGGTGCTCATTTCAGCCAGGCGACGCACCTCCTCTGCACTCTGTGCAGCAGTCATCACTACCTGCCTTGCCCCCCGGGGAGACGGTGGCCGAACTTGCCTACCCCCCTTGCGTTGCTGCATGCCGCTTGGTCCGGCAACTGCCTGATCATCAGAGCCCCCCCCCTCCCCTCCAGGGAACTACTATCCCCAGTCTGTACATGTGTATGCTCCTCTGAGATTGGAGCGGATGGGCCGGCTTCCTCCTGATCCTCAACTCTGGAGGCACTGGCACTGGCAGCTTCAGGGCATCGATACCCAGTTGGTGATGCATCATCTGAAAGCAGGGAGGTGGAAGAGTGGCTTTAGCAAAAGGACAGGTTGGCGGAAAGGCATGGCAGATTGCGGCAAGGCTCTGACATGGCTGCACACTGAGGAAGCATGCTGGCGGGGGGACCAAGTGGAAGGAAACAGCTGAAAAAGGAGAGAGCCTTACCCTCGCTGTCGGAAATGGGGTTGGCAGCTGCAGAGGTAACAGGACCAGACAGACGTCCTCCAAGAATCTGGTGCACTCTCTCCTCGAGATCCGTCAGAGTGACGACTTGTGGAGGTCCGCCACCGGTTCAACGCTGCTCCCTCCGCATTGTCGCCAGCTTGGACTGCAGGGGACAGAAGGGGAAGTTCTGTAACATGATGCCTTGAGAGATCATCTCATGCCCCCCCATGGTGCAACAGCCCTTACATGATGCCTTGAGAGATGATCTCATGCCCCCCATGGTGCAACAGCCCTTACATGATGCCTTGAGAGATCATCTCATGCCCCCCATGGTGCAACAGCCCTTACATGATGCCTTGAGAGATCATCTCATGCCCCCCATGGTGCAACAGCCCTTACATGATGCCTTGAGAGATCATCTCATGCCCCCCATGGTGCAAGGGCCCTTACATGTGGCCTTGAGAGATCATCTCATGCCCCCCATGGTGCAACAGCCCTTACATGATGCCTTGAGAGATCATCTGATGCCCCCCCATGGTGCAAGGGCCCTTACATGTGGCCTTGAGAGATCATCTCATGCCCCCCATGGTGCAAGGGCCCTTACATGATGCCTTGAGAGAAATGTCCATGTGTGTGCCCAGAAAGGGCCATGGGTGCTTGCTGACAGATGGCCATTGGGGCATCATGGCAACAGGGTCCTCGAAGTTAGGTGCAGATGGAGGGAATCAGAAGTTTGCATAACCAACACTCACCCTAACGACCCGAGTGAGGTCGTTGAATTTCTTCCTGCACTGAACAGGGGTCCTGGTCGCCAAGCTGTTGGAGTTGACCCTCTGAGAAACCTCCCTCCAAGATCGCCAGTAAGCCTTTTGATTCGGCCTCTTGCCATTGTCAGGATACAGAACATCTCGACGGCGCTCAACTGCAGACACCAAGTGGTCCAGAGCCTCAGTGCTGAAGCGCTCTGCTCTCTGTCTCACCTTCTCCATCCTCACCAAGCTTGTTGTGCCAGAGAAGGGCGAGCGCCGATTCTGAGGCCTACAGGGCGTTGAGTGTAGCAGCTCAGGCTGACTGACCCACCCCTTTAAGAGCCGGCCGGCGCCTGGAAGTCTCGTGGTTTCCGGTAATTGAGATCACCTGCGCTGCGCCCGTCCGCGACGATATTGGGTAGCGCCTGAACTTTTGCACCTTAGGAGTCCCGTGCAACGTCTGAGTTAGCGCCTCAATCCCCTTTGGGGGCGATGCAACCCAATATCTCGCCAGGCAGCGATAAGTTTCGTCTGGCTATAAACTTTGCGCAGCGCCAGTTCTAACGCCTCAAACGGGGCTAGACCCAATTTCTAGGCCATAATATCTCTCTCATGTTTTAATAATATCAGATACCTGTTCATAGGATGGTGTATTTTTCTGAAATATGGCTTTTCCTTTACAACATTATGCCCTTGAATATATTATTTAGGGCTTCTGTTGAAATTAGTCAGCAATGAGAGGGGCAGGTATTGTACTCTGGATTCTTCAGCGGTCCCCATGCAGTCAACAAAAGGTAAGTTTCAGAATTATTATTATTATTTTTTTTTAAATCCAGTTGTGGAGCCAGGAGGAGCAGGAGTGCTCCCCCGACTCCACAGGCACTGCGATCCTCCACTCCCCACCGTAGCCCGCTCCAACCATCCAAACCCCCTGCCCGAGACTTACCTGAAGGTGACTGCTGGCAAGGCAGGTGGCCTGCTATTGGTGTCTTCCCTCAGGTGAGCTGCCTGTGAAGGGGTGATCTGCATTGGCCACTCGCCCCAATTATGTTGATGGGGCCTGAGGACCAATTTCCATCCACCCTCGAGCCTCTTAGTTTGGCCACACACTGCTTGCACAGTGCCAAGCCTGCAAAATGGGCCCAGACAAATTTTTACTCCAATATTTCTGACACAGCTATTACTTTTGAGAAACTCGCTCAATGGTCATTGTTTAAATAAGAAGAGTAAAAAGGTAAATCATGTACTAGTGATTTTAAAAGCCTGTAGATTACAGGAGCAAGGGAAGGAGAAAAACTTGTGTTTTTAATTCCTGGGAAAGAATGAGTAGGAGACAATTCAACACAGGGAGGTGTATGCAGGATGGTGCACTTGCAATTTACAAGGACATACTTCCCTAACATTGGGACTACAATCCCATTCTCAGTGAATATGTTAGTGCCCTATTTCATAAGAGAAATTATATCTTCCTGATGGAATGTCGGTCACATGGAGAACAAATAATTGTCTCTTTTCCGTCTGCATTTAGCCACTCAAAATCTTCTCAGTGAATAATTAAAGGAAAAATTTAAAATGGAAAACAAAATTCTTGCAGTTTTAATAAACAGGAGTCAACATGAATCTCTCTATTCCTATAAAACCCTGAAACTGTGCCCTCAGTGGTACCTTCAGCCAGCCTTGGATTAATCTGTTATTAATTGAAGGTATAACTGATCGTTGATATGTTATTTTCAACCTTGGAGCTGCTCCAAATGATTCTGCAGATATTTGGGCTTGACGTAAAGAGCTCTACCCGCCAAGTGAATTTGCTGCCCGTCAGTCACTGTTGTGGCATTTTCTACTTTCTGTTGAGTGGTTTTATAGGATTCATGCACAGAGGTCATAAAATGTTATTTTGAAAAATCTTGGTTTTGCAGGAAAATTTAGATTTCCTTCTCCTTCGATCAAGTTTCTTTTCTTTCCAGTTTTGAAGAAGGGTTCGACCCGAAACGTCAACTCAAATTTCTCTCCACGGATGTTGCCTGACCTGCTGAGTTTTTCCAGCATTTTCTGTTGTTATTCAGGAAATCTTTTGGTGATTTTTATTTTGTCAAAAATTACTAGCACTTGCAACTCTCACGAAAAAGCTCTGGCCCTGAATTTGTGGTTGGTATGACGGCGTCCTCTCAGAGTACAGCATCATACTGCCTTTGAAATTGACCGCAAGCTCGTGATTTCGCATGAGCTTGCGCATGTGCTAAATTCCGAACTTGCGATCTGTCAAGCTCCGACTGCCCATCAGCTTCACTGCACATTTCACCTCCCCATTCAAATCAACGTGCTGGCAAAAAGATGGGCTAATTGCCCACCTACTGCAAATTAATTACCCAGAAAATGTTTACATCTGGTCCAAACAAGCACAGGAAGCCTGTTGCACAGTGTAAGGGGAGGGGGGATGAAGAAACATTGCTGCCGTCACACAAAAAGCAAATTTGTTTCCTGCAGATTAAGTTACTCATACTGAAAGAAAGGGATTGTGTCCATTATCCCAGCTGTGTTTTGCTTTTAGAAATAGTGGTAATCTTGATGATTGCATAGAAAATAGCTGGAGAAAATTGAATGGGACTAATATCACTGCTACATTTTATTAATGGGCAAAGTTGTTTTATGAGGTGAGCCATTGCCGTGAGAGAGAGTCAAAATTCCCTGTTTTTGGAAGTCCGATGGGATCGGACTGGGCCGCCTTACCCGACCAACAGTTGAAGGGTGCCTGCTTGGGGAAGCAAGTTGCTCCCAGCAAAAACACTCTGTGCGTTTATGGCAGAAATAGTCCAGCACAGAAGTTGTAGAAGGAAGAAAATAACAGACAAGGACAGGTGGCCTATAGAATCAGTGAGAATGATAGAAACAACATAAGGGGATCGGCTGAAAAGAGGGAGGAAGAAAAACATGTTCCGCACATACTGTAACTGTGTGTTCTAAACATGCATTTGTGAAACAAAGCAGTAAAACTAAGAAGAACATTGAAAAGAAGAAAAGGCTTTAAAACAACAGAAACTGGAAGAGTAAAAATAAAGAACTGAGCACTGAGTACTATTCATTTCTGTAACTGAATGGCATGCATGTTTTAATAGCCTTTCAAAATGAGTTGTGGGCACATCAGCAATCTCCTCTGTTTCCTGATTGGCTAAGAGTCAGGAAGTGAAAGGAGCACCGCCCCTCGTGATCCCAGGTTCATAGACACACAACGGTGCGCCCCTGGGCTCTGTGGGGCACTACACTGTGCACAACTCTGCAGCGTTTGAGAGCAAGTTCTCGCAGTGGGGTTCGCACGAGTTAAGTGCGGATTTCGTTCAGAGGTCGGCGGTGCACACCCTAGCTATGCTGCCAAGCACAAATTCAGGGCCATTACTAGGTTGCTGCTGCGTAGGCTAGGTCTGGCAAAGGAGTAGAGAAAATCAAGCTGAATACTCTACTTGTACGCAATGGCTTTGTTGGTGATGAATAAACGGTACAATACACAGTACAACACAATAGGAAGTATGAAAGGGATCTTATACAATAAGAAATAATGGGATATATTTTCAGCTTCCCACCCAGGAGTAAAACTAGCATTGCAGATCATTCACTCGTTAAAGAAATTGCCCAATTTTAATTTCCATTGATCCTCATAGTGGATAAGCGTTACAGATTGGCCAACGTGCCACCAGTGTGGATTTGCTGCTGATGGTTTTGGGCAGCCTTCTTCTTTGAAGAGAGAACAAAAAGTTCATTTGAGATAACAGGACGAGCACCCAAATGAACAGGCTGCAGTGCACCAGATGTGAAACGATGAGCAGAGAGGATGTAAATAGTTCTTGGAGTCATATAATTGGTTGCGAAAACATGCCCGTGTTGTGTGAGTGAAGGGCAGCCTATCCCTTTGGCAGCCACCAAGCTGCAGGCGCAGTTTCAGATATTTATGGGGTTTAAGAAGGCAGGTGTGGGATCATTGCCTGGCAGGCAGCACTTCAAATGGGGCAGCGTATGCTAGTTTCAGAGACACTTCACATGTTGTTTATTAAATGACGGTGGACGGTATTGGCAGTGTTTGCCCTGATCTTTATTTCTGCGGTTGGGGACTCAAGTATCGAGTGAAGAGACGTGTTCTGGGTGGCAGAAAGCTTCTGTCGGCATACAAAGGTTGAAGATTTGAATTTATTGTAGGGGACTAAAAAGGGCTTTGGGGGCTCTTTATGAAAAAAATGTCCTGAATTGCAGTCTCGTGACTGGCTAGTAGTGGGTAGGTGCCCACATCCTGTGATGAAACCTCACTTCCCTGACATCCAAACATGCTTAGAATGATACCGCACAGAAGGAAGCCATTCGGCTCATCTTGCCACTGCTTTTTCCTGTTCCTCCAACTAGGACGTATATAAAGGTCTTTCAAATGGGACACCCATTAAGCTAAAGAGAGATGGTGTGAGCACAGAGCTCTCCAGTTCCTCTTCGCATCTCCTGCCCACAGTGTAGCCCAACTCCAAGGGCAACCTGTGAAGGTTTTCTCACCTCAGGCCAATTTAACCCCAAACTTTCCGATTAAGTTTGTGCCTGTCTCTTTGTCAGAGCATTGCTAAACAGAGTACCCAATTTATATGGATGCTCTAAACACGTGAACTAAGACCAATGGAAATAAACATGTAGTTCCGATTGAAGTCGCTTATACTGTTTTAAGTTTAATTTGTGTTGGAGCACCTGTTTCAGGCTCGTTGAGTCAGCCATTGACCTGTGACCAGAAGCGTACACAAAGCAGGAACTGGGTGGAGAGGTGGTTTAATGGGTCCTTTCCCCTTTTTGCTCTGTGTTGTGTCTTGGAAATAGGCACACATGGGATAAAAAGCAGACGAATATTGTCCTTCACATCTGCATATTCATCTGTGGTACTCGCCCATGCATATACTATCAGACATCATTGGCCACAGTCACTGGGAGGAAAGTACTGCAGAAGCTACCCTGGGGGAAAAATTCAGTTGGTTAGTGCCTCCAGTTAGCGCCTGGTGGGGGCGCTAATGGGACGCTGATGTAGTAGCACCGCGGCGAGGTGAATCCAGCAACGCATGCCAAACCCAGCCCCACCCCCCGTAGCACCACCGCTATGAGTTACCACCGGGGACCTCAGCGCCAGGCACATCATGATGTCAGTGAGGCGCCCAATCTGCTAAATTCATTGTCAGACCCTGCCTTAGCGCCTCGCCCCGACAGCAACAGGGAGAGGAGGAATCAAGCAGGCGCATGCCGGCTCCAGGGGCGCTACTTAAAGGGATCATGAGTAATGAGTCACAGCTGTCAGGTTAGTGCTGCTTCACTGCTTCTTTGTCAGTTTGACATTGTGAAACCGATTCATTCAGTAATTTAAAGGTTGTTTAGTATCAGGAGTGTTGTGGCTACTAACAATTAGTTACGTTTATTCTCGCAACATATCAAAGTGCTGCATTTCCTTACATTAATGGGGTTGTACTGGCAGTCAACCTCGCCCTCCAGGATCTATGGCGGAGGGAGCGGAGGCAGTGAGAAAGATTGGAACTTGTGACCAGAGGGAGGAGGAGGGCCATGAGGGCTCTCAACAGGAGGCCTTACCCTCTGAGGGTATTTCGAGAGCACTTCTCCTACCTCCAATTAAGCGAGGAGCAGTGTATTAGAAGGCTCTGCTTCACCAAGGAGGTGGTCACAGAACTCTGCCACCTCCTGCAACCAGACCGCGAGCCTCAGATCAGGGCGACCACGGCTCTCTCAGTGGCAGTCAAGGTCACTGTCACCCTCAATTTCTATGCCAGCAGATTATTCCAGTATGCAACTGGAGATATAGGTAACATCTCACAGTTTGCCATCCATCGCTGGATCCAGGAGGCCACCGAGGCTTTCTACAGTAGTAGAAGGGACTACATTTCCTTCCCCATCACCAGAGAGAAGCAGGACGAATGTGCATATGGCTTTGCCAGGATAGTGGGTTTCCCCATGGTGCAGGGCGCCATTGACTGCACCCATATGGCTTTGCGGGCATCGCATAACAATCCTGACATCTTCTGTAACTGCAAAGGCTACCACTCACTTAATGTGCAGTTGGTGTGCGACCACACACAGCGAATCCTCACCATCAATGCCCGCTATCCTGGCAGCAGCCACGATGCCTTCATCCTGCGCCAGGCCATTGTGCCAGCATTCTTCCAGCGGCTGGCTGGTCGGAGACAAGGGTTATCCACTCTCCACCTGGCTCATGACTCCCCTCCGCAACACTAATACTCCTGCCCAGCATTCATATAATGAGAGCCATGCCGCCACCAGGAACATCATCGAGCAGACCATCAGGGTGCTCAAGCAATGGTTCCACTGCCTTGACTGCTCGGGAGGAGCCCTCCAGTACTTGGCTGAGCGGGTGTCCCATTTCGTGGTGGTCTGCTGCATACTCCACAACTTGGCCATCATGAGGGCCCAGCCCTTGCCATCAGGGATTGCAGGACCACCTCAGGAGGAGGAAGAGGGAGAAGAGGAAGAGGAGGTGGACGAGGAGGAAGAGGAAGACGAGGAGGAGGAGGAAGAGGAGGATGATGAACAGGAGCAAGGGAGAAAGCAGCCACTCAATCAGCCTTCCAGAAGGGCGGTCTGTGACCGCCTCATCAGAGTGTGGTTCCAATAAATTAAACCCCAGATCCCCATTGCTCACCACATCCCCATCATTCCATTCCTGTTGCAGGCCATAACACAGCGCAAAGATGAAATGAGATACACCGCAAAATAATCCAAACTGAATTAATAAATTTATCAATAATCAGTGAACACATATTTACAACAACATTATTACCTATTCACCCTTGTGCAATCCCTTAGTACCTCTCGTTATTGTGCCTTTGCTCCTATGAAGTGTTGGCCCAGTGGCTGCAGCACGGCTGGTGGAAGGCTGCTGAGTGTCCGTGTGGGAGACTACAGATGGCCTTGTAGTATGCCCTCGACCAGCTCTGGGCCTGGAAGGCCTGACTGTACACTGCACCATCTTAGCATGGACAGCAGCAGTCTGGGCTGGCTGGAAGACAGGCTGTAACAAGGGCAATGGCAGAGTGGCAGTGGTGGGAGCAGGAATGCTGTCATCCTGAGAGAGGACAGCAAGTTCCTACTCCACTGACCCACTGCCACTCCCCTGTGGCAGGACCTCAGTATCCCTAGCAGTCTGTTGCAGCAGAGATTGCTGGCCTGCTGCGACACCGTGAAAGCCTTGGTCGACGGTGGTAGCAGTCAGAGCTTGCGTTGCATCAAGCTGAGACTGCATGAGAGCATTCTGAGATTGGATGCCACCAAGCATAGATTCTATTACAGCACTAAGACGTTATGCCACTTCCACCTGTGCTACAATGGAAGCTGCCAGATTGCCCATCACACACGGCATCAGGTCTGGGTCACCACGGTCTTTCTGGAAGTCTACAATCCTTTGCAATCTGGAAATGATGGGCTCCATGGTGTGTGCAGAGCTCTGTGCAATGTTGCAGGTGGACACCTCCACATTCCTTATCATTGCTGAAAGGTTCTTGGGCACCCTTGCCATTGCACCTATCAATCGCCGTGTGCATGCTCATCACCCTTCTTCTAAAGGCCTCCCCATCAAGGTCATCATCTGAGTCCTGTGCAGCAGAACTCGTGCGCGAACTCACCCTCCAGGGAGCTGACTCCTGAGATATCCTTTCTCCCTGGCCTTGCTTCAGCCCACTCATCCCTGGTGCATCACTCTGTGCAGATCCCGCTGTTATATTAGCCTCTGAAGAATGCGCAGTGCCAGTATCTGAGCTGGTGCCTGTGGGTGAGACATGCAGTGATGTGGTGCCTTCTTCCTCCTCCTCTTCTTCCGCCTCGCTCTCAATGGTACCCTCAGGCTGCTCAGGTCCCTGCTCATTATCTGAAACCATAAAGGCACAAGAGTTGGGTTAAGGTGAGGGGAGGGGCCAGGAAGGGAGAAATGCATGCATACAGCATGATTAGCTGGAAAGTGCGAAAGGCTTGTGGGGTGAGGGGGAAGTGGGATATGAGAAGAAGGAGTAGAGATGGACATTCCGTTGTTGTCCCCAAGGGGATCAATCTCGCCGGTGGCCACGGCACCCACCACCTGGTGCCCAATAATCTGCAGCACTCGTGTCTCTAGCTCAGACAGTGGTTGGGTGTTGGCTTGTCCTCCACCTGTGCACTCCTGCTCCCTCCTGTTGTGAGCCACCTTGGCCTGCAAGAGAAAGGAAAGTGTGTGAGTGAGTGTGGAGCAATGTGTTTGGGTGATGTGCCTGCCATAGTTGAATAGCTGTCATTGTGTGCAAGCTGTGAGATGTGGGTGTGAGTGTTGGTATGTGGAGATTGTTGGTGGGTGAGTGCTGCGGGTATGGTGCTTCGGGCAGTGTGTGCAGACTTTGGTTCAGATGGTGGTATGCAGCATTTGTTGAAGCATTCACTCACCCTGACCACCCGAGTGAGGTCGTTAAATTTCTTCCTGCACTGTGTGTGGGTCATGGGTACCACAGTGCTGCCCGAGACATGCTGGACTACCTCCTTCCACATGGTGCGGAAGACTTGCGGCGAGGGCCTCCTGCTACTTGCCGGGTAGAGCACTGCCCTCCGTCTTTCCACTGCGAACACCAATACCTCCAATACATGGTCGCAGAATCTGCAGGCTCTCTCCCTGGGGTGTGGATCTGCCATCATTATGACTGCTTGAGTCATCCGGCGCCTTCTCCTTGAGCTGCTGCTGCTGGCTGAGACGGCTGCACAGCCAGCAATCATGAGAATGAGGTTCTGCAGCATCAATGAACCTCCCCTTTAAGAACTAGAAAGAGCCTGTGGCAGCGATGACGTGTAATTAGGCTGCAACTGATATTGGTCAGCCCTTCGAGTTTAATGCCACTGAGCTGGGCCATTAGCACTTGATTTAGCGCTCCAATCCTTTCTTTGTGCAATGAGACTGAATTTTCCGTGCAGTCTGAGCATTAGCGCCTGGGGCTAATTTTCAAACTTTTCAAAAGTTACCGCCCATTGCTGGGCTATAATGAATTTCTCCCCTTCTATTTCTTTGTGTATTTTACAATGGAACTGTTAATTGCCAGTGTAGATTTCCCCATGAATCCAGAAAGTGAGTATGGATACCTTTACCTAAATTAATCACGTTTCTATGGGTCTGAAAACTGTGTGATTGTAATATCTAAAATTATCATGGGAAAAATATAGGTGAATATTGTTGGATTATGCATGTACCTCGAAGGATTTGTGTGTCAAGCCAAAATTTCAGTTTCAATATCTAGGCCAAGAGTTTCCGCTTTGGTGGCAATCGGCAATCCGGGCGCAATTTGCACTCAAAATTGCACTAGTTTTGAGAAGTGTTTTTTTCTCAAGTTTCTGCTCAAACTCATTTGCATATCAACACAATTAAAATCTGCCATGAACCAGCGCAATTGGGCAGCGTCCGAGAATGTAATTTTTTTTTAAAATTGGCATTAAAAATATTCCGTGATATATTGAAGAGTGGTAACTTTGATTAGTCGAGCTGAAAATGGGCTTATCACAAAAAATAAACATTTTTAATCAGACTGTCTAGTCCACCACCTGTGATTAATCCAATTTTAAATCACTGAACATGACTTTAAAAAACTATACAGAACTATTTGCTAGTTATATTGGTGTATAACTCAGTTTCTTAGTAAATTTTTAAAATTCATACTTAAATGCTTTTAAAAGGTGCCTATTAGTGTCCTTGCACCTAAAAGAATCAGCTTTAGTTTAAGAGCCTCCTCGAAGGCCCACAAACAGGCGCAATTAGCAAAAACTTCCAATGCCAATTAGTTCAATCTGGGGGTGTGGTCCGTTTTTTGGGTGGAGCTGTCTTCCAGCGTGATGTCTATTAACCTAACGCGAAAGATTGCGGAATCCCGATTTGCGCTGAATGTCATTTGCGCTTAAGATTCCGTAATCTTTAGCGTTGCTTTGGCCGATTTCGGGTGGATTATTCCGAAAAAATCAGCCCAACCTAGCGGAAACTCCAGGCCCTGCTGGCTTCCTGACTGTTAAGCCCAGGTGATGATTGTGCCACTGTACAGTGTAACAGGTTGGCCGCGCAGTAATTGTTTTGATTCAAGGGCTTTAAGAGAACATTAGCCAAGCCTGATCCTTCCACGATTGGAGCTGGAAAGTGTGAATTTACAGCTCGCGCTCAAAAGAAACAAAGGAGTAATCGGCTTGTAACACAGTTTGACAGCACAACTTGGCTTCTGCAATGAATTACAGCCCGAATAGTGACTGCAATGTTCTGATAAAGGTGTGAAAAGAAAGTGCTGTGTGCTCTGGTCATTGTTTACATCGCATTTAGTGACAATCGACAGACTTTAAGGACTCCAGGTTAGTCCGGTTCCGCGATCCTTGAATGGACATAGATTTGCTCCAGAGAATGCACATGTTACAGCCCTCTGTACAATTACAAAAGCCAATATACACACATGAAATAATATTCAGCTATCACTTGATGAACAAATAAAAGATGTCCTGGGCTGACTGTCCTACATTACTCATTACAGATAATAGAAGGAGAATGCTATTCAGCATCATAGGGAAGTTTTTAACTCCCTTAATCTACTTTTATATATTACATCTGACCCAGCCATTATCTAACTAACCATATCTTATTCGTATTATATCATCATCAATCAACAACAAATACAATTAAGCATAGTAGAGACAATTAACAAGGTCAATTTTTCCTCTGTGGAGAAACCTGTGTATTCCATGAAGCTGAAAGTTGGAAAAATATCAAATACTAACAAATGTCCCCAGGCATTGCTCACCGTAAGTCAGAAAACACAGTGCTTTATAAGGTCGGGAGTGTTATGGCATGTTTTATTCTTTATTTATTAATTCACAGGATGTGGGCATTGCTAGCAAGGCCAGCATTTATTGCCCAACCTAATTGCCCTTGAGAAGGTGGTGGTGAGCCGTCTACTTGAACCGCTGCAGTCCGCGTAGTGAAGGTACTCCCACAGTACTGCTAGGTAGGGAGTTCCAGGATTTTGACCCAGCGATGATAAAGGAATGGCAATATATGTTCAAGTCAGGATGATGTGTGACTTGGAAGGGAACTTGGAGGTGTAGGGTTCTCAAAATTCCCACATTCCCCAAAAGTTATGGATAAAGGGACCCTGCATGGACAAGTTATTAAAAAGGGTACCCAAAATGGCTTCTGAAATCTCGTGACCAAAACGTACAGGATTTTAAAAGCAAGGCTATGCATAAGGCAGGCCTTTTCAAAACCTGAAACGAAACCTAACATGCATGGATCTGTGAGAGACTTTGTGAAGCCAGACAGCTAGGTAAACACAGAATATGCATTCTTCAACTTGGAACAGATCAAGTCAGAATGGGCCTAATCTTGAGGCCATTAAGTTTCTGCATACATAATCGGTAACAGATCAACGTGGCCACCGAGCCAGGAAAACCCGATTAAGTTTCATAAATAACAAACAGCCAGGATATCGAAGCCATTAAACCAGGAGACAACCGCCCCAGAAGTTGTTAAAGTAAATGACTTTAATCATTTTAGACAAGCCCGCCAAAAGTTAGACAAAGAACTGACCTGACTTGGCGCAAAGATAAGGGGTGAAGAACCGAGTATAATTGTAGGCCCACCGGTAGCGCTCGCTCTCTTGCTTGGCCTCTTGCTCGCTCTCTTGCCTCTTGCCGAGGATGCCCATTACAACACCGGGGACCAAACGGGGAGAAAAACAAAACTGAATCGAGCACGCACAGACGGGCAGACGAGATGAGACGAGACGTATGGTAAAACCGATAGGCAGAGAAGGGCAGCGAAAGAGAAGCGTTGGGGGACAAATGGCCTAGTTATAAGCTGGCGTTTGAAGCATGGATAGTAAAGTCAATTAAGAATAAGCTGGAGTTTGAAGCTTGGGTAGAAAAATCATATTAACGGTAAAAACCGCCAACCGAGCCCCAACCGCAGCAAAACCGTCAGCGACCAAACCACCAGAAGAAGAAAATCCATCGCTGCAAAGTACCCAACGAAGACGCTAATGGAGGAAATAGGAGGGTACTTTACGCAGATGACACCATCGCCACGCCCTGCGACCACATGACAACGGCAGACCCCAAAGAACAACAGGAGCGAACACCTAAACTACAACCGGCTTGATCAACAGGTTTTGAAATGTCAAGGAAACCCCATTGGTGAGCATGAATTCCTGGCCCCTCATAGCTTAATCTAGTTAGGTATTGGGGGTGGGATAAGGATAAGGGGATTTTTAATGTGTTTGTTCCCTCGATGTGCCGTTTGTTCCCCATTCCCAAATAAGTGTAATTGTATATGCCTGAAATTATTCCAGTAATTCTCAGTAAGATTGTGTTTTATTGTGCCTTTAATAAAAATTGCAGTTTTCTTGCACCAAACCACTTGTCTACTCGATTTTCTGTATCACCGCCTGTACCTAAGTCCGGTGTCTAGAACCCAGGGGTGTGGGAGCGATTCGAACCACTCAGAGACAGTCAGGAGCAGAGCTGACTGGACACACGCCACCCCCTACAGAAATGGCGACCGCGGCAGGACACACTCGCAACAGGGGTGCGATACAGTAGACAATGGTTCGGAAGAGCAAACCATGATGGAGGAAAGGATTTCTGATTATGTGTTTAGTGAGGTGAATATCACAAAGAAGTGCATCACCAATCTGTTAAAGGCTGGGCGTCCGGTAGATGCTGCAGCTAAGTGGACAGAAGGGAAGGAGCACAAGAAATCCCTAGAGAAGGCAGTCTAGCTGATGTGCTTCAAAAAGCAGGTCCAGCTTTTGGACAGGCTCATTGCAGCACAGGCAGCCGAGATAAGGGAGTCAGCCCTAGAGGTCCAGGACAAGTCTCCAGCAGGGGAGAAGTTACTGGTAGCATTGCAGGCCCTGAATCAGGAAAGGGTGCAATTAATGGGAGAACATAAGGCCAGGTTGGAATACCTATAGTGCCAGGTCACTGAGGCCAAGAGCAGTGAGTTGAGGTTGCGGGAAAAGAATGCCCGCCTAGCGAGACAAGTAAGAGAGCAGGAGAAGAAAGTAAAAGAAGTAAATGCAGCCTATAAGTTGGCAAGTGAACAAGGGTTTGAAGATGCAGATCATGGCCACTGCAAGGAACAGATAGAGAATCTGAGCCTTGCCCTAAGGAGGGCAAAGGGCATGGTGTGCCTCATAAGCCCGAAGGCAGCCCAGGTCGACTTTACAGGGAACCTGGGGAGAACGGCTCAGACACCACAGGTAGTGCCAAGGGACATAGAAACATAGAAACATAGAAGATAGGAGTAGGCCATTCAACCCCTCGAGCCTGCTCCGCCATTCAATGCGATCATGGCTGATCATCCAAGTTTAGTACCCGGTCCCTGCTTTCTCCCCGTACCCCTTGATCCCTTTAGCCTTAAAAAATATATCCAACTCCTTCTTGAATACATTTAATGTATTGGCCTCCACTGCCTTCTGTGGTAGAGAATTCCACAGGTTCACCACTCTCTGGGTGAAGAAATTCCTCCTCATTTCTGTCCTAAAAGGCCTACCCCTTATCCTTAGACTGTGACCCCTGGTTCTGGACTCCCCGACCATCGGGAATATCCTCCCTGCATCTAGTCTGTCCAGTCCTGCCAGAATTTTATAAGTTTCAATGAGATCCCCTCTCATTCTTCTAAACTCCAGCGAGTACAAGCCCAATCATCCCAATCTCTCCTTATCCTTCATTCCTACCATCCCAGGTATCAGCCTGGTGAATCTTCGCTGAACTTCTTCCATGGCAAGAACATCCTTCCTCAGATAAGGCGACCAAAACTGCACACAATACTCAAGATGTGGTCTCACCAAGGCCCTGTACAACTGCAGCAAGACATCCTTGTTCCTGTACTCAAACCCTCTCGCTATGAAGGCCAAAATACCATTTGCCTTCTTAACCGCCTGCTGCACCTGCATGCTTACCTTCAGCAACTGGTGCACAAGGACACCCAGGTCTCGTTGCACTTCCCCTTCTCCCAATCTATTGCCATTCAGATAATAATCTGCCTTCCTGTTTTTGCCACCAAAGTGGATAACCTCACATTTATCGACCCGGTTGAGGAACAGGAGGTCCCACGACCACCACCCGTAGCGCCAGGTTTTAGCGAGGTCTGGCAGCAAGGGGGGGTGAAGTCAGGGGTAGAAGCGGAGGTGGAACAACCCCCGCAAGAGAGGCTGGAACCAGGACCGATGTGCCCAGCACGGCATTGGAGGTTCAGCCCACCCGTTAATGGCGAGGAAGAAGGACCCCTCCAAAACCAGTTCGTATTACCCTACAGCACCCAACAGCTTAGGGCTATGGTGAGCCATATCCCAAGGCTCACCGAGAAAGGAGACCCCTCGGTCCACTTCAGGGAAGTGGAACAGGCAGCCAGCATCAACGAATGCGATGATGCTGAGCAGGCTAAAATGCTGCTGTTCTCTTTGGAGAGTAAGCTCCTCCAATCCCTCTCTGACGAGTGTAAGAGGGGGCAGGGCGGGTATGAGGCGCTCAAGGATGAAGTTCTGGAGGCCATGGGGATGAATGAGGGAAGTCCTTTCTCCTGTGTGGAGAAGACAGTGCAGCTCGTAGGGGAAACACCGCAAGCTTTCGCGGACAGGTTATGGCCGGTGTACAGGAGTGCCTGTCCTGGGGCACCTAAACGGGTGTTCCTGAACGGGGATCAGCTGGCCCACTGGCTCCGTTGCTTGGTGGTGAACAGCTTGCCACAGGTCCGGGCCAAGGCAGAAGTCTGGTTCGACCTTAGGAATCCCCTGACCACCGAACTTATGGTGATCAGACAGTTGACCCTAGCCTATAAGAACGGTAGGGGAACTGATGCACACCCACCTAATGGGAAGGTGCATGAGGTAAAACCCGGACAGGTTAGGAAGGAGTGGCATCAGGAAGGGAATAACCGTTCTAGCACTAAGCTCAATTGTTACGGGTGTGGGAAGGATGGACACTGGAGGAAGGAGTGCAAAAACCCTTGGAAAGATAACAAGGGAAAGAATTCCACAGCCCCAGCCCAAAAGGCAGGGACAGGAATCCCTCCCGCCACGGTCAAGTCATTTTTGGACGCAATGAGGTCCCTATTGACTGGCCAAGGGAAGGTAGCAGCTGTAGTGTATGTAACTGTTCTACCTTTAAGAGAACTATTGTATGTAACCGTCCACCTTTAAGAGAACTATTTTAGGTGTGGCACTACTTTATCCTGGCTGCTGTATACTGTAATACCGACGGTGACCACACCGGTATATAAGTGCTGTGGCAGAATTTATTGGGCAGATTCGCCCTGACCTTCGAATAGTAAAGTCCTGTTTAAGTTACTCTTGTAGTCTGTGTATTACTTCGCTATACAACCCACAGACTTTACAGTGGCGACGAGTTCGATCGTACCCTGCGGCAACAATACTTCTGAAACAGTTAACGAGCATCGAGAAGAGGCAACCGCCCTCGTCGTTTTGCTGAGAGAAAACTCGAGGCCGCAGAACAAGAAGGAAGGAAGACTTCAAACAAGACGCCTTCCATCAGCAACAGGCACTGATTGTCCCTTCTGCCACGGTGGTGAGTGAGCCAATCAACACGAGAAGCAATTCGGCCACGGTGACTGTGAGTAAAGGGAAAATAGAAAAAAAATAAACCGCGGAGAACGCAGCCGCAGCCGGGGAGGAAGCACCGGACTGCGAGAGGCGGGGAGGAACGATTGGGTGAAAAAGGTCGGACAGTGACCGAGGCCACGAAGCGCTGCGACCAGGATCGTAAGGCGCGGGAAGAGATAAAATAAATAAATCGCGGAGAACTCAGCTGTAGCCGGGGAGGGAAGCATCGGACTGCGAGAGGGCTGGGAGGCGCGATTGAGAGCCGCGCGAGCGGGAGAGACAGAGACCGAGCGAGAGCCGCGCGAACGGGAGAGACAGAGCCCGAGGAAGACTGAGCGAGATCCAGCCCAGCGGCTGAAACTGTTCGCCGTCAACGGGTTGTACCCAGCACCGGAGAGACAGAGCCCGAGCGAGGGAGACTGAGCGAGATCCAGCCAGCGGCTGAGACCGTTCGCCGTCAACGGGTTGTACCCAGAGCCGGTTGCCCGGCCGAGAGAAGGGAACGCGCTGAAGCTGACGCGCAGGCTGCGAACCCCGAAAGCCAGCGGTCGTCGCCCGAGGGCAAAGCTTACCCCTCCCACCAGAGGAAGAAGTCAGGAGCGGGAAACCGCCATTTTGCCAGTAGGCGGGGAAGAAGACAAGCGCGGGAAACCGCCATTTTGCCAGTAGGCGGGGAAGAAGACAAGCGCGGGAAACCGCCATTTTTGAAAAAAAAAAGTTAAAAAGTAAAGAGAAATCCTGTTGTTTCACAGAAAGATAGTGAGAGATAGTATATAAGTGCTGTGGCAGAATTTATTGGGCAGATTTGCCCTGACCTTCGAATAGTAAAGTCCTGTTTAATTTACTCTTGTAGCCTGTGTATTACTTCGCTATACAACCCACAGACTTTACAGTGGCGACGAGTTCGATCGTACCCTGCGGCAACAATACTTCTGAAACAGTTAACGAGCATCGAGAAGAGGCAACCGCCCTCGTCGTTTTGCTGAGAGAAAACTCAAGGCCGCAGAACAAGAAGGAAGGAAGACTTCAAACAAGACGCCTTCCATCAGCAACAGGCACTGATTGTCCCTTCTGCCACGGTGGTGAGTGAGCCAATCAACACGAGAAGCAATTCGGCCACGGTGACTGTGAGTAAAGGGAAAATAGAAAAAAAATAAACCGCGGAGAACGCAGCCGCAGCCGGGGAGGAAGCACCGGACTGCGAGAGGCGGGGAGGAACGATTGGGTGAAAAAGGTCGGACAGTGACCGAGGCCACGAAGCGCTGCGACCAGGATCGTAAGGTGCGGGAAGAGATAAAATAAATAAATCGCGGAGAACTCAGCTGCAGCCGGGGAGGGAAGCACCGGACTGCGAGAGGGCTGGGAGGCGCGATTGAGAGCCGCGCGAGCGGGAGAGACAGAGACCGAGCGAGAGCCGCGTGAACGGGAGAGACAGAGCCCGAGAGAGAGCGAGCGAGAGCCGCGCGAGCGGGAGAGACAGAGCCCGAGGAAGACTGAGCGAGATCCAGCCCAGCGGCTGAAACTGTTCGCCGTCAACGGGTTGTACCCAGCACCGGAGAGACAGAGCCCGAGCGAGGGAGACTGAGCGAGATCCAGCCAGCGGCTGAGACCGTTCGCTGTCAATGGGTTGTACCCAGAGCCGGTTGCCCGGCCGAGAGAAGGGAACGCGCTGAAGCTGACGCACAGGCTGCGAACCCCGAAAGCCAGCGGTCGTCGCCCGAGGGCAAAGCTTACCCCTCCCACCAGAGGAAGAAGTCAGGAGCGGGAAACCGCCATTTTGCCAGTAGGCGGGGAAGAAGACAAGCGCAGGAAACCGCCATTTTGCCAGTAGGCGGGGAAGAAGACAAGCGCGGGAAACCGCCATTTTTGAAAAAAAAAAGTTAAAAAGTAAAGAGAAATCCTGTTGTTTCACAGAAAGATAGTGAGAGATAGTGAAGATGCCTAAGCATGGTAACATCAACAACTTCGATGCCGAGGTGGAAGATTGGGCCACGTACGTAGAACGTATCGAGATATATTGTGAGGCCAATAAAATAGAAGATGATGATAAAGCGATAACCTTGCTAAACTCGATGGGCGCGAAGACATACGGGTTATTGAAGCATCTTCTATCACCAGCTAAACCGGCGGATCAGACTTTCGATAATATTGTTGCTGTTCTGAAGGATCACTTGAACCCCACGCCGTTGATGTTGGCGGAACGATTCAAATTTTATGCGAGAACGCAGCGGAAAGAGGAAAGCAACGCGGAATACTTGGTCGAACTGCGTAGGCTAGCAAAATACTGCCAGTTTGGAGGAAATCTGACAGAGGCATTGCGAGACAAGTTCGTGTGTGGGTTGTCGAAGGAAGGAACGCAAAAGCGACTGCTCGAAGAGAACGACCTTACACTGGATAGGGCTGTCCTTATTGCAGCATCACACGAAGCCGCAGCGAAAGGAACTGCGGAAATGCAGCTGAAGGCAGCGGTCCTTAGTGTGGATCAAATTACTTCGGGTGCAACGAAATGTTATCGTTGTGGGAAGACAACACACGACCAGAAACAATGCTGGTTTAAAAACCAGGACTGTAGGAAATGTGGCAAACTGGGTCACATAGCCAAAGTATGCCGGTCAGGGAAGAAGACCAACAACCAAAAAAAAAAGCCATCACAGGAAAAGTACAACAAAGTGCACAAGGTGGTTGAGAAGAGTTCAGATGAACAGAATTCGGATTCAGACCCAAGCGGCCAGGAACTGGGTAGTCTGAGGATTCATAATGTGAGTAAGGAAGCTGACCTACAAACTATCTGGGTCATGCTAAAAATAGCCGGAGTCCAAGTGAGAATGGAATTGGACACTGGATCAGCCCTATCAGTCATAAATCGAAGGGATTACAACCGGCTATTCTCACATATACCCTTGAGAGATACCAAGTTCGTATTGCAGACATACACGGGACATAAAGTATACCCCATGGGAAAGATAAGAGTCAAGGTGAGAGACAGGGGCAAAGAACACCCCGGAATGGACTTATACGTACTACCTGAGGGAGGACCACCACTTCTAGGACGGGAGTGGATCAAGAAAATAGACATGGAATGGCACTACCTCAAAGCAATAACGAGTGAGGACTCGGGGCAGACAATCAGCTCAGACTCTGAAACGGATGACGATAAGACCAGCCCAAGCATGAAAGACAAGTCTAAAATGAACTTGCTGACTAAGGTTGGTAGAACGAATGTGGGCATAAAGGCTTATGCTCCAGAGGAGAACAAAGTTTCAGAACAGAATTCCTCTGAACAACAACAACATAGCTTGACAGAGAATTATGAGTCTGTTCAAGTTACAGATATATATATGACTGCGGAACATCGAGCTCGAACGCAAACTTATTTCAGATTACGACAGCAATTAGAACAATTGAATTGCCGTCTCGAGCAAGAGATGAAAGCAATGAAGAAGTTCTATGATACCGAATGGGAGAATCTGGAAAGACAACAGAAGCAGCTGGGGAAGAAAAGGGAGCAGGAGCACACAAACCGTCTGCACGAGGAGGCCAAACGAATCAAAGCTGATTCGGCTTCTGAAGGGGCGTGCTCCAATCCGGTGGAACAAGATGTGCCGCAACTGAAGGCGCTTGTTAGCAGGTTGCACGCAGAAAAAGCTGAGTTGGTCGACATGACTTCCGAGCTCCTACTGAAGTTGGGTGCAGCATCACCGGACGATTCATTTGTGGAAATTCGAATGATGGGGGCTGCGGATGATGGCGAAGTAGAAACAGCAAAGGAGCCCCAGGACAAGGTTCTAAACAGCCCTGCAGCTAATGGAAAATGGATGAGGACAGAAGAGTTAACAGTCAGCCAACCCCTCCAGGGCAAGGTTATAAACAGCCCTGCAGTTAATGGAAAAGGGATGATGGCAGAAGAGTTAACAGTCAGCCAACTCATTCACATGCTGAGGGATAAAACTCTAAAATGGGAAAAACTTAAATACGAGCCTCAATCTTCAAAGGGAAGGGAGCTCTCAAAAGTCATTGGAAGAGAGGTGGCAACCCAGACTGAGAAGTCTGCAGCAGAACAGCCCTTGGATGCCAAAAGTACGCTGACGCACGTCAATGTAGAACAACAGAATACTGAAACAGCTACTTCAGTAGAGGGATTGAATAGTCCGATCAATCAATCTCCGAATGAAGTTGAAGTATTGAAATCACAAATGAGGTCATTAGTAAAAGACTTGCAGGAAGCCCAGAAAAAGCGGGATGAATCTGAACGCATGATGAAGTCTCTTCAGGACAGATGTCGGGATTTGGAACAAAAGTCGGCTAACGTCCAGCTGGGTAAGGAGGAAATGGAAGACCCTCTCGCTGGCCTAGCTCAGGACGACACCGAATATTACCATGACCTGTTGAGTGACACTGAATATTACGAGGACCTGGTCTGCCCAGCTTGTGCCGAGAACTCCCAAAGTGCCGAAATCAGGATGAATCACTTAAAGTCTAAGGAACATAGGGAGATGGTGGCGTTACAGCTGGCAGCTGACAATGGAGCCCCGAGAGTCTCCAAGAAGCAAAAAAGGAAAAGACGAAGCAGAAGATGATAACCATCTGAACCATGATTACCTCTATCGATTACACACGTGGTCCCCCAAACGGAGCCAAATCAGTTGGAAAGTAGGAAAATTTCCCAAGGCAATCCAACTGTTTTTTGTTTGTTTTAAAAAGTCAGCAATGCTGGTTCAGAAGTGATGGAAGTAAAGCTGTTAAGTCTAGGGAAGGACTATGGGATGAGTCCCTCTAGCAAGGTGACCCGACTACACCACGGAGGCGTGGTCCGGACCGAGTCAAGAAGATCAGAGACTGAATCTGTGAACTGTTTCCCGCAGAGACTGAATCTGTGAACTGTTTCCGCAGAGACTACCTCTGTGAACTGTTTTAACATGAAGCTGGATATGTTATGATGTTATGTTAATGGGGAATAAGTATGTTGTAAGCTAAAAAGGGAGGATTGTAGCGTATGTAACTGTTCTACCTTTAAGAGAACTATTGTATGTAACCGTCCACCTTTAAGAGAACTACTTTAGGTGTGGCACTACTTTATCCTGGCTGCTGTATACTGTAATACCGACGGTGACCACACCGGTACATAAGTGCTGTGGCAGAATTTATTGGGCAGATTCGCCCTGACCTTCGAATAGTAAAGTCCTGTTTAAGTTACTCTTGTAGTCTGTGCATTACTTCGCTATACAACCCACAGACTTTACAGCAGCCGCTACCGGTGCTCTGACCCCGTCAGCCCCATCCAACCCACAGCCCTGTCTAGAGCCAGCGCAGCCTGTCGACCTGTGTCCCCTTGAAAACGATGAGGGGAGCAGGCCCTGTGTTAAGATGCGGGTGAAGACGGTGCAGGGGAGATATTCGGTGGACACTGGAGTTTCCAGCATGGTGGTCCATTCGAAAGACCCGACCAATTCACCCAGGTCTAACGAGGTCCCATTTGGCCTAATGGGATTTCCAGGGAAGGAGCAGGCTGGGGGAATGGCCAAACATTTGGCCATAGATTTGGGATCCCTCCCTACCACGTGGGAGGGTAACCAAAGGACCAACAAGGTGGCCGAGCAGAGGGCTAGGGAAGGAGTGTCTTGGGACCCCTATCGGACAGGTTCGGTAGCCACAATCCGGGACAAGGGAGGCACACGGGGGGGTAACTTTGGCCCCGGACCTAAAGCAGGTCCAAGCCCAAGATCCCGTCCTTAAGGCCGTCCCGGTAAGGAGAAAGGATGGGGAGTCCATCGAAGGCCCGTTCGAGGCAGCGAACGAGACATTAAAACAGGCTGCTAGTTATATTAATCAGTGTAAACTGTTAAAGCCTGAGAAGAGAGAACAGCCAGTTGGGGCAAGGTCTGATGATAGAAATCTTCAGCCTGCAGCGGGAACAAGTTCACAGACTGCACAGGCAGGCGCTGTGGCTTGTTTAAGGGGAGGGGCCATACTGCCCACCGTTTGGGACACTCCCCCACTCTTCTGGGATTCAGGTGAGGTGGGACCCGAGGGCGGAGACCCCGCCCCTGACCCAGGTTTAGGTGAGGTGGGACCTGAGGGCGGGAACCCTCAGCCTGCAGCACCAGGCTGCGAAGAGTTAGCTGCCCCTAGCCCAGGTTCAGGAGAGGTAAAGCCTGAGGATGAAGATCCCCAGCCAGCGGTAGTAGTAAGTGCACAGACTGCACAGGAGGGGGCAGTGGCTTGTGTTAAAGGCCCACCAGCCAGAAAACCCCCACCCGCCAAAGTCCCCAGAAGGTCCCCACGGACGCCCCAGCCAAGGAAACCGTGGTCACCGGCTCCCCAGTTAAAAAGGGCCGCCCCTCGATTGAGGGATCGGTCCGAAGGCAGAGGTCCCCAGCCAACAGCCACAGGCTGTGAGGGACCGAAAGTACAGGACAGTGCGGTCACACCGAAGGGAGCGGTGTGCCGCAGTCCGAACAGGGATTAGGCTGGCCGCCCGGAGACGGGCGGCGGATGTACATAGTTTAGGTAATTTATGTGTGATATCATTAAGTTTGCGTGTTTATAGTAAGTTTAAACAAGGTGATGGGTAGTTTTACATAAGTAGTAATTTGTTAAGAGTGTTTATATTGAGTCGAGGTCGCGAGACTCGACTATGCTTCACCCAAGCCAGAGAATTTCCTCAGGACCTGGCTATATGTTCTTGTATCTCTTTGCAGAGAGGATTTCAGGATGAAGGGGGGCATACTCCTACTCGCCCTGATAGGAATGAGCATTGGAAAGCGAGGTAACGTGGAGGAATCCCACATCTATGGATGCTCAGGAGAGAGAGCACCGATAGTGACCGATGGAAGTGGCGGACGGGATGTGGAGGAGCTAGCCGTCTACTTTCACGAGGGAAGGTGGCCAGGGTGGCTGGGGTCCAATTCGACTCAGTACTCCAGCCAGACCGGGTTCATGTACGGGGTGGCCTCCCTCCTGTGCCCCAGGGTACAGGTCATTGCCACATGGGTCAGCATCACCATAGGGAAACGTGTATGCTTAACATGCAAGGGACAGATTCCTTTGGATAGGTGGTGGTGGCTCAGAAAACTGAGCAAGGATATGGGAAACCCCGCAGTCGAGTGGGAACGATTGGGGAACAATACCCACCAGACGATTACAGGGGCTCACGGGGGATTGAGTGTGTGCTGGGACAAGTGGTGGGAACCGGATCAGGGGCTTTATGTCTGTATGTGGGGGGTCAGAGAAGGTCTACCCCACAGGCATATCCATCATTTTCCACCGGCAATGGCAAGATGCCGGGGAGGGGGTGGAGTGGGATTCCAGCCTGAAGGCATACTCCCCGATCCCAGTGAATGCCACTGAACTTGTGACCCGCCCCCGAAAGCCCCTGCCCACAACCCAGGCAGCAAGGACACACAGGGAGGGGTGCCCTGCCACCACCAAGGGACCAGAGAATGGGCTGGTACTAGTGCTGACAGATCAGGTGCTATAACAGGGGGTACACTGTGCAGTAGCCTCCGTGATTTTAAAACTCACCGAGGTATACTTACCGGAGTGGTGCCCTAAAGAGACAGAACAGCTGTACCAGGCCCTGTTAAAAGACATGTTTAGGAAATTCTACGAGTTTGATTTTGCCAATGTAGACAAAACAGAACTGTACACCACACACTATGAGTATTTTGGAAATACGCGGAGACAAAGAAGGGGAGCCTGGAATTATGTTTTTACTGCGTTTAACACAGGGTCCTCTGTCATCAACAGTTTGGATGACATGGAATTGCAGACACAGATAAATGGTCTAAAAACACAATTGAGGAAAATCTTGATGGATGAAAATAAGGTAGTAGGCTCAGAGTTACATGATGATCAGGCCATGACGGTCCACTTAAAAGAGATAATAGCTGAGCTGGAGAAGCACGCAAAGACTGTAAATGCCCTTATAAGAGAGGACAGAATGCTTCAGACCAGGCTGCACAGAACGAGGTGTGCGTACTGTATGGGGCATGGTTGCTGGGCGAGGGCCGCAGTAATCTGGAGGATTAAAACAGGGTTTAGTCCCCTCCTGGATCAGCAACAAGCACCTCGCAGCCCTCCATCCGTTCAAGAATGCATTAAGCCCGTGGCAACTCTGGCTAGCTTCTGAGGCCTACCCAGTCCCAGTAGATTGTGGACGGTCAAACCATACGATCATGGGTATAGTAGTGAGGATGCCGGTCATGGGTGGGACAGCCTGACCCGCGCCGGTATACAGGGTAGGGAACATTGGAGTCATTCAATGGGGTGCACACATCCGTTTCACAGCGGTCCCACCTTATGTCATAAAGTGGGAGCATGCTATGACAGGTACTGACCTCTCGGGGTGCCGGAGCTGGGGAGCACACATAATACTGTGTCCCCAGCACTTGAACGCCTATTCAAAACCACAGTGCGGGTTTAGAGCTGTTGGCGTAAAACCTATAAACTGTACCATGGAGGTAATGGCACAAGACCATGTTCCCCCACAGGTAGCATATATAGGAGGTGGGACATATTGTGTCACCACAGGTGCGCCCCACTACCAACATGGACAGCATAGCTGGTGTCCGGTAAGTGACAGCAGTTTCTGCTTTAAACCCGAGGTAGAAGTTTAAGTGGCCCAGGAACGAATTGTCCCCATTCCTGAACCCTCCAATGTTCACCTCACTGTAAAGGAGAATTTCACCAACCTACAAAAGTATGTAGCGCATTTCGGCTATGAAATCCCTCCTCTCCCAGAACATCTTACCAAAATACTCAAAACAGTAATAGTCTCACAGAAACATTTCTACACTCTGGAGCAGAAGACGGTAGAGATAGGGGCCAAGATATTGGACATTGTAGTTCCACCCTGGTGGGACATATTAGAAAACATAGAGGTCCCTTCGTGGATTAGACTGGCTTCCCACATCCTCGTGGTTTGCCAGCTGGGAATAGTATTGTACCTAGTGTGCACTCAGTGCAAGGGAAAAGGCCAAATACTAGAATTCCAAAACTAAAGGACCTGGAAGGAACATTATGTTAAGGTGGAGGGAGATACACCTGTTTGAATCTTTTATTTTGTATTTTTGAATAAAGATTGTTGGTTTTTTTGTGTTTGTTATTTTTAATAAAGATTTTGATTTGTTCTTTTTAATAAAGATGTGTGTGTACCAAGTGGTGCAGGGGTGTTGGACCCCCTCCATGCTTGGATGTGTGTAAACAACTGTAATTATTCTATGTATGCTTATGTACACTACATTTTTACAAAATGGGAAATGCATGTGTCGTGGGATCATAGATAGGTAATTACAGGGGAAGATTGACTATGGAGGGTCGGAAATTTTGCTCACCTTGTCAGGATGATACTTAAAGCGAGTTTAGTATCAACAGGGGGGAGTGTAGGGTTCTCAAAATTCCCACATTCCCCAAAAGTTATGGATAAAGGGACCCTGCATGGACAAGTTATTAAAAAGGGTACCCAAAATGGATTCTGGAACCTCGTGACCAAAACGTACAGGATTTTAAAAGCAAGGCCCTGCATAAGGCAGGCCTTTTCAAAACCTGAAACGAGACCTAACATGCATGGATCTGTGAAAGACTTTGTGAAGCCAGACAGCTAGGTAAGCACAGAATATGCATTCTTCACCTTGGAACAGATCAAGTCAGAATGGGCCTAATCTTGAGGCCATTAAGTTTCTGCATACATAATCGGTAACAGATCAACGTGACCACCGAGCCAGGAAAACCCGATTAAGTTTCATAAATAACAAACAGCCAGGATATCGAAGCCATTAAACCAGGATCCGCCCAGAAGTCGTTAAAGTAAATGACTGTGATAATTTTAGACAAGCCCGCCAAAAGTTAGACAAAGAACTGACCTGATTTGGCGCGCAGATAAGGGGTGAAGAACCGGGTATAATTGTAGGCCCACCGGTAGCGCTCACTCTCTTGCTCGGCCTCTTGCTCGCTCTCTTGCCGAGGACGCCCATTACAACATCGGGGGCCAAACGGGGAGAAGAATGAAAGCGAATCGAGCATGCACAGGACACACAGGCCGCAAACGGGCAGATGAGACAAGACGAGATGAACGGTAAAACCGATAGGCAGAGAAGGGCAGCGAAAGAGAAGCGTTGCGGGATAAACAGCCTAGTTATAAGCTGGCATTTGAAGCATGGATAGTAAAGTCAATTAAGAATAAGCTGGCGTTTGAAGCTTGGGTAGAAAAATCATATTAATGGTAAAAACCGCCAACCGAGCCCCAACCGCAGCAAAACCGTCGGCAACCAAACCACCAGAAGAAGAAAACCCATCGCTGCAAAGTACCCAACGAAGACGTTAACGAAGGAAAAAGGAGGGTACTTTACACAGACGACACCATCGCCGCGCCCTGCGACCACGTGACGACGGCAGACCACAAAGGACAACAGGAGTGAACACCTAAACTACAACCAGCTTGATCAACAGGTTTTGAATTGTCAAGGAAACCCCATTGGTGAGCATGAATTACTGGCCCCTCGTAGCTTAATCTAGTTAGGTATTCGGGGTGGGATAAGGATAAGGGGATTTTTAATGTGCTTGTTCCCTCGATGTGCAATGTGTTCCCCATTCCCAAATAAGTGTAATTGTATATGCCTGAAATTATTCCAGTAATTCTCAGTAAGATTGTGTTTTATTGTCCCTTTAATAAAAATTGCAGTTTTCTTGCACTAAACCACTTGTCTACTCGATTTTCTGTATCGCCGCCTGTACCTAAGTCCGGTGTCTAGAACCCAGGGGTGTGGGAGCAATTTGAACTGCTCAGAGACAGTCAGGGGCAGAGCTGACTGGACACACGCCACCCCCTACAGAGGTGGTGGTGTTCCCATGCACCTGCTGCCCTTGTCCCTCTAGGTGGTAGAGATCGCGGATTTGGGAGGTGCTGTCGAAGAAGCCTTGGTGAGTTGCTGCAGTGCATCTTGTAGATGGTACACACTGCAGCCACAGTACACTGGTGGTGGAGGGAGTGAATGTTTAAGGTGGTGGTTGGGGTACCAATCAATTGGGCTGCTTTGTCCTGGATGGTGTCAAGCTTCTTGAGTGTTGTTGGAGCTGCACTCATCCAAACAAGTGGAGATTATTCCATCACACTCCTGACTTGTGCCTTGTAGGTGGTGGAAAAGCTTGGGGGAGTCAGGAGGTGAGTCACTCACTGCAGAATACCCAGCCTCTGACCTGCTCTTGTAGCCATAGTATTTATGTGGTTGGTCCAGTTAAGTTTCTAGTCAATAGTGACCCCCAGGATATTGATGGTGGGGGATTTAGTGATGGTAATGCCATTGAATGTCAAGGAGAGGTGGTTAGACTCTCTCTTGTTGGATATGGTCATTGCCTGTTACTTGTGTGGTGTGAATGTTACTTGTCATTTATTAGCCCAAGCCTACATGCCGTCCAGGTCTTGCTGCATGCGGACAGAGACTGTTTCATTATCTGAGGAATTGTGAATGGAACTGAACACTGTGCAATCATCAGCAAACATCTCCACTTCTGACCTTATGATGGAGGGAAGGTCCAAGTCATGTAATGCAAGATGATTATTCTGCTGTTAAGGTGAAATAGCATCCTCTTAAGAGCGCAAACTTTATTTGTTGTTAAGAATCCAGCCTCAAGTCTGTTAAAATAAAATTGTTGTTTGGTTTAGGAGATTTTGCAAATTAAAAAGTATTTGTTGAGGATCCAGGCTTTTCTTTTATTTCCCTAACATCGTTTTGCATCTGTAGCAAAATACGATGTGTGGAATGTGATAAATGTGTACTAGATGCAAGACTTTTCTATACATACTAGCAGATCTTCCACATCATTGTTCAAGGTGAGTCAGAGAATAAGTTAAATGAAGTGCGAACTTTACACAAGACTTTCATTTTATTTTAATTTGTTGGCAAGGTCGCATGTATTGCCCATTCCTAATTGCCCCGAGATGCTGGTGGTTGAACTGGTGCAGACATTGCAGCGATGGTGTTGCCACGGATTTTAACACAATCTATTATAGTTAGAGGCATTCATTTTATAACTGTGCATTCATTGTAAATTCTAGTTTTAGCACATTGCAAATTATTAGTATTTTTACAGTTGATATTTAGAATATGTTGTCTAAACTAAAATTTATAATTTGGGTATCTCTCCTTTCCCTTCAGTCCTAGTGTGCTTGTAGGAGTTGATAGAGAACATTAATGATACAAAGATAAATGTGTGTGCCATTTCACTTTCAGCTCTTAACATTACGGCCCAGAAATTGGTTCACACCAACAGGCTGAAACAGGTAGGCCCGAGGCTCACCTGATATTGGGTCTTGGGACTCATATACATGGGGCTCTAATTTCTAACCCCTTGGAGGCGGGTTTGGAGGCGGGAGTGGGGGGAAAATTGCAGAATCGGGGGGCATGAACCCTTCCCGCTCCCAACCCACCTCCATGCCCGTTTCCCAGGAAGCGAGTACCCCACCTGCGCTGGGAGCCGCCTCCCCGAGGCGGGAAGGGGATTAGTGCCAATTAACTGCCTGTTAACAGATAGTTAACAGGCAGTTTTTAGCCTAATCCCTATTTTTAGCCCTGAAGTGTGGGCTGCCCGATGGCTCCAAACCACGCCAAGTTCGCGAGGCGGACCGTCGGGCTGAAGGCCTTGGAGGGTTCGAGATGTCCAGTGTTCAGGTGAGTGATGGGTGCATGAGTGCAGAGGTAAGTGTGTTTGATGTGTGTAAAGTGTTTAAATAAGTTTTACTTACCTTTACTTACTAATGCAGGCTTCCTTCCTTCAGGTCTCGGGAGTCCCTCATCTCACCGGCACAGAAAGCAGAATGGCCGCGAGCTGTCAAAAGTTGCAGCATTCTGCTTTCTGTTCTGGAGAGATTTCTAACTGAGTCTGTGGAGAAGGACTCAAGTTGGAAGTCAGATTGTCAGTGTTTGACAGCTTCACAGAGCTGTCAAACACTGATATTTCATCTGTCAAAAGCTCTTGACAGATGAAAAGTCAATCCCTGACGCTGGGCGGGCTCAACAAGATCAATCAAGGGAAAATCGGGTGGGTTGGCCACAAATCAATGGAGGCGGGACTACAACCCAAAAAGTGGGAGTCCCACCTCCATCACATCCCCATTGACAAAATCCAGCCCCATATGAGATCAGCAAGCTGCAGATGCCTGGTGGGTGTCCCCAAGACCCTTGCCGGTGAAGAGGATTTCAATTTTGAGCTGCTGCATTGCTGGCAACAGCCCTCAGTTAGGTCCTGGGAGGGAGGTGGGGGGAAGCGATTGGCAGAGGGGGGAGATTGGGAGGGAGAGGGCAATCTTGAGGGAGGACGACGATCGGGAGAGGACTAAGCTAGGGCCAGCAACAGTCTTTGGCACTGCAGTGCAGTCGGGAGGAGCATTTCTGCACCTCCTGGCTCCACACTCAGATAAGTATTTTTTTTAAACTTACCTTAAAGATGGCGGTCTCCAACAGTCCCTATTTGATACACAATGGGCCTAAAGCCTATTTCAGGTGCAGGCTCTGGACACCTCTTTTTCTGCCTTTACCAATATGACCTTATATTGCTACATGTTCTCAAATTGTCTTCCAGGCAAAGGGAACAATCCTCATGTCAGTGCATGTGGGACATCAGAAGCAGGATGATCTTTGAATTAACATGATGTGCATTAAATAACTTACAGGTGCACAACACACAACACATTTCTTAAATGCTACTAGTTTGCTAATGTGAATATCTCTCTTTTCTAAGACATTCAGGTTGATCATAGCCTCCAATATTATACAGATCCCCAATTTTAACCCCATCTGCCCAGCATGAATGGTACAGATGGGGGTTAAAATGGTGTCTACTGCCATTTTAACTCTGCCACTTTGAGTCACGGGGCAGGTGCCTGCCATAGGCTGATGAGAGCCTCAAAAATATTTGATGTAGATGAAAGCATAAAATTACAAAGAGATATTGATAGATTAATTGAATGGGCAAAACTGTGGCAAAAGGATGTCAAAGCAGACAAATATGAGGTCATCCACTTTGGACCTAAAAAGGATAGAACAGGGTACTTTCTAAATGGTGAAAAGTTAAAAACAGTGGAGGTCCAAAGAGACTTGGGGGTCCAGGTACATAGATCATTAAAATGGCATGGACAGGTACAGAAAATAATCAAAAAGGCTAATAGAATGCTGGCCTTTATATCTCAAGGACTAGAATACAAGGGGTTAGAAGTTATGCTACAGCTATACAAAGCCCTGGTTAGACCACACCTCGACCACACCTGGAGTACTGTGAGCAGTTCTGGGCACCACACCTTAGGAAGGCTATATTGGCCTTGGAGGGAGTGTAGGTTTACCAGAATGATACCCGGACTTCAAGAGTTAAATTACAAGGAGAGATTATACAAAATAGGGTTGTATTCCCTAGAATTTAGAAGGTTAAGGGGTGATTTGATCAAAGTTTTCAAGATATTAAAGGGAACAGATAGGGTAGATAGAGAGAAACTATTTCCGCTGGTTGGGGAATCTAGGACCGGGGGCATATTTTAAAGATTACAACCAGACCTTTCAGGAGTGAAATTAGGAAACACTTCTACACACAAAGAGCGTTAGAAGTTTGGAACCCTCTTCCGTAAATGGCAGTTGATGCTAGATCAATTGTTAATTTTAAACCTGAGATTGATAGATTTTTGTTAACCAAAGGTATTAAGGGATATGGGGCAAAGGCAGGTATATGGAGTTAGGTCGCAGATCAGCCATGATCTCATTGAATGGCGGAACAGGCTCAAGGGGCTAAATGGCCTACTCCTGTTCCTATGTTCCTATGTGTAATTCAGACCCCAGTGTGCTGTGTTAATGCGCGAATCGTGGCGGAAAGCAGAACCAGGGACAGAAGAGGCACAGGCAATTCATTTTTACATTTATTTAACAATTTCTAGTGTGGCTAAGAGAAGCAGTAGCGCCACACCTAGCCCCACAAGGAAACCTTAGGCTTCCTTTGCCCATTACTTCCCCCCTTCACCTGACTGCGAAACCCTTTGGACCCCTTCCCCCCGCCCCTCCCCTCCCCCTTTTGATAGAATTACCTGACTGCCAGGGACCGTTCCCTCAGGTCTCTTGCTGCCTGAAATCCCGCTCCTGCCTGCCTGCCTGCACATTATTCCTGCTGCTTTGAGCGGGAGTCAGCGTTGCCAAACTTAAATGAGTTCTTTGCCGCACTGTCCGCCGCACCCCGCACTCCCGCCCTGAGTAAAATCGAAGCTTAGGGGCTGCATTTTCATTCAGGAGTCAGGTAGGAGGCGGGACTACAACTTTCGGGGTTGTAGTCCTGCCTCCATCGAGATGTGGCCAATCCATGCGATTTTAACTTGATTGACCTTGTTGAGCCCGCCCAGCGGGCTTAGCAGGCCAATTAAGGGCCACCCGGCAACAGGTGACGTCAGAGACTGAAATTTCATCTGTCAAGAGGTATTGACAGATGAAATATCAGCGTTTCACAGCTGTTTGAAGCTGTCAAACACTGACAGTCTTACTTCTAACCTGAGTCCTTCTCCACAGACTCAGTTAGAAATCTCTCCTGCACAGAAAGCTGAAGGCTGTCATTTTTGACAGTTCGCAGCCATTCTGCTTTCTGTGCCGGTGAGATGAGGGACTCCCGAGACCTAAAGGAAGGAAGGCTGTAAAGGTAAGAAAAGGTATGTAAAACTTCTTTACACACTTTAGACACACCAAACACACTTACCGCTACACTCATGCACCCATCACTTGCCTGAACACTGACATCTCGACCCCTCCAAGCCCTTCAGCCTGACAGCCCACCTCGCAAATTTGGCGTGGTTTGGAGCAATCGGGAATCACACATTTTAAGATTCAAAATAGGCATTAGGCTAAAAACTGCCTGTTAACTACCTGTTAACAGGCAGTTCATTGGCACTAATCCCTTCCTGCCTCGGGTAGGCGGGTCCCAGTGCGGGGCGGGTCCCCGCCTCCTTCGAAACTGGTATGGAGGCGGGTTGGGTGCGGGATGGTGTTGGGACCCCCGAATTCGGGATTTTAAACCCCCGCACGTCTCCAATCCCGCCTCCACGGCCCAATGAAAATCCTGCCCTTGGTCACTTCAATCACGCAGATTAGATATGCACCACATATCATCTACAATTCGACAACAGATATAATGGCTTCTCATTATTACTGTTAAACTGCATCCTTAAACTGGATCAGTGCTGTTCAGAGTCCACAACCTCAATATTAAACTTTTGAAATGGGCATCCTGTTGAGGGGGCTGCAGATTATTGGCAGTCTTCTGGCTGCATCAAAAAAAACTTTTAAATTGCTTAATTTTCTGCTCATATGATTTTCACTATCAGCATCAAATTGCTGCTCACTTGTGTGTCAATGAAGATGTTCAAGGCATGACAACATAATGTTGGAGAGAAGTTGTTCCAGAACAGTAGCACGCTTCATTTTCATGCTTACCATAACCTTTGCCCTCCACTCGCCAACCTTAGGCAGCCTGCAGGACATAACTGTTGAACAAGCAAAACAACTTGTTCAAAACAAAGTAGGTTATTCACTTGGCTTTTAACGCCAGCCACATGCTGCGCTTCCAACTATTCTACCATACCATGCTGTGTGTACCTTTATCATTACCTACACTCAAGCTTGTCTCATCAAGCTCCACCACAGTCCTTAAGTGTTAACATCTTACTCAAATCTCTTTACACATGGTTGCTTATGCCTTCACCTTGTGTTCATATATATCCTCAACCTGTCTCCCAGGCAAAGGGAATAATACTGATGTCAATGCATGTGGTGCAAGACATCAGAAGCAAATGGAACATGAGCTTGGCCTTTGAATTAACACAACATGTGGTGTATAACTTGGACTACTTCATTGTACAACATATTTACACATGGCAATGTCTGACACAGCATTTAACTTCAAACAGGAAAATTACTACCTTACCAGTCGCTTAGTATGGCAGACAATACATAACTTAAACACACTAGCCTAGAAATTCTGTGCTGGTTTTGGTACAGGAAGGAAGAATTTGAGGCAGAACCCTTTTCCAACGCTCTTTTGTGACCTCAATGAGAAATTCTGGTGGAGTGTGGCGAGTGCTTCCTCCACCCATGCCCCCTCTATCATAATATAACGTTTGTAGGCAGGACTGGCAGAATGCTTTGCTTCCCCAGGAATCCCACCAGTTCTGCCTGTTGCATGGGCAACAGTAGGTTCTCCTGCTTTAAGGAAGCGTACATGTTGTGCAAGCATTGTAAGTGGGGGCCCCACAACGTTGTATCCAAAATCCGAACTACCCGAGTTGATTGCCCTTTAGATAGCAGCAGACCAAGGATCATTCACCATTTTTGACTTGCAGCACTTAGGCCAGCCCACTCTTTGCCTTGCTCACAGAGTGGCAAGGTGCCACTCCAAGCTCCTGCTGGCTTCTTGGGGCAGTGCCCCATTACTGGCATGATCTACTCCTATTATTCAAATAACTCCGTCCTGAGATTTGGCCAAATGAGTGCACAGAAATTCTGCTCCACTGCACTTCTTGGCAGTAGAGTGGGGCTTCCATATCTTCAAGCGCCTGGATAGAGCAAACGGGATGAGAGAACAATTCGGAAATCTATCTGCCTAGGTTTGCGACCTGCATGATTCCCTGTCTATTAAGATTAATAGGTGGAAAATCATGCGGGCCACAAATCAGGTGCACTGATCTCGACACCCAAGACCCCATTACATGTTTCTGACATGCAAAGTGTGCACATTAAGCTCAACTGGGGTTAGGGGCACATTCTTGCAGTGGGCGACAGTCCCATCCCACTGCACTTCTGCTGGCATTCAGAGCAGAAAATCTAGGCCACTGTGTTTAATTTGAAGCCGGGGGGTAAAATTGCCATTGCAGATTGGTCGCCTGTTGTAGATTTTGCCCCATTTTTATTGCCATTAAAATCAATGTAAAGGAACATAGGAGCAGGAGTAAGCCATTAAACTCCTCGGCCTGCTCTGACATTCAATTACATCCTGGCTGATCCACACCTCAACTCCGTTTTCCCGCCTTTGCTCCATATTCCTTGGTACCCTTACCTAATAAAAATCTATCTAAGCTCCAATTGTCCCAGCAGCCACTGCCTTTTTGGGGACAGAATTCCAGGTTTTTACTACCCTTGGTGTGAAAAAGCGTTTCCTGAATTCACTCCTGAACGGCCTAACTCTAATTTTAAGATTATGTTCTCTTGTTCTTGACTCCCCCACCAGGATAAATAGTTTTTCCATATCTACCCTATCAAATTATTTAAAAATTTAAAAAACCTGGGGGAAAAATTCAGTTGGTAGTGCCACCCGTTAGCACCTTAAGAGGGTGCTAAGTGGGGCGCAAACCAACTAGCGCCTGGGCGCGGCACTGCCCACGCCTCCCGCAAAATTCAGCGGGAGGTTAGTGGTGGTGCTAACCGGTAGCGCTCTGCAGCGCTGCGCCACTGGCGATGACGTCATTGGTGTGCGCAGCGCCCCGCTCACGCCCCGGCCACAATCTTCGGGAGCGCCTCCTGATTTACCGCCGGACGCTATGTCCGACAGGGTCAGGGGGGTGTACCTGCGGCCGGGGAGGCGCAATTTAAAGGCGAGGTGCGGGGCGGCCATTTTTGTTGCTGGCCGCCTGCCAGCACCTGCCTGCGCTCCCGTCCCCGGCCTCCTGAACCCCACCCCGCGGAGTGCCGGCTGCGCTCCAAGAGCCCGGCACTTCTCTTGGGTGCTGGGCTCTTTTGCCGGCACTCCCGATCCCCGGGGGCCCAGCTGGGCCCCAGGTCACGCAGCACAAGGCCCCTCCCCTTTAAGAAGGGGAAGAAGGCCTGCAATACCGCAGTGCGACGTGCCGCAGCGTGTGGCGCTGCGGCACGTAGCACCACGATATACACTCGCAGCGCCCCAAGAGGGAGGCGGGGCGCTTCCAGTAGCGCCCTGCTTCCCTCTTGGGGTGCAACCACGGAATTTCCGGCGCGGGGGCGCTTTTTTTTCCGGGGCGCTACTTTTAGTGCCCCGGCGAAGTTAGTGCCTCAATTGGGGCGCTACTCAATTTTTAACCCCCTGAGTCAGATTACTTGGGAGGTTTCTCTAAGGGGCGGCCGATCAACAATGCCAGTTTTACACCCGGGCGGAAATGTTGGAGCTCTGCCCCAATATCTTTCCCTAATACTATGGGGGGAATTTTATCCGGGAAGAACGCGTGGATTTGGATGCAGGCATCGGGAAGCCGGCTCCAACCTGCTGTCTTCCGCATTTGACTGGAGCACGTTCGGCTGCGTGCGTGCAAGCCCCTTGGGAGAGGCGGGTTGCCAATCAATATAGGCCAATCACTCAATTAGAGTGATATTGAGCTACATTTTTGTGCTTAACATCAGGTCCACGAGTTTCCTGGGGTTCCTGAAACTCGCCAGTGAAAGCAAGGCGAGTACACAGCGGCAATTGAGCCGGCTGAATCAATCTCAGGCAAATATGGCAATAAATACTCAGTACTCTGTACTCACAGCTGCTTTCTTACCTGCTAGTGGGAAAGGGTTTGTTCACAGTATTTTTGCTGAGAGGTTACTGTGGGAGAATCTAGAACTAGGGGTCACTGTTTAAAAACAAGGGGTCGCCCATTTAAGACAGAGATGAGGAGAAATTTTTTCTCACAGAGGGTCGTGAGTCTTTCGAACTCTCTTCCTCAGAGGGCGGTGGAAGCAGAGTCTTTGAATATTTATGGCCCAGAAATTCGGGTCTCCACGGGTGAGTACGCATGGGGTACTCACCCGTAAGCCCAATGGAAGTGCCGGTTTCGTGCATGCACTGCGCATGCGCGGGAAACTAGCACTTCTGTTCCCCTGAAAGAAAGGGTTCAGAGGTGGAACGCGTGCGCAGGAGAGGCTGCGCGTGCGCATCGAACTTATGTTTTTTTTGCAGGTTTTCCCGGGAGGGTAAGTCTCCAGGAGTTACACTTTAAAAAGTAGGCTCAAGGCCTGCTTTTTACAAGGTAAGTGGTGAATTAATTAAAATTATAACATTTTTTACACAGGTTTATTATTTTTAAATACTTTAAAGAAAGGTAAGTTTTTTTTAGCCCTGTTAGAAAATTTAATTAATTTTTTCAAAAATTTAAATTATTGTTTAAAATAGTTATTTCATGTAATTTATAGTTTATTTTAAAAATGTGATTTAAAAAAAATTTATTTGAAGATTTAGTGATGTTTTGGGGCTGATAATATTTATAGGTTTGACAGGTCTTCCTGTCAAACTTATGAATGAAGCATTCCCTGCTACCATTGGCTCTCCATGGCCCACGTGATCCCAGGGGACGCTTCGAACTAACTGCGCCCCTGGGATATGCAGTCATGGCCCTGTGGGTAGTGGAGTGGGCCCAGGGGCCGTGTAGCCTGGTTCTGCTCCTACTGTGTTCTAATTCTGTGTTAGATTTCAGGAGATGGTTTTATTCCTGTTCCTGGCTGGGGTGGAGATCGCCTTTACAGAAGGTAAGTACTGTAGAAAATATAGGGGCAGAGTGATCTCCTGGAAGAATTTCGATCGCCTAGATGGGTCGGAGAGGAATTTCCCAGATTTTTTTCTCCCAAATTGGCCATTGGGTCTTTTATCTGGTTTTTCGCCTCTCCCGGGAGATCACATGGGTTCGGGTGGATGGAGAGTGATAGAAGATTTGAGGTTAGGATCAGATCAGCCATGATCTTATTGAATGGTGGAGCAGGCTCAAGGGGCCGATTGGCCTACTCCTGCTCCTATTTCTTATGTTCTTATGTAAGCACTGTTAGCCGGCAGTTGGAGGAGGCCCAGGATCGGAATTCCATGCGGGCCCACAGCTCAAAGGCCGGCGTGGTATGTAAGTGCAGGTCGGGGGCTTGCACCCGCGGGAAGCCCCCGACCCAAATTTCTGGGCCATAGAGTAATAGGGGGAGAAATTCGGTTGTTAGCGCCACCGATTAATGCCTAAAGAGGCCGAGAAGTGGGGCGCTAGCCAATTTCCGGGCGGGCACAAGGCGCCTAGCGCCTCGCCCCATATTGAGCATGCATTTAGCGCCGGTGCTAAATCTTAGCACCCGCTCATGGGCGCAGGCTGATTATGATGTCATTTGAGTGTGCAACGCCTTTTGGGCGCCCCAGACCGGAAATTCAGTGGCGCTCCCCTCCGTAGCGCCTGGTGCTAATGGTGACAGCTTACCTGGGCCTTACTAAGTCACTCTCGGGCTGGAGGAGCGTTATTTAAAGGGGACTGGTGTGGTTTAAAAGCAGCAGCCATTTTTGGAGCACAACTTCCTCGAGAGCTACAAAGAGTTGCTGAGCTGCACACTGAGAGCCATTTGACCACTGAGCCAGCGCAGGCAGACGATCTTCAGACTTCTGACCATCACCTTGCTGTTGGTGAGCCTTGACAACGGGGAGCCTTCCTGTGGGCACTTATTATGGGGGCTGCATTGGAGGGGAACGACCTACTGCTGAATCATCTGGAAAGGGCACAGAGACGCTGGGAGAGGGGGGTGGGCATGGCCAGACGGAGGAGGGCCAACAGACGTCGCCACAGCAGACCTTACGCTGGCAGGGTTTTCCGACAGCAGTTTTCCTACATGAACATGCCGGAGGAGCAGTGTGTCAGAAGGCTGCGATTTAGAAAGGAGGTGGTGACTGAGCTGTGCCAGTTGCTTCAGCCAGATCTGCAGCCTCAGATAAGGTGCAGGACATCTCTGTCGGTGGCTGAGAAGATGGCTGCTGGCCTGATCTTCTACGCGAGCGGCTCTTCTCAGGCTGCGCGTCAGAGGCTGATCAGAAGTAGCTTCTAGGCCCCTCTGACGGAATGCTTGCTGCCATTCCAAGAACAGGAGTGGAACCGGTCTGATACCCCCAAGCCTGTGAAGGGCAAGATGCATGTAAATAGCAGGCATGGCCATTGTAAATGAAGAAAGTGTTTCATTACACAAAATGTGGTTCCTTCAAACATGAGAAAGCTATGGCAACAGAAAACAAAACTAATACACTGACACATAACTGCCTCTCACACCCGGGAGACTGTCACATTCCGACCATCTTCCTTGGCCTTGATTCCACTGCGCCAGCCAAAGCATCCAATGCCCCATCAGTGAGGCGTTCCACCCTCTGCCTCACCCTTTCCATGTCTTGCTAGGCTGGTGCGCCACAGGTAGGCTCCCACTGCTTTGAAGGCCTACAAGGCAGTGAGTGTGTCTGGTGATGCCAATTGACCTGCCCCTTTAAGAGCTGGCTGGCGCCAGTGTGTCTCAGGGAAAGTGATTATTGACAGCACCGTCGCTGCGCCCCGCCGCCGCGAAACTGGGTTGCGCCGCTGGGTTAGCGCCTTAAGAGTAGCGTGCAGCACCTGATTTAGCGCCGCAATCACCTTTAGGGGCGCTGCAACCCAATATCGCGCTAGGTGGTGCTAAATTGCGCCTGGCGCTAAACTTTGCGCATCGCCAGGACTAGTGCCCCAAACGCGGCTATACCGAATTTCTAGGCCATGGAGTTATACAGCACAGAAAGAGGCCCTTCGGCCCATCGTGATAGATTCTTGGTAAGCAAGGGGGTGAAAAGTTATCGGGAGTAGGCGGGAATGAGGAGTAATCGGATCAGCCATGATCGTATTGAATGGCGGAGCAGGCTCGAAGGGCCGAGTGGCCTACTCCTGCTCTTAATTCATATGTTACTTTCTACACTTTGGAGGTTTACACTTTGGATGTTTGCACTATACTTTGGAGCTCTGATCTATCAGATCAGCATGGGTGCTGTTTATGCTGCCTCAGATTGGACCTCAGATGAGGATCAAGATAACCAGCACCAGCAACAGCACCAGCAGCAGCCTGCTGGTCACAGTCCTGTAGCTGTACAGGAGAGAGGGGAGCAGCAGAGAGGTGCAGCTCACAGGAGGCCATACCCAGCACACAGGCTATACAGGCAGAGGATATGCTTCTTCAACATCTCTGAACAGCAATGTGTCAGGAAGCTCAGGGTGTCGCGTCAGGTGGTGGCAGACATTTGTAGCCTGTTCGAACAAGACCTGCTGCCAGCTGGACCTGGTGGCCATGCTTTACCAGTGGCTGTCAAAGTCACCACTGTCCTCAACTTCCAGGGCTCTGCCAGAGACATTTGCAGGATCTCCCAGTCGGCAGCACAGAAATTAATACGACAGGTGACTGATGACTTGTTTGCCGGTTTGCCAATTTTGTCAACTTTGCCTGCGATGACGCCAGTCAGAATGAGCCGGCGCTCGGGTTTGTGGCTCTGGCTGGCTTCCAACAGGTGCGGGGCATCACCGACTGCACACATGTGGTAATCCGGGCGCCCATAGATCACCCAGCAATGTTCGTCAACTGCAAGGGTTTCCACTCCATCAATGTGCAGCTGATGTGTAACCACAGAAAGATATTTATGCAGGTGTGCACACAATTCCCATGCAGCTGCCATGATGCTTTCGTCCTGCGGCAGCCCAACCTCTCTGACATCATCGCACCTGGAAGCAGAATTATTGGCTGGCTGCTAGGAGACAAGGGATACTCACTTAAAACGTGGCTGATGACTCCTCTCAGAAACCTGAGGAATGAGGCCCAAGAGCACTACAATGATTGCCATATCACCACCAGCTGTGTCATCGGACAAGACATCAGCATGCTGAAGATGAGCTTCAGGTGTCTGGACAGATTTGGAGGCGCCGTTCAGTATGCACCAGCCAGGGTATCCAGAATGGTCATGGTGTGCTGCGCTCGGCACAACATTGCCCAGCAGCGAGGCTTGGACCTGCAGGAGGAACAAGGCACAGAGTGCAGAGCCTCTTTGGAGGATTCTGAGGAGCAGGAGGAGGAGGAGGAAGATGAGGAGGGGGAGGAGGAGGAGGAAGATGAAGAGGTGGAAGGTGATGAGGGCAATGCACCAACAGCTGTGCACATTGCTTCCCGGGATGCCAGAGAGGCCCTGATTATTGCAAGGTTCACTTAGGTTCCACCAGCGCACCCATCTAACAACCACATACAAAAGCCATTTTTCGCTCCTCTCCACCCCCCACAATGCCACTATCACAAAGCAGTCCTGCAAACCACCAAGCATCCCTTTCACATCCTCCCATTGGTCGTCGTCAGTTCACGTCTTCCCATTCATCATCTAACAACAGAAAAGGCCACTTGCCAACCAGCAACCAAAAATGGGCAAGATGGGAAAGTGGTGCAAAAAAATAATATTTATGTGCTTCAAGTAAAGAACAGAAACTTAACAAGACAACAATGTCTAAGACATCCATGTACATACCCTTAAGCAACTACAAATTGTTAATCATCCTTTTCCTTGCACTTCTACGTGATGCAACCCCTATGGCTTCAGCAAAGGTAGAGGCAGGCTGCTCAGATCCCTGCTCTGACTGTTGAGCTGCTCTTGCCCGATGTCCTCTGGGTTTTGGAACCCGTGAGCGCCTGAAAATGACTGCTCCACCTGCACCTGTGCAGGGGCAGACTTGGGCATCAGGACATGAGGCAGCATGTCGGGTACTGATTGGCTGGGGTGGAGGGGGGAGGTGGGGGGTGCAATGGGTGAAAAGTGGAAGCACTTTAAGTGGAGTCTCCACTTCCATGTTCCCTTTTGCCATCATCCCTCTTATGGCCCAGCCGCATTTCCCTGCGAGCACTGTGCGGGAGAACGCTTTGCTGCAGATCAGTGGGGCGCTGCAAGGCCAAGGCTGGGTTATTGATCATCCTATATAAGTTGGCATCCACAGTCTGCAAGCCCTTGTTCAAGGCCTGCATGAACTCGTTTGATTGCCGCGTTTGATGCTCCATGCAGTTGGCCACTCTATCTATGGAAGAAATCATCATCGCACTGGCCTGCGACAGGAACCCACTCATGCTTGAGGTGGACTCCTCCAATCTCTCTGCAATTATGGACAATGTTGTGGTGTATGTGCCTTTAAGAGCAATTGTGGTGTATGTGCCTTTAAGAGCCCCAGGTGTGCGTAATGCTGGTAATTGCCACTTGGGCTATATAAGCCTGTGTATTGTGTATATCCTTTAGAACCCCCCCCAGACTTGCTTAGTAAATACCTATGAACCAACTCCTGTCTTCAGTGTCTTTATCTACACACGGACACTACAGTGGCGACGAAGTGGAAACGGACTTACCTGCAATTCGGCAGCACCTCAAGGACATCGATTCCTCCAGCGTCCAGAAGACTCAAGGAAGTAATAGAAACTGTGGTTTCACCAGCTGGCCAAGCTGGTGGCAGGTACTGCGCTAATCCTTCCTGGGCGTCAGGCTGGGGCTCCAGCAGCGGGCTCTACAGCTGAGACAGGCAGCGAAATCGGAGGCAAGCAATAACGGACTGGGAGGGTGCACTCGGGAGACGGCCGACGCGGCAAGCAGGTCAGCGTTTAGACCTCCGTCGGGAACGAGTCTCCAACAGTGAATAAACGGAAACCACAGTAAAACAGCGTTGTTATCGGTAGCAGCGGCGGGAAAGCGCAGGAAGCGCCATATCGTTGCTACAGAGAGAAAAAAAAAAGCGCGGGAAGCGCCATATCTTTTTTGAAATGCCTAAGTCTGGCAATATTGATGCTTTTGATAACGAAACAGAGCCTAACTTTGGCAATATTGATGTTTTTGATAACAAGATAGAGGATTGGACCACATATGTAGAAAGAGTGGAGGTGTTTTGCACCGCAAATGGAATAGAAGATGAAAAAAAAGCTTCAGTGCTTCTGGATCTAATGGGCGCAGAAACATACAAGCTGTTACGCAACTTAATCACTCCAGCCGAACCGATGGACAAGAATTTTGAGGAGATTGTTGATACCCTACACTGCCAATTCGAGGCAGGACTGGCAGATTCTCTGCAAGACAAATTCATCTGCGATCCCCTAAGTGTCGAAACACAAAAAAAGGTATCTTCTGGAAAAGATTTAACACTGGACAAGGCTTTCAGTGCAATAGGAGCGGCAAAGATACAGCAAAGGCCACAGGACTTCGGCACCCATGAAATGACACGGGGTTTCGAGAGATGTTATCGCTGCGGCAGATCCAACCATGACCAGAGGGATTGCTGGTTCAAAGAAAAAGCATGCAGGCGATGCGGAAAGATGGGACACATTCCACGTGTATGCCGATCTGAAAATAAAAAATCCACTAACGGGAAAAGAATCAATAAGGAAAAGCACAGAAAGGTACAAATGATGACGGACAGTAGCTCCAAAGACCAGAAGAGCGAGAGCGACTCCGGGAACAAGAGACTAAGCTCTCTCAAATTACATAATGTAATTGCCAATGAAGATTACCAGACCATTTGGGTTACCCTCATAATAGCAGGGTCCCCAGTTAAAATGGAGCTAGATACAGGATCAGCTCTAACCGTAATAAATCGACGAGATTACGAGAGGCTATTTTCGCATATACCTCTAAAAGACACATCCATTATCTTAAAAACATATACGGGGCAGAAAGTATACCCCAAAGGAAAAATAAAGGTGCCTGTGGTATACAACGGCAAAGAAATACAAAAGTTGTATTTATACATTCTACAAGATGGTGGTCCACCGTTGTTGGGGCGTGAATGGATAAGGAAGATACGTTTAGACTGGCACTCCATTCAGGCACTGACGGTGACCAGTAAGGAAAAAAACAATGATGACATCATACCTGAACGATTAAAAGACATCTTGGCCAACGCCAAAGAAGTGTTTCAAGAGAAACTAGGAACCTTGAAAGGCATCACCGCCTCAATAAAAGTGGAAGATGCAGCAATTCCAAAATTTTTTAAGGCAAGACCGGTGCCATAGGCAATACGTCCGGCAGTCGAGGCAGAGCTGGAGAATTTGGAAAAGGCAGGCGTATTATCCAAAATAGATTGGAGCGAATGGGCAACACCCATCGTTCCAGTCATGAAAAAAGCATTGAAAAATAACTCTGAGGAACAGAGAAAAATTCGCATCTGTGGGGACTTTAAGGTGACTGTAAACCCGGTCCTTCACACGGTACAGTATCCTCTTCCGAGGATAGAAGATATTTTCGCCTCACTATCCGGAGGAAAACGTTTCACAAAAATTGACTTGGCACAGGCATATCTACAGATGGAGGTTGAGGAGACCTCTAAAAAGTATCTCACAATAAACACACACAAAGGCCTGTACCAGTACAATCGACTGGTTTTTGGAGTAGCATCAGCTCCAGCTATCTGGCAAAGAGCTATGGAGCAAGTCCTGCAAGGGATTCCGGGGACTCAGTGTTACCTAGACGACATCCTTATAACAGGAGAAAACGACAATGAGCACCTTGCCAATTTGGAGCAGGTGCTCACTAGGCTGAAAGAACGGGGCCTACGAGCAAATCGCCCCAAGTGCGAATTTTTCCAAAATCAGATATCATATTGTGGCCACATAATTAATAAGGAAGGGTTGCATAAGTCACCTGAAAAAATTGAAGCAGTTATAAAAGCCCCAGCACCTGAAAATGTTTCACAATTGAGGTCATTCCTGGGATTAATAAATTACTATCATAAATTTTTACCGAACTTATCAACTATTCTACACCCTCTTAATGATCTTCTACACACAGGAGTGATTTGGAAATGGAACGAAGACTGTAAACGTGCCTTCCATAAATGTAAAGACTTAATCACAACCGAGAAAGTTTTGGCTCATTACAACCCATCACTACCAATCAGACTGGCGTGCGATGCATCCCCTTACGGCATAGGAGCGGTATGGTCCCATAGATTCCCTGATGGCTCGGAACGGCCGATAGCTTTTGCATCACGCTCATTGAACTCAGCTGAGCGTAACTATTCCCAGATAGACAGGGAAGCACTCAGCCTGGTATGGGGAGTGAAGAAATTCAACCATTACCTACACGGACAAAAATTTACCTTGCTGACTGACCATCAACCCCTCATCTCCATATTCAACCCTAAGAAAGGTGTCCCCATTATGACGGCACAAAGACTACAGAGGTGGTCCCTTTTTCTAGGGGCACACCAATACAACATTGAATACAAAGGGTCAAAACAGCATGGGAATGCTGACGGTTTATCGCGCCTGCCGTTGCCAACGATAGAAGAGGCACCTACAGTAGACCCAGTAGAGATATTCCACTCTACCATAGTGGAATGTCTACCGGTGACAAATTCTGCCATTGAAAGGGAGACCAGAAATGACCCTACTCTCTCACGGGTCTACGATTTAACAATGAAGGGATGGCCAGCACATGGCGAACCACTGTTGCCAGCATTCTCACAAAGAAGAGAACAGCTCTCAGTGTGCCGAGGAACCTTGATGTGTGGATCCAGAGTGGTGATTCCACCCAAACTCCAGGATAAAGTTCTAAAGGAGCTTCACGAGGGGCATCTGGGTGGAGTGAAAATGAAGAACCTAGCTAGGGCGTTTGTATGGTGGCCAGGTATCGATGGAGACATCGAAGACATGACCAAGAGCTGCCTAGGATGCCAGAAGGTCCAAAATGCTCCGCCACAGGCCCCTCTACATCCATGGGAGTGGCCCTCATCTCCCTGGCAAAGGGTGCACATCGACTTTGCTGGTCCATTTATGGACTCAATGTTCTTAATCGCAGTTGATGCACACTCCAAGTGGCCGGAGGTAATAAAGATGTCCTCCACCACCACGGAAAAAACCATCACAGTATTAAGGACCATATTTGCCAGGAATGGGCTGCCGGAACAGATATGTTCTGATAATGGACCGCAATTTGTGTCCGAAGAATTCAGAAAGTTCTTAAAGAACAATGGGGTAAAGCACTACACGTCCGCCCCATACCATCCCGCCACCAATGGATTGGCTGAAAGGTTTGTCCAGACCTTTAAGAAGGCCATAAAGGCCATGGGTAATGAAGACATAAAACTTCAGCACAAGGTGGATAACTTCTTATTTGCATATAGGAATGCAACACATATGGTTACAAACCAAACTCCCGCCATGATGTTCTACAATAGAAACCTAAGATGCCGGCTGGATTTGGTCAAGCCCAACATCCGAAGGGACGTGGAGAACCGGCAGTTTCAGGGCATGAATGAAAGGCCAACTAGGGCCTTCCAGATAGGCCAACCGGTTTTGGCCCGGGACTACCGTACCGAGAAATGGCAGCCTGGAACTATCTGCACACGACTAGGACCACTGATGTATACCGTGGACATCGGAGAAAGCATAATAAGGCGCCATGCTGACCAAATCATCAAGTCATCCAAAAAGGGACAACCTACACCACCACTCTATACATTTAACGATGAAGTAGAGATACCCATATCTACCTCCGATCCGGTGATACTGGAACCCGATGAACCCGACACTGGCCTTCAAGCCGAATCAGCCTTGCCAGAAGAACCTACTACACCACCAGAAACTACTACACCCCCGAGGCGTTATCCAGACCGAGTCAGGAAGCCTCCTGAGAGACTAACTTATAATTAATTAATACAGCAATGTATATTATTTTGCATATAACATGTAATTAATAATTACTTAAAATATGATGAACTAGTTAGCTAGAAGGGGAGGAATTGTGGTGTAAGTGCCTTTAAGAGCCCCAGGTGTGCGTAATGCTGGTAATTGCCACTTGGGCTATATAAGCCTGTGTATTGTGTATATCCTTTAGAACCCCCCCCAGACTTGCTTAGTAAATACCTATGAACCAACTCCTGTCTTCAGTGTCTTTATCTACACACGGACACTACAAATGTGATTGGAGTGCCTGTCAGTGTATCGCACATTGTCTGCTGCTGGTCAATTATTATCCTCTGCATCGACGGCCCCCAGGATACAGCATCTGTGTCCAGCTGAGCAGAGTTTGGAGAGGCCTGCACCCTCCAGTGTGGACTCTCCACTGCTATCCTGGACTCCACCAGCGGTTCTTTCTCACTTGTGAAGTGTGAGTCACCAGGTGAAAACCCAACTATCTGTCCTACTGGCCCCACTGAATTGCAAGTATCTGAGCTGGTGCATGGTCCGCATAAGTCCTGTGATGGTGCACCCTCAGAGGGATTGAGTTCCTCTGAGGAATCGCAGTCGGCAACCTCCACCAGCTTCTGTTGCATGCGTGAGGGGCCTGTGGGAGATAAAGCACATGAATGAGTGCTGACAAGGTTTTGGAAGTTATCATTATGAACCTGATCATAATTCACTTGCTGTTGACATCATGTCAACATGACTGAGTGTTAAAGAAAGACTTGCATTTATATAGTGCCTTTCACGACCACCGGACGTCTCAAAGCGCTTTACAGCCAATGAAGTATTTTTGAAGTGGAGTCACTGTTGTAAATGTGGGAAACGCAGCAACCAATTTTGTGCACAGCAAGTTCCCACAAGCAGCAATGTGATAATGACCAAATAATCTGTTTTTGTTATGTTGGTTGAGGGATAAATATTGGCCGGGACACCGGGGATAACTCCCCTGCTCTTCTTCGAAATAGTGCCATGGGATCTTTTACGTCCACCTGAGAAAGCAGATAGGGCCTCGGTTTAATGACATGACATGTTGTATGACATGTGGCTGTCTGATATTTAAATCTGTCACCAGGTAGATGGCAGGTCCTCATCTCCCCATCTCCAATGGCCAGGCACGCAGAGACGCTGCTGATCTCCAGCGCCTCCTCCTCTGCACTTGTGAGTTGTGAAACATAGAAACATAGAAGATAGGAGCAGGAGTAGGCCATTCGGCCCCTCGAGCCTGCTCCGCCATTCGATGCGATCATGGCTGATCATCCAAATTCAGTACCCGGTCCCTGCTTTCTCCCCATACCCCTTGATCCCTTTAGCCCTAAGAAATATATCCAACTCCTTCTTGAATATATTTAATGAATTGGCCTCTACTGCCTTCTGTGGCAGAGAATTCCAAAGGTTCACCACTCTCTGGGTGAAGAAATTCCTCCTCATTTCTCTCCTAAATGGCCTACCCTTATCCTTAGACCGTGACCCCTGGTTCTGGACTCCCCGACCATCGGGAACATCCTTCCTGCATCTAGACTGTCCAGTCCTGTCAGAATTTTATAAGTTTCAATGAGATCCCCTCTCATTCTCCTAAACTCCAGCGAGTACAAGCCCAATCGACCCAATCTCTCCTCATACGTCATTCCTGCCATCCCAGGTATCAGCCTGGTGAATCTTCGCTGAACTCCTTCCATGGCAAGAACATCCTTCCTCAGATAAGGCGACCAAAACTGCACACAATACTCAAGATGTGGTCTCACCAAGACCCTGTATAACTGCAGCAAGACACCTTGTTCCTGTACTCAAACCCTCTCACTACGAAGGCCAACATACCATTTGCCTTCTTAACCGCCTGCTGCACCTGCATGCTTACCTTCAGCGACTGGTGCACAAGGACACCCAGGTATCGTTGCACTTCCCCTTCTCCCAATCTATTGCCATTCAGATAATAATCTGCCTTCCTGTTTTTGCCACCAAAGTGGATAACCTCGCAATTATCCACATTATATTGCATCTGCCATGTTTTTGCCCAATCACCCAGCCTGTCCAAATCATCCTGGAGTTTCTCGGCATCCTCCTCACAGCACACACACCCACCCAGCTTTGTGTCATCTGCAAATTTGGAGATATTACATCTAGTTCCCTTGTCTAGATCATTAATATATATTATGAATAGCTGGGGCCCAAGGACCGATCCCTGCGGTACCCCACTAGTCACTACCTGCCACTCAGAAAAAGACCCGTTTATTCCAACTCTTTGCTTTCTGTCTGCCAACCAGTTCTCTATCCAAGTCAATACCTTGCCCCCAATCCCATGTGCCTTAACTTTACATGCTAATCTCTTATGCGGGACATAATCAAAAGCCTTCTGAAAGTCCAAATGCACCACATCCACTGGTTCTCCCTTATCTATTTTACCAGTTACATACTTTAAAAATTCCAGTAGATTAGTCAAGCACGATTTACCTTTAGTAAATCCATGTTGCCTTTGTCCGATCCTGTCCTTGTTTTCCATGTGCTCTGCTATTACATCTTTTATAATGGACTCCAGCATTTTCCCCACTACCGATGTCAGGCTTACCGGTCTGTAATTTCCCGGTTTCTCTCTACCACCTTTTTTGAATAGTGGGGTAACATTAGCTACCCTCCAATCCATGGGTACTGTTCCAGATTCCATCGAATGCTGGAAGATGATCAGCAAAGCATCAACTATTTCTAGGGCCACTTCCTTAAGTACCCTAGGATGTAGATTATCAGGACCTGGGGATTTATCGGCCTTCAATCCCATCAATTTCCCTATCCCCATTTCCCTGCAAATACTGATTTCTTTCAACTCCTCCCTTTCATCAGACCCTATGTTCCCCGACATCTCTGGGAGGTTATTTGTGTCCTCCTTTGTGAAGACAGAACCAAAATATGTATTTAATTGGTTTGCCATTTCTTTGTTCCCCATTATAAATTCCCCTGATTCTGACTGCAAGGGACCTACGCTTGACTTCACCAATCTTTTTCTCTTCACATATCTATAAAAGCTTTTACAGTCAGTTTATGCTCCCTGCAAGCTTACTCTCATATTTTATTTTCCCTTTCTTAATTAATCCCTTTGTCCTCCTTTGTTGAATCCTAAACTGCTCCCAATCCTCAGGTTTACTGCTTTTTCTGGCCAATTTATATGTCTTCTGCTTGGATCTTATGCTATCCCTAATTTCCCTTGTTAGCGATGGTTGAGTCACCTTTTTTGTTTTATTTTTATGCCAAACTGGGATGAACAAATTCTGTAGTTCATCCATGCAGTCTTTGAATGTTTGCCATTGCCTATCCACCGTCAACCCTTTGAGTGACATTCCCCAATCAATCCTACCCAACTTGAGCCTCAGACCATCGTAGTATCCTTTATTTAACTTTAGGACCCTAATCTCTGAGTCGACTACTTCATTCACCATCTTAATTAAGAATTCGATCATATTATGATCGCTCTGACCCAAGGGGCCTCGTACAACAAGATTGCTAACTAATCCTTTCTCATTACATAATACCCAGTCTAAGATGGCCTGATCTCTGGTTGGTTCCTCGACATATTGGTCCAGGAAACCATCCCTTAAACACTCCAGGTATTCCCCCTCCACAGTATTGTTACTAATTTGGTTAGCCCAATCTATATGTAGATTAAAGTCACCCATGATGACTGCTGTGCCCTTATTGCACGCTTCTCTAATTTCCCTTTTAATGCCATCCCCAACCTCCGCATTACTGTTTGGAGGCCAATATACCACTCCCACTAACGTTTTCTGCCCCTTGGTATTTCTCAGTTCTACCCATACAGATTCCACATCATCAGAGCTAATATCCTTCCTTACAATTGTGTTAATCCCTTCTTTTAAGAACATAAGAACATAAGAAATAGGAGCAGGAGTAGCCCAATCGGCCCCTCGAGCCTGCTCCGCCATTCAATAAGATCATGGCTGATCTGATCCTAACCGCCAATCCACTATCACAGAATGATCTCCTGAATCTAACAGAATTAGACACATGAAATAGGAGCAGGATCAGGCTACACGGCCCCTGGGCCCGCTCCGCTACCCACAGGGCCATGACCGATCCGAACCTAGACTCATGTCCAAATTCCTGCCCGCTCCCCGTAACCCTTAATTCCCTTTAGTTCTAGGAAACTGTCTATTTCTGTTTTAAATTTATGTAATGATGTAGCTTCTACAGCTTTTTGGGGCAGCATATTCCATGGACCTACCACCCTCTGAGTGAAGTAGTTCCTCCTCATCTCAGTTTTGAAAGAGCAGCCCCTTATTCTAAGACTATGCCCCCTAGTTCTAGTTTCACCCATCATCGGGAACATCTTCCCTGCATCCACCCGATCCAACCCCTTCACAATCTTATATGTTTCAATAAGATCGCCTCTCATTCTTCTGAACTCCAATGAGTAGAGTCCCAATCTACTCAACCTCTCCTCATATGTCCATCCCCTCATCCCCGGGATTAACCGAGTGAACCTTCTTTGTACTGACTCGAGAGCAAGTGTGTCCTTTCTTAAGTATGGACACCAAAACTGTACGCAGTATTCCAGGTGCGGTCTCACCAATACCTTGTACAACTGAAGCAATACCTCCCTATTTTTATATTCTATCCCCCTAGCAATGAAAGCCAACATTCCATTGGCCTTCTTAATCACTTGCTGCACCTGCATACTAACCTTTTGAGTTTCGTGCACCAGGACCCCCAGATCCCTTTGTACTTCAGTACTTTCCAGTTTCTTGCCATTAAGATAATAACTTGCTCTACGATTTTTCCTGCCAAAGTGCATAACCTCACACTTTCCAGTATTGTATTCCATCTGCCAAATCTCTGCCCACTTACTTAGCCTGTCGATGTCCCCTTGCAGGTTTTTTATGTCCTCCTCACTCACTACTTTCCCTCCCATCTTAGTATCATCTGCAAATTTTGATATGTTACACTCGGTCCCCTCCTCCAAATCATTAATATAGATTGTAAAGAGTTGGGGACCCAGCACTGACCCCTGCGGAACACCACTAGTTACTGATTGCCAGTCTGAGAATGAACCATTTATCCCAGCTCTCTGCCTTCTGTTAGATAGCCAATCCTCTATCCATGCCAGAATATTACCCCCAATCCCGTGATTTTTTATCTTAAGCAATAATCTTCTGTGTGGCACCTTGTCAAATGCCTTTTGGAAGTCTAAATACACTACGTCCACTGGTTCCCCTTTATCCACCCTATACATTACTTCCTCAAAGAACTCCAGCAAATTTGTCAAACATGACTTCCCCTTCATAAAACCATGCTGACTTTGTCCTATTAAATTATGATTATCCAAATGTCCTGTTACTGTCTCCTTAATAATGGACTCCAAAATTTTACCTACCACAGATGTTAGACTAACCGGTCTATAGTTTCCAGCCTTCTGCCTACTGCCCTTTTTAAATACGGGTGTTACATTAGCAGTTTTCCAGTCTGCTGGGACCTTTGCCGAGTCCAGGGAGTTTTGGAAAATTATTACCAATGCATCCACAATCCCTACCGCCACTTCCCTCAAGACCCTAGGATGTAAGCCATCAGGTCCAGGTGATTTATCCGCCTTGAGTCCCATTATTTTACCGAGTACCACTTCCTTAGTGATTTTGATCGTGTTTAGCTCCTCCCCCCCTTTAGCCCCCTGTTTGTCCAGTGTTGGGATATTCTTAGTGTCTTCTACTGTAAAGACTGATGTAAAATATTCGTTCAGTGTTTTTGCCATCTCCATATTTCCCACCATTAATTTCCCGGTCTCATCCTCTAAGGGACCAACATTTACTTTAGCCACCCTTTTTCTTTTTATATAACTATAAAAACTCTTACTATCTGTTTTTATATTTTTTGCTAATTTACTTTCATAATCTATCTTCCCTTTCTTAATCAATCTTTTTGTTATTTTTTGCTGTCTTTTAAAGTTTTCCCAATCCTCTATCCTCCCACTAGATTTGGCTACCTTATATGCCCTTGTTTTTAGTCGAATACTATCCTTAATTTCTTTACTTAGCCACGGATGGCTATCTTTTCTTTTACACCCTTTTCGCCGTGGAATATATTTTTTTTGGAAGTTGTTAAATAACTCCTTAAATGTACACCACTGATCATGTATCGTCTTACCCTTTAATCTATTTTCCCAATCCACTCTACTCAATTCCGCTCTCATACCTTCATAGTCTCCTTTATTCAAGCTTAGCACGCTTGTTTGAGATCCAACCTTCTCACCCTCTAATTGAATATGGAATTCAACCATGTTATGGTCACTCATTCCAAGGGGATCCTTTACTAGGACATTTTTAATTAATCCCGTCTCGTTACACAGGACCAGATCTAAGGTTACTTGCCCCCTGGTCGGTTCAGTTACATACTGCTCAAGAAACCCATCCCTAATACACTCAATGAACTCATCCTCAAGGCTGCCCTGCCCAATTTGATTTGTCCAATTAATATGATAGTTAAAATCCCCCATAATTATAGATGTTCCCTTATTACAAGCCTCAACTATTTCCTGATTGATACTCCGTCCAACAGAGTTGCCACTGTTCGGAGGCCTATAGACTACGCCCACTAGTGTTTTTTTCCCCTTATTATTCCTTACCTCCACCCAAACTGTTTCATTATCCTGATCTTTTGACCCAATATCATTTCTCTGTATTACAGTGATTCCTTCCTTTATTAACATAGCCACCGCACCTCCCCTTCCTTCCTGCCTGTCCTTCCTGATCGTTAAATAACCTGGTATGTTTAATTCCCAGGCATTGTCACCCTGCAGCCATGTTTCTGTAATGGCCACAAGATCATACCCATATGTAGTTATTTGTGCCACTAACTCGTCTATTTTGTTACGAATGCTACGTGCATTCAGATAGAGAACTTTCAAAGATGTTTTGTGACACTTAGTTCCTGCTTTTGCCCTTTTTATTACTTTACCTTTTACTCCATACCTTCTGCCCCTTCCTGACATGCTCTGGTTTTTAATTTCCCCACTGCTACCTAAGTCTATGACCTTCTCTGTTGTCATTTTTATTATTTGCTCTCTAGGAACCTCCCCCCCACTAGTTAGTTTAAAGCCCTCTCTACAGCCCTAGTTATATGATCCGCCAGGACTCTAGTCCCAGCACTGGCCAAGTGAAGCCTGTCTTCCCCACTTCCCTTTCCTGAATATTGAATACCCCTGGATGTTGAGTTCCTAGCCTTGGCCACCCTGGAGCCATGTTTCCGTAATCCCAATCAAATCATATTCGTTTACCTCTATTTGTGCAGCTAATTCATCCACCTTATTATGAATGCTCCTCGCATTAAGACACAAAGCCTTCAGGCTTGTTTTTTTAACGCTCTTACACCTATTAGAATTATTATTTACTGTGGCCATGTTTGATTTAAACCGTTGAGTTCTCTGACTGCCACTTTTGTTTTTCTCCTTCATATCTTTTGCTTTTATCCTCGTTTCCCTTTCCTCTGTCCCCTTGCTCAGGTTCCCAACCCCCTGCCATTTTAGTTTAAACCCTCCCCCAGAGCACTAGCAAACACTCCCCCTCGGACATCGGTCCCGGCCCTGCCCAGGTGCAAACCATCCAGTTTGAACTGGTCCCACCTCCCCCAGAACCGCTTCCAATGTCCCAGGAATTTGAATCCCTCTCCCTTTCACCATTCCTCTAGCCACGTATTCATCTGGAGTATCCTTCTATTTCTACTCTGACTAGCATGTGGCACTGGTAGCAATCCTGAGGTTACTACCTTTGAGGTCTCTATTTTTTAATTTACCTCCTAACTTCCTATATTCCGCTTTTAGGACCTCATCCCGCTTTTTACCTATATCGTTGGTACCTATATGCACCACGACAACTGGCTGTTCACCCTCCCCTTCCAAGATGTTCTGCAGCCGCTCTGAGACATCCTTGACCCTTGCACCAGGGAGGCAACACACCATCCTGGAGTCTCGTTTGCGGCCGCAGAAATGCCTATCTATTCCCCTTACAATAGAATCCCCTATTACTATAGCTATTCATGACGTCCTCAGCCTCGCGAATGGTCCAGTATGAATCCAATCGCAGCTCCAGCGCCGCAATGTGGTCTGCCAGTAGCTGCAGCTGGACACACTTCCTGCACACATAGTTGTCAGGGACACAGGAAGTGTCCCTGAGTTCCCACATAGTGCAGGAGGAGCATACAATGGCACCGGGCTGTCCTGCCCTTTAATTAACTGCAATTAAATTAAATCAAATCAATCCCACCAATTACACTACCTTTAAATAGTATATTTAAGGGCCCTGGTTTATAAACAGTCCCCACTACACCACAGAGACTTTATAAACTTTAACTCTGTGGTTTATAGTTTCTAAAGAGAGAAATACTCACCAACCAATCACTTACCTGCTTTCTGGTGACGACACACTTCAATTACATTTTACTTCTCTCCCTCTGAGATTGGAGATTGGTGAGGCCTACCTGGTCTCTGGTTGCCTTTTTATAGTCGCCGCTCCGCGATTCCCGCTGAGATTTCGCCCGCTGATGCTCTGAGGCCTACCTGGTCTCTGGTTGCCTTTTTATAGTCGCCGCTCCGCGATTCCCGCTGAGATTTCGCCCGCTGACACTCTGAGGCCTACCTGAGCTTCTGGTTGCCTTTTTGTAGTCCCCGCTCTGTGATTCCCGCTGAGATTTCGCCCGCTGACGCTCTGAGGCCTACCTGAGCCTCTGGGGCCTTTTTATAGTCACCGCGCCGCGATTCCCACTGAGATTTTGGCCACTGATGCTCTGAGGCCTACCTGAGCCTCTGGGGCCTTTTTATAGTCACCGCTCCGCGATTCCCGCCGAGATTTCACCCGCTGATGCTCTGAGGCCTACCTGAGCCTCTGGGGCATTTTTATAGTTGCCGCTCCGTGATTCCCGCCGAGATTTCACCCGCTGAGGCCTACCTGAGGCTCTGGTGCCTTTTTATAGTCGCCGCTCCACGATTCCCACCGAGATTCCCGCTGAGATTTCGCCCGCTGATGCTCTGAGGCCTACCTGAGCCCCTGGGGCCTTTTTATAGTCGCCGCTGCGCGATTCCCGCTGAGATTTTGCCCGCTGATGCTCTGAAGCCTACCTGGTCCTCTGGGGCCTTTTTATAGTTGCCGCTCCGCAATTCCCGCCGAGATTTCGCCCGCTGATGCTCTGAGGCCTACCTGGTCTCTGGGGGCCTTTTTATAGTCGCCGCTCCGCGATTCCCGCCGAGATTTCACCCGCTGATGCTCTGAGGCCTACCTGGTCTCTGGGGGCCTTTTTATAGTCGCCACTCCGTGATTCCCGCCGAGATCTGTGGTGGGTCACTTCCAGTTCTCTGCCTCTCTCTGGTGTTCTGTGCTCTCTTCTCCTGCAATGAGGGAATGAATGGACCTATTATTTAGTGTCATGGCATGATGGATGGAGTGAATTTGGTGAGGTTCACTATGAGGGAGAGATGTTCAATTGCATAAGGATGAGGGTGAGTGGGAGTGGTGGATGGATAGATAAGGAAGTGAGGAAGTTCATAGGCAGAGAGGGATGGGTGCACCTGCATGTTAATTGGCTGTGAGGAGTGATATGCTGGAGTAGGCTTGAGAAGGCAGTGTGAGGAGGTTGCGGTGATGTGCACATCAGGATGTAGGTGAATGTACAACTTTACTCACCTTTCCTGACCAGCTTAGGTCATTAAACAGCTTCCTGCACTGCATCCCGGAGCGTGGCACTAGGCTCCTGCTGTTGACCTCCTCTGCCACCACCAACGACGTCTTCTTGGTTTCTGCCACAGGATTTCTCCTCCCATTGCTGGGGATGAGTATGGCTCTCCTACGCACTGCCCCCAGCAGCACATCCAAGGAGGCATCATTGAACTGGGTTGCAGCCTTTACGCATGTCCTTTCCATTTTTCTCCTTCCTCCTTTCTTCTCCAAAACTCCAAACAATTGCAACTTTAGATTGCCCCTTTAAATACTGAAATTGAGATTGCATCATGTGGGTCATCATCACGCCCGCTGCCGCTGCTTGGACGGGAAACGCGGAAGTAAAGTGATATTGTGGTGGTTGGGTTAAATAGCCACTGACAGATGCGCTTAAACTACTTCCGGGTTTCCTATGCGATATCGGAACCCCCGCCCTCTCCCGCACCCAATGCATCTCCCAGTTAAGATCGGGTCCTGTGTAGCCACCGTCAACCAAACTCCATGAACCTGAAGTGCGTTGCATTACTAGATCAATCTGCACAGTGATGTCAATAGGTTCATCCTATCAATCTATGCTCCCATCAGTAAAATGTAAAGCAGCACCAGAAAGAAAGTCAGTGCAAAATTCTGACAAAACAGCAAAAAGCACATCACCTGAAACAATACTAAACATTTCAACTCTGAACACTGAAGATTAAAATTCATGCCGAGAGTTTTTCTACCTCATTCTCTTGTCTAGGTGAACTATATTTGCAGTGATTCCAATTATTTGGTGCCTGAGACTGACTGCACTGAAATTTTTAAGGTCATTTCTTTTGTGTGAAATATCAAACTCCAAATTGATTATGAATTGTAATCAATTAGCTTCCAACTTAAGATTCAAATATTGGCTGTTGTTAGAACACTTCAAATGCTAATGCAGTATTTTAGCGCAGATAAGTGTGTCGTATGATGAACTCTGATTTTAAAAGCATCCATTAGACTTTATTACTTCCATTAGACAGCTGTACTAACTGAGTTATCTTCAATTATTTATTATTTTCTAATGCTACGAGGTTATTTCAAGTGACACGTTAAGACACTATAAAGTTTCAGGGGGGTTATTTTGGCCAAAGGGTGAAAACAGGCACTAAATGGGTGCAGTGCTAATAAGAGACGCCCGTTTGAAAGTCTGGATTTAGCTCACAGGTTTCAGGCTAATTGATGGTTATCTTGATTTGAATGTTCCTGCAGGCACTGAAACCGACAACTGCAGGGTTAGCGCTCAAGCGCTGATTAGATGTAATTTTCCTGGAGCTGTCCATGTAGCCTGCACTCACCCACTTCCACTCCAGGAGCAAGAGAGAGGACGGCCAGGTTCACCAATGCAGCACTGGAGGTCCTGGTGGAGGAGGTAGAGAGGAGGAGGGATGTCCTCTACCCGCAGGGGAGGAAGGAGGCAGCTGATTCGCCGCATGTGGGAAGAGATTGCCCGGGAGGTCACAGCCAGGAGCCCTGGCCCCAGGACATGGCCCCAGTGCCGCAAGAAATTTAATGACTTGACACGACTAGTCAAGGTAAGAGCCCATCTCACAAACACACTTCTCAATAACTGCACCAACACCACCAGCATTACAACCTCAAAACACTTCATCCACCATCTAACTGTACACTGACATTCACACACCCTACACTATTGCATCCTTCACAGGCAGTACTCACACCTCAGACACATCTCACCGCTCTTCAACCATCACACACACACATACATACATACCTGTCAATACACTCATTCACAATCAACACTCTTTCTCTTCAAGGACAAGATAGCATAGCACATAACAGGCGGCTGCAGTACCTGATCAGGGGAAGTCAACCATGCCTATATGACATCACTCTTCTTGAGGGGGCAGTGCTGGCCGTGATCGGGGGGGGAGTAGGAGATGCACTGGCCAGAGGCAGAGCAGGGGGAATATCGCCTCGAGGTATGTGGCCACTCTAGCTTCCTTGCCGATGCACAGCTATTCCTGATCCCTAATCACCCAAAGCTATCCTCAGTTCCAAGTTCCATATGGTCTCATCACACACATCCTTCCCTCATGGCCACACACGCTGCGCCCGAACTCTTCCAGCTTTATCATTGCAGGCTCCCAGGAGCAACAGCCACCTTGCCCCACCCCTGGAGGAAAAGGAGGAGGAGGAGGAAGAGATTGAGGATGCATGCACTCTGTCAATGGCTACCACTATCGGAGGCACCAGCTCAGACACAGGTACAACACACAACTTAAAGGCTAGCTTCGAAGATGGATCCTCACAGTGGAATGCACCAGGAACTAGCGGGAAGCAGCCATGCAGGGTGGAGGGGACACCACTGGTGCCACCTTTCCAGGGGACAAGGTCACATACTAGTTCTGTTGTAGAGGAGTCAGGTGAGGAGCTCGCAAGGCCAAGCTTCAGAAGAAGACTGAACAGTCTGACAAACCAAAAGCTTGGTGCAATGGAGAGCCTGCTTGAAAGCCTGCAGGTCATGGCTAGGGTCATATAACTCTTGCAAAGCCTAATCTCAAAATACCCTCAAAAGCCCATATTCTTACAAGGGTAAGCACCAGGGTGAATAGTTTAATCTTTGTAAGTGCTGTTGGTTCTGTCACGTTTACAGAGTTTGTTTTTGATGTCTATAAACAGTGATTATGGTAATTGGGTAGTGGTGGAATTGGTGGTCTTTTTTATTGTGATCTTCTTGGGGAAGTGGTTGAAAGGATTGAGTGCAGATGATGGCCTGCCTGACAGACCCTTAGTCAAAAAAGTTACATCAGGTGGCAGCAGTGCTCCAGAGTCTAATGGTGGAACACGTCTCTCAAAAGTAGATGGTGGCGAGAGTCCCTCCCAGGTGCGGGCTGTCTACCTGGAAGCCTCTGGTGCTCCTCTTCTTCCTCCTCCTCTTCCTCTTCCACCCCTCTCATGGCTCCTGAGCTTGACCCTCTGGCACAATTGCTGGTCGTAACGGCTGGTCTCTCATGATCGCCACATTGTGGAGCATGCACCAAGTCACCAGGAATGTGGACAACTTCTCGCCTGAGTACTGCAGGGCACCTCCTGACTGGTCAATGCATCTAAACCTCTGCTTGAGGACCCCAATGGTTTGCTCATTGATATTCCTGGTGGCTGAGTGGCTCTCATTGTAGGAGTGCTCAGCTGGTGCCTGGGAGTTTCCCAGGGGAGTCATGAGCCAGGGTATCAGACGGTATCCCTTGTCACCTAGTAGCCAGCCATGCTCAAAGATCTGTGGGACGGGTGACTATCTCATAAGAACATAAGAACATAAGAAATAGGAGCAGGAGTGGGCCATTCGGCCCTTTGAGCCTGCTCCACCATTCAATGAGATCATGGCTGATCTTCTGCCTCAACTCCATTCACCGGCCCTATCGCCATATCCCTTGATGTCCTTACTAGTCAGAAATCTATCAACTTCTGTTTTTAATATACCCAATGACTGAGCCTCCAAAGATTCACCATCCTCTGTGTGAAGAAATTTCTCCTCATCTCAGTCCTGAATGGCCTACCCTTTATCTTGAGGCTGTGGCCCCTGGTTCTAGACTCCACAGCAAAGGGAAACATTCTCCGAGCATCCATCCTATCAAGCCCTGTAATAATTTTGTATGCTTCAATGAGATCCCCTCTCATTCTTCTGAATTCAAGAGAATACAGGCCTAGTTTACTCAATCTCTTCTCATATGACAGTCCCGCCATCCCAGGAATCAATCTCATGAACCTTCGTTGCACTCCCTCTATGGCAAGTATATCCTTCCTCAGGTAAGGAGACTAAAATTGTACACAGTACTCCAGGTGTAGCCTCACCAAGGCCCTATATAATTGGAGTAAGACTTCTTTACTCTTGTGCTCAAATCCTCTTGTAATGAAGGCCAGCATACCATTTGCCTTCCTAATGGCTTGCTGCACCTGCACATTCATTTTACTGACTCATGTACAAGGACACCCAGGTCCCTTTGAGCATCTGCATTCCCCAATCTTTCACCATTTAGGAAATACTCTGCCTTTCTGTTTTTTCTACCAAAGTGGATAACTTCACAATTATACTCATTATATTCCATCTGCCATGTTCTCGCCCACTCACTGTGCCTGTCGAGATCCCCTTGAAGCCTCTTCACATCCTCTTCGCAACTGACACTGCCACCTAGCTTTGTATCATCAGCAAATTTTGAAATGTTACATTTAGTCCCCTCATCCAAATCGTTGATATAGATTGTGAATAGCTGGGGCCCAAGCACGTGGTATCCCACTAGTCACAGCCTGCCATCCTGAAAAAGACCCGTTTATCCCTACTCTTTGTTTTCTGCCTGTTAACCAATTCTCAATCCATGCTAGTATATTACCCCCAATTCCATGTGCCCTAATTTTGTTCACCAACCTCTTGTGTGGGACCTTATCGAAGGCCTTCTGAAAATCCAGATACACCACATCTACCAGTTCCCCTTTGTCTACTCCATTAGTTACATCCTCAAAGAACTCCAATAGGTTTGTCAAACAGGATTTCCCTTTCATAAATCCACGTTGACTCTGCCCAATCTTACTATTAGTTTCTAAGTGCCCAGTTATTGCATCCTTTATAATAGATTCCAGCATTTTCCCAACTGCTGATGTGAGGATAACAGGCCTGTAGTTTTCTGTTTTTTCTCTCCCTCCTTTCTTAACTAGCAAGGTTACATTACACCCAAAGACACAAAAAGGGTATGGTTGGAGACCGCAGAGGAGGTCAGCAGCAGAGATCTGGTCAGGAGGACGTGGATCCAGTGCTGGAAAAGATTCAATGGTCTCATGAGGTCAGGAAAGGTGAGTGCAATGCCACACTCACCTTCATCCTGATCTGCCTGTCACCACATCCGCATCACTCTGCCTTCCCAAGCCTACTCCTGCACATCATTCCTCACATCAACCTACCTTGCAGGTCCACCCATCTCTCTCTGTCTATGTACATACTCACATCCCCATCTGACTAACCATCCCTGACACTCATCCTCATCCAAATGCAATCATAGCAAGTAACACCACAGAAGGAAGCCATTTGGCAATGTCATGCCACTCCCTCATAGTCACCCTTTACAAATGTAGCCCATCCATTCCTTACACTCATTATATCACTCTCACTCAAAGTTCTCTTCTTTCCTGCCTTGCAGGAGAAGAGAGCCCACAACAATAGGAAGAGGCAGAGAACCAGAGGTGGCCCTCCAGTCTACATTCAATTGACTCCAGCAGAGGAGGAGGTCCTGGAGATCTCTGGAGTTTCAGAGCTGCTGGTGGTGGGAGATGGAGAGAGGGGGACATCCCAGCAACCTGGTGACAGAATTACATCTCATACAGCGACATGGCATACATCAGTCACTCAGATGGTGACTGATGTCAGCAGTCAGTGAAATGTCATCATGTGCATAATGGTAATGTTACCCATTCTTATTATAACACTTCTAATTCATCTCTTTACTCTCCCACAGGACTATCAGGTGCCGTCCCCCCCAGGACTATCAGGTGCCGCCCCCCGCCCCCCACCCCCCCACCCCCCCACCAACTGTCCAGCCAAAGGAGGAAGACAACTCCTCAGAGGAAGCTCCAGCCTCTGAGGGTGCACCGTCAGCAGACTCAAGCGCAGCCAGCACCAGCACAGATATGCACACCTCGGTGGGTCCTATGCGAGATAGAGTAGTGTTGTCACCTGGTGTCTCTCACATCACGTGTGAGCAAGAGCAGATGGTGTTTACAGGGACAGCAGTAGAGACTCCTCGTCGGAGGGCACAGGACGCTCCAAGCTCTGCTGAGCTGCATGCAGACGCTGAAACTCGGGGGCCATCGAGAAAGAGGGTGATCTTGGAGGGGCAGCAACAATTGCATGAGGCTCTGGCAACTTTTGCAGCCACAATGTCTGGAAATGTGCAGAGACTGGAGGAGTCCATCTCCAACATGAGCACCACCATCTCGCAGGTGATGTCGACAATATGCTGTTCCATGGAAAGGATGGCCACCTGCATGGAGCAGCTAATGCGCCAGTTACATGAAAACATGTTTGCTGTGGACAACAGATGGCAGATGCTCATAGACCTCATCTCGAGGAGGGATATAAAGAAGACTTGGGCGTTCATCACCCCACTGATGTGCAGCAAGGTGCTATCCAGCTGCTTGCTAGCAGTGAAGTGCGGGTGGCCCATGAGAGGGATGATGGTGAGAGGGGACATGGAAGTGGGGGCTCTTCTCAAAGTGCTCACACTTCTTCCCCATTGTCTTCCCCTCAGTGAGAGCCCCAGATGCTTCCTCAGATCCCAATGGCTGAGTCTGCCCTGCACAGTCACAGGAGGATCAGTCTTTGGCGGGGCCCTCACAGGCTCCATAAACCAGAAGACGTCTGCCAGAATTGTCTAAGCAGTCGCAGTAGGGAAGTGAGCAGCCTGCCTCTGCCTCTGCTGAAGTCATAGGGGTTGCACCTCGTAGAAGCACTTGGAAAAGGAAAAAGACACAATCCTAGATGCACAAGGATATGCACATGGGTGTGTGAACAAATGTTAGTGATAAGTTTCAGTTATATTTATGACACAGATAAATTTATTACTTTGCAGCACTTTCCGGTCTTGTCCATTTTTGCCTGCTACCTAGTAAGTGGCCTTGTCACTTGGAGTGAATGGTGAGACATTACTTAACCTTGGTCAATGGGGGTTTGGGTGAACGGAATGGCTTGGTCATTGTAGGGCTGTTTTATGGTGTTGTTTGGTGGGTGGGGGAATTTAGTGCAGCATGTGGCAGCCATGTGAGTGCATTGGAGCAAGTTAAGTAAATCTGGCCATGATGAGGCAATGTGTGCTGCTGCTGGTGCCATCCCCACCTCAGGTTCCTCCTCCTCCTCCTCTGAAGAGGCAGTGCGCTCTGCACCTTGCTCCTCATGCAGCTCCAATCCTCGCTACTATGCGATACTGTGCAGCTCGCAGCAAATGACAATGAATCTGATGACCCTGACTAGTGCGTACTGAAGGGCTCCTCCAGATCTGTAAAGGCATCTGAAGCGCATCTTCAGCATGCCTATTGCTTGCTCTATGACACATCTGGTGGACATGTGACTCTCATTATAACGCTCCTGGGCCTCAGTACTTGGCGTCCTCAAGGGTGTCATCAGCCACGTCTTCAGTGGATAGCCCTTGTCTCCAGGCAGCCAACCGGTAAGTCTGTTTGGAGGAGCAAAGAGCTAAGGGAGGGTGGACTGGTGGAGCACGAAAGAGTCATGACAGCTGCCAGGGAATCTGGTGCACACATGCATGATGATCTTTTTATGGTTGCTGACACTTGCACCTTGAGCGAGTGGAATCCCTTGCGGTTCACAAACATTCTTGGGTGATGTGGGGGTGCCTTGATGGCCACATGTGTGCAGTCAATGATGCCCTGCACCTGTGGGAAGCCAGCCAGAGCTGCAAAGCCGACCGCCCGCTCAGTGACACTGACTTCATCAGTGGCAAAGTTTACGTAAGTGTCTGACTTGTCAATCATGGCATCGGTCACCTGGGTGATGCATCTGTGGGTGGCCGACTGTGAGATCCTGCAAATGTCTGCTGCAGATCCCTAGAAGGAGCCTGAGACGAAGAAGTTGAAGGCGGTGGTGACTTTGACAGCCATTGGTAAGGCATGTGTCCCAGGTATCCTGGGCAGCAGGTCTTGTTCCAGCAAGCTAAAAATGTCTGCAAAAACCTGGCGGGATAGCCTGAGCCTCCTGAAGCACTGCTGCTTAGTCATGTCCAGGAAGCTCATCCTCTGCTGGTATACCCTGTGTTGGGGATATTGCTTCCGGTGTAGTGCAGCCTTGTGCTGACCCCCTCTCTGCTGTGGAGCATCAGGTCATTGAGGAGAAGGCTGCTGCTGTGGTGGTTGCTGCTGTTGTGTATGTAACCGTTTACCTTTAAGGGAACTATAGAATGTGACCGTTCGCCTTTAAGAGCACTACTTCAGGGTGGCACTATCTATTGGCTCATGTATACTGTAATACCGATAGTGACCACACCAGTATATAAGGGTTGTGATACGTTAACTAGGGCAGAAATCGCCCAGACCTCTGAATAGTAAAGACCTGTTTTGTTTGTACTTCTAAAGTCTCTGAAGTTATTTACTGCACAACCTACAGACTTTACAGTGGCGACGAGTCCGATCGTACCCTGCGGCAAGACTAACCAGTAGCAGAGAGCTTCAAAAAGAAAACACGAGGCTCCGTCTACTAAAAGTATAGTACTTACTGGAAGCTGGAAGATTAACAGCAAAGCTGCGGCAGCAACAGGCACAGATTACCCTGCTACCACATCTTGAGCGAGCCAATCAGCCTAAAACAAGGCGGCCGAAGAGACTGTGAGTAGTTAAAACAAATAAAAAAAATTTAAAAACGGGGTAGAAGTATTTGGAGGAGAAGGGCAAAGCATTCGGGTCCAACGGCGTCGGGTGACAGCCGGACCGCGGGCAATGTGAGAAGCCGTGCAGCAACCGCTGCCACGAAGCGCTGAGCCTGCGAGTAGGCGCGGGAGTGTCAGAGCCGAGAGCCGCGCGAGCGGGGGAGCCAGAGCCGAGCGGGAGGCGTTGCAAGCCAGCGATCGCATCTCCAGATAAGGGCCGAGAGCCGCGAGAGCGATCGGATCTACAGATAAGGGCCGGCAGCCGCTTCGCGATCCAGCGATCGCATTATAGATAAGGACCGCACTCGGGCTGACAGACGGCGTCGGGGGACCGGGTGAAGACCGCCAAGCGCGGGAAAACCGCCATTGAAGTGGGCGGGGAGAGCGAGAAGCGCGGGAAAGCCGCCATTTTTCGGGGAAAACCGCTGAAGAAGAAGGAAGAAGCGGGAAACCGCCATCTTGGAAATTATTAAGAATTTCAGAAAAGTAATAAGATTTTTCAGAAAGGCTGGTGTGTTCTCAAGAAGAGAGAAGAAAATTAATAATAAGTAAAGTAATACTTGTACTGTTCTCAAAAAGAGAAGAAGATGCCTAAGCGAGGAAATATTAATGACTTTAATGCAGAAATAGAAGACTGGGCCACGTATGTGGAACGCATAGAAATATATTGCGTAGCCAACGAAATTGAGGATGACAACAAGGCAATAACTTTGTTAAATTCGATGGGAGCAAAAACATACGGGCTTTTGAAACATCTAATAGCACCAGTTAAACCAGTGGACCAGACCTTCGAAGAGATCGTAACAGTGTTGAAGGATCACTTGAACCCCACACCGTTGATGCTGGCTGAACGATTTAAATTTTACGCCAGAACCCAGAGGCAAGATGAAAGCAATGCGGAATACTTAGTCGAACTGCGTAAGCTAGCGAAATACTGCCAGTTTGGAGGGAATTTGACAGAGGCGCTGCGGGACAAGTTCGTATGCGGCTTGGCCAAAGAAGGAACGCAGAAGCGACTGCTGGAAGAAAACGACCTCACACTGGACAGGGCTGTCCTCATAGCTTCATCGCACGAAGCCGCAGCGAAAGGGACGGCGGAAATGCAGCTAAAGGCGGCGGCACTCGGGGTGGACCAAATTACAACAAGCACTCCCAAATGCTACCGTTGTGGAAAGACAACGCACGACCAGAATCAGTGCTGGTTTAAGAACCAAGAGTGCAGGAAATGTGGCAAACTGGGTCACATCGAGAAGGTATGCAGGTCCGGAAAGAAGACCAACAAGCAAAGGAAGCCACCACCACAAGGAAAGTACAACAAGGTGCATCAGGTGGCTGAAAAGAGTTCAGACGAACAAAATTCAGACTCAGACCCAAACAGCCAGGAGCTGGATAGTCTGAGAATCCACCATGTGGGTAAAGTAACTGATCTACAGTTGATCTGGGTCACACTAAAAATAGCGGGAGTCCAAGTACGAATGGAGCTGGACACGGGATCAGCTGTATCCGTCATCAACCAAAAGGACTATCACCGGCTATTCTCTCACATACCCTTAAGAAATACCAAATTCGTATTACAGACATACACGGGGCATCATGTATACCCCCTGGGAAAAATACGAGTCAAGGTGAGAGATAGGGGTAAAGAACACCCACGAATGTATCTGTACGTACTACCTGAGGGAGGACCACCACTTCTGGGACGGGAGTGGATCAAGAAAATAGACATGGAATGGCACTACCGACAAGCAATGACGAGTGAGGACTCGGTGCAGACAAGCAGCTCAGACTCCGAGCCGGAAGACGATAAGTCCAGCTTATGTATGAAAAACAAGATTAACATGAACTCACGGACTAAGGTTGGGAAATCGATGGCGTGCATAAAGACAGAGAATTCTGAGTCTGTTCAAGCTACAGACAGATGCATTACGGAGGAACACCGGGCTAGAACTCAACGTTATGTCAAAGTACAACGACAATTAGAACAGTTGAGTGCCCGTCTCCTACAAGAGATGGAAAAGGTGAAAAAGTTCTGGGACACCGAATGGGAGTCCCTGGAAAGACAACAGAGACAGCTCGCTCAAGCAGAGAGCGACCATAGAGCCATCGTGGCCAAGTACCAATCACATCTCCCTGAGGCTGTTCAGGAACTAGAATATACACAGAACGATCCAAAGGAAGAGGAATCTTCAGGAAGTCAGGATGGTATTCCAGTTCACCTCTACGACTTGTTGCAAGCAGAGTGTAACGAGTTGAAAGAACAGTATGAACAGGCTCGGACTACAATCCTGGAAGGGGTTAACTTGGCAACTTCCGAAAAGCTCGTGTTAGTGAAAGAACATGAACGACTAAAGGTTGACCATAAGCAAGAATTACAAAGTCTGCAGGAAATGTTTGATGAGCTTCAGGCCAAGGCTGACTCATCATTAGGGATTCAATCCATAGGAAAAAAATTAGTGGTGGAAGACATACCAGAACAGGGAATACAGGATGTCCAAGAACTCGTTAAATTATTAAAGGAAACACAAAATAAATATGAAGCGGCAATGGCCGAGGTCCAACGACTTGAAGAACAGATGCAACTGGAAATCTTTTCAGTGGAAGAAAAGGGAACTGTAAGAAACACAGAGACCGTAAGAATGGGCCATGAACATGAGCTTAAATCGTCAGAGGAGAAGGGTTTGGAGCTCTCAAAAGTTATTGAAATAGCCGAGGTTGCAACACAGACTGAGAAGATGGCAGCAGAGCAACACTTAGATACCAAAAGTACGCTGACTCATGTCAAGGTTGAACAACAGAACGCTGAAACAACTGCTCCGGTAGAGGGATTGAATAGTCCGATCAATCAATCTCCAAAGGAAGTTGAAGTATTAAAATCACAAATGAGGTCATTAGTAAACAACTTGCTGAAAGCCCAGAAAAAGTTAGAGGAAGCGGAACACGTGAAGAAGTCTCTTCAGGAAAGATGTCTGGATTTGGAACAAAAGCTGGCTGACGTCCAGCTGGGTAGGGAGGACATAGAAGACCCTCTCGCTGGCCTAGCTCAGGACGACTCCGAATATTACTATGTCCTGTCCTGCCCAACTTGTAACTTCGACTCCCACCATACAGAAATCATGGAGGAGCACCGAAAGTCTACGGAACATCGGGAGAAGGTGGCTCTACTACGGAAAAAGGAGGAAGAGAAGGAGGAACTGCGCATGCAGCTGGCAGCTGACAGTGGAGCCCAGAGAGTCTCCAAGAAGCAGAAAAGGAAAAGTCGAAACAGAAGATGACCCATCTGAACCATGATTACCTCTACCAGATCACACACGTGGTCCCTCCGAACGGAGCCAATTCAGTTCGGAAGTTCAAACTGTTAAACCCATGGAAGGACTATTGAATGAGTCACTCCAGCAATGTGAACCGACTACACCACAGAGACTGAATCTATGAACTGTTTTCCACAGAGACTGAATCTGTGATCTGTTTTGACATGAAGTTATATATGTTATTATGTTATGTTAAACATGAAGTTATATGACGTTGACTCCATCGAGAGTATATCTGTAAATTGTTATATGACGTTGACTCCATCGAGAGTATATCTGCAACCTGTTTATATAAAATTGAAGATTGTATGTTTAACGGGATTCTGTAAGTAATAAGCTAGGAAGGGAGGAGTGTTGTGTATGTAACCGTTTACCTTTAAGGGAACTATAGAATGTGACCGTTCGCCTTTAAGAGCACTACTTCAGGGTGGCACTATCTATTGGCTCATGTATACTGTAATACCGATAGTGACCACACCAGTATATAAGGGTTGTGATACGTTAACTAGGGCAGAAATCGCCCAGACCTCTGAATAGTAAAGACCTGTTTTGTTTGTACTTCTAAAGTCTCTGAAGTTATTTACTGCACAACCTACAGACTTTACAGCTGCTGCTGGTGTTGTGGCTGCTGCTGTTGGTGTGGCTGGTGTTGTTGGTGCTGGGGCTCATCTTGGTCTGATTCTGAGGTCCAAGGTGAGACAGTATAAGCAGCATCCATGCTGATCTAATAGACGACAGGTAAAGTGGAGATCAGAGGCCCAATCCCTCAATGTTATGATAGTGACTAGCAATGTCGTGAGAGTGGCTTCCGAGGTTGCAGAAATGACCTGCAAACTCCTGACAGTTGAATCTCTGCACAAAATGGAGTCAGCAACAGCCTTTCCATTAGGCAAGTAATGAGGTGTAATGTGGGAGCATTTATGTGTTTTTTCCAGCTCTCTATTAATGGACTCGCACAATGGCCACTGAACTTCTGCCTCCCCTTCACAGGCGAGGTTCCCGGGGTGCGTGAATCCCGTGCTCAAGAAGTTAAAGCTAAACGCTGCTGTTAAATAGCCTCTTAAGGGTCTCTCAACAAGTACTTGAATGAGGTTGCCCGCCTCTCCCGAGCGAGTCTGTGGCGCGCTGGGAAACGTGCCTGAGTTAAATGCGGAAGTCGGCGGGTTCCCGATGTGCTGGCAATTTCGCCGATTTTTACTGCTGACCCGCCCACAAACCCGTACGCTGGGGACTGGGAAAACTGCGGCCTAAGGTTCAGTGGGGAAGCCTGTTGCTGTCTCTGTGAGACTCTGCGTGAAGGCCTGCAGTCGCAGTCTACAAGCCGTAAGGCATTCACCGTGGAATGAAGATCAGCATGGTCCTGAATTTCTACTGCTCAGGTTCATTCCCGGCATCGACAGGAAACCTGAGCAACACCCTCCAGGTAACAGATACCCTTTTCCTAGTTTATTGTGTATAGGATATCCCTGGTAGAACAGAGGGATAGCGCAAAAACCTTTCTACAGACTAGAGGGTTTCTAGAGGGTGCAGGGGGCCATTGTTAGCACGCACGAGGCTCTGAGTGAGAACCCCGTGAGCTTCGTGTCCTTGTGCACCAGTCATTGAAGGTAAGCATGCAGCTGCAGCAAGCGGTTAAGAAGGCAAATGGTATGTTGGCCTTCGTAGCGAGAGGGTTTGAGTACAGGAACAAGGATGTCTTGCTGCAGTTGTACAGGGCCTTGGTGAGACCACATCTTGAGTATTGTGTGCAGTTTTGGTCGCCTTATCTGAGGAAGGATGTTCTTGCCATGGAGGGAGTGCAACGAAGATTCACCAGGTTGATACCTGGGATGGCAAGAGTGACGTATGAGGAGAGATTGGGATGATTGGGCTTGTACTCGCTGGAGTTCAGAAGAATGAGAGGGGATCTCATTGAAACTTATAAAATTCTGACAGGACTGGACAGACTAGATGCAGGAAGGATGTTCCCGATGGTCGGGGAGTCCAGAACCAGGGGTCACAGTCTAAGGATAAGGGGTAAGCCATTTAGGACAGAAATGAGGAGGAATTTCTTCACCCAGGGAGTGGTGAACCTGTGGAATTCTCTACCACAGAAGGCAATAGAGGCCAATTCATTAAATATATTCAAGAACGAGTTGGATATATTTCTTAAGGCTAAAGGGATCAAGGGGTATGGGGAGAAAGCAGGGACTGGGTACTGAACTTGGATGATCAGCCATGATCGAATTGAATGGCGGAGCAGGCTCGAGGAGCCGAATGGCCTAATCCTGCTCCTATCTTCTATGTTTCTATGTGAACAGGAAGAGCTTTCAGTCCATCAACGCCTAAATAGTGTGTGGCACCAAACTGTGCATTCTGCACGTGAACGGCCAGCACACCGGGAGCTGCATTTGTTCTCCGCCAGTCGGCAAGTCCATGCTTGTTCAGGCGGCTGGTTGGATCCTTGGCGGGGGTCTCAATCAAAAGGGAGGGCCTCCGACAATACAACACTGCCTCAGCACTGCACTGAACGCGTCAGCCTAGATTGCGTGCTCGAGTGCGGGAGTGGGATTTGAACCCACGACCTTCTAACACGGTGGCAAAGAGAACCAAACTTAAACTTTTAGAAAAAGTACTTCCCTTAGACCTTCCATTCTCTTCAACACAAAACTAGAGTCTTGTTCTTGAAGCAGCAGTAATTCTTTTCCCTCCTTTACTTTCAATCGTTTCAGTTTACTTTTAATTATATATTTTTGATGACCATCCCCTGAATGAAATATTCACAAGTACTGTGCCAGACACATACCCCCATTTCATTATAAAGTGGCAGATTCAGCACACATATCTCTTCAGCTCGTCATTGATTCTGTCATCTTTTCAGAAGTAATTTCCACTGCAACTCAGAGCATTGACTAGTTCCAGAAGTATTAAAATAGTCTTTGAAATTTCACCCATTGAAACATCTACGCTGCTAAACCAAATGTTAATCTACATTCCATTAACAGGCAGCAAGATAAAGGCAAATGCTGTGAACTGCGTACATTATATGCCGTTACAATGACGATGCTTTAATACTAAATGTGGAGGGCAATTTTCATCTTCACCGCTTGGTTGGTAAACTGTTGGAGCGGATCGCTGGCTCATTACAGCACCTGTTTAAAATTCATTTCCATTAAAATCAGCCCAAGCACTGAAGGTAAAAATTACCCTGGATGTTATTCAATATAAGACGTCACTTAGAGCTGGTAAAGCCATGTGAGAAATTAAAGATAAAGGAACCGAGTGGGATTTAGGACATGTGCATCTGCATTTCTAATGTGTCTTAAGTTGTACCTGATTCTTTTAAAAATGCATTAAGATTGAAAGCGATATAAGAGCTAATATTACAGAAGTATGATAGGTTGAAAAATTCAGCTAGGGAGCACAGACACAATCCAAATTCAGCACAAGCCTCATTAAGTTCCATGATTTTATTCAAACATGTTTAAGATAAGTGTTGGTGCCATTTCCCAGGGTTTCCCCTAAGAATATGCATAAAGTCTTCAGTGCTTATTTAAAAAGAGTGCCAAAGAATTGAGTTACAAGGAAAAACTGGAGAAACTGGAGTTCTTCAACTGCGAGGCGACCTCAAAGAATTCGGCGAAGTGTTAAAATGCATAGCTTAGGTGAATCTACCTAAAGGTGTAATCGGGATACCAGAACAAGGGGGCATACATGCAAACTGCTGAAAAGGTTTAGAAATAACTTCTTCATGTTAAAGAGTGCTCAACACTTGCAATAATCTGTGGTTTAAGTGGAGAAAATGAAATCATTAGACACTATTAGATGATGTCATAGAAACAATGTAAGTTTTGATTTTGGGTGAATGAGCTAAAATGGGTCAAATGGACTTCTTATTTATATCTTATTATTTCATGAAAAGGACATGGGAAGGTACATGGAGCCATTTTGGAACTTGCCCTCGTAAAGCTGATTTTCCTTTCGTTATTTGCTGGATGCAGGGCCGCTTTAATTGCCCAACCCTCATTGCACTGAGGAGATGGTTGTGGGCCTTCTGCTTGAACTGCTGCAATCCTTGTGGCGATGGCGCCCCCACAATTGTGTTGGGTAGAGAATTATTGGATGCTGACCCAGCGACAGTAAAGGAATGGGGACATATGTTCCACATTACAACAGTGACGACACTTCAAAATTACTTCATTGGTTGCAAAGCACTTTGGGACATCCTGAGGTCGTGAAAAATGCTACATAAAATTAAGTCTTTCTTTATTTCAAAGTCAGGATAGTGTGTGACTTGGAAGACAATTTGGAGAGGGTGGTATTCCCACAGCATTGCTAAATTGCTATTGTTTGCTATAGCAATGGCTGTTGCTTTGATTTCTTGTGCAATTTTCCTTTCCATTGAGTATTGGTTATGTTCCTGCCTTTGTTTTTGCATTGGTTATTGTTATAAATCTCATCATCATAAAAAACTACTCATGAAATAACACTGGATGGCCAGCTGGTGGCGCCATCCAAGGAGTATAAATACTTGGGCGTGGACCCAGCTTTCCAGGGACATTTTGTAAGACAGGAACTAGTGAAGTACAACTAGACCTCCATGTTCTGAAACAAGTTGATTAAAGCCTTGCTTTATACTCAAACCAAGTGCGTAGTGAGTTTTATTACATCAGTTATATTTTTCTTTCGGCTCGCCAACTTCCATCTCTGGTTTTTGGGAGCTGCAGTTCAGTTGCAGCGGGTCGGAGCCTTTTTTAAGAGCATCCCCTGCTTCACTTGGGCACATAAGAATAAAAGCTGAACATTTTCTGTGTCGCCCTTCTGAGCGGCCTGAAGCCGTCTCTTTCAGGACCACTGGTTAGGCCGCTTAGCACCTCGTATAACCAGGCGGAGCAGAGACAGCACAAGCTCTGCCCATTTGTACTTCAAATAATGCATTTGCATATTTAAGGAGCCTAACTTAAGCAGTGTCTGCCGTGGCTCAGTGCGGACCCCATCTGGCGTATTCCGTCCAGGTTTGGGCACCGAACCTCAGGCCTTGGGGGTGCAGCACAGATTCACCAGAATGATACCAGGGATTAAAGAGTTAAATTATGAGGACAGTTTGCATAAACTTGGCTTATTTTCCCTTGTGTTTAGATGTCCGAGGGTTGATCTAATTGAAGTGTTTAAAATGATAAAGGGGTTCTATAGGGTAGATGGAGAGAAACTATTTCCTCTGGTGGGAGAATCCAGAACAAGAGGGCACAAACTTACAATTAGAGCCTGGCCATTTCGGAGTGAAGTCTGGCACTCTCTCCCCCAAAAGGCTGTGGGTGCTAGGTCAATTGAAATGTTCAAGACTGAGGCCGATAGATTTTTGCTGGGTAAGGATATCAAGGGTTACGGAACCAAGGCGGGTAGATGGAGTTAAGATACAGATCAGCCATGATCTGATTAAATGGCAGACAGGCTCAGGGGGCTCAATGGTCTACTCCTATCCCAGGTCTCTGATGCATGTTTCAGGCAGTCGCAGTGGATGATTAAAAATCTGCCAAGTCAATATGGCGTTAGGTGAACTATCGGCGCAGTTCAGACGCGACAGATCACAACCTGAAATTCGACGGTCTAATGCTGATTTTACGCAGGACAAACTGCTGTGAGTTGAATCTCTTTCCGACCGCCTTGTACTGTCTGCTGGTTCCTCCTAAGCTTATGTTTCTGTATGTGAACTGAGAGTGCTTTCTAGAGCTGAATGTTGTTGCTTACCTGGCCAATATGTCTTGCATAATCAAAATCTCTACCACATCTATCTATATTATTATTATATATATAAAAGGATATGTCTCTCTGTCTGTCTCTTTGGTCGGACAAAAATTGTTCGCACATTATACAAAAAACCTTCAAAATTCCACTCATTATCCACTCATTAGCATTGACTGACGTCAAGGTCGACCAATCCTGTGCCGTGATGATTGACCAATCCTACAGTTCAGTCACCTGATGGTTGACCAATCGGTGTGTGTGTGGGCGGGACTAATCGTTTTCATCTCAGGGATCTGTCAGCCATTATACAGCAGCCAGGGCAGCTCAAAACTTTGCTAATCCAGGTCAGTTTCATTAAAAAAAAATAAGATTTACCAAAAATGTTTTATAAGTACTTTAACTTTCAACTTTGAAGGTATTAAAAGCTAGAAATGTTTAGGTTAAAAAACAGTGCAAAACGGGCCTAGGCTTCTCCAACTGCCGACAGCCCAAATCCAGTTCCAGGCTTCTGGCCCACACATCCACCAGGCCCAAAAGTGCCCTGGAAACTGCCAACAACACAAATCCAGTCCCAGGCTCCCGGCCCACACATCCACCAGCCCAAAAAATTGCCCTGCAATGCGGGGCTCCCCTGCTAGTTTGTTGATATATGCTTTTCTAGTTAATTTTTCAATGTTGAATATAAAATTGCCACTCAGTACATCTATATTGGTGAAAACTTAGGAGACAATTTTAACTCAGGGTGGGATTGCTGCATGGGGTGGACCATCTGGATTGGGACAATTGAGGGTTAAGGAGAAGTCATGTTTAGCAAGAATTATCTATAGCAAGAGATCTGGAGAATCTTTTAAGTCCATGACTTGTTGATTAGATGTTAAACTGTAATGTCGCGTGAAAAGATTGTAAGACTGAATTTAACTGTGACTGTCATAATTGTGTTTTGTAAATAACAACGTGGGAAAAACCAGTACGAATCCAGTATGAGGTGCCTGCTGTGTCACTACTACCGCAACTACCATGCTTTATGGGTCTAACAGGACCTGTCCCATCAACCAACACGTTTTACTCAATATCAAAACCTATGCTCAAGTGAAACTGACAGTCAATGAGATACTTAAGCATGAGCTGCATAATTATGTGGCACAATTTGAGCAATACGTTCCCCTGTTGTTTGAAGGTTTTAGTGAGCTTGTGATGCAACTGAACTCCTCCCTAAAGCATTTTTATGTTTTGGAGCAAGACATCTCGAGAATAGATATTGAAATTGATAGCATAGGGGACGATTCACACTGGTGGGATATTGGGCTTAATATATCAGCACACTGTTAGGTTCGTATTATTTAACACGCTCTGGTAGTTCTCCAACTTGTAATGATAGTATATTTGATATATGTAACCCATGTCGTAAGACTTTGATGCAGAAGTCAATTGTGTACTCATGCCTATGACTATGACTAACCAGCACTAACAAATTAATTGAGCACACCGAAAGAGAAGATCCGAAGCAACGTAGAGGAAACAATTGCTGCTTTGATTGGTTCAAAATGTGAATAAAGAGCAGCATAGGTGGGCTGAATAAAAACTTCAGCATTGTAACCTATATCATTGTATTTGATGACTAATAAACATGCAGAATTTCATCCCCATTGTGTTCCATTCTCCACCGTTGACATCTCCCATCTTGATAAGCATGTAAGAAATAATCGAGACTGCAAAACAACGGAAGCGCTTTCCTTTATTGCAAATCATAGTCCTAATCACAGCCGTGCTGTTATACATGCTGAGTCTACTTGGCCTGTGGTCTGAAGTGTGCCAGCAACTTGGAAGGTTGCAATGCAATAGTTTCAGCTTGGCAGAAAATTAAAATTCCATGGTAAATGATCTTGAATCTCAACAGCCGTATGAATATCAATGTTTCATTATAACACATTGCTAAATTATATGCTGATTAGGCTGAATTACCACATCAAAATTAAGTTAATTAGAAAATAAACTACCTAGGGTATTCAAACATGTAAATTCAGACTTTATGAAATTCAGGGAGTATGATAGTTATTCCATTGGGGAGTAACATGTTAATAAATTACTAGTCGAGCTCTCCATGTTCGCACATAGGGGGCTCGATTTTGTCAATGGGGAGCTTTTGGAGGCGGGACTCCCACTTTTTGGGTTGTAGTCCCGCCTCCATCGACTTGTGGCCAACCCATGCTATTTTCCCTTGATTGACCTTATTAAGCCCGCCCAGCAGGCTCAGCAGGCCAATTAAGGGATACCTGGTTACTGGTGACGTCAGCGATTGACATTTCATCTGTCAAGAGCTTTTGACAGATGAAAAATCAGCATTTGACAGTTCTGTGAAGCTATCAAACACTGACAATCTGTCTTCTAACTTGAGTCCTTCTACTCAGACTCAGATAGAGGGCTCTCCAGACCAGAAAGCAGAGGCTACAGCTTTTGACAGTTCAGCGGCCATTCTGCTTTCTGTGCTGGTGAGCTGAGGGACTCCCGAGACCTGAAGGAAGGAAGCCTGCAGGAGAAAGTAAAAGTAAGTAAAACTTATTAAAACACTTTACACTCACCTCACACACTTACCTCTGCACACATGCACCCATCACTCACCTGCACAACGGACATCTGGACCCCTCCAACCCCTGCAGACCGACGGTCCACCTTGCTAACTTGGCGTGGTTCGGAGCTGTTGGACAGCCCACACTTCGGGGCTAAAAATAGGGATTAGGCAAAAAACTGCCTGTTAACTGCCTGTTAACAGGCAGTTAATTGGCACTAATCCCCTTCCCGCCTCGGGGAGGCGGCTCCCAGCACAGGTCGGGTACCCGCCTCCTGGGACATTGGCACGGAGGCGGGTTGGGGTGGGATGGGTTCCTGCCCCCCGATTCTGCAATTTTCCCACCACTCCCGCCTCTAACCCCGCCTCCTCGGGGATTGGAAAATCGAGCCCAGGGAGTCAAGACCACTGTAAACTTTAGGTGAAGTGGGTGAGAGGACAGCATAAAATTGGACCAAGGTTTCCAGAAATAATTCAGGCCCCGTTTTAAAGTTGTGCATTCTGTCTTTATTTTTTATTTCAATTATAATTCCTATGTTCACATTTGTAATGGAAACTCCTTATGTAAATTTGTCATACTGTAATTATACCATCCTGCCAGTAACTATTTACAATCTATATTAATCACTTGGATGAAGGGACCGAGTGTGCTGTAGCCAAATTTGCTGATGATACAAAGATAGGTGGGTTAGCAAGTTGTGAGGAGTACACAAAGGGCTCGATTTTCATTGAGCTGTGGAGGCGGGCTTGGAGGCGTGCAGGGGGTTAAAATCGCAAAAACTGGTGGGCGGGCCCCCCCGCACCCTCCCCCCCGCCCTGCCTGGTTCCCGACTCCGAGCAATTTTAACTCGGGTGTGTCTGATGGTCCCTACTCCGTCCCGCATCAAACAGGTCTTTAAGGCCCTTAATAACCACTAAATGGTCTCTATAATCCTATTTTAACAGGCCCTTGCAAATTTAACACTTTTCCCACATAAAACACGCTTGGTAGGAAACACGAATGTGAAACCTGGTGGGAGCAGGTCAACCATTAAAGAGGAGATTTGATCAGCCATCATTGCAGGTGGCAGGACTTAGTGGTCTCAGGTCTGGTGCAACTTTTAGAAGGCTTAACCACACCTGTGGAAGGTTGGAGCCTCACACCCATCTCCAGTGTGACCTCCTGGGAAACCCCTCTCGCCACCTTCACTCAGCGCTTCCTCAACGGAGGCATATACCAGAAGCATGGGAGCCATTTATTTCCTTCCCATCTGGGCATTAGAGGAGCTTGAGCACCAGCCGCGGCAGCAGCAGAACCAGGAACAACAGCAGCACCAGCAACAGCAGCAGCAGCAGGAGCGCCAGGCTGCTGCTCACCCACCTGAAGCTGCACAGGCCAGAAGGAGCCAGCGCCTGGAAGTGGCTGGAGAGCACCTTGTTGCACATCAGGGGGGCCATGGGTGTAATGATCATAGAAACATAGAAACATAGAGATAGGAACAGGAGTAGGCCATTCGGCCCTTCGAGCCTGCTCCGCCATTCAATGAGATCATGGCTGATCTTCATCTGAGATCTTAGCTGATCTTACCAGTTCAGTACCCCGTCCCCGCCTTTTCTCCGTAACCCTTAATCCCCTTAGCCTTCAGAAATATATCCAATTCTCTCTTGAAAATATTTATTGAATTAGCCTTCACAGCCCTCTGTGGCAGGGAATTCCACAGGCTCACCACTCTTTGAGTGAAGAAATTCTTCCTCATCTCTGTTTTAAATGATTTGCCCGCTATTTTTAGACTGTGGCCCCTGGTTCTGTGCTCCCCTGCCATTGGAAACATTCTCTCTGAATTCAGCCTGTCCAGGCCTGCCATAATTTTATATGTTTCGATGAGATCCCCTCTCAATCTTCTAAACTCCAGTGAGTACAAGCCCAAACTATTCAATCTCTCCTCGTAGGTCATTCCCGCCATTCCAGGTATCAGCCTGGTGAATCGCCGTTGCACTCTTTCCATGGCAAGAACATCCTTCCGCAGATGGGGCGACCAAAACTGTACACAATACTCCAGATGCGGTCTCACCAGCACCTTGTACAGCTGTAGTAAGGTATCCCTATTCCTATACTCGAACCCCCTTGATATGAAGGCCAACATACCATTTGCCTTCTTAATCGCCTGTTGCACCTGCATGCTCTCCTTCAGTGACTGGTGCACAAGAACACCCAGGTCCCTCTGCACTTCCCCATCTCCCAATCTATTGCCATTTAGATAATAATCTACCCTCCTGTTTTTACCCCCAAAGTGGATAACCTCGCATTTATCCACATTATAGTGCATCTGCCACGTATCCGCCCATTCCCCCAACCTGTCCAAATCGCACTGTAGCCTCCTGACATCCTCATCAGAGCCCACCCCTCCTCCTAGTTTAGTGTCGTCAGCGAATTTGGAAATATTGCATCCAATTCCCTGATCCAGATCATTTATATATATTGTGAACAGCTGGGGTCCCAGGACAGATCCTTGCGGCACCCCGCTGGTCACTGCCTGCCACTCCGAAAACGAGCCGTTTATTCCAACTCTCTGTTTTCTATCCGCCAGCCAGTTCTCTATCCACGTTAATACTTTGCCCCCAATCCCATGAGCCTTAATTTTGCATGATAATCTTTTGTGTGGAACCTTATCGAAGGCTTTCTGGAAGTCAAGGTACACCACATCCACTGGCTCTCCCCCATCTATTTTACCAGTTACTTCCTCAAAAAATTCCAGCAGATTAGTCAAACACGATTTACCCTTTGTAAATCCATGTTGACTCTGTCCGATCCTTTCCCCATTTGTCAAGTGCTCCGCTATTTTATCCTTAATAATGGACTCTAGCATTTTGCCCACAACCGATGTAAGGCTTACTGGTCTATAATTCCCTGCTTTCTCTCTACCCCCCTTTTTAAATATTGGGGTAACATTAGCTACCCTCCAATCCACGGGTACTGTTCCCGAGTCAATGGAGTTCCGGAAGATGATCCTTAGAGCATCTGCTATCTCCAGGGCCACCTCCTTAAGTACCCTAGGATGTAGTTTATCAGGCCCCGGGGATTTGTCGGCCTTCAGTCCCCTCAACTTACCCAACACCATATCCCTAGAGATACTAATTTCTGTCAGCTCCTCCCTCTCATTAGTCCCTATGTTTGCCGATATTCCTGGGAGGTTATTTGTGTCCTCCTTTGTGAATACAGAACCAAAGTATGAGTTTAATTGGTCTGCCATTTCCTTATTCTCCATTATATATTCTCCCGAATCGGACTGCAAGGGACCGACTTGGGATTTTACCAGTCTTTTCCTCCTGATATACCGATAAAAGCTTTTGCAGTCTGTCTTTATGTTTGCTGCAAGTTTACTTTCGTATTCTATTTTCCCCTTCCTGATTAATCCCTTTGTCCTCTTTTGCTGTATCCTGTACTGCCCCCAATCTTCCGGTCTGGTGCTTTTTTTTGCCAGTTGATATGCCCTTTTTTTTGATTTTATGCTGTCCCTAATTTCCCTCGTTATCCACGGTTGAGTCACCTTTTTAGGTTTATTTTTATGCCAAACCGGTATAAACATGTTCTGGAATTCTTCCATTCTATCTTTGAATGCTTGCCATTGTCTATCCACTGTCAATCCCCCCAGAAACACCACCCAATCAATCTTACCCAATTCCCGTCTCATACCCTCGTAATTCCCTTTATTTAAGTTCTGGACCTTAGTCTCTGATTCAATTTCCTCACTCTCCATCTCGACTGAGAGCTCGATCATATTATGATCGCTCTGACCCAAGGGGCCTCGTACAAGAAGATTGTTGATAAGTCCCTTCTCATTGCACAATACCCAGTCTAAAATGGCCTGATCTCGAGTCGGCTCCTCGACATATTGGTCCAGATAACCGTCCCGAAAACATTCCAGGAATTCCTCCTCCTCAGAATTTTTACTAATTTGGGTAGTCCAATCAATATGTAAATTAAAGTCACCCATGATGACAGCTGTGCTCTTATCGCACGCTTCTCTAATTTCCCTTTTTATGCCTTCCCTCACCTCCATATTACTATTTGGAGGCCTATATATCACACCCACTAACGTTTTCCTCCCCTTGCTATTTCTCATTTCTACCCATACAGATTCCGTTTCATCCGAGTTAATATCCTTCCTTTCCATTGCATTAATCCCCTCCTTTACCAGCAATGCTACCCCACCTCCCCTACCTTTTTGCCGATCCTTCCTAAATATTGTATATCCCTGGATGTTAAGTTCCCAGCCTTGCCCACCCTGCAGCCACGTTTCTGTAATCCCAATCAAATCATACTTGTTTACCTCTATTTCCACAACTAATTCATCCACCTTGTTCCTAATGCTTCTAGCATTAAGATACAAAGCCTTCAGGCTTGCTTTTTTCACACTCTCATTATGAATTAGTTTGGCCCTTTGTGTTTCTCTCCTTTGCTTATTGCTTCTCACCTTTCTACCATCTATTTCTGACTTCATATGACTTCCCTCTTTTCCACTACCTAGGTTCCCATCCCCCTGCCAAATTAGTTTAAATCCTCCCGAACCGCCCTAGAAAATATTACCCCGAGGACATCGGCTCCCTCACAGTTCAGGTGTAGACCGTCCCCTTGGTACAGGTCACTCCTCCCCAAGAACTGGTTCCAATGCCTCAAGAATTTAAATCCCTCTCCCTTGCACCACTGCTCAAGCCACGTATTTAGCTTATCTATCTTACTCTCTCTAAACTTATTAGCTCGTGGCACTAGTAGCAATCCAGAGATTACTACCTTTGAGGTCCTGCTTTTCAATTTAGCTCCTAACTCCCTAAATTCAGCTTGTAGGACCTCCTCCCTCTTTTTACCTACATCGTTGGTACCTACATGTACCACGACAACTGGCTGATCCCCCTCCCCCTTCAGAATGCTCTGCACCCGCTCCGAGACATCCTTGACCCTTGCACCAGGGAGGCAACATACCATCTTGGAGTCTCGGTCTCGGCCACAGAAACTCCTATCTATCCCCCTTACAATTGAATCCCCTATCACTATAGCCCTATCCCTCTTTTTCCCGCCCTTCTGTGCAGCAGAGCCAGTCATGGTGCCCTGAACCTGGCTGCTGGTGCCTTCCCCTGATAAGTCATCTCCCCCAACAGTACCCAAAACGGTAAACCTGTTTTGGAGGGAGATGACCGCAGGTGACTCCTGCACTACCTTCCTGCCTTTACCCTGCCTTTTGGTCACCCATTTACTGTCTGAGCTAGCCTTTACCTGCGGTGTGACCAACTCACTGAATGTGCTATCCACAACATCCTCAGCATCGCGTATGCTCCAGAGTGAGTCCATTCGCAGCTCCAGCGCCGCCATGCGGTCTGCTAGGAGCTGCAGCTGGACACACTTCCTGCACACATAGTTGTCAGGGACAGTGTCCCTGATTTCCCACATGGCACAGGAGAAGCATGACACGGGTCCGAGCTGCCCTTCCATGACTTAACCCTTACAATACCCTTTTATTTACTACGATTTAGCTTAATTATTGAATTCTACTTAGAATAAGTTTGTGAAAGTACTCACCAACCAGTCACCTACCTGTTTTCTGGTGTTGTATTTTCACTGCCGCCTCCTGTCCTGGAACCTTCTCCACCTAGGTTAGGCTCCTGAAATAAAATAAATTGAACCTACCTTTTCAACTTCCCCTAACCCCTAAAAGGTTAGAGGAGGTGGAAGGGTGGGAGACACTACACTGTAGTGTTTCGGGTTTAGCAACAGCTCCACCTATATAAGAGTTACTGGCCTCCTGCTCTCCCGACTGCACCAGCTGTGAAAGAAAAAGCCCGCGAAAAGTAACCTGTCATTCTGGAATGGTACACTAGGTGGTGCTGAACTCCTAATGGTTCGCAAGTTGCGTACCACGCTACCCTGCTGTGCAAAAGAAAAGCAGAGTAAGGAACTGAGACAGAGACTTCAACTGTTAAAGCTGAAACAGAAATCATACTATGACAAGTCATCCAAAACTCTGAAACCATTGACAAGGGATGATGTTGTCAGGATTGAGGATCCAGATGCATGGAACAGGAAAGCTACAGTTCTTGAGGAAGTAGGACCAAGGTCATACACTGTTAGAACTGAGGAAGGACAGATTCTCAGGAAGAACCGCCGTTCCCTCCTAAAAACACAAGAGACTATCGAAGAGCAAATCGATGACAATGCCACAACTGAATCTTGTCACTCACCACCAGAACAATCTAACACAAATACACATACAGGCTCTCATGAAAACACATCAGACTTACCTGTGCTGAGAAGATCCACACGTGAAGTAAAAAAGCCTGATAGACTTAATCTTTGAGTACAAAGAAAACTACATTGAAAATGTATTGACTGTTGAAGATGTTTATGTTGTTATTGATTGATATTGATTGATACTGATTTTGTTTAACCTCAAAGAAAGGGGGATGTAATGATCAGTAACCTGTCATTCTGGAATGGTACACTAGGTGGTGCTGTATGTATATAAGAGTGGGCTACCCACGATGCACTAGGCTACCCACAAGGCATCAGTCAAGATGGAGGCCTCTACAGATACTGTACCTAGTCCACATGTGCTCAATAAAGTGTCTAGCAAAAGCTAGCTGTTCTTAATTAAAACGACTAGTTATTAATGAACATAACAATGGGGACCCGTATCTGCAATGGCAGTCCTACTCAGAAGGACTTCCATGAAGGTCTGGTTTCTCTGTTCAATAGATGCCCATCGCTCCTCAAGAGATGTCATTCTATTCTGAACAATGACCATGTTTTCCATACCCTGGCAACTAAGCTCCTCCATGGCTGTAGCCATCCTCTCCTCTATGGTAGCCATCCTTTCCACGGAGGTGGCCATCCTTTCCGTGGTGATGCGTTCATGCGTCAATGACTCCACAAAGGCTCTGCTCATGTTCGCTATGGACTCCTCCATTCACACCACACTCGCAGCGACTCTAGAGACAAAACCTGCCAGACACTCCTGCATCTGTGCCCGGAGTTCCATCACCTCTGATCTTATGGATGGACTCAGAGGCAGAGGGTCGACATGCTGCTGAGCCGAGCTGGCAGAGTCCTGCACCCTCTGACTAGGACGCTCCACTGCTGTCCCTGTCTCCACAATCTGCTGATGCTCACTTGTGAGCTGTGATACACCAGGTGACAACAGTACTCTATGTCCTGAAGGTCCCACCGAGGTGTGAGTGTCTGCGTTGGTGCTGGGTGCGCTGAATTCTGCTGACGCTGCACCCTCAGGGGTTGCAGCTTTCTCTGAGGAGTCTGGCTGCTCAGCCTCTTCTTCCTGGCTAGGGGGGATGGATTCTTGTGATGGTCCTGTGGGGGAGTAAAGGAAAGAGTCAGAGATGTGATGCAAAGGCTACATGCACATAGCTTTTTACAGATGCTCATAAGTCCATCTGTTACAGCATCACAATCATTATCAGTGACTCATGCAATGTCAAAGAGGGAGATGGGAAATTTTTCTGTCACCAGCTTGCTGTGTTACACCCGTCTGTCTGTCCCCCATGCGCGAATCATCCTCTAGCCCCATAATTCCCATGATGGCTTCCTCCCAGGGGGTCAGGTGGGCTATTGAGGCTGTCCCTCCTCCTGTCCTGGCTCGCTCTCGTTTGTTGTGAGCTCTCTTTTCCTGCAATGAGGGAGACAAGTGGAGGTTGAGTGAGAATGAAGGAGTGAGTGTAGAGATTGCATAGCTTAGATACATAGAAGGAGACAAAGATGGAGTGAGGTTGCATGACCAAGGCCTCTCCCTGTGTGTTGTCAGTTGTGTTCAAAGCATCAGAGTGATAGGGAGTGTAAGGGCTGCATGGTCGAATAGTTATGTGAATGTGAGCATAGAGAGAGAGGGAATGGGTAAGGGTGCATGGATGTCAGTGTCAAGTGGGATGTGGAGGAAGAGATTGCTAAAGCTGAGTGCTGGTGAGGAAAGGCAATGGGGATCAGATTGAGGGTGATGAGAAATTCATACTCACATTTCCAGTGCGCTGAAGGTCATGAAATCTTTCCCTGCACTGTATCCAGGTTCTGCGGGTGACTCCCAAGGAGTTGACCTCCTCGGCCACCTGCATCCACACTGCCTTGGTCTGAGTGGGAGGCCTCTTCCTCCCTGATGAAGGGAACAGCACCTCCCTGTTGGCCCTAGCCCCATCCACTAATGCCTGCCGTGCCACCTTGTCAAAGTGAGGAGCTGATCTGGCCCTCCCCCGCTTGTCATATTTGTTGCAGCTCCCTCACACGGCACAGTCAAGAAGCTTGGCAGTCTGCAGAAGAAGCAAGGCTTGCTGTGGACCTTAAATGCAGCAGCAATGATGACATCATCGGAGGGGACTTTCAGTCATGGAAAACCCATTTGCAAAGGTTTCCCACACGTTGGAAATCAATTGGCCAATTCAGTTAAAATTGCATCAATCTCCCACATCCATTTAGATTCATGTGGGAAACATGAAATTCGGATAACACGACACCAACCGGCAACTGAATTAAAATCGAGCCCAAAGAGCCTGCAAAGGTGTAGCGTCCGCGTATCAATAACACACGGACTGCAGGAGAACGGTAATAAGAGGTGTTTACTGAACAGAGGGTATGCTGGAACTGAAAGTACAGAAGCCTGCTACGGCTTTATATACAGGTGTGGTCACTGCCGGTACTACAGTATCTCTCTTAAAGGTACATACACAACAATTCCTCCCCTTTTAGATAAACAGTACATAACATTCATTTAACAATTGAATAATAATTAATTACAATTACAATTTTCTTTGTACTATATACATCAGCTGAAAGTAATCATTTATAAATTCAGTCTTTGAGGAGGCTTCCTGATCCTGTCTGGATAGCGCCTTTCTCGAGTATCCTGTTCTTGCGGCGGAGTCGATTCTGGTTCATTGTCATAGGTTGGTTCGTCAGCTTCCAATACCACTGATTCTGAGGTAGACGCAATCTGTACTTCGGGTTCATCACCAGGTGCGCATGCTTGTGGTATGGGTTTGACTTGTTCCTGTGGCTCTAGAATCTGGTCAGCATGGCATCTCACGATGCTCTCTCCAACGTCCACTGTGTACATTAGTGGTCCCTGCCATGTGCATATCGTTACTGGCTGCCATTTTTCTGTTCGGTTGTCGCGGGCCAAGACTGGTTGCCCTATCTTGAAGCTCCTGGTTGGCTTTTCATTGATGTGCTGGAATTGCTTATTCTCAACATCTCGTCTTGTGTTTGGTTTGAGCAAGTCCAGGCGACATCTTAACCCGTGGTTAAAGAACATCATGGCTGGAGCTTGGTTGGTGACTGCATGTGTCGCATTTCGGTAAGCAAACAAGAAATTATCCACCTTGTGTTGCAGTGGTATGTTGTCGTTATACATCGCCTTTATTGCTTTTTTAAAGGTTTGAACAAACCTCTCAGCCAATCCATTTGTGGCTGGATGATATGGGGCAGATGTGTAATGCTTTACCCCATTATTCCTCAAAAACCTCCGGAAATCCTTGGACACAAACTATGGTCCATTGTCGGAGCAAATCTGTTCTGGCAAGCCATTCCTGGCGAAGATGGTCCGTAGGACTGCAATAGTTTTCTCCGTGGTGGTGGAGGACATTTTGATGACCTCTGGCCATTTCGAATGTGCATCCACGGCGATTAAAAACATTGAGTCCATAAATGGACCAGCAAAGTCAATGTGTACCCGTTGCCATGGAGACGAGGGCCACTCCCATGGGTGTAGCGGGGCCTGTGGTGGAGCGTTTTGGACTTTCTGGCATCCTGCGCATCTCTTGGTCATTTCCTCGATTTCTTTATCGATTCCCGGCCACCACACAAACGCCCTGGCTAGGCTCTTCATTTTTACCCCTCCCAGATGACCCTCATGAAGTGCACTCTTTCTCTCAACTTGGGTGGAATTACCACTCGGGGTCCACACATCAAGGTCCCCCGGCACACTGACAGCTGTTCTTTCCTTGGCAAGAATGCTGGCAACAGTGAGTCGCCATGTGCTGGCCATCCCTTCACCGTCAAATCATAGACCCGAGAGAGTGTCGGGTCATTTCGGGTTTCCTTCCCTATACTTGAGTTTGTAACAGGTAGACATTCGACTATGGTTGAATGGAATATCTCAACAGGGTCCACTGCAGGTGCTTCCTCCACCCTAGGCAGCGGCAGGCGTGACAGCCCATCAGCATTTCCATGCTGTTTCGTGCCCTTATACTCTATGTCGTATTGATGTGCCCCTAGAAAAAGGGACCATCTTTGCAGCCGTTGCGCCGTCATCACTGGAACGCCCTTCTTTGGGTTAAAAATGGAGACAAGAGGCTGGTGATCAGTCAGTAAGGTGAATTTCTGCCCGTGCAGATAGTGATTGAACTTCTTCACCCCCCACACCAGGCTGAGGGCCTCCCTGTCAATCTGGGCATAGTTACGCTCGGCTGAAGTTAACGAGCGTGACGCAAAGGCTATTGGCCTCTCTGAACCGTCAAGGAATTTGTGCGACAACACCGCTCCAATGCCATAGGGAGACGCATCACATGCCAACCGAATCGGTAGTGATGGATTGTAGTGGGCCAATACTTCTTTTGAAGTGATTAGGCATTTACATTTCTGAAAGGCACGCTTACACTCATCACTCCATTTCCATGCTACTCCAGTTTGCAGCAGGGCGTTCAGCGGGTGCAGAATTGTAGACAAATTTGGCAAGAACTTATGGTAGTAGTTCACCAACCCGAGGAACGACCTCAGTTGTAACACATTTTCCGGTGCTGCAGCCCTGACTACTGCCTCAATCTTGTCTGGGGACTTATGTAACCCCTCTTCATCAATCACGTGGCCACAATACGAGATTTGTTTCCTGAAAAACTCGCATTTGGTGCAGTTGGCTCGTAGCCCATATTCTTGTAATCTAGTGAGCACCTGCTCCAGGTTGGCAAGGTGTTCACTGTCATTTCTGCCCGTAACCAGGATGTCGTCCAAATAACACTGGGTCCCCGAGATCCCTTGCAGGACTTGTTCCATCGCTCTCTGCCAAATTGCCGGAGCTGATGCTACACCGAATACGAGTCGGTTGTACTGGTAAAGACCTTTGTGAGTGTTTATCGTGAGGTATTTTCTAGATGATTCATCTACCTCCATTTGTAGATACGCTTGGGCCAGATCAATCTTCATAAAGCGTTTCCCTCCAGATAGTGAGTCGAAAATATCTTCTATCCGCGGAAGTGGATATTGTACTGTGTGAAGGACTGGGTTCACAGTTACCTTAAAGTCCCCACAGATGCGAACCTTCTTCGGTTCTCCAGGCGTGCTGCTCAATGATTTCTTCATTACAGGAACGATGGGTGTGGCCCACTCGCTCCAGTCCACCTTGGACTGCACACCCGCACGCTCCAGTCTCTCCAGCTCTGCTTCTATGGCTGGGCGGATCGCATACGGTAATGGTCTGGCCTTAAAAATTTGGGGTTTGCATTATCTTCAATATTTATCATTGCCGTTACGCCTTTTAGAGTCCCAAGTCCTTGCTGGAACACCTCTTTCACGTCAGTTAGAATTTTTGACAGTCGTCCAGGTGTGGCGTCGTCATCCTTTTTGTCAGCCACAGCTAGCGCCTGAATGCAATGCCAATCCAATTGTATTTTTCGGATCCATTCACGTCTGAATAATGGTGGTTCTCTATCCGGTAGTATATATAGATACAGTTTCTGTGTTTCCTTGCCGTTGTATTTAACGGGCACCCTTATTTTTTCTCTGGGGTAGACTTTTTGCCCCGTATATGTCTTCAAGACAATGGACGTATCCTTCAAGGGAATGTGTGAGAATAGCCGCTCATAGTCTCGTCGATTCATGACTGTTAGGGCTGATCCTGTGTCCAATTCCATCTTTACTTGGGACCCTGCTATCATGAGGGTGACCCAAATGGTTCGGTGATCCTCCTTTGCGATCACGTTGTGTAACTTTAGACAACTTAGTCTCCTGCTCCCGGAGTCATTATCACTCTTCCGGTCTTCTGAACTACTGTCCGTCATCTTTTGTACTTTCTTGTACTTTTCCTTAGTAGTTCTTTTAGTGTTGGTTTTCTTTCCCGACCTGCAGACTCGTGCTATGTGTCCCACTTTTCCACATTGCCTGCATACTTTGTCTTTAGTCCAGCAATCCTTCTGGTCATGGTTTGTTCTGCCGCAGCGATAGCACTTTTCTGCTCCATATGCCATTTCGTTGGTGCTATATTCTTGCGGTTTCTGTTGTATTTCCGCAGCTCCCCGTGCTGCTGCTTCGTAGGATACTGCAACGCTGAAAGCCTTTTCTAGCGTAAGGTCCTTTTCCGAAAGTAATCGTTTCTGGGTTCCTTCACTCTGGAGCCCGCAGACAAACTTATCCCTTAAGGTATCTGCCAGTCCTGCTCCGAACTGGCAGTGCTTCGATAACTTGCGTAGTTCCGTAAGATAGTCAGCATTGCTCTCATCTTTGTGCTGGTTTCTTTTATGGAACTTAAATCTTTCCGCTATCAGCAGCGGTGCAGGGTTTAGATGTTCCTGTAAGATATTGACAATCTCTTCAAAGCTTTTCTCCATTGGTTTAGCTGGGGTAATTAAATTCCGCAATAGGCCGTACGTTCTCGCGCCCATCAAATTTAATAATACTGACGCCTTCTTTTCATCGGCCACCCCATTTGCCTTGCAGTACACTTCAATTCTTTCCACATACGTGGTCCAGTCTTCTATTTCATTGTCGAAAGCAGTGATACTGCCACTCATCGGCATCTTGGGTGGTTTAAAATGGCGCCTCCCGCGCTTTTCCTTCTTCCCCAATGGATTAAAATGGCGCCTCCCACGCTTTTCCTTCTTCCCCTTGCTGCCAATGCTGCTCCTAGCGTTCTAAATAGTAATGGCGGCGCCCTGCGGCTTCGGTGCGTCTCTCTTTTGTTAGTTAAATTCTTTAGTTTTATTCTTCTTCGACGCTGTCCACTGCGCTTCTCTTTTCCTTCCACTCTTTTATTTTCTCTAACGCTGCCCGGCTCTTGAGCACCGACCGCGCCCTGTGCGCTCCACCCTCTCTCTCTCTTTTCCTTCCCGACGACGTTGCACGGCCCCCTTGCAGAGCCGTTCGATCGAGCTCAAGCCGGCCGCAGTCCGGAAGGGTCAGCGCACTACCTGCTACCAGCACGATTTGCTGGAACACCTTGACTGGGGAGCCAAGCCCAGCTCTCCACAGCTTCCCCTGCGATTCACTGAACTCCGATGGATCACTGGGCGGTTGCCCACGGTCGACGCCCGTTGCTCTGGCTTCGACGTCCAAGAAGCTTCTTTTCAGGGATGGATCCCCGTGAGGTGATGCAGTACTGCAGGCGAGTTCGAACCTGCTCGTCGCCACTGTAGTGTCTGCGTATCAATAACACACGGACTGCAGGAGAACGGTAATAAGAGGTGTTTACTGAACAGAGGGTATGCTGGAACTGAAAGTACAGAAGCCTGCTACGGCTTTATATACAGGTGTGGTCACTGCCGGTACTACAGTATAAAAGCAGTTCTCTCTTAAAGGTACATACACAACAAAAGGGATACAGACAGGCTAAGTGAGTAGGCAAACAATTGGCAGATGGAGTATAATGTGGGAAAATGTGAGGTTATCCACTTTGGAAGGAAGAATGAAAATGCAAATGATTATTTAAATGGAGTGAGACTACAAAATGCTGCGGCACAAAGGGATCTGGTGGTCTTGTACATGAAACACAAAGGGGTCGATTTTCATTGACCCGTGGAGTCGGGATTGGAGGCGTGTGGGGGGTTAAATTCCTGAATTCGGGGGTCCCGACACCATCCCGCCCCCAACCCGCCTCAATGTAAGTTTCAAAGGAGGCGGGTACCCGCCCCGCACTGGGACCCACCTACCCGAGGCGGGAAGGGATTAGTGCCAATTAACTGCCTGTTAACAGGTAGTTAACAGGCAGTTTTTAGCCTAATCCCTATTTTAAAGCTTGAAGTGTGGGATTCCCGACGGCTCCAAACCACGCCAAGTTAGAGGAGTCGGGCCGTCGGGTTAAAGGGCTTGGAGGGATCGAGATGTCGGTGTTCAGGTGAGTGATGGGTGCATGAGTGCAAAGGTAAGTGTGTTTGGTGTGTGTAAAGTGTTTAAAGAAGTTTAAATTACCTGTTCTTACCTTTTGAGCCTTCCTTCCTCTAGGTTCAGGGAGTCCATCATCTAACCGGCACAGAAAGCAGAATGGCCACGATCTGTCAAAAGTGACAGCCTGCAGCTTTCTGTGCAGGAGAGATTTCTAACTGAGTCTGTGTAGAAGGACTCAGGTTAGAAGTCAGACTGTCAGTGTTTGACAGCTTCAAACAGCTGTGAAACACTGATATTTCATCTGTCAAAATGTCTCGACAGATGAAATTTCAGTCTGTGACATCACCTGTTGCCGGGTGGCCATTAATTGGCACAAGGCGAGTCAGGTTAAAATCACATGGATTGGCCGCATCTCGATGGAGGCAGGACTACAACCCTGAAAGTTGTACTCCTGCCTCCTTCCCGACTTCTGAATGAAAATCTCCCCAAAATGTTAGCATGCAGGTACAGCAAGTAATTAGGAAGGCTAATGGAATGTTGGCCTTTATTGCAAGGGGTATGGAGTATAAAAGTAGGGGAGGTTTGATGTAACTTTACAGGGCACTGGTGAGGCTGCACCTGGAGTACTGCGTACAGTTTTGGTCTCCATATTTAAGGAAGGATATACTTGCATTGGAGGCAGTGCAGAGAAGGTTCACTAGTTTGATTCCTGGGATGAAGAGGTTGACGTATGACGAAAGGTTGAGCAGGTTGGGCCTATACTCATTGGAGTTTAGAAGAGTGAGAGGTGATCTTATTGAAACATAAAAGATTCTGAGGGGGATTGACGGGGTGGATGCTGAGAGGATGTTTCCCCTCGTGGGGGTATCTAGAACTAGGGGGCATAGTTTCAGAATAAGGGGTCGCCCATTTAAGACGGAGATGAGAAGGAATTTCTTCCCTCAGGGGGTCGTGAATCTTTGGAATTCTCTACCCCAGAGAGCTGTGGAAGCTGGGTCATTAAATATACTCAAGGTGGAGAGTGACAGACATTTGAAATACAAGGGAGTCAAGGGGTATGAGGAGTGTAGTGGCTCCGTAAGGCCTTGGCCATTTTACCCGCAGCTCTTATTTAGCTTCTCAATAGAATGAACAAAGCAAGTAACAGTCACTGTACCTTCGCTTTCTTATATTGTCGTCTGGCTCCGTGACCATTCATGTATACGTTCGCCGACGATTCCGTCCTTTCCTTCTTAGGGAGCAAGTTTTTGACTAATGTAGTGGCACTTCTTAGTTTCCAAACAGGCAGCCACTGAGCTGTGGGGCTGTTAACAATGAGTAGACGCGTGTCGAAATAAAACGTTCCCAAACGTAGCTTTGTCTTTTAAACTGTTTACTATAACACTTTACGAACGGAATTACAAAGCAAACACGTATAAACGAACACGGTCAAAAACTGTATTGCTCCAAACCTCACAACTTCTGCCTCCTTCAGCCACGTGGAGTTTAAACTGTAAAATGGCTGCATACCATGTGTGGCTTAGGGACTGTACCATTGTGGCAAGAATGAAGGGGGTGTCTCGGACTATACTACTGGAGCAAGAAAATAGGGGGTTTCTTAATACAATAAGTCAATCAGGTAAATTAACTGTATTATGCTATTTAACCAATATTTTAAAGTATTTCCTTAAGCTTTTATGGCTCTTACAGGGAGAGCACGGGAAAGTAGTGTTGAGGCCAAGATTGGATCAGCCATGATCTTATTGAATGGCGGAGCAGGCTCAAGGGGCCAATTGGCCTACTCCTGCTCCTGTTTCTTATGGCGCTGCAGCACCTCCACTGGTGGGAGGGTGTAATGACAGAGTGACAATTTTACATTAGCAGTTTCCCGTTTCTATTGTAGACGTGAACATTGGAATTTATAATGAAAAATGTTAACGGTAAGTGTGCAGAGCTATAAGATTTATAATATATCATAGATTGGCATTACTAATTTACATACACAAATTGCATTGATTATAATATGTTTTCTCCTTTAACTTAAAAATGCACACTGTTTTTATCAAACTTAGAGGATTATATTCATGATATTATTAGGGATAGCATACTGATAGATTACGTGATATCAATCTAATTTACATTATTGCAAAAGCAAAATACTCTGGATAGTGGAAATCTGAAATTAAAACAGAAAATGCTGGAAATACTCAGCAGGTCAGGCAGCATCTTTGGGGAGAGAAACAGAGATAACATTTCAGGTTGATGGCCTTTCATCAGAACTGAAGTACATGCCAGGGGAAAGGAGGCAAGAAGTAACGAAAGGTCATCGACCTGAAACGTTAACTCTGTTTCTCTCTCCACAGAGGCTGCCTGACCTGCTAATTTACAATATGTTCATTTAATTAACATCATCTTATGCCTATAATTCTCTGCACAGTTACTGCCCTATCTTGCCCGTGCTGTCAGATTGAGGTTGCAAGTACATGCCAGGAGAAAGGAGGCAAGAAAAGTAATATGGTAAATCTCCCAGTAAACAGATCAACAATGGTATTGGCAGAGGCCTGGGAGCAAATTGCTTCCTCAGAATAGAGTGCGACCAAGTAAGAATGGGAGGGGAAAGAGAAATACACACGTACACACCTTTACAAAATGTGGCCTGTATTTCTATACAATTATGTAAAGTAATGCCAATTAGACTCTGCTTGCATATGTAAATTAATTTAATTGGAAGACTGACCTTCCCCCAACAATAGAAAACATGTACAGCCTTTCTTCTGTCTTTGTGAGGTTGTTGGAAGTAACATGCAGCTGACTGCTGATAATTTGTGTTTGATAAGTTCCAGATAAGAATGTGCAGTTGCTAAACCTCTGTACCACAGCTCATTTAAACATTCATCCGGCAATTCAAGAAAGACAAAATCATATTTGCACAAAGGAGATTAGACTTTTAAATTGTGTTGGTGTCTCTAGGTGAAACACAACAGTAGAGAGGAAATGATGAGTTTGCTGAGGATTAAAAGTAAATATTCATTGGAGCTTTGTAAACACTGGACCTGTATCTGAGGATCGGAAATGGAGCACCTGGGAATTACAGATGTTAGGCTAGTCAGTCTTGATTTCAACACGGTTACAGTTTTTCGCAGCTTAGGAAGAACGAGAAGAAAAAGTTGAAAACCATAATAGTATTGGGGAAAAAAAACAACAAATTGTATTTATATAACATAATAAAACATCCCAAGGCGTTTCACAGGAGTATTAAAAGACAAAATATTTGACACCGAGCCACATAAGGAGAAATTAGGGCAATTGGCCAAAAGCTTGGTCAAAGAAGTAGGTTTTAAGGAGCATCTTAAAGGAGGAAAGAGAGGTAGCGAGGCGGAGAGGTTTAGGCAGGGAATTCCAGAGCTTAGGGCCTAGGCAACAGAAGGCACGGCCACCAATGGTGGAGCGATTATAATCAGGGATGCTCAAGACAGCAGAATTAGAGGAGCGCAGATATCGCGGGGGTGTTGTGGGGCTGGAGGAGATTACAGAGATAGGGAGGGGGCGAGGCCATGGAGGGATTTGAAAACACGGGTGAGAATTTTGAAATCGAGGCGTTGCTTAACCGGGAGCAATGTAGGTCAGCGAGCACAGGGGTGATGAGTGAACGGGACTTGGTGCGAGTTAGGACACGGGCAGCCGAGTTTTGGATGACCTCAAGTTTACGTAGGGTGGAATGTGGGAGGCCAGCCAGGAGTACTTTGGAATAGTCAAGCCTAGAGGTAACAAAGACATGGATGGGGGTTTCAGCAGCGGAGGTGGAAATAGGCGTTCTTAAAAGAAAGACTTGCATTTATATAGCGTCTTTCACAACCACTGGATGTCCCAAAGCACTTTACAACCAATGAATTACTTTTTGAAGTGTAGTCACTGGTGTAATGTAGGAAACGCAGCAGCCAATTTGCACACAGCAAGCTCCAACAAACAGCACTGTGATAATGACGAGATAATCTGTTTTTGTTATGTTGGTTGAGGGATAAATATTGGCCAGGACACTGGGGATAATTCCCCTGCTCTTCAAAATAGTACCATGGAATCTTTTACATCCACCTGAGAGAGCAGACAGGGCCTCGGCTTAATGTCGCATCTGAAAGACAACACCTCTTTAGAGGGGTGTGGTTGCAGGGCTGGGGGAAGTTATAGAGATGGGGAGGGGCAAAGCCATGACAGGATTTAAACTCAAGGAGAAGAATGTTATATTTAAGTTGTTGGGGTCAGGGAGCCTATATAAGTCTGCGAGCATAGGGATGATGGACGAGCTGAACCTAGTGCAGGTTAGATTATAGGGAGTAGAGTTTTGGATGAGCTGAAATTTATTAAGGATGGATGATGAAAGGCCGACCAGGAGCACATTGGAACAATTTAGTCTGGAAATGACAAAGCCATGAATGAGGATTTCACTGGAGGATGAGCTGAAGCAGAGGCAAAGGTGGGCAATGATGGACCTACGTGTCATGGAGAAGATTTGGGGTCTGAAAATCAGGGATCAAGCAGAATGCCAAGACTGTAAACAGTCTGATTGAGCCTGAGATCGTGTCTGTGGAGAGGAATGGAGTCAGTGGCGTGGGTAGAGTGTTTGTACTGGGGGCCAAAGACCATGGTTTCGGTCTTCCCTATGTTTAGCTGAAGGACATTATGGCTTAACTAAGACTGGATATTGGACAAGCAGTCTGATTGCACAGAGGCAATGGAAGGGTCGAGAGAGGTGGTGAAGAGGTTGAGTTTGGTGGCATCAGTGTACATGTGGAAGATGACTCCGTGTATGTGGATATTATTGCTAAGATAAAGCAAGTAGAAAAGTAAGAGGAAGGGGCTAAGAATAGATCCTTGGGAGACTCCCGAAGTGACAGTGTGGGGTGGGAAGGGAAACCATTGCAGTAGATTATCTGGCTAGGTAAGGATCAGATAGGTAAGAGTTGAACCAAACAAGGGCAGTCTCATTGATCTGGACAATGTGGGAGAGGCATCGGAGGGGAATGGTGTGGTTGATTGTGTAGAAGGTTGCAGAGAGGTCAAGAAGGATGAGAAGGAATAATGCATTATGGCCACAGTCACAGAGAATGTAATTTGTGAATGTTTAGGGATGTTTTGATGCTTCAGAAGTTTTGAGATAGTTTGCTAGGATAGAGGGATCAAAGGCAGTTTATTTTTGAGGAGAGGAGTGCTGATGGTAGTTTTGAAAGGGAGGGTGACAGTGCCTGAGGAAAGGGAGCCATTTACAATGTCAGCTGCATAGGGCTAGGAAGGGGAGTTGAGTGGCAAGGAGTTTAGTGGGAATGGGATTGAGGAGGGCAGTGGTGGTTCTCATGGATAAGATGAGCTTGGAGAGAAACTAGAGACAAAAGATGCCTGGATAATGAGAGTGGAGTGGACTCTTTGGCAACAGTGCAGTCAAATATAAATTTATGCTATGTTGTTCAAATTCCTGAATATAGAATCATAGGGGGGAATTTTAACCGCAGAAAATGGGTGGATTGGGGTTGGTGGGAAGTTAAAGTGTTAAAAATCTGAAGCCTGGCCCCAACTTTCCCACATGCGGTTTTAATGGAGGTGGGACAGGGGACGGGCAACCAGCCAACTCCCAGTAGGCAGGTTGGCACTTTAAATATTATAATAAGGAAGGAAGCCTTGGATTTTCCCAGGCCTCAGGATTCCCAGCAGCTGCAGCGAGGCAAAGATAGCCTTGGGGAGTAATCCTTGTGGGCCGGGAGGACCAGGAGTGCTCCTGCCGGGGTCAGGGATCGGACCCCCCCCACCCCACCGGGGTCAGGGATCGCCCCCCCCCCCGGGTCGGGGCTCGCACCTACCTGTGGTTGCAGCCTCTTCTCAAGTGCTCCCCACCCAACTGGAAGCCAGCCTGTCAATCAGGCTGACTTCCGGGTGGGGAACTTGTCCATGACATCATACACACATTGTAGAGTTACTCTACAGCCTGCAGTGAAACCTGGACTTCCGGTTTCCCACGCTATACCGGGGACCACCCCACTCCCGGCGGGTCCAAATGTAAAAATTGTGCCATAGATTCATAGAGTGATATGGAACAGAAGGAGGCCATTCAGACCAATGTGCCTTTGCCATCTCTTTGAAAGATTTACCCAATTAATCCCACTCCCCAGTTCTTTCCCCATAGCTGTGTAATTGTTTTCCCTTCAAGTATATATCCAATTCCCTTTTGAAAGTTATTATTGAATCCACAATTGTTTCAGGCAGTGTATTCCAGATCACAACTCGCTACATAACATTTTTTTCCTCGTGTTGCCTCTGGTATTTTTGCCAATCACCTTAAATCTGTGTCCTCTGCTAGTGGAAACAGTTCCTCCATATTCACTCTATCAAAATCGTTCATGATTTTCAACACCTCTATTAAAATCTCCTCTTAATCTTTTCTGCACTAAGGAGAACAACCCCAGCTTCTCCAGTCCCTCCACATAACTGAAGTCCCCCATCTCTGGTACCATTCTAGTAAATCTCTTCTGCACCCTCTCTAAACATTCGGCAAGCTTCCTAACATGCGGTGCCCAAAATTGAACACAATACTCCAGCTGAGGCTTAAACAGTGTTTTATAAAGGTTTCGCATAACTTCCTTGCTTCTCTACTCTATGGGCAGGATTTTCCATGCGGAGGTGGGATGGCGGTGGGAGAGCTGGATGGCGGGTTCCAGTCCTGCTGCTGTCAGCAGTTGCTCTCTAAAAATTATTTTCCATAGATTGGCCTTGTTAAGCCCACCCTGCGGGGTTCCTGGCCAATTAATTGGAAGCAGGTCTGATGACGTCATTTGATGACGTGTCATCAGCCGGTTTCCTTAAAGGAACCATGACCACATTGATTTTAACAGTTGTGCTGTCAGTGTTTGACAGCATTGAGGTGCTGCAAACATTAACAAGCACTGCACAAAGTTGCATGTCTGCACCCAGGCATACGCATGACTCCCTCCATAAGCTTATGTAGGGAGTCACAGCATGCAGGGGGATTCTCTTTCCTTCCCATGGGCGGAAGAGACCTCCCCAGGAGATCAGCACAGCCTGGTTGCACATTGCAGAGGAGGACACAAGCAGGGATGGCGTCAGGAGTCCCCGGCTACAGTGGCGCAAACCTTTCAATTATCTCAGTAGATCACGAACCGTCACTGCAAAGCCACACTCAACCTCATCCTGCTGTGCCACTCATCACATCCCCATCATTCTGCCTTCCCTACCCTACTCCTGCACATCCTTACTCACACCAACTTGCCTTGCACCTCCACCCAGCCCTCTCTATTTACATTATCACTTCCCCATCTCACTTGCCACCCCTCACACTCACCCTCATCCTGCTGCAAGCATACAAACTAACAACATACAAGGGTAGGCACTTGAGTGTTTTAGTCAATGTTCATGTGAAGTTTCTGTTAATGTGTTGGCAAACATTGAAATTTATATTTCCAACACTTCACAGATCTGTGCGCACCTTGAGAAGTGTCTTAGTGAGTTCCAGTGAATGTTGAGACATAACTCTACCTACCCCCCAATCCACTATTGTGATGAGTATGAAAGGAATGGCTTGGACATTGTAGGGATGCTTTATGGTGCTGCTGTGGGATGGTGTCAATCTGGTGCATCATGTGGCAGCCAAGGTGTACAGCGTCAAGTGAAGGAAATCTGGCCATGGTGAGGCCATCGCTGGCTTCCCAAGCAGCAATGCAGTCAGGTGTTGATGCCCTGTGTCCTGTGCAGCATCAGGTGATGGCAGAGAAGGTTGGTGTTGTTGTTTGGTGATGTTGTTGGTGTTGTTGTTGGTGATGTTGATGTGCCTGGTGATGTTGGTGTTGGGGCTGATCGTGGATTGATTCAGAGGACCAAGGTGTGATTTTTTTCAAGGGCACAGATGTTGCTGGAATAGATGGCAGCTGCAGTTGAGATGACAGAAGCGATCTGTCAGTGGTGAGAGAGGTTGTTCCAATGAGGTGATAGTGGATAGAGAGTTTACTCCAAACACTTGCAAGTTACAGAAAGCTGTATATATCTTACAAATGCAATAACCAACAGTTTCTGAGCTCTGAAACTGAACAGCTGCAACATGGGGCTGGATTTTGCCAGCGCTCAGAGGGCGGGTTTGGAGGCGGGTCCAAGGTTAAAATCGTTTTGATTGACGGTGGGTTGCGATCCCGCCGTCAACCTACCTCCAAACTTTTCCCAAGTGTCGGGTCCCCGATTTGCGCCTGGACCCGACACCTAGTGGCGGGAAGAGGATTAAAGGCCTATTAACAGGTAGTTGCCAGCCTATTATTGAATTTTGCCACTTCTGGCTCGGGTTTCTCGATGTCCGGACACCACGCCAGGTAAGTGTGGCGTGTTGTGAGTCTGCTGTAATGTTTCTGGATTGATGATAGCTGCAGAAGTGGTGTGAAGGATCCAATTTTGCACATGGTGAGTCTCAGAGGAAAGAAAATGTTGGGAACTACATTTTTAATAGATTTACACTTTTCTTTAGGTTACAAGTTTTTAAATCCATGTCCAGTGCCACCTCACCAGTGACAGATTGTTTCTGCTAATTCATCCACAGCTGCCATCTATTCCAGCCTATGGATGGAGTCATTGAAGAGCCTGGGTGCAAGAGGTCACCTTTGTGCAGTGATTGTCAGTGTTTTCAGCACCTCAATGCTGCCAAACACTGAGAAATCAACGGTCAAAATAAAATTGTGCGTGGTCCCTTTAAGGAAACCGGCAGATGAGGCGTCATCGAATGACGTCATCTGAGCCGTTTCCTCTTAATTGACCGACAAGCCCACAGGGCGGGCTTAACAAGGTCAATCAAGGTAAAATCACATCTGTGGGCCGGGTGCAGCTGGGGGCGGGACTGGAAGCCGGAAACCACCTGACCCACACCCAACCTGCCTCCATTGATAAAATCGCGGCCGTGGTATCCTTTATACCACTTCTGCAACTATCAGGTTATCAGATAAATCAAAGCACTCAACTCACGACAGGGTGAGCTGTTATGTTCCCCGAGCAGTGGGTAACCCGTGGGGGAGCACGTAAAATTACAAGGTAGCCTTAAAATATCATTAAATTGGCTGTTAACAAGCCAATTAATGATCTAAATTGTCTCCCCCGCCGCCTGGTGTCGGGTCAGTTCTGCGCAGACTGACCCGACACTTGGAAGACTCACGGGGAGGTGGGTTGACAGCAGGTTTCCTACCCGCTGTCAATATTTGCTATTTTGACATCAGACCCGCCTCCAAACGCGCCCTCTGAGCGCCAGCAAAATTCAGCCCTATGCCTCTATTAATAAAACTAAAGTTCGCATGTGTTTTTTTTTTTAACAGCCTCCTCAACTTGTCCTGACACCCCCAGGTCTCTGTTCCTGCATCCCCTTGAAACTTGTACCATTTTAGTTTATAATTGCCTCTCCTCACTCTTCCTACCAAAATTAATATACAAATCTTGCTAGCTATATTTTGAATTATGGGATAATACTCCTCAAAGAGATAAAAATTCTGAGGTGATTTGGAAAGAAATGTCTACAGGAACAACGTACAACAGGTAGTATCGTGACATAAGGGACAATTTTCCAACTTTGAACTCCTGGTCAGAAAATTGTGTGCAGCACATGCCGAAATTTCGCTATTTGCTCTTGTGGCTGAGACTCCCTGTTGGGAGTATGAAGGCAGAAAATGATCCCTAAAAGGTATGGAGCTCACAGATAGACATCTTGAACTCTGGGTGGCTTTGATGTTCCTCAGCTGCTCTTATGGGTTGTATTGGTGTCCCCACTTGTACCCAAAGGTGCTTACAGAATCATTCATTTTCACAATTCTAATAGAGTTGCACTACAAATTAATGGGGGTCATTTTAACCTTCACAGCTTGGGCTATGAACTGGCAGAGTGGATTGCCCACCAGTTTAGAACTTATCCAAATTTAATTTCCATTGATTTCAACATAAATTAATGTTGGGTAGTTTCTATAAGGGGTGGCTGATCCACAAAACCAGATTACCGCCCAGAAGGTGATTGTGAAAATGACTCCTAATGAAAGTCAAGTCCTCTTCCAACCACTCAACATCTTCACCAGAAACCTCTCTCTTCTTGGTCAATCACAGGAGAGATCACAATAAACTGATGAAGGAGGCCATTCAGCCTGTCTACCACATCATGCCTTAAAAACCTTTGATTTCCGGCATAACAACATAACTACCTCTTCGTTAACTCCAGAGTTTTTGCCTTTACTGCCCTAATCAGATATTGATAACTCTTTATGATAACTCTTTGCATGAAGAAGTGCTTTCTGGGATAAACTATGGAGATAGGGGAGAACATGAAGAAAATCTTGAACTTTCTGTTTACATCCTTTTGTCCTGCAGTCGAGTTTTAAATAAAAATAGTGTCAGGTTGAAACTTTTCCATGCTACTTAGTATTATATATCTCTCTATGAGGTCCCCTCTCAGATGCCTCGTTACAAGGCTGAAGAGGTCAATATAATGATGATGTTTTAATTCTATGTTAATAAGTACAGCTCCAATGTTTCAGTGTTGAGAAAAATGTTCTTACTTACCATGAAAAACGTTTATATTCTCTTAACCTAAACATAAACTCTGCCAGCCAGAGTTGCAAGTATTGCAATTCTGGGATAAACAATGGAGTTACAGAGAAGACAGGTTCGGGCAGTGAGGTATCCTCCTTTCACCTCTGAGGCTTGGGCCCAAATTCAGCCCACGCCAATGGGATGATAGTCTCATCCTACTATTAGCTGCAAGGGTCCTCCCTGAAATTAGTTTGGGACATCTCACACCAACACATATTGGGCAGGAAACCATAGCACAAAGACTGCCCCTTAATATGGCACAAAACTGGCTATGTCACCCAGATTAAGCACCATGTGGGAAATTGAAAAAATAAATCACACTGGCATAGTAGGAGATGCTGTTCTAAGGTCCAGTTAAGGCACATGTGGGGCACAGTAACTGGACTTCAGAGTGTTTGATACACGACAATATTAGAAACTCCTCAGCACTGACATCTTTTTCACCTTCCCCAACCCCCTCAAAGAGAAATAAAACAAGATTCCAAAAAACCAACAGGGTCTATCCTATTTGCCACAGAAAATTGATCCTTATGCATAATTCCAGAGGAAAATTACCTCAGTGGTAAGATCCTTTCCTTTCTTGACTTTAGTGCAAATTAGCCAAATCGTATTCCATAAACATGATGGTTTTCCCATCAACCAAACACACTGCTCAATGAACCCCTAGGAAAGATATACATATATATTCCACACATTAGACAAGAAATCGTGATGAAATATTTAATTAGAGTTTTAAATTAGCTTCAAAGGTGGGCAGCATTGCACAGGCTATAATACAATCTTCTATCACAGATTTTAATGGTAAAAAGGGAATACTGGTCATCGTAACAGGCCACTGTAATGATAACTTTCATGTGCAATAAAATCAAAAATTTAAATTCGGCTATAGATGCTACTCTTTAAACAAGATTTCTTTTTACAGTATAGGGAAAATTACTTCTTTTACATAGTAAAAAACACATTTATTTTAACACCTTTTTACCTACAATATTGAAAAAGGTCTGGCATATTTAATAATTTTACAAATTCTTCATTAAAAATATATCTCTGTACAAAAGGATCTTTTGCACCTACTTCAAGTGAACAGCGAGGAGTGGAATGGTATAATGATAATGCCGTTGATGCGATGGCACTGAAATGGTTAATCGGCATTTTTACAGCATTTTTTTGTTTGTTTTTACAAAATATTTTACACAGAAAACGTTATTGCAACCAGCCTGAATAAAGGCAAAACTTGTAAGATAAGCAGCAGCTTACAACACAGAAGTACATGGTCCTGTCTCAGAAAGTCTTCTCTGGGGTATTTTCAGCTCATATTCAAATTGACCTTTTCTCCACCATTCCCCAGCAGGTTGTCTCTGACCTCTTCAATACACTCAAGGGAGCTGTACTCTCAGTATTTTCCTTCATACAACTTGGGAGCTCATGTTTACTAATAACAGAATACTACTGTTCAGAGAGCGAGACCAGAGGTAGGAATAAGAATTTGAGAGATTTTTTTGAATGTAAGATTCAGTTTTGCTGCTCCACCGTTGAGAAAACCGTAAAGCTGAATCTTTAATCTTACTGACTAGAACTAGGGTTGCCACCTCTGGTTGGATGTATTCCTGGAGGATTTGTCATGTGACCTCTCACCTCCCAATGCCCTGCCCAGTCAAGCAACCTTTTTACCCCATTTACAATATTTTTATAACCAACAAACGAAAAGTGTTCAAAGTAAATGAAAAAAAAACACGTAATTATTTTTTAATATCCCCTATGATGTTTTTGTCGGAGCAGTGCCCTGGAGATGAATCTTTAATGCCTAGGACAATCCTAGAAGGTTTGCAGCCCTACCTATAGTCCCACAGGGTAGGGAAATGGGGTGCATCCTTCCCATTATCACAGAAAGGGAACGATTCCCATCCCCAACTCACATACTGGCAGGCACAGATTCCACTAGTCGATGTCCCCCCTCCCACCAGCACTGTCTGATGAGATCAACAGAATCAAGGAAGAACACCAAGGATTGAATGCCTGATTCTCCCACAAGACCACTGAATGTATATTCACCATTAGTCTGCTAGGGTTAGGTGTCATCTCTCTCCCCCCACCCCCCAATTAGCAGGTAATTATTTGAAAAAGTGATTCTTTTTTCATTGAAACCATGACGTATACCACCGGCAGAAGACAGCAGCTATTTGTCAGCTAGCACGGTGGAAAACTTACACCAGCATGCACTGCCAGAGGAGCATTTCCCACCATTTAAAAAAAAAGTTCTTCACAACCTGAGCCCAAAATAATCCAATGTGAGTTCCGAAAGCACTTTGAACATCACCCTACGATGAGAGTGACAGGATGGGCAACAGAAGTATATTGCGGTGTTTACATTCAGCATAGTCCTTTGACAGTTTACAAAATAGAATTCATATATAAATACGTACTTTGAATCTGTCATTAACTATTCTGTAAAGCAAACCTGCACTGTCCACTGCAGTCTTTGATAGTACGAGACTGGCTTTCTTACGAGCAACTGAATTCCTACATTTCCTTATGACTGTGATTTTTGGGCTTGCACGCCACGTAATACCTGGTCATGTTGTTCCTTGGTGGGATATTGTCCCAACAAAGGTGAACTTTCCTCTGTAATTTCTGTCATGTCCTGCTCCACAGCTCAGGGAGCTGGTGGTACATTTCCATGAAGCAAATCAACATATCCATTTTGCCTATAGAGACAGTCAGTATCTACACCAATAAGCAGTTTGGATTGTTGACTTTCACAAGGACATGAATTATTCAGTATATAAACTGAGCCCTTTATTCTCTCCATTATCAGCTTGCCTTATAATATATATCAAGCAGATCCTTATTTGCGCTATTAAGTGTGTAGAAGGGAATCTAAAATTACAATCTGGTTTATACTGTTACTTTTCTTTGTTAAGTGCACTATCACTGGAAAACAGAGCAGGTTGATTTGTAATAAATGTCTGTGGGGTGTGATGGGGAAAAGGTTAACGGTAAATACATGCTTTCAGGTGTTTAGTTATCTAAGTTCCATGATAGAATTTTCACACCATGTTCAAACTGGAACCTTTATATTTTGTCACATGAGTATCATAAGCGCTCCTTCTCTAAAATTATTTCAATTGTGCCTCCTCTTGAACATAAAACCATTGAGCTTTATGTTTGATGGAAAAATGGAGTGCGTTTTGTAAAAGATTGTGCATGAGTATGTGACAAAATACAGGCATGCGTGACCGTGTATGCGTTATCACAGGTAACCTGAACGGAAGAACTTGTTCAAAATTGATGTAACAACTGTTTTAGAACTAAGTTTGGAAAACTTTATAATAAAGGACGAATATATTTTTTCAGAACTGCTGTGTCCTTTACACCCTCCCCAGTTCAGTTATTAATTGCTCCACAATACACAGTTGTAAATTAAATGTAATTATTAAAAAGCAATCAAAGCCCACCATAGAATTTTAAAACAAGAAGAAAATGGAAGAAGCTCTGTTCATAAAGTTCTGTGGTTTCTGACAAAGCTTTTAGCCAGGAACAAAATATTTTATTTAAAAAGAATTCACTTCCTCTCTTCAGTCAAATCTCATTGTAACAGAATCTTATTCTAACCTCTCCCAGTAACATAATTCACTTACTAAAGTCAGGATAGGCAATAGGAGCTGAAACCTCAATAAGATTAAACAAGGGTAAGTGAGGACTATAGCCTAGAAATGACTGTTGGTGATATTCACACACAAACATTTAATAGGGTAAAATTTCCACAGGTGTTCTTCTCATCTCCTGTTGTAACCTGGGTGGAAAATGGGCAGAAACGCTGGAGAAATGACATTCCACTGTCTGTTATTTTAGCTATGTTAACCCATCTAACTAAACACATATCATCAACAGTACTCTCTAAGCTTTTTTTTAAAGCAAGACCCTGCATCACCCCTTCCCTATGAGTTTGTAATTTTGTGGTTTGGCCGCACCTATTTAGACAACTTGGTAAAGTTGTTGCTGACTGCACAGTGAATTTTTGCAAGACAGTTTTTCTATGCTGTAGCTGTGAATGAGACAGTTTTCCCTGTTAGGCTGTATGTCAGATATATTAAAGAAATCGCAACAGCTTTCTGCAGTTTTCTGTACAGTTCCAACTGGTTTTGGGTAAAGCTATGAGATACAGAGGTCACAAGTGAAGGCACTCTTTAGGATGAATAGAACATCATCCAGAAACAAAAGAATCCCCATTCTCCTCTCCCATGCCCAACAATGTGCATCGTGCACGTTTTTCCCCAAACTTTTAATTCCTTTTGCTGAATCAATTTTCTCTCTTATACCTTTTCTGTAAACCTCACAGTTTGATGGTTGTCCTTTAGTTGGGAAGACAGAGCAAATCGGTCGGTGGATGTCCTTCTTGCGGTCATCAACGGCTGTCAAATGTTGCTGCCAAGTGTGAGGACTGACTTTCATTCTCACCCTTATTCTTCTGTCATGCACAACCCTCTTCTACGAAGGTGGGATACTTCACCCTTCACGTATTGTCCGACCCGCGGTCAGGCATGGCAGATCTCAGTGGTCTGCCAGGCAGCTCAAACCAAGGTTCAGAGGACCCTTGGCAAACATTACGGACCCCTCACCTCCCCCTCCACAACACCTGTTAACATTTGACTATTATTTTTTTTTAAAAGACCAAAAAATGGTGCATTAATTTTTCTCATATTCTTCTTGGGAAAATAAATAAGTTAATTTTTTTCGCTAAATATAATTTACAAAAGGCAGTGTTTATGTAAGCTATCTGGAAAATGGAATAGATTTCTACGATAATATTTCTGAACTACAGCCTGTGCAGACTCAGAAAGAGCCAATTGTTCGGAAATATAGCCTTGTATTAAAAATTCAGCTTGTTCCATTTTTTTTGGCTTCTAACAACTTATTCAAATAACGATATCGAATTGATTTGTTTTTAAAGGAACCATAAAAACCCTCACAAACCTTTTTCACTCATAAGCCTGACCTCAATAGAAACCGACTCTATAATAATGCAAGTTTGAAGGAAATAATATGGCAACGTTCTAATACCTATTGTTAGCATCGAGAAGGTTATGTGATGTTCAGCAATGGAAACTGAAGTCTTTGAAGCAAGTTTTTATGTACAATGGTCAGTGTGCAGAAACCCTGTACCCTATTTGATGCCAATATCCTACTCATTCATTCATAACACACTAGTGCAAAGAATTGTGCAGTAGATTTGCCATACAACAGATGAAAATAATTCCCAAGCTGCCCTGTTTTAGGACAGTGACCTTATCTTATGATGTAGGCAGCTGTAAATGATAAGTTCATCTAAAGTCTGTTAGTGTCAGTAGTGGAGCAGGATTTGTCCTTCTCTTGTCCATTTTTACCTCTTCTTGGAAGAATACATAACTCAGGAAAAAAAGAAGAATCTGCCATGTGCATCCAGAAGCAGAAAGTTTCAAACCCATCCAGGACTTGGTTTTGGTTCTTCCTGTGTTAGAACTCTCGAAGGAATTGTTTTGACTTGTTGTCTGAGGATATTGTCCCGGCAAAAAACTCCATCGACTGTGTTTGTCCTAACAAAGGTGCATCACTGCAAAGCAAGCAGTGGGACAGAGCGACGTGGTATATGGCACCAAAGGAGTTACTGCTTGCCAGGTAGAGGTATGGCTAATATCAGTTAGTCAGCAGTCAAAGTGATGGCTATACTACTGTACACACAGTGTTCAATGTTGTGTCGAACCGCACAGCCTTTGCCTCAGTGGGCTTTAAGTTAGTATCATACATAGGATTTTCAAATGAAGCCTGTCCATTTGTGTTCTCGTGGCCAACATAGCCATTGTATTGTACTTTTGGTCTTGTTCTAGAAGGAACAGAAACAAAAAAGTATTGTAAGTTATTTTTTTAACAAGCTCTCCAAGTAGCAAAGATTAGGGCGACATAGAAAGGAGCAGCCAGTTAGCAATAGCCCCCTCCGAAACCCCTCGAGGATCAGTTACCCAGTCCTGCAAGATCACCACGCCACCAGGCAGAACCCTTGATATCTGATCAAGTTCAGGGACTGTCACCAAATCAGCTAGACCCTAAAATTCTCCATTGTGATTACAATCATATCGACAACCACAATGCGTTGTCCTATCAGTACCATGTGTTAAAATTTTACAGTTACTTCACATATGTATGTGTTTTTTCGGAAAGCATTTTTATTTAAATGCTCCTGTTGCATATCTAATCACTTAACTACAGGAAACTTTGGTTTATCCGGAGGTTGTATGTCCAGAATACTCGATCTAACGGCAAAAATCAGGAGCCATTTTCTGTAAGTTTTTTTAGATCTCGTTCTTTTTTTTCCCCAGTCAGCCACTGCAAGGTCTGTAGCTATAGCAACAGCTTCAGCTAGAGACGCTTGCAGCTGCAGCCGACTCTTTAGAAGCTGTTGCTAAGCAACAGTGTTTGTTGTCAGATACGGAGATGAAAGCCTCCGTATGCTTCAACATTAACTTTGTATGTCCGGCAGTTTTGATAGATCGGCAACACGCCGGTCCCGTCAGTGCCGGATATCACAAAGTTTCCTGTATATAGTATTATTAATATCAACAGAGCAACAAATTTGACACAAGTTAGAAAACTGAATATTACTCAAACAGAGATGTCTTTGTGCAGAGGATAGTTGTCAAGAGTTACAGAAAATAAACAGAAGGATTTTCAAGCTCCTCCCTTAGGTCAGTGATAAACGGACTGATACAGGACAGGAAAGTCCCAGTTCTTATCTTTGGTCTGCGCTGAGTTAGCGTGGGTGACAATAGGGGAGCCACAATTTGCCGCAGTATTCCTGGGCAAAGGAGAGAGAGAAAAAAAAACACAGGCAGGATTGCCACTCCTGATTGCTATCCAGTGACCCCCCTGCCTGAAGGTGCACATATGTGGAAGTCGGGTGAGGATGGTTTGGGCTCAGTTGTGATGCCCCCCGTGATGGAATAATCTGCCAGCACTCACCGTCTAGGCTCACACATGAAGAATGGCCACTTGGGCAAGGTACTAGAAGGCTGCCGACGCCTATGGAAGCGTACCCCAGCATGAGTCACCGCCCTCAGGAGAGGATAGAAAAGAAAAGCAGAAAATTGGGTGGGGAGGAAGAAGGGTTTTCACTAACAGTGTTACATAAGTTATGAACAGTACAATATTGTGCAGTGGAAAGAAAGCACACAATGTAAGTTACAGCATTGAGTTAAAGCTATTCGTTATGATCCAGATTCAACTCTTGAAAAAGGAGGCCCCAATGGTATCCACTTCAAGTAAAAATCAGTTATGATTCATTTTACCACATACCTTTTTTTGTGTAAAGGGGAGAGCTATAAATTTTGGGAAACTAGCCAGGAGGAAATCCTAGACAGCAGTGCGAAGGAGCTGGGTTAGATATAGTAATTATTCAGTAGATGCAGCAAGTAAAATCAATATGTCATTTCAAATGTTTGTGATAACTCTTAGGCCGCTGACAGGTCCAGGAAAAATCCGGTCTCCTTGACCTATTTGGTAAATTTTCAACTCACATGTTTGCAGCTCCAGTAATTCAGTATTCCAGCAATAAAGCTACTCTAACATTAAGAATAGCTAGATTAATGTAATCTAAACTATGAAAATAGACACAAGTTGAAATAAAAAATGTAGACACTTTACTTGAGCTCGCCCTATCATCCTGATTTTCCTCCTATTCTCTTAAAAGTCTATCCATTCTAGCTTTTGATTTTTTTTTAATCTAACATTTTTTACGTACTTTTGTTTTGCTGATTCCCTGGTCCTACTTTCCAGTTTGGAGGTGGGCACAAATTTGAATTAAGTAATTGATTACAAATGTGCTCCCGAGGGCATTTTCAGCTAATCCAGTGGCAAGGGTCTCAAGACTGGCATGGTGCTGTTACAGATAGCATGAGGTCAATCTTTGATGCATTTTTCTGTTTCCAAACAGGAAGGGCTGCCAACCGATTATACTCATTAGCCATCCCCAGTAAAAGAGCTTGCCAGATGAGTTAACTCATCTGCTGTGCACTAAGGGTTAATTCAATCCGTTTTTAATCGAGCTCAGTCACTCTTCCTTGTGTCTGTTCTCACTTTGGGAATTTAAAATGGGACAATCATGATCATGGGCATGAATATTACTGTTCCTCAAAGTTCCTTCACAAAGATCTTACGCTGGTTTAAGACTGTGGTACTAGATTTTATCAATCAGTTAAAGTATATGGTAGGTCAAGCTCTAACTGCATTCTGAAAAACAGTGAAGACAATATTACCCTGTTCAGTACTTATAATTAACATCCCCAAAAACAGATGTACAATGTTTATTTATATATCATTACACAAACTCTCAAGTTATATCTGCAATCCAGCTGCTGAATACGCAGCTTAAGATAACCTGAAAGACTCTTGAGACCCTTGTTTGAAATATATCGCATTTTATTTTTAAAGGGGTACATTACTCATCAATATTTCTGATCCGTCCATTTTGACACAACTCCATTTGCATTTAATATCATCGTAACTATTGTACTGGGCAAGAATGTGCCTGATGTGCATGTTAACTCTACTTTTCTGTACATTGTTCTCTCATGCAAAAAATATGCAAATTTTTCACCTGTGTTTGTAGAGGTAAAAGGCAAATCCTGATAAGATGAGAGCAAAGAAAGGTACCAAGATGGCAGCTGCTACAGAACTGCTGTTTGTGCCATAGTAATGGTTGGATTTGTCTCTGTCCAGTGCTCCTCCAAGTAGTCCTGAAAGTGAGACAAAATAGGAATGAGGTCATTAAATTCATCCCAAAGACAATCAGCAGCTGGAGTTTCTGCAACAGAACGTGAAGTGGAGGGAGGAAAGATGCAAAAGAGGCCCAAGTCAAAGAGTGGATGGCACAAGCTGGCATGCAGAGCTGGAGGAGGTTGAGAGGTAGGAAGGGGTGAAACCATTGAGAAACCTATAGATGAAGACAAGGATTTTGAATTGTCAAGGGAGGTTGGCTGAAACAAGGTGGGTGGAACCTTCGTGCTCGATGAGATGAAGGCATCAAGGGTTTTGCATAAGTTGTAGCTTATTCAAGGTGGAACTCGAGGAAAGCGTTGGTGCAATTGAGCCTAGAGATGATGAAGGTGAAAATGAGGGCTTCGACAACAGTGGGATGAGGTAGAGGTGGGGCAGAGGTGGGCAATGTCACAGAGGTGGAAGTTGGCAGCTTTGGTGATGGCTAGAATGTGAGCTTTGAAGGTCAGCTTAGAGTCACACAGGACACCAAGGCTGCCGACAATCAAGTTCAGTCTGAGCAAGCAGCTAGGAATGGGAATGTAATCCGGGGCTAGCGTGTGGAGGCTCTCGTGGAAGCCAAACAGAGTGGCTGCCAGTGTTAAGTTGGGCAAATTTATTGCTTATCTGCAACATGGGGGATAATTGTAACCCCCAACAAACAGATGGGAAGTTAATTAAAAAAATTTCGAACCCAAATCCAACCCACGCACCTTTGGTTTTAACAGAGGCAGGACGGGGGGGGGGGGTGATTAACCAGTGCTCAGGAGGCGGGTCCCTCACCTAAATATTTTAATGAGGCTGCGTGCCGAAGATTTTATCTGTGTTCCAGCTTTAATGCTGGCCGGCCGGGTTTCCCAGGCCTCGAGAAACCCAGCAGCTGAAGGGAGGTGAGGATTGCTGGATGGAACAGGTAAGTGCTTTCCAACACTACTTGTGGGCAAGGAGGAGCAGGACTGCATCCCCCCGACCCCCCAAGCTATCCTGTTAACATCCCGGCAATCTGAACCCCCCCCCCCCCCCGGCGATTGGACACCCTCCGCGATTGGACCGCACTTCCCGAACTTTCCGATTGCCACCTACCTTTCTGGCCCCTCGAATGTCTCGGGTCCCCAACCTCTCCGGGCCCCCCATCAATGTCCCCCCCCACCCCGACCCCCGATCACTCCCTCCTTCCTCTCTGCTCCCTGGCTGTGGCCTGGTGCTGCAGGCCTATCCGCCCGATAGCCAGCCAGCCTCTCAATCTGGCCGTCTGAACAAGACAGAGGGTGGGGGGAGTGACCCCTGATAATACAACCACTCAGTCTTTAAACGGAAGATTAAAAGGAGGAAAAAGCACAGAAATAGGTGTTAAGGAAACAAAGTGATGTTAATCAGAGTCCTTTTAACATGTCAGCACTCTAAGACTACACCGTGAGGTACGAATGTATGATTGTGTAACACCTGAAACTCTTTGGTCTGCTGTTTTAACAGAGGCACTAAACCATTTAAAATAAATGGGTTAATGTTTTCCTCAAAAAGAGTGGAAAAAAGAATTTCAGTCAAATACATTAAACAATTGCACAGTATCCCATGGCATAATTTCAAGGCCAATAAAATCTCTTCTCATTTCCATTATGGTCTACAGAGATATACATTTATTATATATATATATATTTTTTTTTTTGCAAAGTCTAGTGCACAAGTGCAGCATGCCATTAAGATTTTCAGTAATCTGTCACCTAGTGTACACGTTGTGTTCTTGTGCTTCCTGTTACTACCTGCCAGAAACTACAAGAGTGAACCTTGCAACAGTGCACACAGGTTTATGCAGCTTCTGATTAATTTTGTTTTAAAATTCTGGGTTGTTGACATCAAGTAAATCCAGATCAGTTACTAACCTTGCCTCTGAAAGCCAAACTGTCGAAAGTCTTTGCCTTGAACAAATCCCTGGTAGACAAAGGTCCTGCCCTCAGGTTCAGCTGATACCTAAATATAACATTCAACATGAAAAAAACAAGCTATTTTGATGCAGGCTTGAATACCTCATAATATACTTTATAAGAACATAAGAAATAGGAGCAGGAGTAGGCCATTTGGCCCTCGAGCCTGCTCCGCCATTCAATAAGATATCCCCAAATCCCTTGATTCCCTTAATATTCAAAAATCTATCGATCTCTGTCTTGAATGTACTCAATGACTGAGCCTCCACAGCCCTCTGGGGTAGAGAATTCCAAAGATTCACCACCCTCTGAGTGAAGAAATTTCTCCTCATCTCAGTCTTAAATGGCCGACCCCTTTTTCTGAGACTGTGAGCCCTGGTTCTAGACTCCCCAGCCAGGGGAAACATCCTCCCTGCCTCTACCCTGTCAAGCCCTGTAAGAATTTTGTATGTTTCAATGAGATCACCTCTCATTCTTCTAAACTCTAGAGAAAATAGGCCTAGTCTACTCAATCTGTCCTCATAAGACAATCCCCCCATCCCAGGAACCAGTCTGGTGAACCTTCGTTGCACTCCTTCTATGGCACGTATATCCTTCCTTAGGTAAGGAGACCAAAACTGTACACAATACTCCAGGTGCGGTCTCACCAGGGCCCTATATAATTGCAGTAAGACATCTTTACTCCTATACTCAAATCCTCTTGTAATAAAGGTCAACATACCATCTGCTTTCCTTATTGCTTGTTGTACCTGCATGTTAACTTTCAGTGATTCATGCACAAGGACACCCAGGTCCCTCCTATGTCTTGAAGGATTGTTTTAAACTTCTAATTTGATGTTTTTTGTTCAAAAGAATGTCTCTCATAGAATCGTACAGCACAGAAGGAGGTAATTCAGCCCACCTCCTGAAGGTGCTGACATTTGCTGTAACTCTGTTCCATTGGAAACAACCATCTCCTTGTATCTTACCAAAGCATGGAGCTAGCCATTGAATGTTGGCAGGTTTTACGAGCATGGAGGGTCTCATCACCAAGCTGGATGTGTCCTGACTGATGCACCAGTCACTAGCTGGTGATCAGAGGTGGGAATTGTGGCTACGTTTCAAATCTCCCAGCCCAGAGGCACTGAGGCCATATATATTAACCATACTGTCACCCTGTCCAAGATTAACTAATCGAGCACGGACTGGGATGGAACTGGTTTGTGTGGTACAGCTCCACATTGGACAGTGCCCAGAACCATTAAGGGAGCCCTGTATGCCTTTTATGATAAGATACAACTTCAAAATAACTAATGTGCTGATTAATATGAAGAAACTATGTACTTACATGCCCGTCCAAAGCCCAGTTGTCATTTCTGAACTTGCTTACAAAGATCTCAATAGGTCCTTTGATCTGATAGACCTTTAAGCAAAGCCGGGCCTCTTCTTTTTTATAAATTCCTACAGAAAATCACACAAGTGGTCAGATTTATAACATAAAGTAGTTTTACTGAAAGGCAACAGTCATTAAAGGAAATTAAAGTCCTTAAAGACTTGCATGACACCTTTCATGACCTCAGGACAGCCAGCAAAACACTTTTGAAGTGTCATCACTGTTGTAATGTAGAGAAACGTAACAGCCAATTTGCTCACAAATGGCAATGAGAGACATGACCAGATTATCTGTTTTAGCGATATTGGTTGAAAGATAAATATCGTCCCAACACCAGAGGAACTCCGCTGCTCTTCTTCAAATAGAATAGAAACGATTGATTTATACTAGGCAACAACAACTTGCATTTATATCATGACTTTAGCATCAAAGGCACTTCAAAGATATCTAAGGGATAAAAATGGACACCAGGCCAAAGAAAGAGATGTTAGGAGGGTTGACCATGCTCTTGATCAAAGAGGTAGGTTTTAAAGTAGAGGGAGGTGGAGAAGCAGAAGGATTTGGGGAGGGAATTCCAGCGCATTGGGCTTTGGCTGCTGCAGGCACGGTTGCTAGTGGTTGGGCAAAGGGATAAGAATTGTACATTTGCTCAGTGATATTATTTAAATACCACAGTAGCTTTGAAAAACACCAAAGCCCTTTCACTTAAAATGATCAATTATCAATCAAAATTAATTTTAAGTACGATGTGTATTACTAAATGAAAAGGAAGAGGTTTATATAGTTAAGTACAAATAAGTACTGTGTAATACTTTGGGACATTTCCTAAATGCTGCATGTGTTTAATAATCATGACTAGAAGGTCTGTGTAAATCAAGGTGGGCATCTATCAGAATTGGACAACAAAGAATTTAGGATGTAGCACTTTCTTTTTGAGAAAGGTGCAAGATAGCTTATTAGTATATTTGCTTCCAAGTAAAATGTTTTTCAAGAAAGTATACAGTAAAGCGTTATTTTAATGCAGTACAGGTCAGGTCATTCAATGCGTTTGAGTACTGTCTCAGCATCTCTAGGCCTAGAGTTGAAGAGATGAAAGTCTCCTTTCCCTGTTGGCTGTAAGGGCTCAATGTGACATGAGTCTGGGCAGTCACAAGCCCTATAGCTACCCACAATTTACACCAAATTACAATCTCACTTAGAGACCATGCAAAATAGACGCATCCCTCTGGCCCAGGAGGAAATGTTCTTCCATGGATGTAGTTATGTCATCTAGGGGATTAAATTGGCTGCATAGCGCCAGTTTTTCAGGTGTTACATGGACTCCTGAGGCACCAAAATGGTGGGCATGAAGCGTGTCCACACCTCTGACTGGAAGTGTGCTGCCCGCCACATTAGGTAAGGACAAACACCCGGCTCCGACTACATCTCCCGACCTTTGAACCCTTCATCTCAGATTCGACTGCAAAGTGCAATAACTTACCTATGGCAAACTTGCAGCACTGCCTGCTCCTGTCGTGCAGTCCTCATCATGCTGAGCTCCTCGGACCTCGCTATTTGTGCGTGGGGTGTTAACACTGAGGGGGGGGGGGGGGTGGTGGCGCCCAAAAATGGGTACTCCTAAATTTAACCCCCGATGTTATTTGCTGTTCCTTAAATCAATGTTACAACCTGACCTGCAAGAGTTTGATGTTAGCAGTGGCCGCAAAAAAGATGGAAAATGTTCCATTTTCAAAGCAAGTTTGAAGAACTTCAACTTCAGTAACAGGCCTTCGAGGAGGCTCCAAAAATTAAGCTGGATATTTTGGGCGCAAGGACACTAATAGGCACATTTTGAAAGGTTTTGAATTTTTTATTTTTTTATTTACTAAGGAACTCATTACTGTACCCCAATCTAACTAGTTTTGCATATTTTTTTAAGTCAATTTCAGTCATTTAAAATTGGCTTACTCACAGGTGGTGGATTGACACTGTGATTTTAAATGCTTATTCTTTTGTAATAAACCCATTTTCAGCTGTATTAATCAAACTTTACCAAGTTGCCACTCCTAAATATATCAAAGGGATATTTTTTTAAAGCAAATTTTTTTTTTTAAATGACATTTTAAAACGCTGCCCAATTGTGCTGGTTCATGGCAGAGTTTGCGTTTGGCGATATGCAAATGAGTGAGCGGAAACTCGGGGGGGGGGGGGGAAGAAAACGCTTTCCAAAATGGCTGTAATTGTGGGCGTTGGAATCGCCGATTGTGTCCAAAGTGGAAACTCTACCCCAGTAAGTTTATTCCCCAGTGATATCAACATATTTGCATATTAGATCTCTGCAGCAAAGCTGAGTTGCTACATTTCAATTAAATATAAAAGTAATCTTAAATAACTGCTTTTCAAAGGTCAGATGGTTTTTGCTCATAATACTCTATAATCCTAAATGTCATCAGTGCAGTCATTAAAGGGCTCTGACAAAGTCCAGATTGATGATGTTTTTTTTTTATGCTGGAGCTAAAACTAAAATAAGTTAACCACTTACCCACTCACTTTTGACAGAAATCTTAAACCAGAAAATGCACTGCTTGTTATCACCGTATGAATGTTTAATGCATTCATGTGAAATTACTTTGTCTGCTATTTATTTTGAATGGCTTAGCAAATCCATTCAAATAACGGATAGCAGAATTTCATACACGATGTTAAGCATTTGAACAGAAATATACACAAAGTAATTTCTGGGCTCCTATTTTTATTCTCCCAACTCTCAACCCTGGCCCCACCACCCAGCCTCCCTACAAAAAAAATCTGGAAATGCATGATCCCTGAAATGAACTGGAATTCAACCCATTCAGTTTATGTACTAGCGTGAGCTTCCCTGTTTCCATTAGGTCAATGAGCCAAGAAATAAGGCTGCATGAGGATATCATTGCACATGTTTGTGGGGAAATCATGGAAGCATGATGTTCTCCTGTACATCACTGTCCTGGGTTGATATATCAGCCGCAATTTTATGGTTCGAGGCAGGTTGGGGGCGGGTCATGTGGCTTCCGGGTTCCAGTCCCGCCCCCAACGACATCTGGCCCACAGACGTGATTTTGCATCAATTGGCCTTGTTAAGCCCACCCTGTGGACTTGCTGGCCAATTAGGAGGAAGCCAGTGTCAGATGACGTCATTTGATGATGCGTCATCTGCCGGTTTTCTTAAAGGGGCCATGCACATTTTTTTCACAGCTGATTTCTCAGTGTTTGACAATATTGAGATGCTGCAAACATTGACAATCACTGTACAAAGGTGAGCTCTTGCACCCAGGCTCTCCAGTGACTCCCTCCTTAGACTAGAACAGATGGCAGCTGCAGGTGAGGTTACAGAAGCGATCTGGTGAGAGAGGTTCTCCCAAGGAGGTGGGACTACACATATAAATCAATACTTGTTACCTACAGAAAAGTCTAAATGCATTAAAAATTAATTTCCCAACATTTTCTTAGCACTGAAACTCACCAGTGCACCATTAAATCCTTCATATTACTTCTGCAGCTGTCATCAATGTATAAACATTACAGCAGACTCACAACATTCCACACGTACCTGGCGTGGTGTCCGGATGTCAGGAAGCCTGCAGTAGAAATGTCAAATTGGAATAAGCCTGTTAACTGCCTGTTAACAACCTGTTAATAAGCAGTTAAGTGGCTATAATCCTCTTCCCGCCTCTAGGTGTTGGGTCCATGCGCAAATCGGGAAGATTGATTGGAGATGGGTTGACAGCGGGTTTCTGACCCGCAGACAATCTTTGCGATTTTGCTGGTTGTCCCGCCTCCAAACCCGCTCCCTGAGCGCCGGCAAAATTCCAGCCATCATCTTACAGATTTGATCTAATCAGTTCATAAGCTGATACTAACTTGCTGCAAGATCAATTTAGATTCATATCATGGGACTGTTTTCCTCTTAATTCTTTTTAGGAATGCTGCTTTATATGTTCCGTGCAAATCTCCTATGGTGTTTGTCACAATGGGGGCGACTTTGCCAATGGGGGCGCGTTGGAGGCGGGACTGCTGCTTGTCGGGTCGATGTCCCGCCTCCATTGACTTGTGGCCAACCCACTCTATTTTCCCTTCATTGACCTTGTTAAGCCCACCCAGTGGGCTTAGCAGGCCAATTAAGGGAAAGCCGGTTACAGGGAACGTCAGCGTATGATGTTTCATCAGTCAAAATTTTTTGACAGATAAATTGTCACTGTTTGACAGCTCCGTGAAGCTGTCAAACACTGACATTCTCTGTAGTTTGATGAGTTCTTGAATTCAAGACTCATCAAACCTCTTTCTTTTGCAGAAATTAGATGGTTGCTGCATTGGAGAATGCAACGGCCATCTGTCATCTCTGCTGCGGAGGTGTGAGACTCTCCGCATACCCAACTCTTGAAGCCTGCAGGAAGAAACAAAGGTAAATAAACATTTTCTAACACTTGCCACTCACCTCACATACTTACCTCTCCACACTTGCACCCATCACTTACCTTCACAGCGCACCTTTGCACCCCGCAGACCCACTGCTCGCCTTGGTGACCCTGGTGGGGTTCACAGCCTTTGGGAAGCCCGTACTTTTGTGGGCAGAATGGGGATAATCCTCTTATCTGCCTGTTAACTACCTGTGGCTGTAATCCCCTTCCTGCCTCCAAGGAGACGGGACCCGGCGCGGGACGGCGACCCGCCTCTTGGCAAGCTGGCACGGAAGCGGGTTGGGCACCCACCCCCAAATTCTGTCATTTTCCCGGCAGTCCAGCCTCCATACGCGCCTCCACATGGCTGGCAAGATCGCGCCCTATGAGTCAAAACCCACCATGGCTCAACATCAATTGCCCTCTGCTCCCATCACAGCTAGAAAGCCCATGACATCATGCAACAGGGTTGCTCTCCCTTTCTCTTCCTGCACCCCCCCCTACCTCCCCCACTCCTACCTGCATCTCAATGGATTCTTCTCTCAACAAGTTCTTTCTTGTGCCTCTGTCTCTCTTTACACCCCTACTCAAAAGGGTTACCTCATCTTTAAAAAAAAATATTGTTTGGAACAATCGCTTTTTATGCGCATTTTTAAAAATGGAGCAAATTCTTCTGCAAAGAAAATGTAGATACAGAACTTATGAATTTTATTTGGCTGACAAGGAGCTGCAGCCCAGTCGTGACAAGAGCTGAAAACCTACCTGACAGCTTTAATTCCATGCTGCTGTGTTCGATGAACGTAACATTTACTCGGCCATTGGAAATATTAAAATAATCAACAGTTAACGTTGCTGGTTGTTTCTTTCCAAGGTATTCATAGAAGCCCTTCCAAATAGAGTTTAGAGCAAATACATCTGGAGGAACTAAAGGAATAAATGAAGATTTAGCATTAGGAATTACGTTTAAATTATCGAAACAAATATGCAGCCAATTAGAGAAAAATGTGCAGCAGTGACAATCTACAGGCAGATAATCATTTTTTGTTTAAACAGGCACTGTTTTTTGAGACTTTAGAGATCTTTTTTCTCTTTTATTTGCATATGACACAATGGCTTGAATTGGTTTGAAAATAATCATTGTGCTACTTGCACATGACACTTCCCTCACCAAAAAAAAGAAGAATTCTCAAAATCTTGTTCATGAAAACACAAGAAAGTGCCCCTTTAAAAAAAAAAAAAAAAAAACTTTTCTACTTGAAGATGTCCCATTCTGTCCACACTGCAAAACCACTGGCAGGTAAAGCCAATGGCCCAAAATTTGCGGTTGGAGGCTTCCCATGGGCGGATGCCTCCGACCTGTAAAAAATCTACGCATTTACCTGGTGGCCCGGGAGGTATGGAGGCTCGCGATCCTGGGCTTCTCCGGGTCCGCGCAGGCAGAGGCCCACATATTTCGGGGCGCACGCGGTTCACAAGCGCCCCTGGGATCACGTGGGTGGGCCTGTCCAGCCAATAAAAGAAGGGCATCCCCAATCATACTTATGGGAGTTGTGTACGTACGGAACTTCCATAAATATGAATGGGGATCACTTAAAAAATACACGAACACATGAAATACATTTTTTTTTAATTACATATTTAAAATTAATTAAAATTCCATTTAATTAAATATTTTAAACAAAAATTTAATTTTTTGAAATTTTTAAAAATATGATTTAACAGGGCTAAAAATAAACTTACCTTGTTGGACATGGTTTTTAAATGTATAAATAAGTGATAACATTTTATTTTTCTATTTTTTAAAACTCTTATGCTGGTAAAAGCAGGCCTTATGCTTTTACCAGGCGTAAGAATTTCACAGGCATTCAGCGGGTGGAAGTTAAGCAAATAGCGCAGCTCTCCGCCCGCAGAGGCCCATCTCCCGGGGATGCGGAGGATCTGTCGAGAGGATTCTTGACAGATCACAAGTTCCGGGTTTTAGTGCATGCGCAGCGCCTGCCCAAACCCGGAACTTGCGCGGCCCCTACGGGCGCGTACGCACCTCGTACACACCCATAGAGGGTCGCAAAATATGGCCCATTATCTTGCTGTTCCCTCCACCTGAAAGTACTGGCTACTGCTTCTTTGATGTACTCATATTACAGAGATAGGTTAGAAAACTCCTCTGGTCTATCATTCTGAACTCTTGGGCAGTGATGCAATTCGAATGGAAATCTCCATACAGAATCACAACAGTGCAGATAGAGGCCATTTCGGCCCATCGAGCCTGCACCGACACATATCCCACCCGATCCCCGTAACCCCTACACCAACACATACCCCACCCTATCCCTGTAACCCTACGTATTTAATCCCCCTAACACTAAGGGTCAATTTATCATAGCCAATCAACCTAACCCGCACATCTTTGGACTGTGGGAGGAAACCGGAGCACCCGGAGACAACCCACATCAGATACGTAATGGATTTTTGTTATGCTGGAAATATTAATATTTGTAGCACTCATTTCGTCAGGCTCTCAGCGGGCGGTGGGAGAGGTTGGGATTATGAGCCCGGATCTAATGTGGTCAGTCATCTATCAAATGATGGTCCCTCCCACAGTCACAATTTCAGCTTCCTTTCATGGTGGTTTATGGAGAGAGAAGGTACTGTGGCCACAGTTGCTGGAACACTCCGTCCACACCAGTGCTAACAGATCTTACACTGCCCTAACAACAGAAACGTTTTTATTCACTTCTACTTAGAAAAGGCAATTTACCAAACTGTAGGATTAAACATTAGTTTGAAAAAAAAATCTATCAGAAACATATATCAAAGGCCTGGAATGCTAAACTGTTTATTTTTGTTAGTCAAATTTTAGAATATCCATAGAAAGAGACCTTTATACAAAGGAAGTTACTAAAATATAACATATGTTGAGTAATTAATCTGGAATAAATACCAACCTGGAGCCTTAGTTTTATGGGTTCCCGAATCAGTGCCTGTTGATGTGCCATTTATTTTAGGCCCAGCTGAAAATGACAGGAAGGCCGTTAGGTTCTGTCAAATACAAGGATTAATTATCTGCTGTGCAGGACAATTAAATCCTGAAGGCTGATGAAAAGAGAAGCATTTTCATATTGCCTGCTAATTTAAGCAATGCAATTAGAGCAGGCAGCTCTCTATTAATAGACCTGTTGTGAAAGCAAAACATTTTTGTAGTCTCATACACTCACTGTAATCATTTAAGTTCAGTTTCAAAACCAAAACATAACTGCAAGTGATAACGGTTCATTAAGGCAGGTTCTTTTTCTATGTTAGAAACCGGTACTTTTGCTCCCTTTTGAAAAGTGTTTCTTTCTCCAGTGTTACACGTTAGTCCTTCGTCCCAGAGGACCTCAGCGGCCATTTTTTCTGCCGTTTGAGAAAAACAGCAGAAATGTCTACAACAAAAAGACACAGAAAATACTGGAAACACAAGGCAAGTCAATCAGCATCTATGGAAATAAAAGAACAAGTTAACATTTTGGGTGTAACCATTTGCCAGGATTGAAAAAATTAAACGAAAAACATGCCTTTAAACAAGAGAAAACAAAGAGGGAAAAAAAAGAAAACAAATATATACATGGAAGAGGAAGTATAAGTGGAGATGGTCAATATACCAGATGATACGACGAAGCATAAAATAACTCACAGAAACAAAGAATATGCAAATAGCTGAGGCACTGGGAGGTAAATGTGCCTGAAATGACAACAGCGGAAGATGGCAAGGCAGGATAGGGTCCAAAAGTTTGAGAAGAAAAACAGGTTTGCTCCAAGAATGAATGCTCCTCCGCAGCCAGTGTTCTGATGAAGGGACCTCATCCATGCACCAACCTACCACCTTCCCCCTCCTACACCACCCCCACCCGGCCGCAAGATACCAAGAGACCAGCAACCCCTGCTGTAAAAAAAAGGTTTTTTATTGAGTTTCATTGCAATCATGCAGAAGGCTAAAGGCAGAGAGATAAGAGTGGGAGATGGGCAGGGGATGGAACTTGTTAGATCCGGGTATCTTAATGTTGTGTCCTCCAATAATCAGGCAAAAGACTGCAGGGAACGATCAACAGGTGTTTACTGAATGAGGGTTCAAACTGCAACTGACTGTACAAATCACTACTCAGGGTTTATATACAGGTGTGGTCACTGCCGGTGCTACAGGATACAGGAGCTGTAAAAAGTAGTTCTCCCCCTTAAAGGTACATACATTACAGAACTGGTAAGCAGCAGGGAGCTCAGGATCACACTTGCAGACAGAATGGAGGAGGGCAGTAAAATGGCCACCTAATCTGCATCTGTTCTTCCCATTATCGAGGAGACAACATGGTGAACAACGTTGGCCCAGAAATTCGGGTCTCCACAGGTGAGTACGCATGGGGTACTCACCCGTAGGCCCAATGGAAGTGTCGGTTTCCTGCATGCACTGCGGATGCACGGGAAACCGGCATTTCCGTTCCCCTGAAAGAAGGGGTTCAGAGTTCGAATGCATGTGCAGGAGAGGCTGCGCGTGCACATCGAACTTACGTTTTTTTTGCAGGTTTTCCCGGCACATATAAAAAGCAGTCGCAAGGCCTGCTTTTTACAAGGTAAGTGGTGAATTAATCAAAATTAAAACATTTTTTCCACAGGTTTATTTTTTTAAATACTTTAAAGAAAGGTAAGTTTATTTTTAGCCCCGTTAGAAAATAAAATTATTTTTTTCAAAAATTTAAATTATTGTTTAAAATAGTTATTTCATGTAATTTATAGTTTATTTAAAAAATGTGATTTAAAAAAAATGTATTTGAAGATTTAGTGATGTTTTGGGGCTTATAGTATTTATAAGTTTGACAGCCCTTCCTGTCAAACTTATGAATGAAGCATTCCCTGCTCCGATTGGCTCCCCATGGCCCACGTGATCCCAGGGGACGCATCGAACTAACTGCGCCCCTGGGATACGCAAGCACTGCGCGCCGGCAGTTGGAGCAGGCCCAGGATCGGAATTCCACAGGGGCTCACAGCTCAACGGCCGGCGCGCAAGGTAAGTGCAGGTCGGGGGCTTACACCCGCGGGAAGCCCTCGACCCGAATTTCTGGGCCAACATGTACTAGATTAACGGAAGTACATGTGAATTGTTGCCTCACGTGGAAGGGAGGTTTGAGGCCCTGGGCAGGGGTGTGGGAGGGGACGAACGAGCAGCTGTTGTGTGGGAACATCAGTGCCAATGGAATAAAACTGGAAATCATTGAAGTGGCAGAGGATGTAACAAGTAAAACTAAAAAATAGAGGGAATGAAATGGCAAGGATATGCAAATCACATTATAAATGTGATAGCAAAGGAAACATACTGCAGGAAGAAATTTCCATTGGCCATGAACTTGTGCCTGATAATTCCTGCCCTGATGTGCCTTGCTATGCTGTCCTAGCTGAAAGATTGCAACTGGTGACAGCCTAGCCAACTTGTCAACTGCAGAGGACACAGAAGGGTCACGATCTATATTCGTGACTAATCCTGGTGGACCTGCATAAGTATCAGAGATCTCCTTTCGTGGAGTTGCTTGTTGCTTTCAGAGAGTGCACTCACTGTCATTTCTGCATGGCTACATGACAGCACAGAATTAAATTCAAGCAAATTTTATATGAACGGCAACCAGCCACTCCTGTGCTCTTCCAGTCATGGCACTGCCAGAGGCCATCTCCACACAAAACCCACAAATCTGTCTGAACATAGACCAATGGGAATGGATGGGAGCTGAGAGTCCCCAAGAATAAATGAGGCAGATTCCACAGTACTACAAACCAAGTCAAGCATAGAATTGTTTCAAGTAGAAGTGATTCTGTAATAAATACAACACAAATATCTCGGTCACTTTGCAGCAGCAAGACATTAGTTACTTGTCATTTTATTCACAAAGTGACATTTTAATGGACAAATTTCAATATATGGCAAGAGTAGATAGGAATAATGATGATTCGAGTATCGTTTTTGCTTTCATTGATCACTGTTAATCTCATCTTTCACTCATACTTTGGCTGCGATTTTATCATCGGTGTTGGGATAGTAGCGCAAGAGCTGGTTTTCGGGTTGCAGTCACAATCCTGGCTGCAGCCGCTCTGTCAAAGGGATTTTCCCTTGATTGGCCATGTTAAGCCCACCCTGCAGGCTTCCCGGCCAATTAACAGGAAGCGGGTCTGATGACGTAATTTGATGAGGCATCATCAGCCTGTTTCCTTAAAGGGACAACTGCCACATTGAGTTTGACAGTTGTTCTGTCAGTGTTTGACAGCATTGAGGTTCTGCAAACACTGACAAGCACTGCACAAAGGTGGACGCTTGCACCCAGGCTCTCCCATGACTCCCTCCATATGCTTATGGAGGGAGTCACAGCACGCAGGGTGGTTCTCTTCCCTTCCAAGGGTGGAAGAGAGCTCCCCAGGAGACCAACACAGTCTGGTTGCACATTGCACAGGAGGGCAAAAGCAGGGATGTCGTCAGGGGGACCAGGCTGCAGTGGCGCAAACTTTTCAATGATCTCAGTGGATCATGAAACGTTACTGCAAAGCCACACTCAAACTCACCCTGCTGTGCCACTCAACACATCCCCATCACTCTGCCTTCCCTACCCTACTCCTGCACATCCTTACTCACACCAACTTACCTTGCACCTCCACCCAACCCCCTCTATCTACATTATCACTTCCCCATCTCACTAGCCACCCCTCACACTCACCCTCATCCTACTGCAAGCATACCAACTAACAACACACAAGGGTAGGCACTTAAGTGGATTAGCCAATGTCCATGTGAAGTTTCTGGTAATGTGTTGTCATACGGTGAAATCTATTTTTCCAACACTGCCCCTTATTGGACAGATCTGAGCACACCTTGAGAAGTGTCTTACTGAGTTCCAGTGAATGTTGAGACATAACCTCCCCGCCCCCCCAGCTATAGTGATGAGTGTACATGGAATGGCTCAGACATTAAAGGGATGCTTCACGGTGCTGGTGTGAGATGGTGTCAAACTGGCGCATCATGTGGCAGCCAGGGTTAACAGCATCAAGTGAAGTAAATCTGGCCATGGTGATGCCATCGCTGGCCTCCCGGGCAGCAATGTTGTCAGGGGCTGATGCCCTGTGTCTTGTGCAGCATCAGGTGATGGCGGAGAAGGTTGGTAATGTTGGTGTGACTGGTGATTGTGGAAGGATTCAGAGGACCAAGGTCTGATTTTTTCAAGGGCACCGATGTTGCTGCAATAGATGGCAGCTGCAGGTGAGATGACAGAAGCGATCTGTCAATGGTGAGAGGTTGTTCCAATGAGGTGGCACTGGATATACAGTTGCCTCTAAACACTTGCAAGCTAAAGAAATCAGTATATGTATTACAAATGAAGTCACCAACAGTTTCTGCGCTCTGAAACTGACCATCTGCAACATGGCATCCTTGACACCACTTCTGCAGCTGTCAGCTTTTCAGAAACATCAGCGCAGGCTCAAATCACGCCAGGGTGAGCTGGCGTGTTCCCCGAGCAGCGGGTAACCCATGGGGGAGAAGGTAAAATGGGAAGGAAGCCTCAAAATAGTACTAAATTGGCTCTTAACAAGCCATTTAAGTAGCTGAATTGTATCCCCGCTGCTTGGTGTCAGGTCAGTTCTCCACTGACAGACCCGACACCTGGGAGACTCGCGTAGAGGCGGGTTGACAGCGGGATTCCTACTCACTGTCAATCTTTGCTATTTTAACAGCGGACCTGCCTCCAAACCCGCCCTCTGAGCGCTGGCAAAATTCCAGCCTTTAAATAAGTTGAATGCCTTCATTCGGTATTTCTGACAGTAAAATGACTACCATTTGAAATTCAACTATCAACAGGCTGCCAAATAAAAATATGCAATTTCAAAAAGGTAATTACAGATGGGAAAGCACTCTTGCTAACCCACAGGAGCAAGTAAGTGGATTCACAGACTGTAATAGCACTCTGCCTCCCACGTGTAGTTTGTCCTGTTTCACAGGCATCATGTACGACAGTGACAGATGTGACAAGGTCACTGCAGCTGACCCAGACACAAGGTAGAGAGAGCTGGAACAGCTGGATTATCTGGGTTGAGGGTCATTAAGTATGTCTGGTGGGCTCCCAACGGGATCTTCACCGGCAAGTGGGAGCCCGATGCTGCCAGCCAGAAAGATTTGGGTGGCACTGCGGCAGCACCACCACTGCAGCACTTGAAGAGGAAGAGACCACTTAAAGGCTTCCCTGCAGGCTACCCCAACCCCTCTCCTGTCAGTCCATGGGGGGCGCGGGATCAGTGGCAGAGGCAGTGAAATAGGGGGTGTGGGGGGGGGGAGGAGGGGGCTTGTAAGGCCCCGATCCCTGGTGCCACTTACATGTGGCAGGCAGAAAAGTGCTTGCAGGCTGCTTTTCCAGTTAGGGCGGGTGGAGGAAATTAGAAGTTGGGGTGGAAACATGACCGTGGACCTCATAGTCAGATTTTCCCGCAGCTCCCGCTGCTATTGCACCTAATTTGGGGCTGGATAGTGGAGGAAAGTTCAGGTGCGTATAACAATGAAATCATATAGCATCACTGAAAATACTGCAATATTAAACTAGACCACGAATGACAGAAATAGTCTTAACTGTGCCACCAGTTTGTTTTAAATGCTGTTAATTTAGTGATTAAACAATACTTGTGTATCTGTTTGCTCAGATTCAGATCCTAACAGAGGCGAGGAGTAATAAGGACTCATGGGCTAGATTTTCAGTATAGGCAGTTTTGGGGCGCCAACCTTAGCGCCCGCCCGAAGTAGCGCCCCATTGCCGGAAATTCAGTGGCTTCGCCCTAAGAGGTTGGTGGAGCGCTAAAAGAGGCGTTCCACTACTATCTTTAGGCGCTAAGCCGGCGGTCCAGAGGGATAGCGCCCAGGCGGGGCGCAGCGCGGGTGCGGTCATTTTTGGACCGACAGCAGACCCCGTGGCGCCGACCAGCTCTTAAAGGGGGAAGGGACGAATTGGTCTGCTGCCACGCCCTGCACACTGCAGCCTTGCAAAGAGGCCTCAACACTGCTGCTCAGCCCCAGGGAGTCATGGCAACGCCAGAGAAGGCCCGTCAGCGTGCCCTGCGCTTCTCAGAGGGTGATCTGGACATAATGGTCACAGCTCTGGAGGTGAGGCGCAAGATCTTGTTCCCAGAGAGTGGGAGGAATCCAACCCACCACGACTACACCAAAGCCTGGAAGCAGATCGCCCAGAGGGTGACGTTCACCGGCGATGCCCCCAGGACCCACAAACAATGTCGTAAAAAATACAACGACCTGACCAGGATTGTCAGGGTGAGTACCCTTTCCAGTCTCCTCCTCATTCTTGCATGTACACCTGACATGATGGGCAAAGGGAGCTGAAAGTCCTATTGGCCAGCCCTCAGCCAGCAGCATTGGGACAGTCATGAGCATCAATTGGCCATTCGGCACTCTACACTCTGGCCAAGCTATTCCACCATGGGAGGCAGTGCACACTACATCAGGGCTTCACTCTGTCCAAGCTATTCCACCATGGGAGGCAGTGCACACTACATCAGGGCTTCACTCTGTCCAAGCTATTCCACCATGGGAGGCAGTGCACACGACATCAGGGCTTCACTCTGGCCAAGCTATTCCACCATGGGAGGCTGTGCACACTACATCAGGGCTTCACTCTGGCCAAGCTATTCCACCATGGGAGGCAGTGCACACTACATCAGGGCTGCACTGCGCACTTACAGCCCGTCCTTTCTCTTGCAGGCTAAAGTAGCCTTTAATCGCCAGGCCCGTGCCAGGGGTGGCCGCGCCAAGCTGCAGAAGCTCACTCGGCTGGAGGAGCGCGTGTGTGTGCTCATGGGAGCCCGTGTGATCGTCCCCACAGCGTGCGGAGTAGCCGACCCTCCACTGCCCGGCAATGGTAAGGACCTCGCCTTTTGGCCCTCTCGCGTCGCACTGGCCCATCCGAGCTACCTCCTTTGCCACTGTCCCACCAATGCGCTGAATGCCACCAGTCCCAACTCCCTCGCTGACGCCGTCTCCTCACTCTGAAGCTACTCTTGTGCATTCCTGCTTTCAGCTGGTGACGACCAGGACCCTGAAGCTGCCAGTGACAGCACCTCCGAGCAGGAGGAGGAGGAGGAGCAAGCCGGACCATTGGGGGAACAGTCACGTCCCGCAGGAGAGGAGGAAATGCTTGACACCTCCTCACTGGACGAGTGCCTGGAGGAAGTGTCGCAGGGCAATGCAGCTTCTGGGACCAGTGGTGTCCAGCCACCCAGGAGCCGTGTGCGTGGCCCGCGGCCTTCCCCCCAAAGGGGCCAAGGATCAGAGGGGAGTGCTGCTGATCGGCACACTTGCCGCCACCAACGTGGCAAGGGTCCCCTAGTTCGGCCCCCTCCTCCCCAGCGGGAGAGTCGCGACTCCAGTCCGGACACCTTCACCTCGGAGGAGGTGCGGAAGCTGGATAAGATGGCCGAGGATTCGGACCGGCGCCACACGGAGCTCATGAGCGTGGTGGGGCGCATGCCTGAGGCCATCGAGTCGCTGGCGACCAGTGTGCGCGAGTTCGGGGCAGCAACTGCCGCGAGTGGCGGCATGCTGACTGATGCCGTCAAGACCCTGGCGGATGTGATGCGGGCGCACACCAGGACAACAGGGGCACTCACTGCTGCCACACGCGCTGTCTCAGGCAGGCATCGCCAGGGCAGCCGCCGCGCTGGACCATCCCAGCAAGCCGCCCCTCGGCTGATTGTTGCGGATCCTGCAGTGCGGGCCCGGCCGAGTGCCACCGCGCCACAGCACCAGCCAGCGCATCCCAGACGCCAGCTGGCTCACATTGTGCCATCCGTCGCCGCCATTCCCCCACTGGGGCGTCAAGGGCAAGCGGCTGCAGCTGATGGTGGCCAGGCTCAGGTGCGCCACTCAGCAGACGGCCCCTCGAGGCCCAAACGCCGTGTAGGCCGCCCCCCAGCGGCATCTGGCGGAAGGGCATCTGAGCCTCAGGCGCCTTCCCCCAGCCTCGCAGCAGCCACTGGGCAGAGCTTGCGAAGGAGCAGCAGGCCGGGCAGGGGAGGCAAAAGGCTGGGCAAGGTCTCGCCCTCGCGGGCCACTCAGTAGAGGGTGTGGCCAGCTTTCCTTTTATATGGCGGTGGCCATCTTTATTTTGCCCATGGTTGTGTTGTTGGATGGCTTATTTTTTGCGTTAGGCCGACATTGAGGCCCGGTTTGAAGAAATGTGGAGTGACTCCTCCCCAGTTTGTGGGAGTGAGTCGTTTGTTGGGCTTTTTGTGGGGCCCGTTTATTGTTTTTGGGGATTCATGTGGGAAGGGCTTTTCATTTTTGTGTAATAAATAATTATCTTTATTCATGCAGTCTCCATGGTTGTTCTTCTTAGTGTTTGTTGGCTTCGCTGGCTGAGGGCTTGCGGAGCGGCTGCATTCATCTTCCCTCATGGCCCCTGGCCATTCCCTGACAGGGGGCTTAGAAGTACCGTGTAATAAGGTGGCGTCGTGCGGCCCTTGGCCCTGGTCGCTCCCTCCTGGGAACGTACACCTGCTCCTCCTCCTGAGGTGCTGGTCCAACGTCAGGTGGCAGTGCCTGAGTCCTGCGGATAGCCAGGTTGTGTAGCATGCAGCAAACCACCACAAATTGGGAGACCCGGTCCGGCGAATACTGGAGAGCTCCTCCGGAGCGATCAAGGCAGCGGAACCGCTGCTTGAGGACCCCAATAGTTTGCTCGATGATGTTGCGGGTGGTTTGATGGCTCTCGTTGTAGGCCTCTTCAGCAGCGGTCCTGGGCGCACGGAGCGGGGTCATGAGCCAGGTGCACAAAGGATAGCCTTTGTCCCCGAGTAGCCATCCTCTTGGGGGAGGCTGTGCCTGGAACATGTCATGCACAGTACTCTGCCGCAGGATAAAGGCATCGTGGCTGCTGCCTGGGAAGCTGGCATTGACTGCCATGATGTGCTGCTTGTGGTCACACACCAGCTGCACATTCAGAGAATGGTAGCCCTTCCTGTTGCGATACTGCTCGCCATGCTCCAGAGGGGCCCGCAAAGCCACATGCGTACAGTCAATGGCGCCCTGCACCAAGGGGAATTCCCCGAGTCTGGAAAATCCCAATGCGCGCTGATGCTGGCTCTCCAGGGCCATGGGGAAGGAGATGAATTGGCTTCTCCTTCTGAACAGTGCTTCGGTCACCTGGCAGATGCAGCGATGCGCGCCGTACTGGGAGATGTTTGCTATGTCCCCAGCAGCGTATTGGAAGGAGCCGGTGGCATAGAAGTTCAATGCCACCGTCACCTTCACTTCCACCGACAGAGACGTCCTGCACCTGAGCTTTGGCCGCAGATCTCGGCGAAGCAGGTGGCAGATCTCTGCAATCACCTCCTTTCGGAATCGGAGCCTTTTAACACATCGCGCGGCACTCATGTTTAGGTAGGAGCGCTGCTGGCGGTATAGCCTGACTGGGTAAGGCCTACGTGGCCGACGCCTGTAGCCCCCTCTGCCTCTAGCCAGGGCTGCCCCTCTCACAATGCGTCTGCGAGCCCTACGGACATGGAGCTGCAGCTCCGCGTTGGCACCCCATGCAACCCCCATCAAATCCTGGCAAACACTCAAATTTCCAAAAGGCCACTTGCAGCGCTCTGGCCTGAGTCCAAAAATACCTGAGCTCTTGCTGCTTGAAACCAGTTAGCTATCCTCCTTGTTGTGTCTCCAGAAATGCGTTGCACAAGGGTGTTTTCTGAAAAAAGGCTGGCCTTTATACTGGAGAGCACGTCCCCTTTAATTTGCGCCCCCCGGGGCCCGCGCTGGTTGTGTTGCGTTCCTTTTTCCAAACGCTCCGGCCGCCAGCCGCACAATGGGGCGGTCCGACTGAAGTTTGGAATCGGGGCGGCCAAAGGGCGTTGCACGAGGATGTGACGTCATTTTCTGCGCGCGCATCCGGGCGGGCGCTAAACTTTGCGCCGGCGCTAACGGGCAACTTAATTTGGGGCGGGGCGCAAACTGCGCTGCGCACGGGCGCTACACGCATAGCGCCCGAAAATCACTTCTCTTAAGGCGCTAACTGCTGGCGCTAGCAACTGAAAATCTAGCCCCATGAGTTCAAAGAGGTTGTTACTTTTTTTTATTCGTTCCTGGGGTGTGGGCGTCGCTGGCATGGCCAGCATTTATTGCCCATCCCATATTGTCCTTGAGAAGGTGGTGGTGTGGCTTGCTAGGCCAATTCAGAGGGCAGTTAAGAGTTATCCAGATTGCTGTGGGTCTGGAGTCACATGTAGGCCAGACCAGGTAAGGACAGCAGATTTCCTTACCTAAAGGATACTGCTCAAACAATTCCATGAAGCAGTGTGCATGGGGTTAATTTTAACCCTAACCACCTGGCAGAAACCAGACGGGTGCGCAGTTAAAAAAGGCGTAGCGGGTCACTTAACCGCTGTTGCTGATATTAACCTGAAGGATTTTGCAGGGAGAAAGGCACCTGCCGAAAGCACATGGGAGCCTCAGAAATTCATGCAAAGCGGGGTCCCATTATGTTTTATCTGTGGTCTGAGGGGGAAAGCCACTGTGGATTTCCCATCGGGCAGAAGCAGGCCTGCAGACAGAAGAGACCCTTCAGGCAAGTCTAAAACTTTCCTTTGTGGGATCAAGAGGAGGTGTGGAACCTTGCAAAATTTGACCTGTAAAGCAGAGCCACAGAAGTCAGGTTCTAAGATTGATTCCCTCATTGTGTTAGTCAATATCAGTGGTGGGAATCGAGAGCACTGTAGTTGGTGGCAGCATCCCTGAGCTAGGGAGATGAAAATCAGCTGGGGTTCCCATTCCTGATATATATCTAGTGACCCGTCCTGGAAGTGTAGATATTAGGTGAAAAGGGGATTGGCCTTGATCAGTGATTTCCCGTCCCCGCCGACACACACACTGTCAAATAGCCTCACATATGAAGAATGACTATTTAGATGGGATACTGGAGGGCATACATCATCATCTTAAGGAGCTGAGGGAAGATAATGGGACAGAATGAATAGTTAATGGCAACAGAGATCGAGCAGCTCCGTGCTTCTGTTTAACATGTGATTTCTGGTCATATGCACAGGAACTTTAATCAAGTTTATATTTTTAGCAAGTGCACAGAAAGCCACATCAGTCAATAAACAACAAAATACATTTCACTTATCAGAAAGAAGTTATTGGCATTTTATAATAATTAAGTATATGCAGTAACAGACCACCAATGGTGTGATTTTTTTATACTCAGAAGTTTGTAACATGTAAAGCATTCAACTACTGTCAATTAGGTAGGTTTTGTTAGTTCTAAGGGCAATGTTGAGCACAATGATGTTTATGCCTACTTAATTTACTGGTGTCAAGTGGATTTTAATACTGACAAATTAATGTTTCAACCTTGGTTTAAATCTATTGCTGTGGTTCTTTTGAAGCACTGTGTTGATGCTGGAATGCAGTGAGGGAGCAATCAACTGGGTACTAATTCGAACATTCCTTGGAGTATTAAGGAAAGCCAGCACGGATTTGTTAAAGGCAAATTGTGTTTAACCAACTTGATCGAGTTTTTTGATGAGGTAACAGAGAGGGTTGACGAGGGCATTGCGATTGACGTGGTGTACATGGATTTCAAAAAGGCGTTCGACAAAGTGCCACATAATAGGCTTGCCAGCAAAGTTGAAGCCCATGGAATGAAAGGGACAGTGGCAGCATGGATACGAAATTGGTTAAGTGACAGGAAACAGAGAGTAGTTTGTTTTTCGAACTGGAGGAAGGTGTTCCCCAGGGGTCAGTTCTAGGACCACTGCTTTTCTTGATATATTTCTTGACTTGGATGTGGGTGGATAGGGCACAATTTCAAAATTTGCAGGTGACACAAAACTTGGAAGTATAGTGAACAGTGAGGAGGATAGTGATAGACTTCAAGAGGACATAGACAGACTGGTGGAATGGGCAGACACATGGCAGATGAAATTTAATGTAGAAAAGTGCGAAGTGATAAATTTTGGTAGAAAGAATGAAGAGAGGAAATATAAACAAAAGGGTACAATCCTAAAATGGGTGCATGAACAGAGAGACCTAGGGGTATATATGCACAAATCGTTGAAGGTGGCTGGGCAGGTTAAAAAAGCTTATGGGATCCTGGGCTTCATGAATAGAGGTATAGAGTACAAAAGCGTGGCAATTATGATGAACCTGTATAAAACACTGGTTCGGCCTCAACTGGAGCACTGTGTCCAATTCTGGGCACCGCACTTTAGGAAGGATGTGAAGGCCTTAGAGAGGGTGCAGAAAAGATTTACGAGAATGATTCCAGGGATGAGGGACTTCAGTTACGTGGATAAACTGGAGAAGCTGGGGTTCTCCTTGGAGCAAAGAAGGTTGAGAGGAGATTTGATAGAGGTGTTCAAAATCATGAGGGGTCTAGACAGAGTAGATAGAGAGAAACCGTTCCCATTGGCGGAAGGGTCAAGAACCGGAGGACACAGATTTAAAGTGATTGGCAGAAGAACCTGAAGAAAAACTTTTTTACGCAGTGAGTGTTTATGATCTGGAATGCACTGCCTGAAAGGGTGGTGGAGGCAGACTCAATCACGGCTTTCAAAAGGGAATTGGATAAGTACCCGAAGGAAAAAAAATTGCAGGGGTACGGGGAAAGGGCGGGGGGAGTGGGACTAGCTGAAGTGCTCTTGCAGAGAGCCGGCACAGGCTCGACAGGCCGAATGGCCTTCTTCCGTGCTGTAACCATTCTATGATACTGTGCTGGAGGTGTTCTTCTATGGCAGCTAACAAAAGGCCAGAAAGATGAGAGACCAAAGGTCAATTGTTTGTGGAGTACCTCCAAGATGCTGTTTTAAATTTAATGTGCAAAGATAAAAACAGCTCAATTGATGGATGTTCTCGTGTTGCGATAATGGACATTTTCCTCACCTCTGTTCTGTGGTCATCAAGCACTGAAATCATACATTACTTCTAACTGTGGGACTTTTATACTCCTTTGTTTCCGTGTTGCTAAATAGTGTTAGCACTGTATATTGTGGTCTCAATGCCTAATGGCACAATATCCATAGTCAAATGCTGCCCGTTATCTTACTCAATTCATCTAAGCTTCCTGGACAATAGATCGAATCTATGAACTCAGGGATACAAAGAACACAGCCACTTCTTGTATAATACTGCACGGCACGTCTCACCAGGTTACTGTGCAAAACCAAAAAGAATTACTCACTTGTGACAGTCACAGTTGTCAATTACTCTGTTTAATGGGCCAAGAATTCCACAAGGAATACAATAATTTATTAGAAACACAACAGCATCCTGCACTTCTGAAGCTGCTGCCTTCTAAAACCATCTTTGACATTATACAGACTGTCATTTTTGCTGGAAGGGAGGGGTGGGGGTGGAGGCTTCTGAGGCTTCTTTGATTTTAAAGGGCATCCGCATTATTTAAGAGCTATCTGGTGCTTTCAAACTTTATTGATTTTATTAGTTTTTTGTGTGTGGTTCCACTACTTTATTGTTTTCACAGTACTGTATTGATTTGTTCCATTTGTTCCTTTCTGGGTATATCTAAGAGATCAGTGGACTTTAGTGTACTGGTACAAGGCAGGCTGATGCTTGCGATTCCTTACATGGTTATTCAGTGACCTTTAACTTGCCTACATGGACACATGCTGAGAAGAGGCCAGATGCCTCTCATTAACGAAGGGATATAATTGGAGTGACAATCACGATGAACTATTGCTACACAACCTTTAGCTCTGAGTCACAGAGGAAAACAGGCAAAAGCAAATCATCTAACTACTCCAACACAAAAGCAAAATACTGTAGATGCTGGAAATCTGAAATAAAAACAGAAAATGCTGGAAATACTCAGCAGGTCAGGCAGCATCTGTGGAGAGAGAAACAGAGTTAACGTTTCAGGTCGATGACCCTTCGTCATCTTTAAAGTATTGGAACATGAGCCATGTCTGCGACTGGTACAAGGCAAGCTGTCACTTGCAATTCCTTACATGGTGACCTTAAACGTGCCTACATGGACACGTGCAGTTCCTTCTGACGAAGGGTCATCGACCGACCTGAAACGTTAACTCTGTTTCTCTCTCTACAGATGCTGCCTGATCTGCTGAGTATTTCCAGCATTTTCTGTTTTTATTTCATCTAACTACTCTCCCAACATGGGTAGAGAAAATATTTGTTTTTATCCCCTTGTTGTTGTTTCAAAAGAGGAAATGTTATCCAATCATGTCTCATAATTTTGTTCAATGGCACTGGCACACTTCAGGCGCTGTTTGAGATTGGGACCTGCTTGGACCAATGAGGAACAGGTAGTGCTGAGCTATACTGCCAGCTCCACACAGCCTCTCGTCAGGCATGAATGCACAGATATCAGGTCATTGGCATTTAAATGCCAGTTAAATGTTTCTTTTGCCAATTTTGCCCTCTTCTCTACTCCTTTTCTGAACATATTGGGGTAGCTTCATTTTTGGGCTGCCGAGTGCTGGAGTGAATTGGCCGCCCGCCCATTTGGGCCCGTGGGAGGCCCCAGCAATTTAAAGGGTCAGGCCTTATTTCTATTCTGCGGGCCTCCCGCTGAGCTCAATGGCTCTGGGCCGGCACAATATCGGGCTCGCGGGTAGGTCCTGTGGGAGGGAGGCAAAAGTGGAGTGGGGCGAGCTCGGGCCAACAGCGATCTGCAGTACTGTTGTGAAGCCAAGAGAAGGATTCTTGCTTCTCCTCACTGCACATAAATGTAGCCCGGAAACTTTTCTGGGCTGTTTTAGAGGACGGCTAGTTAGGCCAACCATCCCTGAAAACTGTATTTGGGGTCCTAACTATATCAAAGGACCTTGATTTTCAAAATCAAATGGCCTACCAGCTGAAACAGGTGGGCACACCAATCACCCAAGGGAATACCCCTTTAAAAATAGCTGCAAGATGGAGCATTGGCTTAAATGGACAAAGCAGCCCATTTGATTGGCACCCCATCCACCACCTTAAACATTTACTCCCTCTACCACCGGCGTACCGTGGCTGCAGTGTGTACCATCTACAAGATACACTGTAGCAACTCCCCTAGGCTTCTTCGGCAGCACCTCCCAAACTCGCGACCTCTACCACCTAGACGGAAAAGGGCAGCAGGCGCATGGGAACACCACCACCTCCAAGTTCTGCTCCAAGTCACACACCATCCTGACTTCGAAGGATATCGCTGATCCTTCATCATTGCTGGGTGAAAATCTTGGAACTCCCTACCTAACAACACTGTGGGAGTACCTTCACCACACGGACTGCAGCGGTTCAAGAAGGCGGCTCACCACCACCTTCTCAAGGGCAACTCGGAATGGGCAATAAATGCTGGTCTTGCCAGCGATGCCCACATCCCATAAACAAATAAAAAAAAAAGTCTACCAACCCCATTTTGAGGCCACATTAATGCTGATTTTCCCCAAGTTGAACTCGGCCCTATTGACCTCTGCGGGGGTCCTGGTAGGGTTCCACAGCTATCGCCAAGTCTAATATAATCTTTTTCTGACACATGTGCACCTTCCAGCAGGTATCAATGGATAGGAATTACTCAACAACAGGAACCCGGGCTAATTTTTCCCCTCCCCATCTCTGAGATAATGAGGCCAATTGCATGACCCTTACTATGATCTTGGTTGACATCAGCTAACGAGCACAAACGAGGAATCAAACCTGCTCCCTTTAGATCTGCATGGCTGTGCAATGCACTGTCCTTACCAACTGAGCCAGAAGGCTGCATATTTAATGGGCAAGTTCCCAGGTAGTCCAAATGGGGAAATGGAGACAGGCACTACATTCTTGAAAAAATGCAAACTTATTTCAATCATTTCAAAAACTCACAACACAATGCGATAAATACATCACAGTATGTGACAAAAAAGGATGTCTGCCAAATAGTTTTCATGATGATAATCATAATTAGCATTTAAATTCTGCCTGAGGAGCTGTGGCAGGGGGGCCCAATTGTCACCTGTGAGCTCACCAGGCTGGGAGGGAGGGAGGGAACTTGGCTGAATCCTTTGCTAAAATGGCCGACAGGTTGGCTCTGTGTAAAGGGGGGCACGGGGAAGAAGGAGCAGAATCTGGTGGTGGTGGTGGTGGTGCGGGGGAGGGGGGGTGGGCGCGGGTGGTGGTTGTGGGACAGAGTTTTGTGGATCCAGGAGGTGCGATATTGCTTCTCCCGGGGCCCACAGAAATGAAAAATTCAAAATTTCCTTGGCTTTTTTTTTTGGCGCAGCCTCCAGTGGTCCCATTAAGGACCGCGGGTTAGGCACTCATCACTTGGTATGAATAGGCGGAGAGTGCACGGCAGATGCTCCACCCATTTGTACCTGGTGATGTGCAATTGGCAATCTACAACCAGAGAACGACACTGACTTGCATATTTAAGCCTGTTTCAGGCAGGCAGGCAGCTTGCCCATTCACAGGCCCTACTGAATATGGCATTAGATGGGCGGTGGACACCAGCCAGGCAGCCAAGGTCCGCCCCCCCCCCCCAACCCACTGGCCTGGTTTTTCAACTGCTAGTTGCCCGTTTCTCAGGTGCAAAACTGGTGGTCGCAAGTTCAATTTCGCCGCAACTGTTATGAAGGAAAAGGTGCAAATTTGGGTTGGATTATCACCATCACTGAATTATCCTTTTGTCATTAACATAGAGCATTTCCAGTTAAATAGCTGCCTTTTTGTTAGACAAAAGGATACTAAAAATAAATTTTTCAAAACGTAATTTTTGGTGAATTTTGAAGCTTATTAAAGTTCGTGCTGCAGACTGAAAAACTCTAATTTTTACCAACTAATGATGCACTGATCATTTCAAGGACAGATATCTACATATAGATTGGGCTAACCAAATTAGTAACAAATCTACATATAGATTGGGCAAACCAAATTAGTAACAATACTGTGGAGGAGGAATTCCTGGAGTGTTTACGGGATGGTTTCCTAGACCAATATGTCGAGGAACCAACCAGAGATCAGGCCATCTTAGACTGGGTAATATGTAACGAGTGAGGATTAATTAGCAATCTTGTTGTACGAGGCCCCTTGGGTCGGAGCGATCATAATATAATCGAATTCTTCATTAAGATGGAGAATGAAGTAGTTGACTCAGAGACTAGGGTCCTAAATTTAAATAAAGGAAACTACGATGGTCTGAGGCACGAGTTGGGTAGGATTGATTGGGGAATGTCACTCAAAGGGTCGACGGTGGATAGGCAATGGCAAACATTCAAAGTCCGCATGGATGAACTACAGAAAATGTTCATCCCAGTTTGGCACAAAAATAAAACAAAAAAGGTGACTGAACCGTGGCTAACAAGGGAAATTAGGGATAGCATAAGATCCAAGGAGAGGACATATAAATTGGCCAGAAAAATCAATAATCCTGAGGATTGGGAGCAATTTACGATTCAACAAAGGAGGACAAAGGGATTAATTAAGAAGGGGAAAATAGAATATGAGAGTAAGCCTGCAGGGAACATAAAAACTGACTGTAAAAGCTTTTATAGATATGTGAAGAGAAAAAGATTGGTGAAGTCAAGCGTAGGTCCCTTGCAGTCAGAATCAGGGGAATTTATAATGGGGAACAAAGAAATGACAGACCAACTAAATACATATTTTGGTTCTGTCTTCACAAAGGAGGACACAAATAACCTCCCAGAGATGCCGGGGAACATAGGGTCTGATGAAAGGGAGGAACTGAAAGAAATCAGTATTTGTAGGGAAATGGTGTTAGGGAAATTGATGGGATTGAAGGCCGATGAATCCCCAGGGCCTAATAATCTACATCCTAGGGTACTTAAGGAAGTGGCCCTAGAAATAGTAGATGCATTGCTGATCATCTTCCAACATTCAATGGAATCTGGAACAGTACCCATGGATTGGAGGGTAGCTAATGTTACCCCACTATTCAAAAAAGGTGGTAGAGAGAAAACGGGAAATTACAGACCGGTAAGCCTGACATCAGTAGTGGGGAAAATGCTAGAGTCCATTATAAAAGATGTAATAGCAAAGCACTTGGAAAACAGTGACAGGATCGGACAAAGTCAACATGGATTCACAAAAGGTAAATCGTGCTTGACTAATCTACTGGAATTTTTTGAGGATGTAACTGGTAAAATAGATAAGGGAGAACCAGTGGATGTTGTGTATCTGGACTTTCAGAAGGCCTTCGATAAGGTCCCGCATAAGAGGTTAGCGTGTAAAGTTAAGGCACATGGGATTGGGGGCAAGGTATTGACTTGGATAGAGAACTGGTTGGCAGACAGAAAGCAAAGAGTTGGAATAAACGGATCCTTTTCCGAGTGGCAGGCAGTGACTAGTGGGGTACCGCAGGGATCGGTCCTTGGACCCCAGCTATTCACAATATATATTAATGATCTAGACAAGGGAACTAGATGTAATATCTCCAAATTTGCAGATGACACAAAGTTGGGTGGGCGTGTGTGCTGTGAGGAGGATGTCGAGAAACTCCAGGATGATTTGCACATGTTGGGTGACTGGGCAGAAACATGGCAGATGCAATATAACTTGGATAAATGTGAGGTTGTCCACTTTGGTGGCAAAAACAGGAGGGCAGATTATTATCTAAATGGCAATAGATTGGGAGAAGGGGAAGTACAACGAGACCTGGGTGTCCTTGTGCACCAGTCGCTGAAGGTAAGCATGCAGGTGCAGCAGGCTGTTAAGAAGGCGAATGGTATGTTGGCCTTCGTAGCGAGAGGGTTTGAGTAAAGGAACAAGGATGTCTTGCTGCAGTTGTACAGGGCCTTGGTGAGACCACATCTTGAGTATTGTGTGCAGTTTTGGTCGCCTTATCTGAGGAAGGATGTTCTTGCCATGGAAGGAGTTCAGCGAAGATTCACTAGGCTGATACCCGGGATGGCAGGAATGACATATGAGGAGAGATTGGGTCGATTGGGTTTGTACTCGCTGGAGTTTAGAAGAATGAGAGCTGATCTCATTGAAACTTATAAAATTCTGACAGGACTGGACAGACTAGATGCAGAAAGGATGTTCCCCATGGTCGGGGAGTCCAGAACCAGGGGACACAGTCTAAGGATAAAGGGTAGGCCATTTAGGACAGAAATGAGGAGGAATTTCTTCACCCAGAGAGTGGTGAACCTGTGGAACTCTCTACCACAGAAGGCGGTGGAGGCCAGTTCATTAAATATATTCAAGAAGGAGTTGGATATATTTCTTAAGGCTAAAGGGATCAAGGGGTATGGGGAGAAAGCAGGGACCGGGTACTGAATTTGGATGATCAGCCATGGTCGCATTGAATGGCGGAGCAGGCTCGAGGGGCCAAATGGCCTACTCCTGCTCTTATCTATATATATAAAGCGGCTCTTCTGTCTGTCCCGATGTCTGTCCCGATGTCTGTCTGTCCCTCCGTGTTCTATACGTTTGAAAGTTATAGAGCTTACCGACGCGCGCGTCACCTCAAAAGAAAGCTTGCGATTCCGGACCGGTCATAGGCGTATTTACGTTTCAGCCGGACAAAAACCGCGCCCGCGGTATCCGAAAAACGTTCAGCGTTCCGCTCATTAGCGACCGTGTGACGTCGAGGTTGACCAATCGGACGGCGGGTTCCTTCCTACAGTTGAGTGTCGAGTGACTCGACGATTGACCAATCCGACGCTTCAGTGACCTGACCGGTTGACCAATCGGTGCGTGTGTGGGCGGGCCTTCTCCTTCTGAACCGAGGTGAGTGGCCGCCATCTTGATTTTTCACAATTTTTTCCCCCACACTTTCTGTGTGTTAGGGAACTAAGGTAAATATTTTAATGATGTGTTAGGGAATTAAATAACAATTTAATAGGGGGGGGGGGGAGAGCCTTGGGAAATCGCGGGGGGGGGGGGGGAGAGCCTCGGGAAATCGCGGGGGGGGGGGGGAAGAGCCTCGGGAAATCGCGGGGGTGGGGGGAGAGCCTCGGGAAATCGCGGGGGGGGAGAGCCTCGGGAAATCGCGGGGGGGAGAGCCTCGGGAAATCGCGGGCGGAGAGCCTCGGGAAATCGCGGGGGGGGCGAGCCTCGGGAAATCGCGGGGGGCTCGAGCTGACCGCGCATGCGCTGCCCGCACTGACCGCGCATGCGCCACCCGTACTGACCGCGCATGCGCCGCCCGCCCGCCCACAGTGGCCGTCCATCAGCCGCGCGATACGCGGGGTACCTCAGCTCCGGACCTCAGGCGCTAGGCAGGGGGAGGGGCCGGAGTGAGGGACAGAGGGGAGTGGAGGGGTGGGGTGGGCGAGGGGAGGGGTGGGGGTGGGCGAGGGGAGGGAGGGAAGGAGACAGGGGAAGGGAGGGAGGGAGACAGGGGAGGGAGGGGAGACAGGGGAGGGGAGGGAGACAGGGGAGGGGAGGGAGGGAGAGGAGCGGAGGGGAGGGGGGGATAGGACAGGGAGAGGACATGACAGGGAGAGGGGGGACACACAGGGGCAGGGAGACCAAGCGCCCCAAAATTGCCCTCGCAACGCGGGGCTCCCCAGCTAGTCTTTTATGTTTAACCTGGCCGGAAGGCGAATAAGATTTCCTCTACTCATCCCAACAAGATGCCTCAGTCCCGAACATCAGTGTCACATTTCCATTCACACACCAGGCATCCTTATTCTAATTTAATGCCAATTTGGATTAAATTACAGATAGGCACCTTTTTTAAACTGTGAACTTTCACATGTAAGGGACTGCTTTGCTACGGCAGAAACTTGCTTTACATTTTCCTAGAGTTAGCAGATAATAGTCACTTTCCTGCAGGAGTCACAAGATGGTGATCAGGTTTGAGAAAATAGGCTGATTTCTCTCTTCCCTAAGCTAAAGGGGAGTCGGACAATTACAGGTCTCCAACCACTGCTCCGACTACAATGAGCTAACTCGGCACAGACCAGGGGTCAAAACCGGGAGCTTTGAACTGCGGGTTCTGGCATGGCATACTTCCACAGTTGGCACTCAAATGAGTGCCAGGCGCAGTGGTTCCGGTTACTGAATTCTCATTTTCCTTTTGCACTTTATTTACCTCGACAGACTGGTGGCTTTCCTGACCATTTCCCATCACCCTTGCATGCCCGGTGCTCCGATCCTCCTGCAAGGTATAATCCCGGGTGGCAGGTGTAAATTAAGGTATAACCCAAAGTCGGCAGTTCAATGGCTCTCACATCCACATTGGCAGGTGTTTCTGGCTGTCTGCAGCTGTGCGCTTGAAGGAAAATAAACACAAATGTATCTAAGCATCAAGTCATAAATGACAGCAGCGAATGCACAAGATCAAGAATTTGCTAAATATCTTCAGGAATTGGCCAGCTGAGTGGCTTCAACCCAGCACGTTGCAGGGGGTGAATTTGCCAGTTCCCAGCTGACGGGCTATGAGTAAAGTACACAATACTTAGGGATACTTTCATCTCATAACTAAATTGTTTGAACTGATACCGTATTTTGTAATAAGGAAGCAAGAATCAAGTGTATTGTTGAAATCATTTAAACCTTAATCAGATTCATTTATGCATTTACGCCAACACACACAATGTAATGCTGCTGATTTACTACACACCAATGTTAAGATTATCATATATTTCAAATCAGGAACAGATAAATCTAACATTACTTTGCATAACCATCAAAGTGATTCTCGAAATTCTTTGTATGTAAACCCAATAACTCATTTCAAGGACAATATCGTGATTTGACCTCACTATATCACTCAACTATCAAGTCTCTCAGGCATTATATTTTCATACCTCTGTTTTTCTACTATTTGAATCATGCGATTGTCAACTTTATTGCTGCTTGCATTAGGAAAAGGCTGTAAAGTTATGGGCACAGAGGAACCTTCACATGTACTGGCATTATATACTATTTACATTCATGGGCTCAGCTGCAAAATACACAAGTGACAAAGTGTATGGCCAAGACCACAAATGTTATAAATACTTATTGCACCCCTTGGGCCATGCTATTGATGTCATGCTGCAGAAAAAAATACATTTTAAGTCAGCTAATATTTTGGGAACTGCCAAATGTGGCTTGCAGGCAGGCAAAATGTAGTTGAGGTTCAAGTCCTGGGCCTCGATTTTAACTGATCCGTGGAGTCGGGATTGAAGGCGTGCGGGGGGGGGGGGTTAAAATCCCGAATTCGGGGGTCCCGACACCATCCCGCCCCCAACCCGCCTCCAAGTCAGTTTCAAAGGAGGTGGGTACCCGCCCCGCACTGGGACCCGCCTACCCGAGGCGGGAAGGGGATTAGTGCCAATTAACTGCCTGTTAACAGGTAGTTAACAGGCAGTTTTTAGCCTAATCCCTATTTTTAATCTTGAACTGTGGGATTCCCGACGGCTCCAAACCACGGCAAGTTAGAGGAGTCGGGCTGTCAGGTTGAAGGACTTGGAGGGGTCGAGATGTCGGTGTTCAGGTGAGTGATGGGTGCATGAGTGCAAAGGTAAGTGTGTTTGGTGTGGCTAAAGAGTGCAAAGAAATTTAAATTACCTGTACTTACCTTTTTAGCCTTCCTTCCTCTAGGTTTCAGGAGTCCATCATCTAACCGGCACAGAAAGCAGAACGGCTGCGAACTGTCAAAAGTGACAGCCTGCAGCTTTCTGTGCTGGAGAGATTTCTAACTGAGTCTGTGTAGAAGGACTCAGGTTAGAAGTAAGACTGTCAGTGTTTGACAGCTTCAAACAGCTGTGAAACACTGATATTTCATCTGTCAAATCGTCTTGACAGATGAAATTTCAGTCTGTGACGTCACCTGTTGCCGGGTGGCCCTTAATTGGCCTGCTGAGCCCGCTGGGCGGGCTCAACAAGGTCAATCAAGTTAAAATCGTGTGGACTGGCCGTGTCTCGATGGAGGCGGGACTACAACCCTGAAAGTTGTAGTCCGCCTCCTTCCCGACTTCTGAGTGAAAATCACCCCCCTGATGTTAGAGGCTGCACCAGAACAAATGGGAGTGGAGGAGGTGTGGGCTGGGGCTTGGGGTGGGATCCCCTATCGGAACATGGCCGGCGGGGTGGTCCGCACCCCTGGGGTCTACCTGCTTTTCTTCCACCACACTCTCGGGCCATGGAGACTTTCCACCAGAATTTCCATGCTTCCCTCCCCCATTTACACCTCCTCTGAACCCATATTCTGTTTCTTTACTTGTCTCATTATCATCTCACCTCATCATCTCATTTGTTATTTAATCACTCCTGACCTCCACAGACCTCCCTCTTTTGTCCTTTCCCTGCTCCCCTTTTTTCTTGGTCTGTACTTGCTTAAAAAGTTGTTCATCTCTAACATCTTCTAGTTCTGATGAAAGGTCATCGACCTGAAGCGTTAACTCTGTTTCTCTCTCCACAGATGCTGCCTGACCTGCTGAGTATTTCCAGCATTTTCTGATTTTGTTTTAAAGTCTTGATGTTGTGCGAACCTCGTGTGAACAATAACACAATATTCCCAGCAGTTGCACAGCTGCGGTGGTTGGGTTGAAGTATAGTTGGGCAACTATTGGCAATGACCTGAGAGATGCTGCTGCGTTACAGTGATTATCTTAGAAAATTGTAATGTAGTTCGAGTGTGTGGTATTGTATTCTCTCCCAAGACCAAAACCACACTACAGGGCCATTTTCTGACTTTGTGCTCCAAGCAGAGAGCCTCGCTCACCAGCAGCACAAATTGGAAAATTTCTGCAGTATTCTGTCCACTTCGTGGTTGTAAGAGTGTGCCTGCATTTCCATTATATGCTACTGGTACGTGCGAGGCTATGCACCAGATCATCAGTGGGAAAATGACCCTTTATAAATCTATTAATAGTTTTCTACCCATGTCAGAACTAAGTTTGCAGTTATTGTTGAATACTGTAATATAGTGCACTGTATTAAAGGACATACCCGTCTAAATATATTTACAATTTCTGTTCTCCATCATGCCAGCATTTCAATGCTGAATCAGCTGCTGACCTTCCCCTATTATTGGTTATGTTCCACATTAAAAAGACTGATTACTACAGGCATCAGCTAGAGTGCTGGGTACAGTTCTGGTCACCACAGTAGAGGAAAGATCTGATTGCACTAGAGAGGGTACAGAGGAGATTTATGAGGATGTTGCCAGGACTGGAGAATTTTAGCTATGAGGACAGATTGGATAGGCTGGGGTTGTTTTCAATGGAACAGAACAGGCTGAGGGGAGACTTAATTGAGGTGCATAAAATTATGAGGGGCCTAGATAGAGTGGATAGGAAGGACCTATTTCCCCTAACAGAGAGGTCAATAACCAGGGGTCACAGATTTGAAGTAATTGGTAGAAGGATTAGAGGGAAGTTGAGGAGAACTTTTTTTTCACCCAGAGGGTGGTGGGGGTCTGGTACTCACTGCCTGAAAGGGTGGCAGAGGCAGAAACCCTCATCACATTTAAAAAGTACTTGGATATGCACTTGAAGTGCTGTAACCTGCAGGACTACGGACCAAGAGCTGGAAAGTGGGATTAGGCTGGAGAGCTTCGGCCGGCACACACGATGGGCTGAATGGCCTCCTTCTGTGCTGTAAATTTCTGTGATTCTATGAAGTTGAAAAAAGAATGAAAAATGTGCTTACCAGCAGGAAAGAATAGTTACAGCTGTGTCCTTAGCTATTGCAGGCTGACAGCAAGTGCCTACCACCCGCCTGCTAGAAAATACTCCCCATATGGTGAAGACAGTCCATCACATCTCACTTGTACTTACAGTACATACAAGTAATTAATCAAACTGCACCGTATTAAATATGGACAAGGAATGGAAGGTGCAGCAGAATTAGATGGAGCAATACTACGTACACGTAGAAAATAATTGTTGCAGACAAGGAAATGAATCAGTGCAGACTTTGCTTTTGGACCCAGAAAACTTACAAATGCATTCAGGATGTACACCACTCCAAGTTAAATTGGCAAGGCAGGAACGTGTCGTGGAGCCTAGAATGTGGTACCCCTTTCGACATTTGAAAAATACAGTGCTTCCAACCTGTAAAAAACAAAATATTCTCAATGCAGAAAGGAAATAATTGGGAGGAGATGATAGCTGAATGATCTTTAGCTCAATCGTCTTTGGTGTAACCTCTTACCTCGTAACCTTGAGAACTGTTCTGCATTCCAAAATGAGGGGTGCCTGGATCCGTACATATAGTGTGTGTTGGATCTTTTTATAAGGATGGAAACATTGAAACAGAAAAAAGCACATTAATAATTCTGGCTATGCTACAATGAGTTTTGTTTTAAATAGGTTACAAATTAGCAGTTTTTAAAATTCATGTTCACTTTGTTTTCCCTACGTTGAATACCTTGAAATTACACCTAGCAAATATTAGCATATACACATAACATGATCATATTCAATTCCTTTGTGGACTATTTATTTTACACATGTTAAAACATCCATTGTCAAGTGAACAATGGAATTGCATATGGACATTTTAATATTCAGATAACTTAATTTCAAGGTCCAATCTCTTGAAAGGCTTGATCACTGGACTGTAAAGTTGCCATGCTATTTGAGATATTTTCACTACTTTCCTGTTAAAATTAACAGTAAGTGTTTGCTATCAAAATGAACAGCTCTGCATCGGTGGAATTATTTTCCCATCTCTCAACTTTTCATTTTTGAAATTGACTGGATATAAAGCCATAAAATTAAGGGCATTACTGGCAACAAGTGCAAAACAGAAGAAGACAAAAAGCAGGAATAAATAGGTGAAAAAAATACAAACCAAATGTAGAGTAAAGCTCCCTCTACTCTCCCTGTAAACATGCCTTAATCTAAAACTCAGAAAAACATCATCTTTGTACCATCATGGCATTTCCATTTCTACAGCTAGGCGCAAACTAAGGAACATTAACCGGCACAATGGATGAGGTGGTCATACCAATGCAAGATGGCTGAATTCCATTCCAGAATCCATCAGCTTGGCAAAATCTTCTGGCCGATCCAACTAACAGAAATGGAGATCGGCAGTGGAAAGATACTTCAGATTTGTAGGTGAAACTTCTTCCTTCAATTCGCCCCTCTACTGGAGTCCCTGGGTCTCCGCAGAAAACAGCTAAAGGCAAAGAAAATGCCACAGTGGAGTTAACATTGTGGGACACCTGTACCTGGTGCACAGTATTCGAAAATCTTGGCAGCTTTCAAAATCTATCACGTAATTTTACCAGGAAAGATTCCTTCCCCCACCCTTAAGTTTCTCTCGTTTTCTCCTCTCCTGAAAGCATCGATCCATGCTTGGATACAGTTCCATTGTTGCCATTCATTTACCAGTGCTTGAGCCAAGTGGCTCTTTTTTATGTCCGAGCCTAGACAGTTAAGTGTCAACATTCAATTTAAAAGTGTAAGAGGTCATTGCTGAGCCTGGTCCTTTTGTCATCTGTCCTCCACACATGCATACTTTCACAGCAGATGTCCCTGGATAGTGATCAGGAAGGGGAACCATGGCAGATTTGGCCATCCCTAGACGAGCAATGTTGTGGCTAATTCTGGCGTCCTAATTGCTACCTTGGGTTGAGAGCGCCTGACTTAGCAGAGTCCTTGGATTGAACTTAGGCCCTTTGTGGTCTGCATGGCTCAGCACTGTACCAGGTGCTGAACTTATCAATGGAGCCATTGAATGTTTATGGCTTTTCTGTAGTTATGAAGTTCGATATTTTCAAGTACAATAAAGGAATTGAATAGAATCAAAGGAAGAAACTAAGCATAACCATGTTTGGGTTCACTGTTATACAATTTGCGTTCTTCAATGCGCAGTGCTTTGGAGCGATAGGATATAGGTTTGTGGTAATGATTTCCCACACAGCGAGTTCCCTATCTTGCCTGTGTCATATGTGAAGATATAGACTTGGCAGAAGATTGCTCAATTTTCAGCTCAGGGTGTGGTGCACACTGCAGAAAGGTCTAAAGAAGGTGAGAAAATAAAAATAACTTCAATAGAGAGAGGAATACACAACTGAAGTTGGTGAAAGGTAACACAGATTGTTTTTTTCACTATTTCCCCCTCTGTTTCTGCATATAATTTTGCTGTTAATGTGATTCAAGACGTGACTCTGGATAACAGAAATTAATGTTGGGCATATCCTTTATTTGTGTCATGGCAATTGATTCATTACAAAGGCGCTATATGAATGCAAATTGTTCTTGTTGTTTTCCATGGGGAGACAGTTACATAGATACATAGCAGATAGGAGCAGGAGTAGGCCATTCGGCCCCGCGAGCCTGTTCCGCCATTTAATGAGATCATGGCTGATCATCCAAATTCAGTACCCGGTCCCTGCTTTCTCCCCATATCCCTTGATCCCTTTAGCCTTAAGAAATATATCTAACTCCTTCTTGAATATATTTAATGAATTGGCCTCAACTGCCTTCTGTGGTAGAGAATTCCACAGGTCCACCACTCTCTGGATGAAGAAATTCCTCCTCATCTCTGCCCTAAATGGCTTACCCCTTATCCTTAGACTGTGACCCCTGGTTCTGGACTCCCCCGGTTAAAGTTAGAGGAGAGTCACTTCGGGCTGCTGTTGTACACCTCCTAGGTACCCACGTTGGAACAGCATTGACAGAAACTTCGGAACAGGTGGCACCTTCTTGGAGTGGGATGGTCAATGGCAAGGCGAAAGGGACCAAAAACTTTAGAGAAAGCAAAAAAACTTCTAGGAACTGTATGTAATTATTTTAAACCACAGCACCATGATATAGAGAGTTGTCTGTTGAGTGAAAATTATACATTCAAAGCATAACTTATTTGTCAGGCTGTGACGGTGAAATGTCATACCACAATGTCTTAACATTTAAAATATTCAGATCTGTTCAAAAGAGCCTATTAGATGAATGTCCTCATGGAATAATACTTGCTGTCTCATAGAGAAAGAATTCAGAAATACTGTCAGTTTTAGTCTACCAACATATGGGTCTAAATCCCCAGAAGAGCACTTTGCTAAACCAGGTGACATTTCCAGCTCCGCACTGTTAATTCAGGCCTCAGTTTGTCCACAAGGCCTACACAGAGATTGGCAGAACTAATTTCATGTCTGACACTGCCTCAGCATCCCTCTCAATTATATATAGCTGTCATTTAAAAAAATTAGAATCAGCTCCATGGGCTAAACTAGAAATTGCAATAATAGTTCAATATTTAAAGTTTAAAAACAAATCAATGAAAAGTATACAATTTGTGCCACAAAGATACATTACATAGCTGACTGAGTCTTCTTTGTTCTTCAGATGGGAAGCATCCTCTAAGCAACACCAACATCAACTCAAATTATAACATGGGAGAACATCATGTGATCAATTCTCATGCAAGATATTTGAGCATGATGATGTTACCATGTTAATATTTGGCAGATGGAGTATAATGTGGAAAGTGTGAGGTTATCCACTTTGGCAGGAAAAATAAAAAAAGCAAACTATTATTTAAATGGAGAGAGATTACAAAATGCTACGGTTCAGAGGGACCTGGGGGTCCTTGTGCATGAAACACAAAAATTAGCATGCAGGTACAGCAAGTAATCAAAAAAGCAAATGGAATGTTGGCCTTTATTTCAAGGGGGTTGGAGTATAAAAGCAGGGAAGTCCTGCTACAACTGTACAGGGTATTGGTGAGACCACATCTTGAGTACTGCGTACAGTTTTGGTCTCCTTATTTAAGGAAGGATATACAGGAAACTCTCGATTTACCGGCACCTAAATAACCGGAAATCTCTGTTAACCGGCAAAATTCAGGAGTAGGTTCAGGTAAGTTTTACTTCATATTAGTGGCAGTTCCTGGATCTGTGGCTGTGTAATTGGGCTTCCTGCACTTGTTGCTAAGCAACAGGGATGCTTGGTCTGTGGCCGGGGTTCCTGCACCTGTTGCTAAGCAACAGGGAAGCCTGGATTTGTTGCTGTGTACGGAGCTCTCGTACCTTTTAACTATACCTCTCTGTAATCCGGACTTTTTGATAAACCGGCACCACGCCGGTCCCGTCGGTGCCGGATAAAAAAGAGTTTCCTGTACTTGCATTGGAGGCAGCTCAGAGACGATTCACTAGGTTAATTCCAGAGATGAGGGATTTGACTTATGAAGGAAGGTTGAGCAGTCTGGGCCTATACTCATTGGAATTTAGAAGAATGAGAGGTGATCTTATCGAAACATATAAGATACTGAGGGGGCTCGACAGGGTAGATGCAGAGAGGATGTTTCCCCTCATGGGGAAATCTAGAACTCGGGGGCACAGTCTCAGAATAAAGGGTCGCCCTTTTAGAACTGAGATGAGGAGGAATTTCTCCTCTCAGAGGGTTGTAAATTTGTGGAATTCTCTGGCCCAGAGAGCTGTGGAGGCTGGGTCATTAAATACACTTAAAGTGGAGATAGACAAATTTTTGCAAGATAAGGGAGTGAAGGGTTATGGGGAGGGGGCTGGGAAGTGGCTTTGAGGCCAAGATCAGCCATGATCTTATTGAAAGGCGGATCAGGCTCGAGGGGCCAAGTGGCCTATTCCTGCTCCTATTTCTTATGTTCTTATGTTCTATTCCCATGATGCTTTCTTCTATATAAAGGCATGCTATTCTTGGTAGAAACAACCATGTACTGAAGGATAAAAGGCAATAACAACAACTTAGTTAATCTAGAGTTAAAGGAGGAAAAATTTGGTTGCTTTGTGCCTCGCGTTAGCGCCCCAACTAGCGCCCAGGCATGGCACCGCTAATGCCTCCTGCGAAATTTAGCGGGAGGTTAGCGGCAGCGGTAGCCGGTAGCACCCCATGGTGCTGCACCTCCGCTGATGACATCATTACTGTGTGTAGCGTCCCGCTCACACCCCAGCTGCAAACTTGGCTCGCTCCCCCTGACCTACTGCCAGACGTTATATCCAACAGCGTCAGGGTGGCATTTTTGCAGCCGGGGTGGTGATAATTAAAGGGCAGGTGCCGGGCGGCCATTTTTTTTGGGCCGCCTGCCAGCGCCAGCCCTCTCTCACCTCCTCCTGCAAGGTGCCAGCCGTGATCGGGCAGCCCGGCACTCCGGTGGTCCAGCAGGGTCCCGGTGCGTGCTGCGCTAGGCCCCTCCCCTTTAATCAGGGGAGGGAGGCCTGTAGTGCCGCAGTGCTACGTGCTGACGTGCGTGGTGCTGCTGCACATAGCGTGCAATATTCAATGGGAGCGCCTCAAGAGGGAGGGGGAGCGCTTCCAGTAGCGTCCCGCCTCCTGCTTGGGGCACTACCATTCAATTTCGGGCGCGGGGGCACCAACTTTTTTGGGAAAGTAGCGCCCTGGTGAAGTTAGCGCCCCGGTGAAGTTAGCACCCCAGTGAAGTTAGCACCCCAGTGAAGTTAGCGCCCCGGTGAAGTTAGCACCCCAGTGAAGTTAGCGCCCCAAAGGGGCCGCCAGCAAATTTCCCCCCCAAAATACTTAATTGCGCAATCTAGAGTTAAAATACTTAATTGGGGGAGGGCCAATTTCAGTGCATGGAGAAGCTGGGGTTGCTCTCCTTCGAGCAGAGAAGATTGAGAGGAGATTTGATAGAGGTGTTCAAAATCATGAGGGGTCTAGACAGAGTAGATAGCGAGAAACTGTTCAAATTTGGCAGAAGGCTTAAGAACCAGAGGACACAGATTTAAGGTGATTGGCAGAAGAACCAAAGGCGACATGAGGAAAAACTTTTTTGTGCAGTGAGTGGTTATGATCTTGAATGCACTGCCTGAAAGGGTGGTGGAGGCAGACTCAATTGTGGCTTTCAAAAGGGATTTGGATAAGTATCTGAAGGAAAAAAATTACAGGGCTACGGGGAAAGGGCGGGGGAGGGGACTAGCTGAAGTGCTCTTTCAGAGAGCCGGCACAGGCTCAATGGGCCGAATGGCCTCCTTCTGTGCTGTAACCATTCAATGACTCTAATTTACTTAGTTAGACGAAGCTCAAGGAGAACTCCAGAAAGTAATAAGGATTGAGGTTTAAACTGTTGGGTTGTGTTGTCTCTGGAACAGAACTGGAATAACTTCTTGTTGGTGAGTTACAAATATCACAAGGATTTCATCCCTGGGTAGCAAATCACAACTTCTGAGGACAAAGTCCACTTGTGAGTAGACACAGTGTAGTGTATGTGCCTTTAAGTCAGAACTACTTTTACAGCTCCTGTATACTGTAGTACCGGCAGTGACCACACCTGTATATAAGCTTTGCGCATGCCTCTGTACCCCCAGTCTTGAGACTACCCTCCTCCAGTAAAGACCTGTTTATTGTTAATGTACAGCATCCGTGTGATTATTTAATAACAGCATATCCACTGAACCACGGATCCAACACACAGAGCTCTCACTCAGGGTGCTGACCATTGTGTTGAGTACTTCTGACAGTTGTTGGGTGGAAAGAATCAACAGCTGATTGCAGCACCATATAAACAACCTAAATGTGTTGGTGTTGAACAGAGGCACAGCTGCATCTAAAGTGTTGGGGATGACATCCGGGGAAATGATGCAATTTGGAGAAGGGACGTAATCTGTGCAACAAAAAATAAATGGGACAAAGAAATATATCTCCCAATCTTTCCCAGTGGTGGACCTATATCTCAGAATGTGTCCCACACCTTAGAAGGACTGACTGATTGGCAATCTGATCCCTAAAATACGGCAATCTGATCCCTGAAATAACATACCCCCACGAAATATACTACCTCAGTTCCAGTCTGGTATAATGAAAGGCAAATTTCACCAAGGCTGTAAACTCTGATCCAGTCAAATAGTCCACTCACACAAACTATCTAAGCTCACACAGGAAGAATGGCCATTTGGATAGAGTCAATCGATGCCTATGAAACTACCCAGCATGAGTCACCATGTTTAGGACAGGAGATTCAAAATGACAGGAAAGATCATCACCTACATAATTGTCATTGTTAGCATCCTGGTTATCCCCATGATAGGCAGGTTGTAAATTACATTTTGATATATGGAGCCTGGCTCTATTTAATTCCCTAAAAAGAGTATTGCTGTTTCAACAACTCCCAGAAAAATAACATAATTTCAGTCACATAATGTAGAGCCATGAATCTGTGGATTCTCTCAGTATATCATACCAGCAGGGTCCAATTAAAAACTATAGTAACATACAAAACAGCCTTCCTATAAATATATCCATAAATCAATACAAATAATGCAATACAATACTGTAGATCTTTTCAAAAAAGGAAAATAAATCACTGAATAAGATTTGCAACATGCATTACAATCTGTGTGGTCCAACACTTTGGCACAGTTTGTTCATTTACATTCAGAAAACAAAAATGTTAATGATATCGACACCCAAAAATCATGATGCAAGTGATACTTTGTACGCTGTAATGATCTTTCATTAATTTTATGTCTTATGCAGTTTTGCATGAGGGATTAGCAAACAGCACATAAATTTCAACCTAAAACAATACACTATTTACAAAAATGTCACTCTTAATAATATGGTAAGATGAACTCTCCAAATGTAGGGAGCTTCCTTTATAACTTATTTCTGAATGCAAACATCTATAAAAACTTATCAAGACACTGATGTTTTGCCAAAACATGCTAGAGTGCCAGCACATCATACCACAAAGTGGTGAAGTGTACATTTGTACTCATGATTCTGCAATTCCTGACCTTAGCTGTGTCATCAGCAGAAAATGATGGGCAGAAAGAAGGTTAATGCTTCTCCACAGAGAGGATAGGAGAAAAATCAAAAACGAGCTACCCTGCACAGCACTCACACACTTCCATACAGCTTAGCTTTACCGAGCAGCACTGGTAGAGGCAAACAAAGATAACCTCAGACTAAAATCATTATTAATCACACAACTCTTTCATTATCTATACGGACAGCAAACTTTATCTTAACCACAAATTAGGAAGTACAGGTTGGATTCAAGTTGACTTTCTGATTAAACACAGGAAAGAAAATTAATATGGCAGTGGGGAGGTTATTTTATTAATTATAGAACTCTAATTACAATAGGCAGATGAGAATGAAGAATGAGAATACAATATACAGAACAAAGAATCAGTTAATCAACACCATTCTCAGGGAAGAAAATGGGGACATTGCATTACTGAGTTAAAATTAATCAAGAAAGGTGATGCAAACTTACGTAAGCACTGAGGGACTTCTCCTCTCCAAATACCATTTCCTTCACAGGTCAGAACAGCAGACAAAGAAAGCTGATACCCCTCAGAACACGTGTAGCTGACACTAGAGCCCCATCTGAAGTCTGATCCCTGCACTCTCCCATGAAGCACTGGGGGTGGCTGTGTGCAAGTGATAACTTCAGTAGAAAGGGGAACAACAACAAAAAAACAAGCACTTAATAAACACAAAGGATCCACAAATATGCTACTTGCAATTTATGTTCTCAGAAGTAGAAAAAAGTTTTTATTCCACCATTCTCCGTTAAATATTTAATTTGTACGAGTGATGCATAATTATAAAAATAAATAAATAATCTCTGAATTTATTTCTAACCGTGCTTTAATGAGAACTATTACAAGCTAAGGAAACACTGTTCCCTTTATTCTGTGATGTTACTCCCACTGCATACTTTTACTAAAGAAATTGCATAGGGTTGTAATACCACATAAGTGAGAAGACATTCAGACAATGCTGACTGCGTAGTTAAAACACAATAGTACTGTAACATTGGTAGTATCAGACGAAAATTAGGGGTTATATAGAATCATAGAAATTTACAACACAGAAGGAGGCCATTCGGCCCATCGTGACTGCAAAAGCGCTATCCAGCCTAATCCCACTTTCCAGCTCTTGGTCTGCAGCCTTGCAGGTTATGGCATTTCAAGTGCATATCCAAGTACTTTTTAAATGTGATGAGGGTTTCTGCCTCTACCACACTTTCAGGCAGTGAGTTCCAGACCCGCCCTCTGGGTGAAAAAAGTTCTCCTCAACTCCCCTCTAATCCTTCTACTTAAATCTATGCCCCCTGGTTATTGACCTCTCTGCTAGGGGAAATAGGTCCTTCCTATCCACTCTATCTAGGTCCCTCATAATTTTATACACCTCAATTATGTCTCCCCTCAGCTTCCTCTGTTCGAAGGAAAACAACCCCAGCCTATCCAATCTTTCCTCATAGCTAACATCCTCATAAATCTCCTCTGTACCCTTTCTAGTGCAGTCACATCTTTCCTGTAATGTGGTGACCTGAACTGCACGCAGTACACTAATTGTGGCTTATCTAGTGTTTTATACAGTTCTAGCATAACCTCTCCTCTTTTATATTCTATGCCTTGGCTAATAAAGGAAAGTATCCCGTATGCCTTCTTAACCACCTTATCCACCTGTCCTGCAATGCCCCAGTTTAATAATACACTAGTCGATCATCTGTGATGTTGCTCACAGTCATAAATAACTTTAGATGCTTATGGAGGGAGTCAAGGCATGCAGGGAGGTTGTCTTCCCCTCCAATGGGCGGAAGAGACCTCCCCAGGACACCAAAGCAGCCTGGTTGCACATTGCACAGGAGGACACAAGCAAGGATGTCATCAGGAGGACCAGGCTACAGTGGCATAAAACTTTAAATTATCTCAGTAGATCACGAAATGTTAGTACAAAGCCACACTCAACCTCATCCTGCTGTCCCTCTCATCACACCCCCATCACTCTGCCTTCCCTACCCTACTCCTGCACATCCTTACTCACACCAACTCACCTTGCACCTCCACCCATCCCTCTCTCTCTATCTACATTATCACTTCCCCATCTCACTAGCCACCTCTCACACTCATCCTCATCCTAGTCCAATCATACCAACTAGCAACACACAAGGGTAGGCACTTGGGTGTTTTATGCAATGTTCATGTAAAGTTTCTGTTAATATGGTGTCAAACTTTATTTTCAACACTTTGCATTCTTGGACAGATTTGTGTGCACGTTTGGAAGTGGCTTAGTGAGTTGCAGTGAATGATGAGACATAACGGTACCCCCCGCAATGGCGATGTGTGTAAAAGGAATGGCTTGGACATTGTAGGGATGCTTTATGGTGTTCTTGTGGGGTGGTGCCAACCTGGCGCATCATGAGTCAGCCAGGGTGTACAGCGTCAAGTGAAGTAAATTTGGCCATAGTGAGGCCATCCCTGGCCTCCCAGGCAGCAATTTGTTTGGGTGCTGATGCCCTCTGTCCTGTGGAGCATCAGGTTGGTGTTGCTGGTGCTGCTGGTGTTGGGGCTGATTGTGGTGGAATTCTGAGGACCAAGGTAAGATAGTTTCAAGGGCACCGATGCTGATGTAATAGATGGCAGCTGAAGTTGACATGACAGAAGCGATCTGTCAAAAGTGAGAGAGGTTGTTCCAATGCGGTGACACTGGACAGAGAGTTTGCTCCAAACACTTACAACCTGCATAAAGCTCAATCTGTCTTCCAAATGCAGTAAGCAACATTTGCAGCTTTTATAGCACATTTGCAGCTGTCAAGTAATCAGATGATTCCATGGTCATACAATCCCTGACCTGCTTACCAGATGTGATCCCCGAACAGCATGGACCCTGTGGGCTACCTCGAAAAATGTATAGGTGAGCTCAAAATACTTCTTAATGGGCTGTTAACAAGGTCATAATGATCTGAATTGCCTCTCCCGCCGCTGCGTGTCGGGTCTGTTCAGCGCTGACAGACCCAGCACCTGAGAAAGGCGTGGGGGGCGTGTTGCCAGTGGGGTCCCGACCTGCTGTCAAAAAAATGTTTTTTTCCCACGCGACCCACCACCGATCGTGCTCGTTGACCCCCCGAAAAATTCCCCCCTTAGACTTCAATGTAGGGAGCATGATTAAGAAGTTTGTAGGTGCTACAAAAATGTGGTTGATAGTGAGGAAGATAGCTGTAGGCTGTAGGAAGATATCAGTGGACTGGTCAGGTGGGCAGAAAAGTGGCAAATGAAATTCAATCCAGACAACTGTGAGGTAAGCATTTGGGGAGGGCTAACAAGGCAAGGGCATACACAATAAATGGTAGGATACTGAGAAGTGTAGAGGAACAGAGGGACCTTGGAGTGCATGTCCACAGATCCCTGAAGTTAGCAGGACATGTAGATAAGGTGGTTAAGATGACATACGGGATACTTTCCTTTATTAGCCGAGGCATATAATATAAGAGCAGGGAGGTTATGCTTGAACTGTACAAAACACAAGTTAGGTCACAGCTAGAGTACTGCGTACAGTTCTGGTCACCACATTACAGGAAAGGTGTGATGGCAGTAGCAAGGATACAGACGAGATTTACGGGGATGTTGCCAGGACTGGAGAATTTTAGCTATGAGGAAAGATTGGATAGGATGAGGTTGTTTTCAATGGAACAGAACAGGCTGAGGTGCATAAAATTATGAGGGACCTAGATAGGGTGGATAGGAAGGATCTATTTCCCCGAGCAGAGAGGTCAATAACCAGGGGGTATAGATTTAAATCCAGCAAGGCTGGCCAAGTTGGTAGGGTTTAATATCAATCCCCTTTCCCCAGAAACAAGTCATAGATAATCTTGGGAGTTGCTTTAAAAAAAAATTGAATTGCTTCTTTTCTGCATTCTGATACCATGCCTGATTTTACAAAAATAACCAATATATAAGGACTTGTAAAAAAGCAAGTACAACAACTTGTATTTATATAGCGCCTTTAACGTAGTAAAACGTCCCAAGGCGCTTCACAGGAGTATAATAAGACAAAAAATTTGACAATGAGCCACGTAAAGAGAAATTAGGGCAGGTGACCAAAAGCTTGGTCGAAGAGGTAGGTTTTAAGGAGCATCTTAAAGGAGCACAGAGAGGTAGCGAGGCGGAGAGGTTTAGGCAGGGAATTCCAGAGCTTAGGGCCGAGGCAACAGAAGGCACGGCCACCAATGGTTAAGCGATTATAATCAGGGGTGCTCAAGAGGGCAGAATTAGAGGAGCGCAGAGATCTCGGGGGGGTTGTGGGGCTGAAGGAGATTACAGAGATAGGGAGGGGCGAGGCCATGGAGGGATTTGAAAACAAGGATGGGAATTTTGAAATCGAGGCGTTGCTTAACTGGGAGCCAATGTAGGTCAGCGAGCACAGGGGAAATGGGAGAATGGGACTTGGTGCGAGTTAGGACACAGGCAGCCAACTTTTGGATGACCTCAAGTTTATGTAGGGTAGAATGTGGGAGGCCAGCCAGGAGTGCGTTGGAATATTCAAGTCTAGAGGTAACAAAGGCATGAATGAGTGTATCAGCAGTGGAGGAGCTGAAGTAAGGGCAGAGACAGGCGATGTTACGGAGGTGGAAATAGGCGGTCTTATTTATGCTGCAGATATGTGGTCGGAATCTCATTTCAGGGTCAAATATGACACCAAGATTGTGAACAGTGTAGTTCAGTCTCAGACAGATGGTAGGGGGAGGGATGGAGTCAGTGACTAGGGAACTGAGTTTGTGGCGGGGACCGAAAACAATGGCTTCGGTCTTCCCAATATTTAAAAGGAGAACATTTCTGCTCATCCAGAACTGGATGCCGGACAAGCAGTCTGAAAATTTAGAGACCATGGAGGTGTCGAGAGAAGAGGTAGTGAGGTAGAGCTGGGTGTCATCACCTTACATGTGGAAACTGATGCTGTGTTTTCAGATGATGTCACCAAGGGGCAAAATGTAGATGAGAAATAGGAGGGGGATAGATCCTTGGGCGACACCAGAAGTAATGATGCGGGAGCGGGAAGAGCAGCCGTTGCAGGTAATCTCTGGATACGATTAAATAGATAAGAACGGAATCGGGCGAGCGCAGTCCCACCCAGCTAGACAACGGTGGAGAGGCGTTGGAGAAGGATGGAGTGGTCAACCGTGTCAAAGAGTGCAGACAAGACAAGAAGGACGAGGAGGGATAGTTTACCTTTGTCACAGTCACAAAACATGTCATTTGTGACTTTGATGAGAGCCGTTTCAGTACTGTGGCAAGGGTGGAAACCTGTTTGGAGGGATTCAAGCATGGAATTATGGGAAAGATGGGCATGGATTTCGGAGGGAACACATTCAAGGACTTTGGAGAGGAAAGGGAGGTTGGAGATGTGGCGGTAGTTTGCAAGGACAGAGGGGTCAAGGGTTGGTTTTTGATGAGAGGGGTGATGATGGCAGGTTTGAGGGAGAGGGGGACAGTACCTGAGGAGAACCGTTAACAATGTCAGCTAACATGGGAGCCAAAAAAGGGAGTTGGGTGGTCAGCAGTTTGGTGAAAATAGGGTCGAGGGAGCAGGAAGTGGGTCTCATGGACAAGATGAGCATGGAGAGGTCATGAGTGGAGATCGGAGAGATACTGAAGAAAGATGTGAGTTCAGGGCTAGGGCAGAGGGGAACCTTGGAAGAAGTTTGGCCTGGTGGACTAGGGGAAGGAAGAGAAATGGCAGAGGCAACTGAACGGATGGTCTCAATCTTAGAGACAAAGAAGTCCATGAGCTCCTCATACTTGTTATCGGAGATGAGGGTGGAGGAGAAAGGGGAGAGGGGTTTAAGAAGATGGTTAGCAGTGGAGAATAGAAGCCAGGGTTTATCTTTGCATTCCAGAATGATTCTGGAATAGTGAGCAATTTTGGCAGACGAGAGCAAGACCTGATAATGCTTTATGTGGTCCAGCCAGATCTGGTGGTGAATGGCTAAACCGGTTGTCTACCACATCTGTTCAAGTCTGCGTCCCTTGGACTTAAGGGAGTGAAGATGAGAGCCGTACCAGGGGGAACGGCCAGGGTGAGAGTGAATAATTGTTTTAATAGGGACGAAGGCATCAAAGGTGGTGGTGAGGGTGTGGTTGAGCAGAAATGTCATGGTGAATGGAGGGCCAAAGGCTGGACAGTTGGGATTTCATAAGTGCAGTTGCAAGAGAGTGTTTAGAGGACAATGTTCCCAAGAAAAATTTAATTAGGGGAGAAACTGTGGTTGGAAGGGAAAGAAAAAGGCCCAAATATTTGGGCCGGGACTCCAGGAGGTTTGGAAAAGAAAACACGGTGGTGGTTCAGTGCGAGGATAAGGAGATATGAGTTTGGGATATTATCCAAGTGGTACATAGGACTGTGGCAAGAGAAGCTGCTTTGCCTGCCGACCAAAGCCGAATGTTGGGTTCGAGGTGACGGTCAGTGGCCGAGAGGAGGTGGAAAGACTTTTACTCAGTTTGAAAGTTGGCGATAAGTTCTTGGAGGTATCTCTGCTATATTCGGAAGAGGTAGTGGTCTCATTCTTAAACTTGCCAGTTTATACTGAGGACGATGTGCTAATCAAAAAGTTGGAGTCGTGGGACATTAAAATTTGCTCAGCAATAAAGAGGAGATACTATCCAGGAACATGTGTAGCAGATGGAACCCGTTACGTAAAGGTGCGGTTCCCAGAGGGGGTGAAGTCATTACCGTACAGCATGAAATTCGAGACAATGGAAGGAGTGCAGTACTTCCGAGTACTGCATGATAACCAAGTGATGGTTTGTTATTATTGTCTTGGACACGACCATCTTGCACGAAACTGTCCAGACTTGTACTGTTATAATTGCGGCGAGTCTGGACACATCGCTCGGAGTTGCAAGGCAGAGAGCTGTGGGGTGTGTCACAAAGACCCCACCCACTGTGAGTGTGAGGCAGAAGGAAGCTGTATGAGTGATGAGGAGATGGGAGAAGGAGCAGGAGGTGTGAGTGGAATGGCCGGAGGAGCAGAGCAGTCGGAGAACACAGCTGGTAAATTGAAGGAGGAAAGAGCACAGGAAGAGGCAGAAAATTGCAGAGCAGCGAACAGGATGGAGATGGTGGAAAACGCACCAAGTACAGTGGAAAAGAACAAAGACAGCAGAGGGCAGCAAGGGTCGAGTGCAGACTCGAGCCTTAATATGGTTCAGCTCTCCCTAAAGAATCTGGTGTCCGTGGAGGAAGAGGAGGCGGGAGCGGGGTGCGTGGTAAATGTAAGTACTCCAAAGAAAGATGGGGAGTCGGATATCTTGGTGAGCAGGAGGGGGCAAGACAAGGAGAGGGTGCAAGAGGCAGGAGCCTTAAAGGGGCAGCAGGATGGGAGCGGCGAGTCAAAGATGCCAGAAGGGAGCAATATAGGTGTGCCATTGTCCCAGAGAGAGAAGGATCAGGGAGCAAGGGTCAGAGGTGGAGATGAAGTCGAAGGGAGCGGCACTGTTGGAGAAACCGCGATAGCAGGAATACTCTCAATGGGAGATGATGTATCTGACGGGGAGCAGGATTATGTATCTGACGGGGAGCAGGCACAGATGGTTACAAAAGAGCTTGAGAGTGAGGAATTAGAGGGGGACAGAGACATGGAAGTGGGGAGTGGGGTGGCATCATGTGGAAAGGGAAAGGTTAGTGAGGGGCAGAAGGAGGGAGAAAGGGCAGCTCTTTGGCCCAAACTTAAGGCAAGGAAGAGGCTGAAACAGCAGGGAAGGTTCAAACAGGAGGTGAAAAAGAGTCGGAGGCTGCAGGAAAAAGCAACAACTGGCCGAAAAGTTGGGAAGGAGCATGAAAGGAGGGAAGGGCCAGAGATTAAATGATGGGGAGATTATCAGGCATACTTCCCTTCTTCGGAGCCATGATTACATTGGTCTCAATTAATGTGAATGGACTGAGGGGCGAGAACAAATTGCAGCAGTTGTTGCAGGGTTTTAAAGGCACGGGCTTGTGTCTGCAAGAAACCTTTTGGGATGAGAATATCCTAGAAAGAGTTCAGAAGGTTTGGAAGGGAGAGGTGTTTGCAAGTTGTGCAAACAATAACCATAGCGGCGTGGCTGTTTTGGTGAGTCCGTCCATAAAAGAGAACGTTGCCTTGGTGGACAAGGACACTGAGGGGGGATTTTTACGGCTAAGGGTAAAAATGGAGGAATTTAATTGCGATCTCTTTAATATCTATGCACCGAATGACCATTGCAAGCGTCGTGAGTTCTTTCGGTGGTTATTCACTGAAGTGGCAGAGGTGGAAAACCCTTGTATAGTGGGGGATTTTAATGTATTTTTATCTCGGATGGACATTTCAGCCCAGATGACCTTTAAGGATGATAACTCCAGAGGGATGATTGTAAAAATTATGGCACAATTAATTTGAGAGACTTATGGAGATATCGGAACCCCATAAAAAGGGCGTTCCCCAGAACAGGTTGGGTGGGTGATGTTTTAAAACAGAGCCGAATAGATTTTGTGTTAATGCGGGAAGAGTTAAGTTTTGAGGTGACAGAGATTTATTATAAAAAAGTATTTTTTAGTGACCACTCGGCTTTGGTTCTTAGAATTAGGAACAGCAGAGTTAAGATCGGTTCAGGGGTGTGGATTTTAAACAAACAATCAATACCTGAAAGAAATTGCTTATAAAGAAGGGATTTTAAATGTAATAAAGAATGCTCGGAAGGAACCTGTATTCTTGAAAGAAAGAAGAGTTTGGTGGGCCAATTTCAAATATGAGGTAAAAGTTTTTTCGGTACGTTATGGGAAAAAGGGAGCGGCAGCTAACCCGCGTCGAGAAGAGAATATAAACAAAAGGTTTACGGATGTCCGTAAGCAGTTGACGGAGGGGATAAGGGAGCTGAGACGAAGTTCCGGGTGCTAAAGGAAGAGTGGGAATTATTGCAAGCTGAAAAATGCAAGGGGGCCATTCTCCATGCAAAGGCTAAGGGTTCATTGGAGGGCGAAAGATGCACTAGGTATTTTCTAGAGCAAGAGAAGCTGCGACAGAGATTATCGTTAATTGAAGAGTTGAAGGTTGGGGAGAAGATCATTCATGAAAGTGGGGAGATTTTAGAGGCGGCCAGCAGCTTTTATCAAGAATTATATACAAAAGAAGACATTTCTAATTTGGCGATGGAGAAGGTTAGTGCTTTTATTGAGGAGGGTTTAGAGGAGGATGAGAGAAGCATGTGTGACAAAGAAGTAGGATTAGCAGAAATAAAAGTAGCAATAAGTGGAATGAAGGGGGGGAAAAGCCCAGGGTCCGATGGACTAAGTGCAGAATTTTATAAAGAATTTTTCGAGATTTTAAGTCCATTGCTCTTAGTTTTTAAGGAAATTAAAATTGAGGGAAGCCTGGTCCCATCTATAAGGAGAGGAAATAAAAGGGATAGAAGGGATCTGAAGAATTGGAGGCCCATCACATTATTAAATGTGGATTATAAGATCTTGACGAGGGTTATGGCAAATCGTATGAAGGAGGTGTTGCTGCAGATAGTTTTGCCCTCTCAGTCCTATGGAGTCATAGGCCGGGACATCGCAGACTCTGTGGTCTCAATCCGAGATGCGATAGAGCTCATGGAAGAAAGTGGGAGGGAGGCTTATGTATTAAAGAAAGATCAAGAGAAAGCCTTTGATAGGGTCTCTCATGAGTTTTTATTGAAGGTTTTGGAAGCATTTGGTTTCGGGGAACATTTCATTGAGTGGACAAGGATTTTTTATTCAAACCTATTTAGCTGTGTTAAATGTAATGGTTTTTTATCCAAGTATTTTCCGATACTGAGATCAGTGAGACAGGGTTGTCCCCGTCCCCATTGGTGTACACATTGGTAGCAGAACCATTAGGTTACATGATGTGAAAGAAACAAGCTGTAGTTGGGATTGTGGTTCCCAGTTCTGGGCTGGTGTCGGTGATACACCAATATGCAGATGACACAACTTTAACATTGAGAAATGGGGAGTCAGTGAGGAAAGCTATGGATGTAGTGGAGGAATATTGTAGAGCTTCAGGAGCCAGAGTGAATTATAGTAAGTCCCAATGCCTGGTTGCAGGAAGGGGTAGGGGGGAATGGTTGAGGGAAAGGCCCTTTAAGGTGGTGGAGGTTTTGGAAGTTCTGGGGGTGCATATGGGGTGCAAGAAAGACAGGGATGAAGTGAATCGATTAAATTGGGAACCGAAGGTTATGAAAATTAATAAGATTTTGGGAAGATGGGAAAGAAGGTGGTTGAAAGTGCAAGGAAGAGCGACAATGGTGTCTGCTCTCCTGCTATCTAAGCTATGGTACTTATTGACGGTGGAGGATATTCCTGAGTGGGTGGAAAAGTCCATCCGAGAGGCTTGTGTGAGGTTTTTATGGGAAGGGAAACCAGCCTTTGTGGCTTACAATACCATAATTGGACGGAGAAATTAGGGAGGACTCAATTTCCCAGATATTGATTTGAAGAAAAAATCCTTTAGAATCAAATGGGTGAAGAGATTTCTTCAAAAGTCAAATACAAGTTTTTGGAAGAGTTTTGAGCATTTTTTAAAATGAAGTGGGATAGGGGGGAAGGGGATATTTTATATGGAATACAATAATATGTTTTTGAAATCGATTAAACTTCTCCCTCAGTTTTATAAGGGGGTTGTAGAGATTTGGGCCCAATTTTTAAAAAGTGTGCAGTTTATGCCCAAGGGGGCTGAGGAATTTTTAGAACAGCCCTTATTTTTGAACAGGTGGGTCAACATCGAAGGAGAGGTTTTATTTAATCAAGCTTTTATAAAAGCTGGTATTATATGTGTGAAAGATGTATTATACGAGGTAATTCCAGGTTGGTTGCCGGAAGCAATAGTGAGGGACATGGTGTGGGAGGAGGATCAGGAGGTAGAAGGAAAAGCAATAGGAATCATGTATGAGAAGATTGTGAGGGCAATGCCACAGGATTGGATGGAAGAAATAAATGCGGAAATCTCCAAAGGAAGTAAAATGCGTCCTGCTTTTCCAAGCTTTGTACTGGAGAAAGGGGGAGAGTTGGTCCAATTGGACAACTGTAATACTCGAGATTTCTATGAGGTATTCAGAGAATGGAGATTCAAGACACCTGCTGGTCAGGAGTTTTGGCAGAGTATATACCCACAGCTGGACTTCAACAGGATTTGGAAGGGAGTGTGGGTGAATTTAAAATGTCCAGAGTGGATTGAACTGGATTTCAAATTGGCTCATACCCGGATTTTTACCATGACGGTCTTGTGCAAGATTGGACGAGTGGAGGGGACAACTTGCCCAGTGTGTGGGACACAGGATGAGACTCTATCCTATTTACTGGTGTTATGTCCACAGCTAAATGATTTTAAGTGCTATGTTCAACAGTTTTATGAAGTTTTTTTGCTGGGTGAGGACCGAAGAGTGAGAATGGGAATCCCGTGGGACTCAATTTTGAGATGGGGATTGCAGGAGAGTCTGTCCGAGTCCAGCGGAGCGGCAATTAATTTAATGTTCAGTTTGGCTAGATTTGTGATTGTGCAAAGAAGGAATGCTCTGTTTTTTAAGGGGAGGAGAATCAATCTAAAAGAGTATTTTAAATATAAGCTAAAAGATAATATAAGGCTCTGTGGATGTTTTATTCAGAAAGGAATTTAAAGATAGTATTTTACAATCAATTTTTAAAGTACAATCGATTAATATATGTTACAGGAGACAAATTAAACTTCAGGTTTTGATGTAAAAATGTGGTGGCGGAATGGCTGTGCAGAGTGGCGGAATTGATTTGTATCATACAATGAAATGATCACGATGTTGTAAATGTTCTTAATGTTCAATAAAGTATATATTAATAATTTTAAAAAATTTAAAAAGTGGGTAGCACTCTTGCCTCTGAGTCAGAAGTTGTGGGTTCAAGTCCCACTCCAGTGAGGCTTGAGTACAAAAATCTAGACTGATACTCGAGGGAGTACTGCACTGTCAGAGGTACTGTCTTTCGATGAGATGTTAAACTGAGGCCTCATTTGCTCTCTCAGTTGGATGTAAAAGATCCTATGGTACTATTTTGAAGAAGAGCAAGGGAGTTATCCCTGGTGTCCTGGCCAATATTTATCCCTCAATCAGCATAACAAAAAGAGATTATCTGGTCATTATCACATTGCTGTTCATGGGAGCTTGCTGTGCGCAAATTGGCTGCCGCATTTCCTACATTACAACAGTGACTACACTTCAAAAAGTACTACATTGACTGTAAAGCACTTTAGGATGTCCGGTGGTCGTGAAAGATGCTATATAAATGCAAGTCTTTCTTTTTCTTTAAAGTTTTTCCAATTAGTGCTAGCAAATTAAATGAAGTTGAAAGAAAATGAAAGATAGACTTGCATTTATATAGCGCCTTTCACAACCACCGGGCATTCCAAAACGCTTTTTTAAAAAGTTTTTCCAATTACTGCTAGCAAATTAAATGAAATTATTATGATTAAATTCTGGCTATACTAAAGTCACCCCTGAAATAAAACTGCATCTCTTATCTGGCAGCTCAATGGGAAAATGCTGTACTTGGTGTGTGGCTGAAATATGCAGATCAGGAGATTCAATCCCAGGCCTGTGCTGAGTTAGCCAATCTCAGCCAGAATGGCAGTGAGGTGGCTACAATTGGCCGACTATGCTTGAGTTAGTTAGGGATCCTACTGATTAGCAGCTGCTGTTGCTGCTGCAAGTGCACGTGTGTGGACGCTGAGTGAAAACAAGATTGGAGTCAGCTGTTGATGGCCTCCAGGATTGGCACAGACTGTCAATGCTTTGTATCCAGGCTCACACATAAGGAATGGCCACCTGGGCGAAGTGCAAGGTGGCTGTAGCTCCCTGTAAAATAGTACTATAGCCTCAGCTCCTAGCTTTAAGAAAGGAAAGGGGAAGCAAAAAATACGACTGAATTGGGTATATGTTATCAATGACATAATACCAAGATGGCAAATAGCGCTGATGATGTAGTATTTAGGGGAACACAGTTTGTAATGTGAGAATAGCAAAACCTACTGCTGGATACTACCTGCTGTACAAGTAGCATCTTGTTCATAGGCTCTTTGTCTACTCCACAAATACTGATAGACCCTTACAATGTCAGCAAAATCCCCAAGTACTAATCCTATAATAAACCAGTAATGCATAGACAATCATACTGCTGTGATCCAATCAGTAAATACTTCTGTAGTAATCCTTAAATAAATTAGAATTACAGAAGCAATATTTCTGGGGAAGTCTAACGATCGCACATCTTACTATATCCCTCAATTCCTTCCCACCAGAAAAACATCTAATTGTCTCTTTTTCCCATTTATACTGCCTGTTTCAATGGCATTCTCTAGTAATGTATTCCACAAGTTCTTTTTGGCAGCTCTTCTTGCTCCAAAGTTGCTAAATTTTAATTTGCATCCCTTAGTATTTAACCCCTTTGACACGAGGAACAAAATGCAACAACTGTGTCCCTCGTTATCCTTCAAAACGTCAATTAGTTAACTTTTGAAGCTTCTTTTCCAAAAGCAAAAATAAATACAAGCTCCTTAACCATTCCTCATAACTTAAATTTCTGATCAAGTGACACAATGTTTATCTGTGTTCCCATCATTAGCTACTCATTATCTGCAAAAGAAAATGGAGAGGATAATGGGAGAGCAGCAGGTGTTTGTGTTCAAGAGCACGGTCATCATGCCAGAAAGATTAATTTACACGGAAGTAGCTGATCAAGCTGATGAGCTATTGGCTCCCAGTTCCCGTATTCAGCCACTGGATCTGTCACAGACCTGAGAGAATCAGATGCTCACCATGGGTCCTCAATTACTGAGGTTAGTGATACAGGCAGTATGGGCTCACCTGCAGTGTCCCCTCGGCAGCTCTGATCTCAAGTCAAACTGCCGACTCAAAAAATCAATACCTCGGCTGCATGTTTAAAGGCATTCATCATCGGCACAAGTAGAGCTAATTAACAGTGATTAACCAATTATGCAAGTTAGAAAGCTTACATACTTCTCACAGCACATACACTGTCCAGTAATGACAGTCCCTTGTTTCTGCTTCCACATAACATCTGTTCATACCTTTACAGACTGGTTTGGTGTGATTCCAAGAGCCATTCTTCATGCAGCGCAGTGCAGAAGATCTGACTGGTTCCATCCGAAAGCCTGGGTTACACTGATATGTTACTGTCTTATTATAGGTGAAGTCATTTCCCAGATGAACACCATTAGCTAACGCACCTGGGTCACCACAGTCAATAACTGCGGTTGACCACAAGAAAAAGAAAAGCAAAAGTTAACAAATTGCCAGAACATAATTTTCTTTACATATTTAAAGCCTAGAATCCTTGTATTTATTATTCAATAAAAGCATAAACATAGCACTGTAATTTTGGAAAATTATAATTTCATGATCTTTTTATGCTTGTAGTTTAAAATCACTCTTCCCAAGTTGATTGCTGCCCCAGTACTCTTTAAATTGTTTTTATTATTGTTGAATTACCTGCTGCAGCTTATCATTTTTATATGAAAGAGATGATAGTAATGAGAAACACCTACAGTGTGCAGGCAAATTTCCCCATTTACCTCGCAAGCCTAGCACCCTATAGAGGGCTTTAATAGGCCAAAAATTGTTGCTTCGCACCATCTTTTCTGTTTGTTGTCTGGGGTCTTTGCTGTGAATTAAAATGGTGCTTGGCGTTTAAGAATTAAAGCACAGTACTAAAACTGCATGCTGTGAAATAGTATCTGAAAATCACCGAAGTGCACTCAAGAGATATGAGTCTAAACTAAAATTACCACTTTCAATCTCCAAATAATTAGTAAAATAATCATTCACTGAACAGGCAGCAGCAGGATAAGCTTTGTTTCTCTCATGGGTCACGACTCACTTCAGCTGAAGCAATGGAACATAAAGAGTAACAAGTTACAGTGCAAGTTAGTATGGCTAACTTGGAAACTGATCTGAATCTCACCCATGTCTCCTCTCTAGTCCCTTTGTCCTTACTTATTCTCCATCCATTGCTTTTCCTTATATATTCTCTATATTATTATTTCTCTCTATTTGTCAGGGTTGTTCAGAATTGAGCAGTTCTCATTTTTTGTCAGTGCTGTGATTCATTTCTGCTGCAGGTTTGCGTGTGTTTTTTTTCATTCGAAGCCTATATTAACGGCAACCTTCCTCTTTTGAACGGATTGATAATGGATTCTCAAAGGAGAGAGTGTAAATGATGAGTCCACTCACTTCATTTGGTTGGATTGTTTTCACTGTGAAGAATCACAGTCCCACTTGCTGATGATATAACAAGAACCTTAACTCATTGCATTTTCAGGCTATTCTTCATATTAAAATATGCCAGGACAAACAATGCTACGTGACAATTACTCCCACCAGTATAATCATTGTTCTCCACCTTTGCCTACCATTAGCATTCCAATGGGTGAGTGTTATCTTCTGTTCCTGTTAACTGCAAAACTCTTTTATCAGGATATCACTGCAAATTCTAACTTCTCCTATAGTTTTTAACTACACCTATTGCATCTATTAAAACGATATTACTAAAACACATTGAGAGACTCGAAACCAATTCTCCCGCTCCCAAATAAATTTGATTGAAGCGCTTCAATCAGTTGCTTAGAAGTTATTACAATACTTTTTTAGTTACTTAAGCAATGGAACCTTCAAGAAAATTAAATTTTCATGTTCTGTTTTAAAAATTAAATCAGCATTAGTTTTCTTATTAAATTTGTTTCCTTTTTCAGCATGGACTGTAATCCAAAGCGTATTTTACACTGGAGCTCTGCTTAAAAAGTAACACTCCACAGTACTGTTATATTCTTACAATGGGTGTTTGAGGTGAGAGTTAGTGGTGTTCAGTGTTGGAATAGTCCACTTTCCACATCAGCATCAAACACTCCCAGGTGAGATATACCATAGCAAAATGCAGAGTGAACCTACCTCTACTCTGTCTCAACCACAGGCCTCAAACTTCATCCTCAGAAAAGCATTCCTATTGCATTAGTGTGAACTTTGCCATTTCCCACAAAAACTGTCTGAATGACTTATGAGTGAAATTGCTTGGTGCTGTGGCCTGGTATCAACTGGGAATAGGGCCCCTTATAGTTATCAGAGATTCCCGTTCCATGGGGGCTCGATTCAGATCCAGGTCCAAGGGGTGAAAGGACAGTGTTCTAAAATTATGAAAAGTGTACTTAATAAATGGCTGCTCACCCAACAACCAAGGACAAGCCAATCATTAGAAGGGGGAGGGGAAAACCCACAAATGTAAGTTTTATGGGGTGTGAAAGGATTTATCTGCTACTAAGAGAATTGACACTGGAGTTAAGAGTTCAAGGAGTGAGAAGAATTGGCAATAATTGCAATTATCTCTAAGAGTGTGAGTATTGGGTCAAGTATCATATATTTATAGTGAACGGACAGTAGAGGACACTGAGAAAAGGCAGCAACAAAAGGTGAGTACAATCATTGATGCAAAACCTCAATTAAACCAAGTTCCAAATTGATCATTGAAGGTATTTGCATAATAATTAACTCTATAACCCATAAGCGTCTCTTTTAAATTAGAATGCATCCCGTGTAGTGCCTTGTTGAAACTTTGTTCTCCTGTGTAATGCGCTCCTTGGTCTGTATTAGTCTGTAGCTAACACTAGACATTTGAGTACATTAATAGGTGGGGTGGAAAATTCTTCTTAACACCCTGCTTGTCATTGCAGTTCACCTGCTTGGGCAAAGACAATTACTTATCCATGCATGAATTTCTAGAGTGGGAAGAACGAAAAGAAAATAGCTGTCCGCATCAAAGCTCGCTCTAAGGGACACTAATTAGTCTTCTCCCTCTCTTTCATAGAGTTTCTACTGTAACTATCATGGTGAGATGAACATTTATACCCATAATTGAACAATGTAACATTCATACAGCATTAAACAAAAACACATCAAATTTTTCACACAGTAAAATGCCGCTGGGATTTTTACAATCTCAGAGAAGGAAATTGGAGACATTAGGAAATATCACTTAACAGCAACTGAGCCTGCTTGTATTTGAGTAACATTTCATGAAAATCCTACATCTTTATTTTTCCCCTTAATTTATCTTCATTTTCCCCCTTAATTTACCTTCTCAGAGTTAATGAAAGCCTATGAAATGGCAGAATAATTCAGATGGATTTTGAGAGCACCGTTTTAGTGCAATGTGTGGCAAATAATAAAATCAACTCTGTTGGATCCTACTTTTGACTTCACAGTGGTAAAGGGGCGGTGGGGTTGGTTGAAAACAACACTGAATATTTCACTGCTGTCTTGCGTACTCTACATTGTAATGCTTACCTGTGCAGTCGGGAGCTGATCCAGTCCAGGTTCCATTAGCAGTGCAATGCCGCGTAGTCAGACCAGATGTTTTATAACCTTCCCAGCAGGAATAAGAAATAGAGCTGGAGAATACTATACCATCACTGTAAACTATCTTCCCATTTCCTGGAGTGCCAGGATTTCCACATGATACAGCTACAACAGATGGAAGAAAGGAATTAGCATGACATTGAAAACATTTCAATACACAAACCTATCCTTTGAGCAAAGGTGACCCCAAAGTTTATAAAAGTAAAACATTTTATACCACACCTATGGTGTTAGAAGCAATATATGGACTCAGTGGCAGCCTCCTATTCCTATAGTGCATATGTATTCATGTACTGACCTTTTCCTCTCTATGTTCCAACTCTTCCTTCCAGTCTGCTGCTCCATCTCTGTTATTCCTATTGATTTACATCTTCTGCATCTCGCTCTTTACCTTGCTGGTCTATCCCATTTGAGATCCTTCCTTCTAATCTATCTTTCTCCAGCTCTTTTTTTTTTACAAATATTGGATCAAAAAACTGAAATTCTTATGGTAGATTCAAGATGTTATTGGGGTGAGTAGGGCAAGATTTTCCTCTCTTCTACTCTGTTCCTATTTCACCACAATGGTCTTCTCTACTCATCGTCCAATCCTAGCCATTCTTTTACTAATGATTCCACTCCTCCTTCATTAACATCCTCCAGTTTGTGCGCTCTCAAACTATTGCTCACTTTTTGATCTCCTTTGATGCAGGCAGTGAAATCTGTTTCGTTCAAATCTTCAAAAATAGTTTATTTGGGGGTAATTTTAAACCCAAAAAATGGGTGGCTTTGGGTCGGGAGGGATGTTAAAATTTTAAAAATCGGAAACCCGACCCAACCTGCCTCTAATCCATCCACTTCCGGTTTTAATGGAGGCGGGACTGGGGGTAGACAACCAACCTGCTCCCAGGAAGCGGGTTGACAATTTAAAAATTATATTGAGGCTGTGTCCCTCATATTTAATCTATCTTCCAGGTTTAACCCTGGCCAGCCGAGTTTCCTGGACCTCGGGAAACCTGACAGCTAAAGGGTGGCGAAGACTGCATTGTGGAAAAGGTAAGTGCCTATACAGCACTGCTGTGGGCCAGGAGGAGCAGGAGTGCTTCCTCCCGGGAGGAGCAGGAGTGCTTCCTCCTGGCCCAACAAGCTTACCTGCTTCCCTGCCCGCCATTGGACCGCACCCCCCCTCCCCCCCAGCGATCGGACCTCCCCGGGATCGATCACCCCACCCCTCCCTCCCCCCAGGATCGGCCTTTGCCTTGCTATTTCCTCTAATCTAATCCCAATAGAATTTCCTCTATTGCTAAAACAGTCTCCAAGCAGTTACAATTACCTCTTTTATGCCACAATTTTATGTTTCCTTCAATAGTTCTGAAGGGTAAATTCAGTAAAGCTGCACACCTGAAGCAGAGCCTGGCTAGACGGGAGCATGGGTCAAAGAATTAGAACTATGCCAGTAGAAGTCTAGTTCTAACTCATCAGACTGTGCAACCTTGCTGACTTTGCCCTTGAATTTCTGCAAAAAACAGATTCGTCCAAGACTGCCTTTTCCTCCCACATCTAGGGAGGCTCTTCTAACATCGCTCACACATGTCTGCATAGGATACAGGAAAAAAAGATGGTCTCTCAGTCTGTTATCAATAATTGTCCAGTGCTTCCCTGAAATTTCTTGTTCTTTCTAAGCTTCAAATATGTCGTTTTATACAATCTGGTGTGTATGTACCTTTAAGGGAATAACTGGTCTCAGACTGCAGTACCGGCAGTGACCACCCCTGTATAAAAGGCCCTAGCAGGCTTCTGTAGTTTCAGTTTTCAGGTTGTCTCCATTCAGTAAAGACTTGTTATAATCAACTCCTGCAGTCCGTGTCTCAATTATACACGGACATAATACTGGCGACGAGTAAGAAACGAACGTACCTGCAACTCGGCAGCACCTCAGACGACGTTATTGAAGGTCGAAGTCAGGGGAAAGTAAAAAAAAAAATAATCCAAAGAAACTCGAGAAACGGGCGTCGACCGTGGGCAACCGCCCTCCAAATCATCGACTTGAAAAGTGCAGGAGAGACTGTCGGGAGCCAGGCTTGGTTCTCCAGTCTGTGGTTTCCCAGCTAATCGGGCTGGTGGCAGGTAGTGCACTGATCCTTCCTGGGCTGCGGCGGGCTAGAGCTCGATCGGGTGGCTCTGCAACGGGGCCGGGTAGCGAGTCGGGAAGCAAAGAGAGAGAGAGAGGGTGGAGCACGCAGGGCGCGGCCGATGCTTCAAAGCCGGGCAGCGTTCGGACCTAAGAAGAGGGAGGGAAGTGTCCCAGAGGTCCGTTCCACGACGGGAACGGTTCTTCAATTAACGGAGCAAATATTGAAGCGCGATAGAAAAATAAAAATACCGCGGAGAGCGGCGTTGGCAGCAGCGATCGGGGAGGCGCGAAGACCATAGGGCGTCGCCATTACAGGATAGTAAAATAAATATAATCGCCAGCAACAGCTTTGGCAGCAGCGGCAGCGGCGGGAAAGCGCGGGAGGCGCCATCTTAACTCGGCGGGGGAGAAGGAAAAGCGCGGGAGGCGCCATTTTGATCCGTCGGGGACGAAGGCAAAGCGCGGGAGGCACCATCTTAGATTTTCAAGATGCCAAAGACTGGCGATATCACTGCCTTCGATAATGCAATAGAAGACTGGACCACGTATGTGGAAAGAGTGAAGGTATATTGCGAGGCAAACGAAATAGCCGATGAGAAAAAGGCATCGGTATTGCTAAATTTAATGGGTGCAAAAGCGTACGGCCTATTGCGGGATCTGATTACTCCAGCCAAACCGAAGGCGAAGAGTTTTAATGAAATTGTTGCTATCCTACAGGAACACCTAAATCCTACACCGCTGCTGATAGCAGAAAGATTTAAATTCCACAGGAGAAATCAGCATAAAAATGAGAGCAATGCTGATTACCTTACGGAACTACGCAAGCTATCAAAGCACTGCCAGTTCGGAGCAGGACTGGCAGATACCTTACGGAACAAATTTGTCTGTGGACTCCTGAGTGAAGGAACCCAGAAGAGGTTACTCTCAGAGAAAGAGCTGACGCTAGATAAGGCTTTCAGCATGGCAGTATCGTACGAAGCAGCAGCAAGGGGAGCTGCGGAAATACAACAAAAGCCACAGGAATACGGCACCCACGAAATGACACGGGGATTTGCAAAATGTTATCGCTGCGGCAGAACAAACCATGACCAGAAGGACTGCTGGTCCAAGGACAAAATATGCAGGCAATGCGGAAAGATGGGACACATTGCACGAGTTTGCAGGTCTGGGAAGAAGACCAACGACAACAAAAAGGCTACTAAGGAACCATACAGGAAAGTACAAAAGATGACGGACAGTAGTTCCGAAGACCAGATGAGCGGTAGTGAATCTGGGAACAAGAGACTAAGCTGTCGCAAACTTCACAACGTAATCGCAAAAGAGGATCACCGAACCATTTGGGTCACCCTCACGATAGCAGGGTCCCAAGTCAAAATGGAATTGGATACAGGATCAGCTCTAACCGTCATGAATTGATGAGACTACGAGCGGCTATTCTCACACATACCCTTGAGAGAGACATCCATTGTCTTGAGGACGTATACGGGGCAAAAAATATACCCCAGAGGAAAAATAAGGGTGCCTGTCGAATACAATGGCAAGAAAATACAGAAATTGTATCTCTACATTCTGCAAGATGGTGGACCAACATTATTGGGACGTGAATGGATCAGAAAGATAAGTTTAGACTGGCACACCATTCAGGCACTGACGGTGGCTGGTAAAAAGGATGATGACGTCACTCCTGGACAATTGTCAACAATCTTAGCTGACGCCAAAGAGGTATTTCAACAAGAACTGGGCACTCTTAAAGGCGTAACCGCCTCGATAAAAATAGAGGAGAATGCAATTCCCAAGTTTTTCAAAGCAAAACCGAAGTACCAATTGCATCTACCGCAGAATCGGTGATATTGGAAGCAGATGAACCAAACAACGACATTGATCCCGACTCAACCTTGCCAGAAGAAACTGATATTCCAAAGAGGCATTATCCAGACAGAATCAGGAAGCCTCCTCAAAGACTGAACTTATAATTGCTTAACTTCAACCAATGTATCTAGCAACTGTAATTGTAATTGTAATTAGTTATTATTTAGTTGTTAAATGAATGTTATGTACTGTTTATCTAAAAGGGGAGGAATTGTTGTGTATGTACCTTTAAGGGAATAACTGGTCTCAGACTGCAGTACCGGCAGTGACCACCCCTGTATAAAAGGCCCTAGCAGGCTTCTGTAGTTTCAGTTTCCAGGTTGTCTCCATTCAGTTAAGACTTGTTATAATCAACTCCTGTAGTCCGTGTCTCAATTATACACGGACATAATACAATCGTCCTGCTTCCTTGTTTCGTTGAGGTCTACACTGACTCCCCATTCTACTGGTTGACTCATTCGGTCATATTATCTCAAAACTGTAGAATTTTTCCCCGCCTCAGTCTTTCTTACCTGCTGCAGCCTTCAGCCTTTTAGAAGTCAAGATTAATAATGCTGAACCACTACTTCCTCAATCACCTTATTTATTCCTTTACTAATGTTGGTGGTATTCTTTACTGTGGTCCTTCTTCTCGGTTTTTTAATTCTTGAAAAAAAAACTTACCTTCACAAATTGGTTGAATCCCTGACCAGGACCCATTTGGTTTGCAGGATCGTTCTGAAGATCCTCGGAGAGTATAACCAACTTCGCAGTTAAAGCGCAGAAGACTTTTTATCTTGAACTCATCGCCTAGTCTTGAACCATGAGATGGGATGCCAGGATCACCACACAAGCCAGCAGTGTCTCCTACAGAACACACACACACACAAAGTCCAATCCAACAGCATTAGTCTTGCTAACATTTTTATATCTCGTTCTAATCAAGAAAATGCCAACTTATTGTGCCATGTTTAGACAATGCTTTCGAGTTGGCATAGTGTTAAATCATTTACTGAAAGTCAATTTTAGCAGCTATTTCAAATGCAGTCGTATACAACAGTGTTTAGACTCTTTGCAGAATTCAGGCAGAAATGTTAACCCATTTGCACTATGCTAAGTAGCACACAAGATTGTCAGTTTGTGTTAGATCATTTGTAATAGTTGGACAATTTTTAAGAAAAAGCAAAAACCAAACTCCCAGCATTCACCAGAAAATATCAGACATGACATTAATTTTCTCTGTACAAAATATTATGCAATTCATGTCAGACACGGAAGATTTCCTCTGCTATGTGCAATGAAATCATAAATCCATTGATAAAGGTTGCTTTCATAATTTTGCCACATATAAACAAAGGAAATATTCTGCCCATGATTTCCATGTCACAGAAAGAGAAATGCAGCTAATGCATAATATGAGGCTGTGTAGAGCAATGAAATTAGTTGAACATTAATTTATTCACCACTGAAGAGCTCATATTTTTGAAGCAGCTCCCAGATGGTTTATTACATGTCTCCCAAAATATGCCAAGTAAAATCACTTTGAAGGTGTGCATTTCTATACATAAAAAATTGACTGCACGATAGTTATATACAGAAGCAAAAATTACGAGATCAATATGGGGGAGAGCAGCAGACATATAAAATCCCCAATCGTTACGGCAAGGTTTTCTTTTTTCTATTAAAAATGAAAATCAGGGAGATACTATTTTCAAACATCTCCATCTGTCACACATTGAATTTAATCCAGGCTGGGATGTCAAGGGAAATATTAAAAAACCTAAAGAGGTCATATTTTCTCCTCAAAAGGACATTGTGTGGCATGTTCCACTGTGCAGTGCTTCCGAAACCAGATCAATAACAAGATGCACAATCAATTTTAAAGTATTACAATCAACATTTTGTAAAGAATCTCAGCAACGTATTAAAAGCTAATGATGTGGGCAAAAATTAAAACTTGAAAAATTGTCTTTGTTTCATCTAATGGCCTGTGATTGGTAAACAGTGCTGCAATTGAATGTTTGCACTGGCTACCTCTCACTTCTCTCTTCCATAAACTTTGACCTTTTGCCTTTTTAGGATGGTGCCGGCTAAAGCTTCTTGATTATGCATGTTGCCAAAGGAAACAGTGTATTGTGGGAGAGTCTACTGAGTGGCAGTGCATGACCATTCTTGCCAGAATCTCTGGGGGGAATTTTCCGGAGGGTCAGCGGGCGTGATCGGCGGCGGGTCAGGTGGGAAATTTGGTTTTTTTTGACAGTGAATCAGGACTCCGCTGTCAACCCGCCGCCATGCGCTTTTCCCAAATGTCAGGTCTGTCAGGGCTGAGCAGACCCGACAGGCAGCGGCGAGGGAGGCAATTAAGGTCATTATGACCTTGTTAACAGAGCATTAAGATCTATTTTTAGCTGACCTACAGAGTTTACCAGGTCACCCATGGGGTGGATGTTGCTCCAGGATCATATCAGGTAAGCAGGGCGGGAGTTGTATGACCATGGAATCATCTAATTAATTGACAGCTGCATATGTGCTATAAAAGCTCCCATCTCACAGCTGTTCACTTTCCAAGCTCAGAAGCTGTTGCTTACTGCATTTGGAAGACAGATGGGAGCAAACTATCTATCCAGTGTCACCTCATTGGAACAACCACCCTCACCATTGATAGATCGCTTCTGTCATCTCAAGTTCACCTGCCATCTATTACATCAGAATGGGTACAGTTTATACTGTCTCACATTGGCCCTCAGAATCTGACCACGATCAGCCCCAACACCAGCAGCACCAGGAGTACCAACAACAATAACCAACCTTCTCCACCAACAACTGATGCTGCACAGGACACAGGGCATCAGCACTCGACAACATTGCTGCCCGGGAGGCCAAGGATGGCATCACCATGGCCAGATTTACTTCACTTGATGCTGTACATCCATATGGCTGCCACATGATGCGCCAGGTTGGCACCACCCCACACCAACACCATAAAGCATCCCTACAATGCCCAAGCCATTCCTTTCACACTCATCACCTTTGCGGGGGGTACCGTTATGTCTCACCATTTACTGCAACTCACTAAGCCAATCCCAAAGGTGCACACAGATCTGTTCTAGAACGCAAAGTGTTGAAAATAAAGGTTTCAATGTTTGACACCACATTAACAGAAACTTTACATGCACATTGCATAAAACACCCAAATGCCTACCCTTGTGTGTTGTTAGTTGGTATGATTGGACTAGGATGAGGGTGAGTGTGAGGGGTGGCTAGTGAGATGGGGAAGTGATAATGTAGATCGAGAGGGATGGGTGGAGGTGCAAGGTAAGTTGGTGTGAGTAAGGATGTGCAGGAGTAGGGTAGGGAAGGCAGAGTGATGGGGATGTGATGAGTGGCACAGCATGATGAGGTTGAGTGTGGTTTTATACTAACATTTTGTGATCTACTGAGATCATTGAAAGGTTTGCGCCACTGCAGCCTGGTCCTCCTGACGACATCCCTGCTTGTGTCCTCCTGTGCAATGTGCAACCAGGCAGCGTTGGTCTCCTGGGGAGGTCTCATCCGCCCATTGGAAGGGAAGAGAACCTCCCTGTGTGCTGTGACTCCCTCCAAAAGCATATGGAGGGACTCATGCGCAGGCATATACAGACCATTAACTTTTAATTTTGGTATATACAGGAAACTTTGTGATATCCGGCACCGACGGGACCGAGCTGTTGCCGTCCCATCAAAACCGCCGGACAAACCAGCGCTAATGTTGAAACATACCGTATCTGGCAACAAACCCTGTTGTTTAGCAACAGCTTCTAAACAGTCAGCTGTACATTGCAAGTGTCTCTGTAGCTTAGCAACAGCTTCTGCGAGGCCTTGCAGAGCCTGACTGGTGAAAGAAAAGCAACGAAAAGAAAAAAAACCTAACGAAACGGCTCTGATTTTTGCCGGTGGATTGAGCATTCCGGACAGTTAACCTCTGGATAAACCAAAGTTTCCTGTATTAAAATATACTTTGCCAGGCCACAAGGTTTTGCGAAGTGAAATAAAGTTGCAACAGACGGTCTTTCACTGATAAGCGGACATGGAATGTGCTTTGATGTGCTTTACTAAAAGGCAGCAAACATTTGGGAGCAAATGTACTTGCAAAAGGGACTGTTGTATTTGCAAGCTGCTTTGTGATGGAGATAAGTCAAGAGCTGTGTTTCGGATAAGCAGATACGGTGACTGCAGGGGGTAGTCATAGACAACAGAGATAAACAAACCCCCTTAAATTTTCAGACATCGTGTCTACAACAAAATTCGGCTACAAATTTGTAGAACGATTTTTGGTGGCTAAAGGGGAGGAGTCAAACCTTTGAAGTTTTGAAATGCAGGATACGACGTAGCACATGAAATGTGACCAAATAGTTTTCTGCCACTTTTGTAAACTTTTATGAGTGAATAAACAATTTTGGTCTTTGATAAATGCAACTAATGGATAGCCAGACAGGATGTGTGAGTGTGAAAGTTTGACAGCTCAAACAACTCATGTCGAACATTAAAGGAACATTTCACCATCTCTGAATGATTGATTTACTGAAAAAGGCAAGGAAAACTGTATAAAAACTAATGACGATAAATATCAGCACTGCGGTTGGAAGGAGGGGCATGGCTAATCATCTCAACTCAAAGAGCTGCAGTTGAAAGGCGAAGAGCTGCAGTCGAAAGGTGAAGAGCTGCAGCCGAAAGGACATGGCCTACAATCAACGCTGGACTGATCATCTGTGGGTGGCTGTATGTATGATTTTCTGTAACATTATTGGTGGACTGCTCGAATAATGGCTGGGGTTTTGAATCTGTCTTAGGAATAATAAAAGGTTAAAGGCAGAACTCGTGTGTCTGGTGTAATTTCTTATAAGTCTCAAGTCCGAACGCTATTACCTGTTGGACGGGGCGAGGGGGAATTCCGCAAGTCCGACACATTGGAGAGCCTGGGTGCAGCCGTGCACCTCTGTGCAGTGCTTGTTAGTTTTTGCAGCACCTCAATGTGGTAGAACACTGACAGCATAAATGTCAAAATTAATTTGCGCATGGTCCCTTTAAGGAAACCGGTTGATAACACGACATCAAATGATGTCATCAGCCCCGCTTCCTTCAATTGGCCGGCAAACGTGCTGGGTGGGCTTAACCAGCCCAATCAGGGGAAAATCATTTTGGACAGTGGGCTGGAGCTGACAGCGAGGCCAGGACCTGCCACTGACATCGCCCGCCACGGACCCGCCGATGTTGGTAAAATCCAGCCCTCTGTGTTTGCAACAAATTACATAACCATGCTGAGGTCTCATACACACTGCATGCTGCCTGCAGTAGCTCATACATAAATAAGAGGAGTTTTGTCATGCTGCTGTAGATTGTTAAAGGGCTGAAGCAGTGATTTCAAGGGCTGCATTACTGATTTAGTAGGAAACATTGTGCAGTGAAGGCCCAAGTGGCTAAAAATGTAGCACTCAAGAAGACACACTCCAAGGCGCATGCATGCAGCAATTCTGATATTGTAACATGATGTTGGTCAAAAGAAGACAACCCTGTTTTCACCTGCTCTTGAGGAAAACAGTTCACAATCTCTGGCAGGGGTTATCAAGAAGGCCAAAGCTATCTCAAACTCCCAGAGGCATGATCCAAATTTTAAAAATACCAGATTTGAAGAAAGATACCAAGCTAAAACTACTAGACAGCTTCTTATGTAAAAAATAGATAATCCAAGTATGTACGCTACAAAATCGGGCCAATTTTAACTGACTGAAATCAGTGTTAATGGGGCGGTTATGGTATCCAAATGGAGTCGGTAGACTTACCATTCCATTAACACTGCTGCTCCAGCCACCACCAATTTTACAGGGGCCCTCCACTGAGTGCCCGGCTATTTCTGGTGGTAAGCCCTTTTTAATATACTATTTTAGGACAGAAATTGTATAAGTGTGCACTGTGCACCAGTTTTACTGGCAGTACAACTGAAAAGGCTCCGAAAAGATAAGTTTTTAATTATTTTTGTGGGGCCAGGAACATCCTTGCTCATGTGGGTTCCTGTAACAATCCAATATTGCGCCGAGTATCATGTTTTCACTCCCAATTCACCATTTAAAAATTTCCCAGTCTATCCTTGATAAATTGAAGTCACCTATTACTGCATCTGTTCCTCTACACCCTTCTCTTACATTGAGTTCTTGGTCCAATCACTCAACCTAACCTGGTGATATATAGCAGATCATTCTTGATCCAGGTCTTGGCGATATGTATCGTACCATAGCCTCCTTCTCCATCAATAACTTCCAGGTCGCCCTTTTATGTATTGTGGTTGATGTTGTGTATATGGACTGGCAAAAGGCATTTGATAAAGTACCACATAATGGACTTGTTAACAAAATTGAAGCTCACGGGATTACTGTTGGGACCAAGTATATATTTTTCATATATATTAATGACCTGGACTTGGGTATACAGGGCATAATTTCAAAGTTTGCAGATGACACAAAACTTGGAAATGTAGAAAATATGAGGAGGATAGTAACAGACTTCAGGAGGTCATAGACAGTCTGGTGAAATGGGCCGACATATGAAATTTAACGCCGAGAAATGTGAAGTGATTCATTTTAGTAATAACAATGAGGAGAGGCAATATAAAGTAAATGGTACAATTTAAAATGGGGTGCAGGAACCAAGAGACCTGGGGGTGTACGTACACAAGTCTTTCAAGGTGGCAGGGTAAGCTGAGAAGGCTGTTAAAAAGGCATATTGGTTGTATAGAGCACAAAAGCAAGGATGTTATGCTAAACCTATATAAAACACATGTTAGGCCCCAGCTGGAGTATTGTGGCCAATCCTGGACACCACACTTTACAAAGGATGTCAAGGCCAATAAAAGAGGGTGCAGAGGAGATTTACTAGAATGGTGCCAGGGATGAAAGACTTCAGTTATGTAGAGAGACTAGAGAAACTGGGGTTGTTCTCCTTAGAGCAGAGAAGGTTCAAGGGAGAATCGATAGAGATGTCCAAAATCATGAAGGGTTTTAATAGAGTAAATAAGGAGAAACTGTTTCCAGCGGCAGAAAGACGAGTAACCACAGGACACAGATTTAAGGTAATTGGCAAAAGGAACCAGAGGTGACACGAGAAAAATATCTTTACGCAGCGAGTTGTTATGATCTAGAGCGCACTACCTGAAAGGGTGGTGGAAGCAGATTCAAAGCGGAATTGGATAAGTCCTTGAAAAGGAAAAAATTGCTGGGCTATGGGGAAACAGCAGGGGAGTGGGACTAGTTCGCTAGCTCTTTCAAAGAGCCGGCACAGGCACAATGGACCAAATGGCCTCCTTTTGTGCTGTAACATTCTATGATTCTATTCATGAGACTCCCAATATTCATAAAAGAGAACTCTGAGATATCAATTTCCCCCACTCCCTAGACTGATGTGTTTGTTTATTTTGTAATTACTTCCCCATGTGATCACATCCTTATACTCGCACACTTACCTGTATCAGTGTCCATATTTGAAAAGTCACCTACTAGCCGTACCTCTGTATCAAAATATGTAGCTTTTATATTTTTTCTACCTCCATCACTCTATTTTCCTCCCTTCTAGGTTTGCTGTGTTTTCCCCTCCCATCTGTCTTACTCGTTAACAACAAGGTGAAGCTCTAAGTAAGGGTAAAAGTCTCACAAATTGACCCCATTTGGATGTGCAACTAAGTTTTGACAATCATTATGGGCAGGAGAGAGGATTGTGCGTATGGATTAGTGACCTGATACGTTTAGATAGCTAGTGCTTTTCAGCCTCAAAAATACATATTACAGAAGGGGCCTTATGGGGCTATATAATAAACTTAAAGGAATAGAAAGTGAAAACCTGGAACAATACTTACAGATATGTCAAGGTAGTCGGATAATTGGGCGCAGGTTGTGAAGGGCACATTTAGGAAAGCTGCCAAGAAGCTTTTATTTACACACAAGACAGCTGGAATGAGTTGTCAAAGAGGGTGGTTAAAACCAGGGCATTGGACTTAGAATCACAGAATCCTTCAGTCCTCTGGCACCATTCCCACATCGAAGGAGGATTGGCCAAAACTCCACAATTTCCACCCATACTTCCCTCAGCAATCGAGGATGCATCCCATCCGGACTGGGTGGCTTTTCTGCTTTGAGTGCTACCAACCTGTTTAGTACCTCCTCTTTATTTATTTTTATTCTATCTAATTTATCTAACCCTTCCTCCTTTACTGTGACATTGGCAGCATCCTTTTTTTTAGTGCAGACAGATGCAAAGCACTCATTTAGTATCTCAGCCGTGCCCTCTGCTTCCACAAGAGATCTCCTTTTTGGCCCCCATTTGGCCCACCCTTCATTTGACTACCCTTTTACTAGTTATATGTTTATAAAAGGTTTTTAGGTTTTCTTTTATGTTACCCACTAATCTATTCTCATACACTCTCTTTGCTCCTCTTATTTCCTTCTTCAGTTCTCCCCTGTACTTTTTTGTATTCAGCTTGGTTCTCTACAGAATTATGCATCCAACATTTATCAAAAGCCCTCTTTTTCTGATTCATTTTAATCTCAAAGCGGGGAATTTTTCAGGGGGGTCAGCGGGTGCGTTCGGTGGCGGGTCAGGTGGGAAAATGTTTTTATTTTGACAGCGGGTCGGTACTCCGCTGTCAACCCGCCACACCCAGATGTCGGGTCTGTCAGCACTGAACAGACCCGATACGCAGCAGCAGGGTAGGCAATTCAGGTCATTATGACCTTGTTAACAGCCCATTAAGAAGTACTTTGAGCTCACCTTTACATTTTACGAGGTTGCCCACGGGGTCCACATTGCTCGGGGATCACGTCAGGTAAGGAGGTCGGGAATTGTATGACCATGGGATCATCACATTACTTGACAGCTGAAAATGTGCTATAAAAGCTCCCATCTCACATCTGTTCACTTACCAACCTTAGAAGCTGTTGCTTACTGCATTTGCAAGACAGCTTGAGCTTTATGCAAGTAACAAATGTTTGGAGTAAACTGTTCATCCAGTGTCACCTCATTGGAACAACCTCTCTCACCATTGACAGATCGCTTCTGTCGTCTCAAGTTCACCTGCCATCTATTACATCTGCATCGGTGCCATTGAAACTATCTCACCTCGGTCCTCAAAATCCCACCACGATCAGCCCCAACACCAGCAGCACCAGGCACACCAGCAGCACCAACAACAACACCAACCTTTTCTGCAATCAACTGATGCTGCACATAACAGAGGGCATCAGCACCCAACCACATTGCTGCCCAGGAGGCCAGGGATGGCCTCACCATGGCCAGATTAACTTCACTTGATGCTGTACACCCTGGCTGCCACATGATGCGCTAGGTTGGCACCACCCCACACCAACACCATAAAGCATCCCTACAATTCCCAAGCCATTCCTTTCACACTCATGACCATTGCGGGGGGTACCGTTATGTCTCACCATTCAACTCACTAAGCCACTACCAAAGGTGCACACAGATCTGTCCAAGAATGCAAAGTGTTGGAAATAAAGGTTTCAATGTTTGACATAACATTAACAGAAACTTTACATGAACACTGCATAAAACACCCAAGTGCCTACCCTTATGTGTTGTTAGTTGGTATGATTGCACTAGGATGAGGGTGAGTGTGAGGGGTGGCTAGTGAGATGGGGAAGTGATAAAGTAGATAGAGAGGGATGGGTGGAGGTGGATGGTACGTTGGTGTGAGTAAGGATGTGCAGGAGTAGGGTAGGGAAGGCAGAGTGATGGGAATGTGATGAGTGGCACAGCAGGATGAGTTTGAGTGTGGCTTTTGTTAAGTCTGTGTGTTCTAGTTATTGTTAATAAGAATCACTGCACACAGACCACAATAGTAAATTCAACAGGTCTTTACTAGTCGGAGGTCAGGCTGAACTGCCCAATAAATCATTACACAGCACTTATATACCGGTGTGGTCACCACCGGTATTACAGTATACTGCAGCCAAGATAAAGTAGTGCAACTCTTAAAATAGTTCTCTTCAAGGTGGAACGGTTACATACACCACAATCCTCCCTTTTTAGCTTAACAGTATATATTCCCCATTAAACATAACATAATAACATATATACACAACTTCATGTAAAAACAGTTCACAGATTCAGTCTCTGAGGAGGCCTCCTGATCCGAGACGGTTAACGCCTTTCAGGGGTCTCTGGTTCTCGTTGCTGGGGTGACTCATCTAGTTGATCCCCTATGGATAGGACATCATCATCAGGTATATTCACTTCTGAGGTAGATGCTTCAGGTTCACTAACTTCCTCCACGGTTGTCTCTGTCGTAACCATGGGCTCGACCCTTGTTCTCGATCCCACCAGTTGGTCAGCATGACGTTGCATTACATTTTCACCAACATCTATCGTGTACATCAGGGGTCCTTGTCTGGCCCGAATTGTTCCAGATTGCCATTTCTCGTTTTTATAGTCCCTGGCTACCACCGGTTGTCCTATTTCAAAACTCCGAGTGGGCTTGTTATTGATATGCTGGAACTGTTTGTTTTCGACTTCCCTCCGCACATTTGGTTTTAACAAGTCCAACCTGGACCGCAACCTCCTGTTATAGAACATCATGGCAGGACTTTGGTTTGTTGTTGCATGGGTGGCGTTTCGATATGCCAGCAGGAAATTGTCCACCTTGTGTTGCAGTGGAATCTGATCTTCGCTCATGGCCTTTATTGCCTTTTTGAACGTCTGTACAAACCTCTCGGCCAGCCCATTCGTAGCTGGATGATATGGGGCAGAGGTATAATGTTTCACCCCATTCTTCTTCAGGAATTTCTGGAATTCCTCTGACACGAACTGTGGTCTGTTGTCTGAACATATTTGCTCTGGCAATCCATTTCTTGCAAATATCGTTCTTAGCACCGCGATCGTCTTCTCCGAGATAGTGGTAGTCATTTTAATCACTTCTGGCCATTTAGAATGTGCGTCCACCGCAATTAAAAACATGGAATCCATGAATGGACCAGCAAAGTCAATATGTACACGTTGCCATGGGGTTGAAGGCCATTCCCATGGATGCAGCGGTGCAATTGGAGGTGCATTTTGGACTTTTTGGCACCCTGAGCAGCTTTTCGTCAGATCCTCTATCTGTTGGTCGATACCCGGCCACCACACATAAGCCCTAGCAAGGCTTTTCATCTTGACTCCCCCCAGATGACCTTCATGTAGTTCTTTTAGAACTCTCTCTCTTAACTTAGGAGGGATAATCACCCTTGTTCCATACATCAATGTTCCCTGACAGATGGACAGCTGTTCTCGTCTTGCTGAGAATGCCGGTAACAGTGGATCACCATGGGCTGGCCATCCCTTTACTGTCAATTCGTAGACCCGGGACAGTGCCGGGTCATTCCTAGTCTCCCTTTCAATATTTGCATTGGTGGCAGGTAAACATTCGATGATGGTCGAGTGAAATAACTCCACCGGGTCAACCGTCGGTGCCTCCTCCTCAGTAGGTAGTGGCAGGCGCGACAGCCCATCAGCATTACCATGCTGCTTTGTACCTTTGAATTCTATCTGATATTGATGTGCCCCTAGGAAAAGGGACCATCTCTGGAGCCTCTGTGCTGTCATCACCGAAACACCCTTCTTAGGGTTAAAAATGGATACCAACGGCTGGTGGTCTGTCAGCAGTGTAAACTTCTGGCCCTGCAGGTAATGATTAAACTTTTTTACTTCCCACACAAGGCTGAGAGCCTCCCTATCTATCTGAGCATAGTTGCGCTCAGCGGAGGTCAATGATCTGGGTGCAAATGCGACTGGCCTTTCCAAGCCATTTGGCAACTTGTGTGAGAGTACTGCTCCAATACCATAAGGAGAAGCATCACAAGCTAAACGAATAGGTAGCGTTGGGTTGAAGTGAGCCAACACTTCCTCTGAGGTGATCAATGCCTTGCTTTTGCGAAAGGCCTTCTTACAGTCCTCGCTCCACTTCCATGGTACTTCTTTCTGCAAAAGAGCGTTCAGCGGGTGCAGCACCGTGGATAGATTTGGCAGAAACTTATGGTAATAGTTAATCAACCCTAGGAACGACCTCAACTGGGATACATTTTCCGGAGCGGGAGCCTTCACAACAGCTTCGATCTTGTCAGGTGACTTGTGCAGCCCCTCCTGGTCAATGACATGACCACAGTACGAGATCCGTTTCTGAAAGTACTCACATTTCTGGCGATTAACTCGAAGTCCATATTCCTTCAATCTGGTGAGCACCAGTTTCAAATTTGCAAGGTGTTCCTCATCGTCATCTCCTGTAATCAGGATATCGTCCAAGTAACATTGAGTGCTTGGAATTCCCTGTAATACCTGCTCCATGGCCCTCTGCCAAATTGCTGGAGCCGAAGCCACTCCAAAAACCAGTCTATTATATCGATACAAGCCTCTGTGCGTGTTGTTTGTGAGATACTGGCGCGACTCTTCCTCAACTTCCATCTGTAAGTACGCTTGCGCCAGGTCTATCTTGGTGAAGTGTTTCCCGCCAGACAATGAAGCAAAGATATCCTCAATCCGCGGAAGCGGATATTGCACCGTGTGAAGCACCGGATTAACCGTGATCTTGAAGTCTCCACAGATGCGGACCTTCCCCGGTTCCCCTGGCTTGTTACTCGATGAACGCTTCATGACGGGAACAATGGGCGTGGCCCACTCACTCCAGTCCACCTTAGACAGTACTCCTGAACGTTCTAGCCCTTCCAGCTCAGCTTCCACAGCAGGTCGTATCGCATAAGGTACCGGTCTGGCTTTGAAAAATTTTGGGTTTGCATGTTCTGCAATCTTGATTTTTGCCATAATTCCTCTCAGTGTTCCCAGTCCCTGTTGGAACACCTCTTTAGCCTCATCCAATATTCTGGACAATCGTTCAGGTTTGACATCTCTTTTTCCGGAATCTACCGTTATTGCTTTTAGGGAGTGCCAGTCCATATTTATTTTCCTGATCCACTCCCGTCCCAGAAGTGGTGGACCTCCCTCAGGTAGTACATATAAGTCCATTCCTTGGTGTTCTTTGCCCTTGTGTACCACCTTGACTTTTATCTTTCCGATGGGGTATACTCTTTGTCCCGTGTATGTCTGCAATACTATCTCCGTATTCCGTAGGGGAATATGTGTGAATAACCTTTTGTAATCTTGCTTATTCATGACCGTCAACGCCGATCCGATGTCCAATTCCATCTTCACTTGGACTCCTGCTATCTGAAGTGTGACCCAGATAGTTTGTAGGTCAGCTTCCTTACTCACATTGTGAATTCTCAGACTACCCAGTTCCTTGCTGTTGGAGTCTGAATCCGAATTCTGTTCATCCGAACTCTTCTCAGCCACCTTATGTACCTTTCTGCACTTTTCCTGCGGTGACTTTTTGTTGCTGGTCTTCTTTCTTGACCGGCATACTTTAGCTATGTGACCAAGCTTGCCACATTTTCTACATTCCTGATTTTTCAACCAGCATTGGTTCTGATCGTGTGTTGTCTTTCCACAACGATAACATTTCACTGTACCCAAAGCCATTTGATCTACGCTGAGTACCGCTGCCTTCAGCTGCATTTCCGCAGTGCCTCTCGCTGCGGCTTCGTGCGATGCTGCAATAGTGACAGCCTTATCAAGTGTAAGATCATTCTCTTCAAGCAGCCGCTTTTGTGTTCCTTCTTTTGACAATCCACACACGAATTTGTCTCTCAGTGCCTCTGTCAGTCTTTCCCCAAACTGACAGTATTTCGCTAGCTTACGCAGTTCAATTAAATACTCCGCGTTGCTTTCCTCTTTCAGTTGCGTGCTCGCATAAAATTTAAATCGTTCCGCTAACATTAGCGGTGTGGGGTTCAAATGATTTCTCAGGACAGCAACAATATTAGCGAAAGCCTGATCCGCCGGTTTAGCTGGTGATAGAAGATGCTTCAATAGCCCGTATGTCTTCGCACCCATTGAGTTTAGTAAGGTTAGTGCTTTATCTTCATCTGATATTTTATTTGCCTTACAATAAATCTCTATGCGTTCTACATACGTGGCCCAATCTTCAACATCGGGATCGAAATCGTTGATGTTACCACGCTTAGGCATCCTCGCAATCTTCTTGAGAAACAAAAAGAAATTTTTCTTTAACTTTTTTTTTTCAAAATGGCGGTTTCCCGCGCTTGTCTTCTTCCCCCGCCTACGAAAATGGCGGCTTCCCGCGTTTGCCTTTCTCCCCCGCTGGCTGTAATGGCGATTGCCGTATTGCTGTGTTCGCCCTCTCCAGCGGTTCTCAAATCGTGCCTCCCAGCCCCTCTTGCAGTCCGGTCCTTTCCCCCGGCTGCGGCTGAGTTCTCCGCGTTTTTTTTTAAATTTTATCCCGCGCCTCGCGGCCTCGGTAGCTGCCCGGCCTTTTTCCCCGGTCGCGGTCGAGCTCTCTCTCGACGCTGTTGCATCTCCCAGCCCGCTTGCAGCCCAGTCTTTTACACCGGCTGCGTTTGCATTCACCGTGGCTCCCGTGCCTTACGCTGCCCCAGTCTCAGCGCCTCTGGCCCCGACTTCTGTCCGGCTCTTTTCCCCGGCCGTGGTCGAGTTCTCCGCCCTTATATCCTCCGTTTTTCCCTCCCCTACTTCACAGCCAACGTGGCCGACTTGCTGCTCGTCGCTGATCGGCTTACCCACCACCGTGATAGAAGGGATGATCACTGCCTGTTGCTGATGGAAGGCTTCGTGTCAGGATTCTTCCTTGCTCTTCAGACCCGAGTCTTTTCTCAGCAGGATGATGAGGGCGGATGCCTCTTCTCGACGCCCGTTAAACTGCCTTGAATATATCTCTGCCGCAGGGTAAGATCGTCATCGTCGCCACTGTTAAGTCTGTGTGTTCTAGTTATTGTTAATAAGAATCACTGCACACAGACCACAAGAGTAAATTCAACAGGTCTTTACTAGTCGGAGGTCAGGCTGAACTGCCCAATAAATCATTACACAGCACTTATATACCAGTGTGGTCACCACCGGTATTACAGTATACAGCAGCCAAGATAAAGTAGTGCATCTCTTAAAATAGTTCTCTTAAAGGTGGAACGGTTACATACACCACAGCTTTGCAGTAATGTTTCATGATCTACTGAGATCATTGAAAGGTTTGCGCCACTGCAGCCTGGTCCTCCTGACGATATCCCTGCTTGTGTCCTCCTGTGCAATGTGCAACCAGGCTGCGTTGGTCTCCTGGGGAGCTCTCTTCCACCCTTGGAAGGGAAGAAAACCACCCTGCGTGCTGTGACTCCCTCCATAAGCATATGAAGGGAGTCATGGGAGAGCCTGGGCGCAGCCGTGCACCTTTGTGCAGTGCTTGTCAGTGTTTGCAGCACCTCAATGCTTCCTTCAATTGGCTGGCAAACACACTGGGCGGGCTAAATCAGCCCAATCCGGGGAAAATTATTTTGGACAGCGGGATGAAGCCGGCAGCGAGTTCGGGACCCGTCACCGACGTCGCCCGCCATGGACCCACCGAGGTAGGGGAAATCATGGCCTATATCTTTAGTCATCCTATAGTATATATCCAGCACAGCAGCATGCTTGATCCTCTATTGTTCCTTATTTCTATCCAAATAGATTCTGTCTTTGAATAGTATCAGTATCTTTGTATCTTTGTAACAGTATCTTTGATCAATACTGCCACCCACTCCTTTTTTTCCATCCTTATCTTTCCTGAATACATTGTAGTCAGGAATACTAAGGTCCATTCATCCCCTTGTCTGAGCCACGTCTCCATTATTGCCACTATATCAAAATCCCATGTGGCTACAGGTGCCTGCAGTCCACCAACTTATTTACCATGCTCCGTGCATTTACGCACATGCATTCTATACCCACCTTAGACTGCCTCGCGTTTCCCCCTGTCTGATCCCTCCTATTTCTGAACTATTCTTTATTCTAATGCTGTTTGTCTCTCCTAGTCCTCTGTGCACCTTGTACCTCCTCTCTAATGCTTCAACCTGGTGCCTCTCCCCCTGCCAAACAAATTGTTTAAGAAACAATTAAATGCTGTACTGGGGAGGTGCTAACCCTGGTATTCTGAAAGCATGATAAGAAATGGGCGAAAGGGCTTTTTTCATCTGAACCTATCTTGGGAATTGAACACTAATAATTCAAGGGAGATTTACTTGGAACTGAAATTACTTACCAATTATGTACAAAACTTATGGAAATGACAACTGTGTGTTGAATGTTTATGTACTAGATTTGTTTTAATGACCTTGATGTTTTGCGGAGCATAAAATTACCTGAAGAATTGCATTGGGGTACCAAAGGGCATGCTTACAGCTTTCCCATGCTCCAGCAACCCTGCTAATAGGTTTATCAGATGGTTGTTAATTCTGTATCTGAACTTCTGCATTCAAAACACAAGGTTCTACAAAATGATACCATCTGGGAGACATTTCTGTGGCCAGAAGAAGCTACTTTGTTCCTTTAAGTCAAGCATATTAATTTATTAATCTGCTGTACCTTTGATTCATTCACATGAACACTGCAATTATTCCACTCGTGTGAAGGTAAATATTGGCTATTAGTTTGGAAAGTCACAGGGTACCTGAGCAGAACGAGCAAAGCTAGAGTCCCATCATCTCCCTGTCCTTTTAGTTGTGCCTGTTACATAGACCAGAAAGAACGGAGGACTCTGGGAGGAAACAGAAGAGTTTCACATCTTCGGAAAAAAAAATTCACTACTTTCATAGGACGAGCAGAACTATTAAGACAGCTTAAAAACATCTCATAAAGTTATATTTGTCATTTTATCAAAGCAGTTTTTATGAGTCGATGAACAGGTCAAGCAAATGAGGATTTTAATGGGAATCAGGACCATCACAGATGGCTACTCTATTCTAACTTCCATCCAGTTATTTTGATTATTTTGCACCATTAAGCACAAAGGTTATATGCACCTGGTACATAATAAGGCAGAAAATAACTAAGTGACTTCTAAGTTTGTTAAAAATAAAAAGTAATTCACCTTAAGTGATTGGAATTTATCCATTATAATATTATGTTATTTCTTTTATGATTCATATACATTCTGATGTAAGTCAGATTATTATTTAAGTACATCTTGTAGCTGAAAACATTCGAAGCAGATTGGGGAATCATTGAGATTGTGCTTGTCTCGGGTCTCTCCTTTAGTAACTAAGTCGGGTTTGCGATAGAAGTAATGGTGAGGCTAACAGTGCTCACCGTTATTAAAGTGTAAATTAGAAAGCAACTGCCAGTGACCACACATGCACAGTTAAATGCATAAATCAGGAAGTTGCTGTCCGAGATGCCCTGCTCCTCCAAAAGCTGCGCGAGAATGGTATCTTGCTGAGAGACTCGCCATTGAAATACATGGAAAGGCATGAAGTTGCTGCACTTACCGGATATATACATATTAAATTTGCCAGAGAAGGTCAGGGCTTGTCCATTCCAGTGTAAGTACATTTTTAACGGTGTGGTAAGTCTTCATTACAGCCAAATAACCTCTCTGGCACTGAAAATTAACTTATTCCTTTAGATTTTAATTATTGTTGGAGATTTTAAAATCTTTTAAAAATTAAATACATTTTATCTATCTCTCTTAATTCCATCTTTATTTCACTTTCTGTACCCGATTTGACATTGAATTAAATATTCTAACTGACACTTCCTGGTTCAAACTCTGCGCTGCTCATTAATGCTTCTTCAATCTGATTGGTTAAGGAGATACACAGGTGCTTGCCCTGTTCACACAGGTCCCAGATCCCCTGTAGAGGGCGCCACACTGTTTTGGCTCTCTAATTTCCAGTAATTTCCAGTGCAAAATCCCATAGAAGGTTTGTGGGCAAGTGCTGGTGCTGTTCATTCACCGCTGACTGCAAAATACTGCTCATTAAGGTTCATGAAGAGACAGAATCTACTGTCAGGCAAGTTGCTATCAGGCTTAAGGGGGCCTAGGCTGTTAGAAAGGAGAGAAAAAGCAAGACTCTGGATGACATTGGCCCAGAAATTCGGGTCCAAATGCGTGAGTACGGTCTGGGTACTCACGCATCTGGCCGGATGAAATGCCGGCGTTCAGGAAACACCGCGCATGCGGGGAACGCCGGCATTTCCAGTCCTCTGAACGAAGGGGTTCAGAGGCACAGCGCGCGCGACTGCACAGGCAGCACGTGCGCAGTGAAATTCCCTTTTTTTTCCAGAGTTGCGCGTGTGTAAAGGCCTCCGGTTTTTACGCGAGGAAAAAACAAGTGTAAGTACTTAGTTTTACAGGTAAGTGGGCTTTTAGTACAATTTAGAATTTTTTTTTCCACAGGTTTGTTATTTTTAAAGAATTTACAGTAAGGTAAGTTTAGTTTTAGCCCCGATTTTTTATAAAAAAATTTTTTTCAAATTTTAAAATGATTGTTTAAAATAGTTTTTCAGAGTTCTTTATGGTTCATTTAAGTAGTGCAATGTTTTTTTTAAATTTTCTTTCAGGTTTAAGTAGTGTTTTGGGGCCAGGAGTTTTCATGAGTTTGACAGCTCTCACTGTCAAACTTATGAATGAACTTTTGCAACCTCCCATTGGTTGCCCTGTGCCCACATGATCCCAGCCGGCTCATCGCACTAAGTACGCCGCTGGGTCACGCACGCACAGCGCGGCAGGACCTCAAGCTGGCCAGTGAGGGGAAATGCATTGCGGGCCAGGATTTAAATGTCAGCGCGCCGGGTAAGTGCTCATTGGGGGCTTGCACGCGCGGCAAGCACCCGACCCGAATTTCTGGGCCATTATCAAGTGGCTTTGCATTGAAGGGGATTATACTCATGTAGGGACTTTAGTGTCTGTGGATTGATTGACTGTTAGCCACATCTCCTCACTGCAGGCTCCCAAGGAATTGTGTAAGGGACCTTTTTCAATCATTTGCAGTGTTTCCCTTAGGGGTCCTCAAATCTCCTGCTGAAGTTACAAAAGTGAGCTGATGGAACCCCCAGTGAAGTTCAGGGCCAAAACTCCAAAATAAAATTAAAATTAAAGAAGTAGTATCTTCTCATTAATACAGATTCATTTTACTGCTCCGTACCTAAAATATTTAAGTACTTTATTTAGTCAATAAGAATGCAAAACACTAAATAAATGCTTACTTAGTATTCACCCCTGTTATTCAATAAAACACAATTTACTTCTGGGATAAAGTGCACATTATTAAGAGGATAGTCAATTGTGTTGTATTCTGTTACTGCTAATTATATTGAAGTGTCCATGCAAATATCAACATGGTGTGTTGAACATCTGTGTTGACAGTAGTGTGAAGCCTGTAGTGTCACCAAAAGTAACAGTGTGAGGTGACAACGAATTTATTAATTGCAGTGTGAGATTCTAGTGTTAGCATGGTACTGAACCAGAGATCGGAAATCCCAGATTTGATTGTTGGTCTGTGCTAAGTTAGTTGATCTTAGCTAGGGCATGAGCTGAGTGCTACAAGTGGCCTCAGTCACCGCTGGCAAAGAAGGGGGAAAAAAATAATCCATTTTCATCGTCCTGATTATTATACAGGAAACTCTCATTTAAACGACACCTAAATATCCGGAATTCTCTATTCACCGGCAAAATTCTCACTCCGAAAACATCACCTCAATAACCGGCAATGTTGCCGAGTCCAAATCTCCCACGGTGGCCGAGTTAGTCAGTGGGGGTAGTTCTCCAAACTGCCACTACTCGGCTTCTTGGCGCTGTCGGAAGTCGGAACACCTCAATACCCCTGTAACAGGAGTCTGACTCTCCTGTGCTGCTGGTAGTTTCTTCTGATCTGCCATTTTACAGGGGTACTGTGTGTCTCCCACGCTGCTGGTAGTCATTGCATTGCATTACCCTCAACTGGCAGTACTGTACTTAATCAAGCATCTTCCACCGTCCATTTAACACAACATTTTGTAGGTGAGTACCCAATTACTAAATACTGCACATTTCTTGATTTTTAAAAAATTTTCTTTGTTAAAAATAGCCTCGGTAGATAAACCCTCTCCGTCATCCGGAATTTTTGATCAACCGGCAACACGCCGGTCCTGTAGTGTAAGTACCTTTAAGAGAGAACTACTTTTACAGCTCCTGTATACTGTAGTACCGGCAGTGACCACACCTGTATATAAGCCTTGAGCATGCCTCTGTACCCCAGTCTTGAGACTACCCTACTCCAGTAAATACCTGTTGATTGTTAAGTTACAGCATCCGTGTGGTTATTGAAAAACATCATACTCTCAGAATCACGGATCTAACAGTGGCGACGACTGTCGATTCGAACCTACCTGCAACTCTGCATTTCCCTTCGAGGATTCGCTCCGGGAGGGCGGTGGAAGAAAGTCGAGGCCAGAAACACGGGCGTCGACCACGAGCAACCGCCCAGTCATCCGGCAGAGAGTGAACATTGCAGGGGAGGCTGTGGAGAGCCGGGCTTGGTTCCCCAGCCATGACGATCAGCAATAGACTGACGACAGGTACAGCGCAGACCCTTCCCGGACAGTGGCGGCTGGAGCCGACTGACGGCGGAGAGAAAGCCGAGCAGCGTCGACGGGGTAAGACAGAGGGTGAAGCGCACAGGGCGCAGCCGGGGGGTTGAAAACCGAGCGGCGTCGAGGAAAAACAAAACGGAGAGAGAGAGGGTAAAGCAACAGCCGGGTTCAGGACGGAGCGGCGGAAACGGGAAAGGCGCACAACAAAAAAAAAAAGAAAAAAGAACGCGCAGCGCACAGCCAGGGCTCAAGGGCTGAACAGTGTCCATGGGGAGAAGAAGGGAGAGCGCGGGAGACGCCATTGAGCCGCAGAGAAGGAAAAGCGCAGGAGATGCCATTTTTAGAAGCCGCAGCGGAGAAGAAGGGCGAGCGTGGGAAGGAAGGAAAGCGCGGGAGACGCCATTTTGTGCCAGCGGAGAAGAAGGGGAAGCACGGGAGATGCCATTTTTGACAGTTAAATCACACCCAGGGATGCAGAAGAGTGGCAGAATCTCTACGTTCGACAATGAAGTCGAAGATTGGGCGACATATGTGGAACGTGTTGAGGTGTACTGCAAGGCGAATGAAGTGCCAGATGCTAGGAAAGCGCTGGTTTTGTTAAATTCCATGGGTGCAAAAACTTATGGGTTACTGCGAAGCCTAATAACCCCAGAGAAGCCTGTGAACAAGAATTTCGAAAGCATAGTAGAAATCCTACAGGACCACTTAAACCCCACACCGCTGCTGATAGCAGAATGATTTAAGTTCCATAAAAGGAACCAACACAAAGACGAAAGCAATGCTGAGTACCTAACGGAACTGCGCAAGCTATCGAAACACTGCCAGTTTGGAACGGGACTAGCAGATACGTTAAGGGACAAGTTTGTGTGTGGGCTGCAAAGTGAAGGAACCCAGAAACGGCTTCTATCAGAAAAGGATCTTACGCTGGACAAGGCTTTCAGTATGGCAGTATCACACGAAGCAGCCGCAAGGGGCGCTGCAGAGATACAACGGAGACCGCAAGAATATGGCACCAATGAAATGTCCCATTGGACAGGGAAGTGCTATCGCTGCGGCAGAACAACACATGACCAGAAGGATTGTTGGTTCAAGGACCAAGTGTGCAGACAGTGTGGAAAAGCAGGACACATAGCAAGAGTCTGCAGGTCTGGGAAGAAAACCAACAGTAAGAAATCTCCACAGGAGAAGTACAAAAAGGTACACCAGGTGATGGACAGTAGTTCAGACGAACAGAAAAGTGACACAGACTCCGGAAGCAAGGAGCTGGGTTGTCTGAAACTACATAAGGTAACCAAAATGGAGGATCACCAGACTATCTGGGTTACACTCAAGATAGACGGAGTCCAAGTGAAAATGGAATTGGACACAGGATCAGCCCTAACAGTCATAAACCAAAGGGACTACAAGCGGCCATTTTCACATATACCCTTGAAAGCTACAGAGATTGTCTTGAAGACGTACACGGGGCAAAAAGTCTACCCCAAAGGAAAAATAAGGGTGAAAGTGATATATAAAGGCCAGGAAATACCTAAAATGGATATACATGTATTGCAAGATGGAGGACCACCACTGCTAGGACGTGAATGGATCCGGAAGATACAATTAGATTGGCATTCCATACAGGCACTGAAGGTTGAGGCCAAAAAGGATGACAACGTCACACCTGGATGACTGTCAAAAATGCTAACTGACGCAAAAGAAGTGTTCCAGGAGGGACTCGGAACACTAAAAGGCATAACAGCAATGATTAAAATAGAGGAAAATGCAAGCCCAAAGTTTCTTAAGGCCAGACCAGTGCCTTATGCGATCAGACCAGCTGTCGAAGCAGAGCTGGAAGGGTTGGAACATTCAGGAGTACTGTCCAAAGTAGACTGGAGCGAGTGGGCTACACCCATCGTTCCTGTAATGAAGAGGTCGTTGAGTAATACGCCTGGGGACCCAAAGAAGGTCCGCATCTGTGGGGATTTTAAGGTGACAGTGAACCCAGTCCTTCACACGGTACAATATCCGCTTCCACGAATTGAGGATATTTTCACCTCGCTATCTGGAGGTAAACGCTTCACCAAAATTGATCTAGCCCAGGCATACTTGCAAATGGAGGAAGAAGAAGCCTCGAAAGAATACCTTACGATTAACACTCATAAAGGTCTCTATCAATACAACCGGCTGGTGTTCGGGGTAGCATCAGCTCCGGCTATTTGGCAAAGGGCGATGGATCAAGTCCTGCAAGGGATTCCAGGGACCCAGTGTTATTTGGACAACATCCTGGTCACGGGGGAAAATGACAGTGATCACCTCGCCAACTTGGAGAAGGTGCTCACCAGATTAAAGGAATATGGGCTACGAGCTAATCGCCACAAGTGCGAGTTTTTTCAGAAGCAGATCTCGTATTGTGGCCACGTCATCGATGAAGAGGGGTTACATAAGTCCCCTGAAAAGATTGAGGCAGTAGTCAAGGCTCCAGCACCGGAAAATGTGTCACAACTGAGGTCGTTCCTCGGGCTGGTAAACTACTACCATAAGTTCTTACCAAATTTGTCCACGGTATTACACCCACTGAACACCCTACTGCAAACAGGGGTACCATGGAAGTGGAATGACGAACGTAGACGAGCTTTCCAGAAGTGTAAAGAATTGATCACATCAAAAGAGGTGTTGGCCCATTTCAACCCAGCACTACCAATTCATTTGGCATGTGATGCATCACCCTATGGTATTGGAGCGGTGCTGTCGCACAAATTCCCAGACGGGTTGGAGAGGCCAGTAGCCTTTGCGTCTCGGTCACTAACCTCAGCCGAGCGCAACTACACCCAGATTGACAGGGAGGCCCTCAGCCTAGTATGGGGAGTAAAAAAATTCAACCACTATCTGCATGGGCAGAAGTTCACCTTGCTGACTGACCACCAACCACTTGTCTCCATCTTTAATCCTAAGAAGGGCGTTCCAGTAATGACGGCACAACGGTTACAAAGATGGTCCCTGTTTCTAGGGGCGAATCAATATGAAATAGAATATAAAGGCACGAAACAGCATGGAAACGCTGATGGGCTATCGTGCCTGCCACTGCCTACTGTGGAGGAAGCACCAGCAGTGGACCCTATCGAGATATTTTATTCGTCAATAATTGAATGATTGCCAGTAACGAACGCGGATATAGAGAAGGAGACCTGCAATGATCCGACGCTGTCTTGGGTATATGATTTGACGGTGAGGGGATGGCCAACACATGGCGACTCACTGTTGCCAGCATTCTCATCCAGAAGAGAACAGCTGTCAGTATGCCAGGGGACAGTGATGTGTGGATCCAGAGTGGTGATTCCACCCAAGTTAAGGGAGAGAGTGCTAAATGAGCTACATGAAGGTCATCTGGGGGGAGTGAAAATGAAAAGCCTTGCTAGGGCTTATGTGTGGTGGCCGGGAATCGATCAACAAATCGAAGAACTAACCAAGAGCTGCTCAGGATGCCAGAAGGTCCAAAATGCACCACCACATGTCCCTCTACACCCATGGGAGTGGCCCTCCTCTCCATGGCAATGGGTGCATATTGATTTTGCTGGTCCATTCATGGACTCAATGTTCTTAATAGCAGTGGATGCTCATTCGAAGTGGCCTGAGGTGATAAAAATGTCCTCAACCACTACAGAGAAAACGATTGCAGTCCTACGGACCATATTTGCCAGAAACGGCTTGCCAGAGCAGATTTGCTCTGATAATGGACCACAGTTTGTGTCCGAAGAGATTCGAAAATTTATGAAAAGGAATGGGGTAAGGCATTACACATCCGCCCCGTATCATCCAGCCACAAATGGATTGGCTGAGAGGTTCGTACAAACCTTTAAGAAGGCGATAAAGGCCATGTGCGACGATAAAATTCCACTACAGCATAAGGTGGACAATTTCTTATTAGCCTACCGAAACGCAACACATGTAGTTACCAACCAGACCCCGGCCATGATGTTCTTTAACCGAAGGTTGCGATCTCGTCTGGACTTGCTCAGACCAAATGTGCGAAGAAAGGTTGAGGAGAAACAATTCCAGCACATCAATGAGAAGCCGACAAGGAGCTTCAATGTAGGACAACCAGTCTTGGCCCGTGACTACCGAAAAGAGAAATGGAAACCCGGAACGATATGCACACGGCAGGGGCCATTAATGTACACAGTGGATGTCGGGGAGAAGATTGTGAGACGCCACGTTGATCAGATCTTAGCGTCACAGGAATGAGTCAACCCCATGTCTTGCGTACCTGGGGATGAACCCGACATACCGGTGGCATCTACCTCCGAACCAGTAGCAGTGGAACCCGATGAACTAACCGATGAAAAGGGGCCAGAATCGCCTCCGCACCAAGAACAAGAACCTCAGGAAAGGCGCTATCCCGAAAGGATCAGGAAGCCGCCCCAAAGACTGAATCTATAAATGGACTATTGTTGTTTAATGTACATGTTAAAGTGTTAATTGTTATTTGAATATTATGGGTACTACTAATCTAAAAGGGGAGGAATTGTAGTGTATGTACCTTTAAGAGAGAACTACTTTTACAGCTCCTGTATACTGTAGTACCGGCAGTGACCACACCTGTATGTAAGCCTTGAGCATGCCTCTGTACCCCAGTCTTGAGACTACCCTACTCCAGTAAATACCTGTTGATTGTTAAGTTACAGCATCCGTGTGGTTATTGAAAAACATCATACTCTCAGAATCACGGATCTAACAGGTCCCATCGGTGCTGGATACCAAAGAGTTTCCTGTATAGTAACCCCTGCTGGAAAGTGTGATGGGTATGCATGTCAGGTGAGAGCAGGATTGGGCATTGCTGTGAGGACCACCATGGGATAATAGCCTGGAGACGCTCACTGGCTTGGCTCAGGCATGAAGAATTGTCACTTGGGTAAGATACCAGAAGGCGAAAAGTGCCTGAGGAATTGTCCTGATGCAAACAAATTGCAATGCTATGCCTTGTGAGGCTTGACTGGCTGAGCGCACCACATACCTCACTGCAGCTAGACTATAACTGAAGGACAATGTGAAGGTGGTGATTTTCTAATTTGGCTCTATTAGCACAACTGCACAATTATCATGCAAACAAGTACAGCTGAACCCTGGAAAATACATAAATAGTCTGGCAGGAATTTGTATGATTGGATCACGACGATCCTGGGACTAGGCATTCTATAAACTACAGAGAAAAATAGCCAATTTGCAAATTGTCTTGCTGCAGAAGAGTCAATTATCCATTCAGCAATTAAAAATTAAATGTTTAACAAAAACATGAAACTTATACACAAGGTGAAATTTTGCACTGCGTTGCCTAATATTTCATGTCCTGAGTATTGCAATATGAATTTGAGGTGACAGTTTAAATCAAATTTTGCATTAGATTGATGAGTTTTTGAATTTAACAAAACAGGAATCAGTATTAATGGGTTGGATAGAAAATGGGTGCGAGGATCGTGGTCGGCGATTAACCCACGCCCATTCATTGTGTTGCCAATAGCATGATTACAATTGCTGTGTGCAGTCAGCGCTACCCGTGCTGTTCATTGGCTGCAGAGGGCCCGACATTGTGAGTGGCTAATGCTACTTAAAGGAAGCCTGTACCTCTTAAAGGGGAGGTGCACTGTGGCTGCTGCAAGTGGTGGTAGTCATTTGAAATCTGAATCTGTGCTTTGATAGTTTGAGGAATGGCTGAACGTGCGAGAGAGCAGCACCAAGGTTTTCAGACACTGCACCGGTGGTCTTGGTGCAAGACATGGAGGGAAGGACAGATGTCCTGTATCCACAGGGTGGGCAGGAGGCCCTCGAGACATATGCTTAGGAGGCAGTGGGAGGAAGTAGCGGCTGAGGTCAATGTCAGGACTATAGAATATGGATGAAGTGCAGGAAGAAGTTTAAAGGTCTGACACGAGTTGTCAAGGTAAGTGAGTTCATCTTCAAATGGCATATCCTGCCAACTGCACCACTAGCCTCATCCAATGCTCAATTAACTATACCCTATCACCCACCTACCAACAATCTCTATCAATCAGTAAGCAACCCTTCAATGCATATGGTTTACCTCACTCTCACACACTTAGCACTGTTGCAAGCCGCACACCCACAAATCACAGCTCACACACAGGGGCAGCTATTCAACTATGACAACCACATCACCTAAACATATTGCAGGACACTCACTGACACACATCCTCTTTCTTGAAGGAGAAGGTGCCGCACAACAGGAGGCCACAGGAAAGAACTGGAGGTGGACAAGCGTACCTGCATGTGCTAACCCCATCTTCTGACTCACAAGCAGTAGATGGTGTAAGCACAAACTTCTGACTTTCTCCTCTCCCCTCACCACAACCCAAACCTTGTCCCTTTTTCATTTCAGGTACCAACTACTTCCAAGTTAGAGGAGGAAGAGGAAGAAGACAGTGAAGATGAAGCGACACTATCACTTGATCTTACTCTCACAGCTACCAGCTCAGAGACTGACACTGCATGTACTTTAGAGGGTAGAACAGATGAGGGACCTATACATAGTGAGATACTGGGCACAAGTATGTAGGAGCCAGGGCAGGGGAAAGGATACCACAGGTGCCAGCTCGCCGGAGGATGAGGTTGCACACTAGTTCTGCTGTAAAGGAGTCAGATGAGGACATCAATGGCCCAGGCTACAGAAGAAGGCTGATGGGTGTACACAACCAAATCCTTGGTGCACTGGAAAGCCTGTGTTCAATGTCAAGGAGCATGGAGGAATCCACCTCCACATTGGTACAGGGCTTTGCACAGATCTTAGAGCTCATCCTTTCCAATGCTCCTGCCAAGTGCCTTGCTCCACTCCTCTTCCTCCCTCTTCTAGCAGCTTGTCCTGCTTTGCGTGGCCTCTATACATTCTCCTCATCATGTTCAATTCCCAGAGGAACCCCTACCAGGCTACCTATGTATGGAAGCAACTTTTTTCTGCACATTATTGTAATTAACACAAAAAGGACTGCAAGAGCAGCCAGACCACTCCCTATAGAGTACTAATATTTTAGACAAGAAACCTCTAAAAACATGTACAATGGACCAGTAGCCAGAATAAATAATCCAGCAAGTAACCTGTAAGTACGTCATGATCCCTTTCAATAGTACTGGTGGTGGGGGTTCTTCATGCCATTTAACGCCATGTTAAGCTGTATGAGGTTACGATAGGGCATTGGCTGGCATGTGGAATTCCAAAATGGCAGTGGTGGCTTCAAATTAGCATTGTACACTGATTCAAGTCATGGTGTTGCTGCTCTGCATGCTGCCGGTCATTATGTGTGTGCGCGCGTAACCCCTTTACCAAGATGGCATCCTGCACACTTCCTGTCGTAAGTGTGCGTGCGCATCTTGGATCCCATTTTGAAATCTTAGGTGGCCAATTTAACCCTCATGAAGTCTAATGGAAAGTAATGGTTCAATACACTGCAATAGCAGTGAATGGGATATGATTGCTTGATTGGTTACACTGTGATTTGAGACAATGGCCCATATTTTCCGATCGGAGGCTTCCTGCGTGCGGAGGCCTCCGATCTGGAAAAAATCTACGGACTTACCCGAGGGCTCCCGAGGTGCATATACTTCCGCTCCTGGGCCTCTCCAACTCGAAATGCGCAGGGCCCACGTATCCCAGAGGCGCATGCAGTTCACAAGCATCCCTGGGGCCATGGGGAGCCAATAGGAGAAGGGAATCTCCCTTCATACACTTGACAGATAGACCTGTCAAATATATGAATGGAGATCACCCCAAAAACATTAAATAATTTTTTTTTTAAATCACATTTTTAAAATGAGTTGAAATTACAATAAATTAAATATTTTAAACAAAAATGTAATTTTTTGAAAAAAATTATGAAAGTTTTTTACAGGGCTAAAAATAAACTTACCTTTCTAAAGTATTTTAAAATGATAAATGAGTGAAAAAATGATTAAAATTTTTTTTTTTTCAACTCTAATGCTGGTAAAAGCAGGCCTTACCAGGCGTAAGATTTCTAAAGGTTTTCTGCAGGCGGAGGTTCTCCAGAAAGCGGAACTATCTGCCCGCAGAGGCCCTTCTCCAGGGCAGGCGTCCGATCTGTTAAGAACATTCTTGACAGATCGGAAATGTCGGTTTTCAGCGCATGCACTTGGCATGCCTGAAACCGGCATTTCCAATGTCCCTACGAGTGTCTAGACACCCGTAGGCATCAGAAAATACGGGCCAATATAATTAAACGGGATGCGATTGGGTACACTTCAATTTTATACAATGGCAGTGAATGGTTTCATGCACTAATATAAAACACAATGAATGAACAGTGATTCAGTATAGTGGGATTCTATGTTTAGGATTATTCATGTGTTTGACTTGAGTCATAACTAAATGACCCATTTGGAACTGACTACGGGTGGTTGCTCTGTGCATGAAGTTTTCTAATATTGATCAAATCTGAATCATATTAACACAAACAAATTGGTTTAAATTCTAATGTGAATACCTTAGTTTGTCAGACCTGTTGCTAAATAGCACAATGGATAGATGGGCCTAGAAATTCAGTGGGCCTTGCGCCCACTTAGCGCCTAAAGAGGTCTTTTGCGCCGGCGGGGTGGTAGCGCGGAAATTGAGTGCAGCGGTATTGGCGGCGGTAGCCGTTAGCGCTGCGCCGGGACCGATGACGTCATCGGTGTGTGCGGTGGCCCGTAACGCCCCGAAACCGCACCGATCCCCATATTTATTTGCGCCCGCCTCCTCCGAAGCGGGCGCAAACAGCGAACAGAAAACGGGGCCGTCCTGCTGCCATAGTGGGGCGCTTTAAAGCTGAAGGTGCGGCCGGCCGCTTTTTCGGCGGCCGCCTGCCCGCACCTCCTTCCCCGGCCTCCTCCACCCCCCCCCGCGGCATTGCCGGCTGGTTTCCGTGGAGCCCGGCACTTCTCCGTTGTGCCGGGCTCTTTTGCCGGCACTCGCGATCGGGGCTCCGGCCGTTGCAGGCACCTCCCCCTTAAGAGAAGGAGGAGGCCTGCAGTACCGCAGCCTGCCGCACCGCATCGGGTGGCGCTGCGGCAACTAGCGCGCCGATATTCAGTTGCAGCGCCCCAAACGGAGGCGGGCACACCCTGGTATAGCGCCCGCTTCCGAATTGGGGCGCAGAAGACGAATATACGGCGTGCGCTAATGCCTCCCCGCCCAGCGCTAACCTTTGGGCGCGAGCGAGCTGCCCGCGCCCAAGTGAATTTCTAGGCCATGGTCTTTGTGCAAGGTTTCACTGCATTTTCTGCTTTCTAATTATTGGATAGAAATTACTGCTGATGATGCTTTCAAACAAATATTTAATGGGCTCATATCAAGTTCCTCTCTTTGCTACTTTTAGTGGAGGCATTAAACCAATTAATTTAACTCCACCTTCATTAAAATAACAGAGAACAATTTGGTATGGGTGGGGTTAAGCATCCATACAATAATATTGCTGGCAGTACTCTTGCCTCTTGTCTCTAAATTATGAATAAGAATATTTTAAAACACTACCCTAAAATGTTTACTTATAATTACATTCATGTGGTCACAAAAATAGGTATCATTTTGATTCATTTTATTCTAAATCAAACAGCCAATACTCATGATGCCACAAAGCCAACTGCTAATATCTTCAATATGAAGTATGATTCTATTCTTGCACACATAGTGAGGTAATAAGATGTGTCAGGATAAAAATCACTAAAACTTCAATAACTTGATGTCCAGAATCCACTCAAGTAAACTGCATTAAAATAATGGCCCTGAATTTGCGGTCGGAGGCTTCCTGCAGGGAAATGCCTCCGATCCGCAACTAAAATCCGCGCCTACCTGGTGGTCCGGGAGATACGGAGACTCACGGTCCTGGGCCTCCCCGGGTACCAGCGGGAAGAGGCCCACATATCCCAGGGGCGCAGGCGGTTCGCAAGCACGCCTAGGATCACGTGGGCCGGTCCAACAAATGAAAGAAGGGGATCCCCATTCTTGCTTATGGAGATTCTGTATATACGGAAAAACCATAAGTATAAGAACATAAGACGTAGGAGCAGGAGTAGGTCATTTGGCCCCTTGAGCCTGCTCTGCCATTCAATAAGATCATGGCTGATCTGATCTTGGCCTCAACTCCACTTCCCTGCCCACTCCTCATAACCCTTGACTCCCTTATTGATCAAAAATCTGTCTATCTCCACCTTAAATGTATTCAATGTCCCAGCCTCCACAGCTCTCTGGGGAAGAGAATTCCAAAGATTCACGACCCTCTGAGAAAAGAAATTCCTCCTCATTTCTGATTTAAAAGGGTGCCCCTTATTCTGAAATTTTGCCCCCTAGTTCTAGATTCCCCCACGAGGGGAAACATCCTCTCTGCATCTACCCTGTCAAGCCCCTTCAGAATCTTATATGTTACAATAAGATCCCCTCTCATTCTTCTAAACTCCAATGAGTATAGGCCCAACCTGCTCAACCTTTCTTCATAAGACAACCCCTTTATCTCAGCCATCAACCTCGTGAACCTTCTCTGAACTGCCTCCAATGCAAATATATCCTTCCTTAAATAAGGAGACCAAAACTGTATGCAGTACTCCAGGTGTGGTCTCACCAACGCCCTGTATAGTTGTAACAGGACTTTCCTACTTTTATACTCCATTCCCTTTGCAATAAAGGCCAATACTCCATTTGCCTTCCTAATTACTTGCTGTACCTGCACGCTAACTTTTTGTGATTCATGTACAAGGACCCCCAGATCCCTCTGTACCTCAGCATTTTGTAATCTCTCTCTATTTAAATAATAATTTGCTTGTTTATTTTTCCTACCAAAGTGGATAACATTGCATTTTCCCACATTAAACTCTTTCTGACAGATTTTTGCCCACTCCCTTAGCCTATCTATATCCTTTGAAGATTCTTTGCGTCCTCCACACAATTTGCTTTCCTACCTATCTTTGTATCATCAGCAAATTTGGCTACATTACACTCAGTCCCTTCATCCAAGTCATGAATATAGATTGTAAATAGTTGAGGCTCCAGCACTGATCCCTGCAGCACCCCACTAGTTACAGTTTGCCAACCTGAAAGTGACCCATTTATCCCGACTCTCTGTTTTCTGTTAGTTAGCCAATCCTCTATCCATGCTAATATATTACCCCCAACCCCATGAGATCTTATCTTGTGTAGTAACCTTTTATGTGGCACCTTATCGAATGCCTTCTGGAAATCCAAATACACGACATCTACTGGTTTCCTTTTATCCACCCTGCTCATTACATCCTCAAGGAACTCCAGCAAATTTGTCAAACATGATTTCCCTTTCATAAAACCATGCTGACTCTGCTTGACTATATTATGATTTTCTAAATATCCTGCTATCATTTCCTTAATGATGGACTCCAGCATTTTCCCAATGACAGATGTTAGGCTAACTGGTTGATAGTTGCCTGTTTTCTGGCTCCCTCCTTTCTTAAATAGGGGCGTTACATTTGCGGTTTTCCAGTCTGCTGGGACCTCTCCAAAATGATTACAACCAATGCATCCACTATCTCTGCAGCCACCTCTTTTAAGACTCTAGGATGCACGCCATCGGATCCAGGGGACTTGTCCACCTTTAGTCCCATTAGTTTGCCTAGTACTTTCTCTTTAGTGATTGTTTTAAGTTCCCCCCCCCACCCCAATAGCCCCTTGATAATCCATTATTGGGATGCTTTTAGTGTCTTCTACCGTGAAGACCGATACAAAATATTTGTCCAAGGTCTCCGCCATTTCCCTGTTGATGCGCTATCAATCACTCAAAAGACTGAGGTAAAGCGAGTAACTAACAGGCTTTTATTAACAAGAGAATGAAGGTGTGCCTCGAGTGGTCGACCAGTCCAGAATACAGAGGGACTGTGGAGCAGTCACCTTTATACCTGGACTCGTGGGAGGAGTCAGCCGAGGCATGTACAGACATGTACACAGTGGAATACAAACAGTGGTTTACCACATTCACCCCTTGTTTAAAAATGAGTCCGGCGGGGTGAAGTGTATTAAAAGTTTGTGTATTGGAGTCTCTCCGGAGGTCTTGTCTGCCGCTGTGATCGATGTGGCGACGGCAGGGATAGTGAAGCTTCCGGCGTCGAGTCCCGCGTAGGCTGGGGCACTGGTGTGTAGTCCTCGTGGGTGTCGAGCGGGTCGCGGGGCCCAGGCGTGCCGTCTGCTGGGGTTGGATATTGGATCGTGGGGGGGGTGGTAGTGGGTAGTGGGTTACTGGGGCCCCCGAGGGTGCGAGGTCTCGTATGGAGACTGTGTCCTCCCGCCCGTCCGGGTACGCAATGTGAGCATACTGGGGGTTGGCGTGGAGGAGGTCGACCCTCTCGACCAGGGGGTCCATTTTATGGGTCCTCACGTGTCTTCTCAGTAGGACCGGCCCTGGGAACGTCAGCCATGGCGGTAGCGATGTCCCCGATGTGGACTTCCTTGGGAAGACAAACATTTTCTCAGGAGGGGTGGCGTTAGTGGCAGTGCAGAGCAGTGACCGAATAGAGTGGAGCGCATCGGGGAGCACATCCTGCCAGCGGGAGGTCGGAAGGCCCCTAGACTTTAAGGCTAGCAGGGCGGCCTTCCAAACTGTCGCATTCTCTCTTTCCACCTGTCCGTTCCCCCGGGGGTTGTAACTGGTGGTCCTGCTTGTGGCAATACCCCTAGCGAGCAGGTACTGGCGGAGTTCGTCGCACATAAACGATGAGCCCCGGTCGCTATGGATATAGCTGGGGAAACCGAACAGGGTGAAGAGGTCGTTCAGACATTTAATGACCGTGGCACTGGTCATGTCCGGGCAGGGGATGGCGAACGGGAAACGGGAGTACTCATCAATAATGTTGAGGAAGTACACATTGCGGTCGGAGGAGGGGAGAGGCCCTTTAAAGTCAACGCTCAGGCGCTCGAAGGGGCGAGTGGCTTTTATCAGGTGAGCCCTGTCTGGTCTATAAAAGTGCGGTTTGCACTCAGCGCAGACTTGGCAGTTCCTGGTCATGGTCCTGACCTCCTCAATGGAGTAAGGCAGGTTGCGGGCCTTGATGAAGTGGAAGAACCTGGTGACCCCCGGGTGGCAGAGGTCATTGTGGAGGGCCCGCAGTCTATCGATCTGCGCGCTGGCGCAGGTGCCACGCGATAGAGCATCCGGGGGTTCATTGAGCTTCCTGGGCCGGTACAAGATCTCGTAATTGTAGGTGGAAAGTTCGATTCTCCACCTCAAGATCTTGTCGTTTTTGATTTTGCCCCTCTGCTTGTTGTTAAACATAAAAGCAACTGAACGCTGGTCAGTGAGCAGGGTAAATCGTTTTCCGGCCAGGTAGTGCCTCCAATGACGCACAGCCTCCACAATAGCCTGGGCCTCCTTCTCAACAGCGGAGTGTCTGGTCTCCGGGCCCTGGAGGGTTCGTGAAAAGAAGGCCACGGGTCTCCCCGCCTGATTAAGGGTAGCGGCCAGGGCAAAGTCGGACGCGTCGCTTTCCACCTGGAAGGGGATGGATTCGTCCACTGCGTGCATGGTGGCTTTGGCAATGTCTTCCTTGATACGGTGGAAGGCTAAGCGGGCCTCTGCCGTCAAGGGAAAAGAGGTGGACTTGATCAGCAGACGGGCCTTGTCCGCATAGTAGGGGACCCACTGGGCGTAATAGGAGAAAAACCCTAGGCACCTCTTCAGGGCCTTGAGGCAGTGGGGCAGTGGGAGTTCCATAAGGGGACGCATCCGGTCGGGGTCGGGACCGATGACTCCGTGTTCCACAACACAGCCAAGGATGGCGAGGCGGGTTGTGCGGAATATGCACTTCTCCTGGTTATACGTCAGGTTCAGGAGTTGGGCGGTGCAGAGGAATTTTTCGAGGTTTGCGTCATGGTCCTGCAAGTCATGGCCGCAGATGGTCACATTGTCCAGATATGGGAAAGTGGCCTGCAACGCATTCTGATCGACCATCCGGTCCATCTCCCTTTGGAAGACGGAGACCCCGTTGGTGACGCCAAAGGGAACCCTAAGGAAGTGATAGAGGCAGCCGTTTGCCTCAAAGGCAGTATACTGGCGGTCCTCAGGGCGGATAGGGAGCTGGTGGTACGCTGATTTCAGGTCAATGGTCGAGAAGACGCGGTACTGCGTGATCTGGTTGACCATATCAGCTATGCGGGGGAGTGGGTAAGCGTCCAGCAGGGTGTAGCGATTTATTGTCTGGCTGTAGTCGATGACCAGGCGCTGCTTCTCGCCGGTCTTAACGACCACAACCTGGGCTCGCCAGGGGCTGGTGCTGCCCTCAATAATCCCCTCCTTCAGGAGCCGCTCCACTTCGGTTTTAATGAAAACCCTGTCCCCGGCACTGTATCGCCTGCTCTTTGTGGCGATGGGCTTACAGTCGGGGGTGAGGTTAGCAAACAGTGGGGGGGGGCGGTGGTGACTCTGAGTGTGGAGAGGTTGCACCTGGTGCGCGGCGGGCAATTTGGAAGCTGCTGGCTGCGGACTGTGAGTGGGGGGAGGGGTCCACCGTACGCCATCGTAACACTTTTAAGGTGGCACTGAAAATCTAACCCCAGTAGAACGGCAGCGCAGAGGTGGGGCAGGACCAGAAGTTTAAAATTATCGTACACAGTCCCGTCTACTAAGAGTGTCACCACGCAGTAGCCGCCAATGTCCGCCGACTGGGACTCGGAGGCCATAGAAATCCGCTGGTGCGCAGGCAGGACTGGGAGAGAGCAACGCCGCACCGTGTCGGGGTGGATGAAGCTCTCCGTGCTCCCAGAGTCAAAAAGGCAGATTGTTTCGTGACCATTTACCTTAATGTCCATTGTGGACCAGGCCAGTTGGTGCGGTCTCGCTTGGTCCAGCGTAACGGAGGCCAGCGTAGGGGTCGGTGTGTCATTGCGGGTATCAGATGATGCGGTGTTGGGGGCCTGCTGCATCCCGGCTGGCATCCAAGATGGCGGCGTCCATGATCCCCATGTGGCTGGAGGCGTCCAAAATGGCTGCTGTTCCGGTGGTTCGCACATGGCTGGGGAGGCCCAAGATGGCGGCCCGCACAGCCCACACGCGGCGCTGCTGGGGTTCGGGGTGGCTTTGGCCCTGCAGACACTGGCGTAGTGTCCCTTCTTCCCGCAGCCCGAGCAGATCGCATTTTTCGCCGGGCAGCACACTCTGGGGTGTTTGGCCTGGCCACAGAAGTAGCATTTCTGGCCTTGGGACACTGCTGCGGTAGTTGGGCCGTTGCTGGGATGTGGCTGGGGTGGCACGGCGCTATGAGACGGTCCTACCGTGTCCCAGGCTGTCGTTCCCCGCGGCGTCCACGGTGCAGAGGAGTAGGTATCCATGCCCCGGTAGGCTGCGTCCAATGATAGTGCGAGTTCAGAGGCCTTGTTGAGGTCGAGGTCACTCTGCTCCAATAGTCGCTGTCGGGTGTAATTGGACCTGTGGCCCGCTACAAAAGCGTCCCGGATAAGTTCCTCTGTGTACACGGCGGCCTTTACATCATTACAACCACAGGCCCGGCCAAGCACAGACAGTGCCTGAAGGTATTCCTCGGTCGATTCCCCAGGTTGTTATTTACGACTCCCCAGGAGGTGCCTGGCGTACACCTCGTTCACTGGGCGCGTGTACTGGTCCTTGAGGAGCTTGATAGCAGCCGTGTACGAGGTCGCGTCCTGGATGACCGAGTACGCTCGGTGGTTCACTTTGGAGGTCAGGACATCCAGTTTGTCCTCATCCAATTTGACCGTTGCCGCGGAGGCGATCAGGAATTTTTCAAAGCACCTAAGCCAGTGAGCAAACTTGGTGGATGCGTCTGCCTCCTGATGGTCTACGTCTAGGCATGCTGGTGTGAGGATCTTCTCCATTATAAAAAAATCTTGTTAATAAAATTGATGCGCTATCAATCACTCAAAAGACTGAGGTTAAGCGAGTAACTAACAGGCTTTTATTAACAAGAGAATGAAGGTGTGCCTCGAGTGGTCGACCAGTCCAGAATACAGAGGGACTGTGGAGCAGTCACCTTTATACCTGGACTCGTGGGAGGAGTCAGCCGAGGCATGTACAGACATGTACTCAGTGGAATACAAACAGTGGTTTACCACACCTGTTTCCCATTATTAATTCCCCAGACTCATCCTCTAGGGGACCAACATTTACTTTAGCTACTCTCTTCTTTTTTATATACCTGTAGAAGCTCTTACTGTCTGTTTTTATATTTCTTGCTAGCTTACTCTCATAAGCTATCTTCTCTCTCTTTATCATTTTTTTAGTCATCCTTTGCTGCTTTTTAAAAATTTCCCAATCCTCTGGCCTACCACTAATCTTTGCAACATTGTATGCCTTTTCTTTCAATTTGATACCTTCCTTAGTTAGCCATGGATGGTTCAACCTTCTTTTAGAGTCTTTCTTTCTCACTGGAATATATCTTTGCTGAGAGTTATGAAATATCTCCTTAAATGTTTGCCACTGCTTTTCTACAGTCTTACCCTGTAATATATTTTCCCAGTCCACTTTAACCAAGTCTGCCTTCATCCCTTTCTAATTGCCTTTGTTTAAGTTCAGGACACTAGTTTGAGACCTAGCTTTCTCACCCTCAAACTAAATTTGAAATTCTACCATGCTATGATCACTCTTCCCAAGAGGATCCTTCACTTCAAGATCATTAATTAATCCAGCATTGTTACACATTACCAGATGTAAATGGGAATTGGGAATACCCCAAAAAATACCTCTACACTGCAAATAAATTTTTAAAAAGCACATATTTAAAATTAATTAAAATGGCATTTAATTAAATATTTAAATTTTAAAAATCTGAAAAATAAGTGTACATTTAAGAATTTTAATTTTTAAAATACACCTGATAGTATTACTGTAGGAAATATTATAGCAGACAAAATATGCTTCACCATCTCAAAGTCTCCCATCATTTCTATGTTTAATGTGCTTACTGTATGGCTGTCAAACTGTGTTTGTTAGCTCCCTGCAACATAACAGTCTTAATCACATTCTGTTTCCAACAGCATTGCAAACCAGGAACAATCATCAACTGTGAGCATTCCCATGTCAATATTCACTATGGCCAACTGTTGCTAATTGCCTGAACAGCTGTCCAATGGCTCGGAAACACACCATCAGCTGTTCAGAATAGCGAGAAACAAAAGCACCTTGCTGGGTGATCAGTGAGGAGGCATCAGAATTAAGACAAGCTCCTGAATCACTGGCAGAGTGCTTTGTAAGGATTTTCCTTGTACTCACATATCAGTCAACTAGGCAACATGCTGACCAAAAATTCTCCCTGCTGCTCCTTTTAAATTGCCAAGGGAGTGGTGATTTCAGCTTCCGATCAGCACTCATTAATTCACATTATTATCTGCATCGTTCAGGTAAAACCCCAGGTGGATATTGTTGGCTCTGTTGCTTTTCAGCACTACAATTCCATTACTTTAATATTCGGTCTGTTGTCAACTTTTCGTACTGCATAGAATATATTTTGGAAAAGTCATCGTACAAAAGTGTTGTAATTTTAGATAAATGTGCTTACAATTAGTCTGCAGGAACTCGTGTTGAGGGTCTTTTTTAATTGAATTTTGTCCCTTCTATTTCTAAAGGTGCTGGTTTGTGCTGAGATATGGTTCCAAGGTTGCTAATCATTCTCCGGCACATTCAGCAAGTGGGCTACTCCCCATACGTGAGCCATCTTGACTCAACACCCACACAGCACGGTGGCATAGTGGTAGCATGGTGGCATAGTGGTTAGCACTGTTGCCTCACAGCGCCAGGGACCCGGGTTCGAATCCGGCCTCGGGTGACTGTCTGTGTGGAGTTTGCACATTCTCCCCGTGTTTGCGTGGGTTTTCTCCGGGTGCTCCGGTTTCCTCCCACAGTCCAAAGATGTGCGGGTTAGGTTGATTGGCTATAATAAATTGACCCTTAGTGTTAGGGGGATTAAATACGTGGGGTTACGGGGATAGGGTGGGATGTGTGTTGGTGTAGGGGTTACGGGGATCGGGTGGGATATGTGTCGGTGCAGGCTCGATGGGCTGAAATGGCCTCTATCTGCACTGTGGGGTTTCTGTGATTCTGTGATTCTGAGATGCACTTTCCACCAAGAGTCCCTGGACAGTGATCCGGTGTCAAAACCCTCACTGATTATTCTCCTTTCTAGCTCAGGGATAATGAGGCCAATCTATTGCCCCTACCACTGGCCTGGCTGTTTCCTGTCCGCTGGTGAAAGTTAAAACCTACCCTTTTGTCTGCATGGCTCAGTTCCTCGCTGGGGCCATTTATTTACCAGTCGAGCCTTTAATAGTGCCTCTTTTTTAAGTCTAATGATCACTATTAAAAGTGAAGTAGATTCTATTTCCCGATACTCCTGTATGTGAAATATCTGTACGCTTATTGGCATCTTTCAATCACCTCTTGTTGCTTTGTTTTATGCTTTAGAAACTGCTGGCAAGAAACAGCTGTATAGAACTTTTCCTGTGGCGTTGTTTAGGCCTAACTAACTGATGCCACAAGTGGAGAGTTTAAACTGTCCCCGTTCATAGTATCAGTCAGTCGAACTTCGAATGTGACTGGAGGTGGAGTTCTGCACAAAATGCCTGTTTTCAGCTGCCTCTACCCAGCAGCCCTAAAACAGAGAGCAGAGCGAGAAGAGTGACTCAAGGACACCAAGAAGTGTGCAAGAATATCCTCTTGTCCTATGGGGCAAATCAATAACATATTTTAAATGAGTACAATTATCAGTACTCATTTTAATTCCACATTTTCAAAGGATAACAATATCTAAGTAAATCCACAGATTAACAGAAATTTCTATGTAGGAGGAGACCAGTTGCATCATTGTGTCCATATCATGCTAGCTATCCCACCAGAGCTATCTACTCCAAACCATTTTTCCTGTTTTTCTTGTACAGTTTACTATCTTTTGAGTGTTTAATATGTTGTAGGCAGATGTCTATACTGTAGTTTGTACTTATGTAATGGGACAGAAATACAGCCTTTTGATTTTGTTCTTCCATGAACCCAAAACTCAATAAAGTATTTGGATTTTAACAAAATGACTTAACTGTTACCTGAAGACAAAAAATTACATCGTTCATTCATAATTCAACCTGAAGACTGCTGGTATTTTTCACCTATCACCCTTACCTGCCAAACGGTTTAAATATGAAGTCAGCATTTCACTACATCATAAAAAGCTTATAGTGATAATTCAGGGCAGACAGAGGGACTAAAATAACTATTATATATAGCCAGAATTTATACACATATAGAAAATGTAATAAGACTGTTTGTTCTTGGATACCTTACAAAGGCAAACATAAACTAGGAAAGAATTGACATAAAGATGCTTGCAGAGGTTTACACTTGCCCTGATGCATTTCCATCTACAGGTCATTGATCAGTTTATCCTATTACATATATTATCTCAGAGCAATATCTACAAGACACTTGAAGATTATTCAATTTACCTTAATATAAGGTAGTCGCACAAGAGATTGAGTAACAATTTTTTTGCACTCTAATGGCTTGAGGTACAGTGAACCTGTGCTTTGACTGCGTTGCTTTTCAAAAGTTGCTTCTGAATGGTAGCACAGTGCACTACAGCTATGCACCTTTGTATTCCTGCCCCACTGATCTCTCTCTGTCTCCTTTCAGTTGTTGCTCTCCCATTTGACCTTTGCTCCTACCCAATATTGCCTCCCTAGTCCTCTCCCATTTGTCACTCTTGAACCTGGTTGTCCCCTCTTCTCCTTCTAACTGGTAGAAGTCATCAGCTCCCTTCCTCCTTTCATAAGAACATAAGAATTAGGAGCAGGAGTAGGCCAGACGGCCCATCGAGCCTGCTCCGCCATTCAATAAGATCATGGCTGATCTTCGACATCAACTCCACGTTCCTGCCCAGGAGTGCTCATGAAACAAAGAAAAAATAGCAGACTTGCATTTATATAGGGCCTCTATATGTTTCTCAGAAATGTCTCGAAGCACCTCACATACAATGAACTACTTTTTTGTATATCAGTCGAACACAGCAGCCATTCTGTAGATAACAAGATTCTACAAACAGACTTGAGGTGAATGGCCAGTTATTCTGTTCCTTTTGGTGGTGTTGGCAGAGGGAGGAATGTTGTCCAGAACATTGCTCTTCTTCAAAGTAGTATTATGGGACCATTAAAGATCACCTGAACCACCAGAACAGTCAACTCAACTGAAACAAGGAGAAAGGCGTCTCTGTGCACTATTACCTACAAAAATATGGACAATGATTTCCTCATTACTGTTTTCCCCTCTCACTGGCTCCACACCATTGATATTGATATTCCCTTCTCTATGGGGGCGATTTTCCCAGCCCTGGGGAGGCGGGTATGGAGGCGGGATTGCTGGGAAAATGGCAGAATCTGGGAGCGGGTGCCCATCCTGCCTCCAACCCGCCTCCGTGCCATCTTCCCAGGAGGCGGGTACCCGACCCGCGCCGTGTCCCATCTCCTCGAGGCAGGAAGGGGATTAGTGCCAATTAACTGCCTGTTAACAGGCAGTTTTTTGGCTAACCCCTATTTTGAGCCCTAAAGTGTGGGCTTCCTGATGGCTCCGAACCTCGCCAGGGTCAGCGAGGTGAGCCATTGGTCTGTGGGGGTCGGAGAGGCTGAGATGTCTGGTGTGCAGGTGAGTAATGAGTGCAAGTGTGGAGAGGTAAGTGTGCGAGGTGACTCTAAAGTGTTTTAATAAGATTACTTACCTTTGCTTCTTCCTCCAGGCTTCATCCCTTTAGGCTGCGGAGCTGCCTCATCGCCACGGCAGAGGTGACAGAATGGCTGCTGCGTTCTCCGATGCAACAGCCATCTGATTTCTGCTCAGGAAAGAGGTTTGGTGAGTCTTGAGTACAAGGACTCACCAAAGAACAGAGAATGTCAGTGTTTGACAGCTTCTGATGTCAAACGATGACAATTCATCTGTCAAAAATTGACAGATGAAACGTCATACGCTGATGTTCTGTGTCACCAACTTTCCCTTAATTGGCCTGTTAAGCCCGCCCATCAATCAAGGGAAAATAGCGTGGGTTGGCCAGACGTCGATGGCGGCGGGACTAAAACCCAACAAGCAGCAGTCTCGCCTCCATCACATCCCCATTGATAAAATCACCCCCTAGTGTTTGCCTCATGCTTTCAGTCACTCTGCCTCAATTGTCTCCACATGTCACTGATTTCTCTAAACCTTTTTTGTGAAGGAGAAGTGGTTTCTGTTGGAGGATGCAATTTTGGGACCAAATGTCAAGCCTTGCCAGGTAGAATACACCCCACTCGATTTTCCTGGAAAGGTAAATTGGGCAGCTTAATAATGGGTGACCAATCTGATATTGCTTGTTTTACACCACTGCCGAAAGTTAAAATGACTCCCGACCAACCCCCCATTCTGTGTTAGCTGTATTTCAACTGCAGGAACGCACTTCCCGCTGCAACACTGTGACATTTTCATTTCTCACAGTCTCCATCTTTGTGATTTCTCTTCCAGACTGCCAATCAGTACTAAATGTTGGCTAGTTTTTTGCTTTTGACTTATAACCTATAGAAACATAAGAACATAAGAACAAAGGAAATAGGAGCAGGAGTAGGCCATTCGGCCCCTCGAGCCTGCTCCACCATTCAATAAGATCATGGCTGATCTTCTACCTCATCTCCACTTTCCTGCACTATCCCCATATCCCTTGATTCCCTTAATATTCAAAAATCTATCGAACTCTGTCTTGAATATACTCAACGACTGAGCCTCCACAGCCCTCTGGGGTAGAGAATTCCAAAGATTCACCACCCTCTGCGTGAAGACATTTCTCCTCATCTCAGTCCTAAATGGCCGACCCCTTATTCTGAGACTGTGACCCCTGGTTCTAGACTCCCCAGCCAGGGGAAACATCCTCCCTGCATCTACCCTGTCAAGCCCTGTATGAATTTTGTATGTTTCAATGAGATCACCTCTCATTCTTCTAAACTCTAGAGAATATAGGCCTAGTCTACTCAATCTGTCCTCATAGGACAATCCCCCCATCCCAGGAACGAGTCTGGTGAACCTTTGTTGCACTCCCTCTATGGCATGTATATCCTTCCTTAGGTAAGGAGACCAAAACTGTACACAATATTCCAGGTGTGGTCTCACCAGGGCCCTATATAATTGCAGTAAGACGTCTTTACTCTTATACTCAAATCCTCTTGTAATAAAGGCCAACATACCATTTGCTTTCCTAATTGCTTGCTGTACCTGCATGTTAACTTTCAGTGATTTGTGTACAAGGACACCCAGGTCCCTCTGAACACCAACATTTCCCAATCTCTCACCATTTAAAAAATACTCTGCTTTTCTGTTTTTCCTACCAAAGTGGATAACTTCACATTTCTCCACATTATATTCCATTTGCCATGTTCTCGCCCACTCACTTAGCCTGTCTATATCCCCTTGAAGCCTCCTTGCATCCTCCTCACAACTTACATTCCCAGCCAGCTTTGTATCATCAGCAAACTTGGATATATTACATTTGGTCCCCTCATCCAAATCATTGCTGTAGATTGTGAATAGCTGAGGTACAAGCACTGATCCTTTGTAAGATTGCCCCAAGTCATTCACTTTATAACCCTTAATAATGCCAGCCAAGGAAGAGCCTTTAATGTCAGCAGTCTGAGCTGGATTCTAATCCTGGGCCCAGAGTTCCAGGGAAATCACTCTAGTCCACTGCATTACCCAGTCTTTGAGGCAAAGACCATTTCAATGCTGCTTGTGTTATTAAGCAATATATATCTAATGTACCTGAGCAATGAGGGAGAGAACCACTCCAGCGACTGTCCTCTTGACAAACACGAGTATTATTTCCAATCAGAGTTCGAGCTTTGGCACAAGAGTAGCGAACTACCGAACCAAGGGTAAACTTGTCTCCAAAAAGCTCACCATTTACAGGAACTCCTGGATGACCACATGAAATAGCTGGAAAACAAAAATGACTTTTATCAGATCTGAAGTCACTGGATTTGCCAGAAAACAAACACAGAAGTGCTATCTTTAATATTTTATAGCTTAACTGTTTTTAAAACTCTTGCACATATCTGCTCCGAATCAAGGAAAGACACCTACTACGTGACGCCAGAAGCTATTTAATACAGTGCCAGTCCAATTCAAAACTGAAATATCAAACAAGGTACAAACTATCACTCCTTAAGTATGGTGAGTAACTGGTTTCAACTACAAAATGCTACAGGGATATCACTGACTGCATTTATATGGGGCCAGTATTCAGAAAGTAATAAGCAAAATACTGCAAACGCTGGTAATCTGAAACAAGAACACAAAGGACAGGTCCATCAGGTTCTTACCCTTCTTCATAAGTGAAAAATAAGAGATGGACAAGCATAATAATAGGATCAGAAAAAGGGGAAAAAACAGAGAGGAAGTATCAGAGGAATAATTGCTGAATAAACAACATTAAGGAAATAAGGGATGTTGAATAACTAAGGTGTGCAGTCCCCAAAAATGTGAGAGCTGGAAAACAGAAAACCTAGGTATCGGGTTCAAAATTAAAACAGGTTTGAAAGAAAAACAAAGTGCTGACAAAGTGCAGTAAATCCACCAACTCTGAAAGGAAAGAGAAAGTAACATTGGCCCAGAAATTCGGGTCGGGGGCTTCCCGCGGCTGCAAGCCCCCAACCTGCGCGCCGGCCGTTGAGCTGTGGGCCCTCGTGGAATTCCGATCCTGGGCCTGGTCCAGCTGCCAACGCGCAGTGCTTGCGTATCCCAGGGGCGCAGTTAGTTCGATGCGTCCCCTGGGACCACGTGGGCCATGGGGAGCAGGGAATGCTCCATTCATAAGATTGACAGGAAGTGCTGTCAAACTTATAAATACTACGGGCCCCAAAACATCACTAAATCTTCAAATAAATTTTAAAAAACATCACATTTTTTAAATAAACTATAAATTACATGAAATAACTATTTTAAACAATAATTTAAATTTTTGAAAAAAATAATTTTATTTTCTAACGGGGCTAAAAATAAACTTACCTTGCTTTGAAGTATTTAAAAATAATAAGCCAGTGGAAAAAATGTTTTAATTTTAATTAATTCACCACTTACCTTGTAAAAAGCAAGCCTTACATGTCTAACTCCTGGAGACTTACCCTCCCGGGAGAACCTGCAAAACAACACAAAGTTCGATGCGCACGCGCAGCCTCTCCTGCGCAAGCATTCGACCTCTGAACCCCTTCATTCAGGGGAACGGAAGTGCCAGTTTCCCACGCATGCGGCACTTCCATTGGGCTTACGGGTGAGTACCCCGTGCGTACTCACCCGTGGGGGCCCGAATTTCTGGGCCAATGTTGTTTCTGCAGGTTTTCCACTCTGCAGTTATGTTTATACTCAGGATGGTGATGGCAGCTATAACAGGTAACACCAGCATGATACCAATTTACAAAAAGCATTGTCCCCATGGATGAATCTTCTTAACACATTTATACCATCTGTAGTCACTCACATATTATCTGCAGCTATTTCAACTGAGTTAAATATAGTGGTTTTAAAATAAATGTATCATAACCTCTGCATAATGCAGTGGATAATGCTTAATTACTGAGCCTGTACCTGGTGACTTACATCATCAATTTAAGATGCAAAGAAATCTTGTGGCTTTGGAGGAGAGGTCAGCTGGGCTTTGAAATTACATTGTGCGATAATAGCGTACAAATGCTTAACGTTTTTGAAATTCTCTTTCATCTATTTTAGCAGAGGTGGTAACTCGTTTAAAATAAATTTCAAGATCTGTTAGTGTTGAGGTTTATGAAGAGAATTCATAAAGCTGATGAAGAAAAATTGTCCACTGTAGTAATGGATTAAAATACCACAGAACGTATGTTAAGAATTAGAAAATTAGGAGCACAAACTTCAATCAGGAGGAAGAACCTTCTCATGCAACAAGTTGTGGAATAACTCACCAAGGAGGACTAGTGGCTCAGTTGGCAGCACTCTCGTCTCTGAATCAGAAGGTTGTGGGTTCAAGTCCCACTCCAAAGACTTGAGCACAAAACATCTAGGCTGACACTCCAGTGCAGTACTGAGGAAGTGCTGCACTGTCGGAGGTGCCGTCTTTCGGATGAGACGTTAAACCGAGGCCCCGTCTGCCTTCTCAGGTGGACGCAAAAGATCCCTTGGCACTGTTTCGAAGAAGAGCAGGGGAGTTATCCCCGGTGCCCTGGCCAATATTTATCCCTCAATCAACATAACAAAAACAGATAATCTGGTCATTATCACATTGTGGTTTGTGGGAGCTTGCTGAGTGCAAATTGGCTGCTACATTACAACAGTGACTACACATCAAAAAATACTTCATTGGCTGTAAAGCGCTTTGGGACGTCCGGTGGTCATGAACGGCGCTATATAAATGCAAGTCTTTTCTTTTGTTGAAGCAGAGATCATAAATGAGTCCAAGAGGCATTTGGATGAATTTTCAGAGTAAGTGAAGGTGGGGGAACTGCGATTTCTCAGAAGGAATTGAGAGACATGGTGAGAGGCAGTAAAGTGGGATTGTGATCTATCAGAAAGGATTAACGGTTATGTTGAGAGGTAGAAAGTTGGGACTGAGATTTATCAGAAGGGATTGAGGGATATGGTGAGAGGTAGTAAAGTGGGATTGAGATCTATCAGAAGGGATTAACAGATATAGTGAGAGTAAGGAAAGTGGGATTCAGATCTATCAGAAGGGATTGATGGCTACAGCGAGAAGGAGCAAAGTGGGATTGTGGTCCATCAGAAGATAAAGGCTAATTGGGCCTAATATTGTTTTCTGACCAGACAATTCCGACAGTATTGCAAAAATCGTTTTTTGTAGTGTACTACCTATGATGCCATGTATTCAGGGAAATAAAATCTTGAATGGTACAAAACACAACTTCAAGAGCAAGTACATACTCAATAATCCTGACAATTAGATCACTTCTGAATATCAATCCTTTCCCCATAAACTAACACACATCAAACTCACAATTTAAAAAAAGTCTAGATTTCAGGAAACGTTATTGTGCCTTTATCTTCAATGTAAATGTCATAATATTTGAACCATTGGAAGTAAAAAGCACATCTAAAAGCGTGTTGTCCGACATCCAGTATTGGATGAGCAGGTATTTCGTCCAACTACATATTGGGAAGACCGAAGCCATTGTCTTCGGTCCTCGGCACAAACTCCGTTCCGACTCCATCCTGCTCCCTGGCGACTGTCTGAGGCGGAACCAGACTGTTTGGTGTTGTATCTGACACCAAGATGAGCTTCTGACCACATTTCCGCTTCATCAGTGGGACTACCTACATCCACCTCCGTAAAATTGCCCATCTCCGCCCTTGCCTCAGCTCATCTGCTGCTGAAACCCTCATCCATGCCTTTGTTAACTCTAGACTTGACTATTCCAATGCTCTCCTGGTCGGCCTCCAATCTTCCACCCTACATAAACTTGAGCTCATCCAAAACTCTGCCGCCCGTATCCTCACTCGCACCAAGTCCCGTTCACCCATCACCCCTGTGCTTACTGACCTACATTGGCCCCCGGACCGGCAACACCTCAATTAAAAAATTTTCATCTTTGTTTTCAAATCCCTCCATGGCCTCGCCCCTCCATAACTCTGTAACCTCCTCCAGCTCTACAACGCTCCAAGATCTCAAGACCTCCTCCAATTCTTGCCCTCTTGAGCCTCCCCAACTTTAATCGCTCCACCATTGGCGGCCGTGTCTTCAGCTGCCTAGGCACTCAGCTCTGAAATTCCCTCCCTAAACATTTCCAACACTCTCTCCTCCTTTAAGACACTCCTTAAAACCTACCTCTTTGACCAAAAATTTTGTCAGCTGTCTTAACATCTCATGTGGCTCGGTGTCAAATTCTGTTTGATAACGCTCCTGTGAAGCACCTTGGGACTTTTTACTATGTTAAAGCCGCTCTATAAATGCAATTACTCAGATAAAACGGTTAGATGCTCTAAACCTGAAAAGAAGCAGAAGATACTGGGAGTGCACAGTGGATTAGTCAGTATCTAAAAACCTCAGCTAATATTTTGGGTGGGATACTCCTTCAGAACACTTTGGGCTAGAAATCCGATAAAGCCCGAAAACGGGCGGTACCACTGTGGGGCAAGGTTAGCTTCAGGCGCTGCACTCAGCAGGAGGCTCAACGTTGCATGGCCGTAGTGTCCCTGGAGCGAGGCAGTGTTTTCTTAAAGCTAGGCTGTCATTTTAGAAAGCAGTCTCGAGCCCTTAAAGGGGAACTGCCTTCTAAAATAAAAATCATTTAAAAATAGGCAGTCATAAGCCCTTAGAGCTCAACTGCCTTCTGAAAAAAAAATAAAGGTTAAAAAATAATTCCAAAATGGCAGTCTTCAGCTCGTAAAGCTGAACTGCCTTCTGTATGTAAAAAAAATGTAAAAGTGCTTCAGCACAAAACAAATGGCTCAACAAGCCAGGGAAAGGGCACCCAGGGTCTCGCACGCAGCATGCCAGCTTTGGGTGAACACTCAAAGAGAGGTCCTCTACCTACAGGAGGCCAGAGGCCCTCCAGACCATAGAGCACATATACCAGAAACGCTGTTTACGGAGGTCACGGTCCATCATCAAAGACCCTACCCACCCCAGCCACAGTCTGTTCGCCCTCCTGCCATCTGGGAGACGCTACAGATGCATTCGCACCCGTACGACCAGATTTAGGAACAGCTTCTTTCCCAGGGTTGTCATCCTACTGAACTCCACAAATAAACTCTAAAGCCTGCACATCTGCCAATGCACTTTATTATGGTTATGTTTATGTTTATGTATTACAAGCCAAATGTATGTTGAATGTTTAAATGTCTTAATCTAAATGTACACTCTCGGGAGCCGCAAGCCTACATTTCGTTGTACTGCACTTGTGCACTAACAATGACAATAAAAGTTGATTTGATTTTTGATTTGATTTGATTAGTCAATATCTAAAAAACTCAGCTAATATTTTGGATGGGATACTCCTTCAGAACACTTTGGGCTAGAAATCCGATAAAGCCCGAAAACGGGCGGTACCACTGTGGGGCGAGGTTAGCTTCAGGCGCTGCACTCAGCAGGAGGCTCAACGTTGCATGGCCGTAGTGTCCCTGGAGCGAGACAGTGTTTTCTTAAAGCTAGGCTGTCATTTTAGAAAGCAGTCTCGAGCCCTTAAAGGGGAACTGCCTTCTAAAATAAAAATCATTTAAAAATAGGCAGTCATTAGCCCTTAGAGCTCAACTGCCTTCTGAAAAAAAAATAAACGTTAAAAATAATTCCAAAATGGCAGTCTTCAGCTCGTAAAGCTGAACTGCCTTCTGTATGTAAAAAAAATGTAAAAGTGCTTCAGCACTAAAACAAATGGCTCAACAAGCCAGGGAAAGGGCACCCAGGGTCTCGCACGCAGCACACCAGCTTTGGGTGAACACTCAAAGAGAGGTCCTCTACCCACAGGAGGCCAGAGGCCCTCCAGAAAGAAGGATGTGGGACAAGATCACCGAGGCAGTCACTGCCAGCAATGTCGCCCCAGGACCTGGCTCAAGTGCCCAAAGAAGTTTCACGACCTCAGACGAGTAGTCAAGGTCAGTGAATGCATCTTCACAAGCCCTCTCCTACCAACAGCACCACTAGTCTCACCAGTGCCCAACCTCCACACCCCCATCACTCATCTACCAACAATCTGTACCAAACATGAGGCACACCTCACATTCCTAGCTTCACCTCACCCCCTTGGAGGAGACAGTGCAGGCCATTCTTGGCAGGGCTGAGCCCTTGGCCAGTGGCAGGGCTGAAAGTATACAAGATGCTGGTATCCTCAGACGTTATCCCCCTTCTCACATCCCATTTCCCTCTCATCCCACAATCTCTTCTGATGTACAAGCTGCACTTGCTGTAAGCATGCATCTCTTGTTTTCCCCCCTCCCCTTACCACAACCCTACCCTTGTGCCTTCCTCATTTCAGACATCCAAGAACCCCAGCCAGCAGTTGACCAAGAAGAGGGAGGAGAGTGAAGAAGAAGAAGAAGTAGAAGAAGAAGAAACACCGTCACTTGATTTGACACTCTCAGCCACCAACTCCTCGAGGTCGTCCTGCAAGGCCATCTGCGGTGTCCCTCACCGAAAGTCAGCAGCTTTCCACCAGCCATGTGCAGCCACTGGGGTAGCACTGCATGACATCAGTAGGATAGACAAAGGCACACACAAAACAGTCACTAAGGGAATGCACAAGGGTGATCAGTTGATTTTTTGATGTAATATTGGATGCATATATGGATAAAGGTGGATTGGAAAGCTTGATTTGTGGTGGCTTTTATTTCAGCATTGTGGCCAAGAGGATGCTGTGATGGTCAGTAACAGAGGGAAGGGCAGGTGTGGGACAAATATTGAAAGGGGAATTGGGGTTGTGTTCACTGGTACCCCAAGCAGATGATTCCATCCCGGATATCCTGGCCAGAAAGGGGCATCCTTTCTTCCGCTTTGTCCTCTTCTGCATCTTCCTCTTCTGGGTCTTCCTCTTCTGGGTCTTCCTCTTCTGCTTCTTCCTCTTCTGCTTCTTCCTCTTCTGCTTCTTCCTCTTCCTTCTGCAAGCAGCTTGACCCCTTTGCTGCCTCCCAGAACTGTGAGCTAGTGGTCTTCTCAGAGACAAACTACTGCGGATGCTGGAAATCTGAAATAAAGACAGAAAATGCTGGGAATACTCAGCAGGTCAGGCAGCATCTCAACCTGAAACGTTAACTCTGTATCTCTCACCATAGATGCTGCCTGACCTGCTGAGTATTTCCAGCGTTTTCTGTTTTCGCAGAGGCCTTTCTTTACCATCCAAAGTCTTGCAAACATCCAGCACTTTTAAAATGTATTGCACCAAGCCACTACTTCAATAAAATATTTAAAAAGTCCAAAAGCTGAAATCCAAACTTACCTGAAAGATGTGCGTGTCCCTTTAAGAAGCGCTGACAGCATCTCTACAGGGCTACTATGCGCACATTCTTCTGTGCGGAGTTAGAAGCGAGTGTTATGGCATGTGGCGATGTCCAAAATAGCAGTCGTGGCGTTAAATCAAATCACGTGTTGTACGCCGATTGACGTCACAATCTGCTCATTTGAATTTTAGAGGCCAGCGGTGGCAATGGCAGCGTTATGGCTGTCCACAAAATGCCGGTCGCCATGTCACACGCCAGAAACGAGGCGGCCACCATTTTTTTGAAGAATCCGGGTAAACACACGGTGTTAAGCTAGGGAATTTCCATGCCTTTACCTTAAGGATTCCATCTAAAATATTAACTTGTCATTCTCTTTCAGATGCTGAATGACAAGTGTACATTTCAAGAGCTTTCAAGAAACACCTCATAAGAACATAAGAATTAGGAGCAGGAGTAGGCCATACAGCCCCTCGAGCCTGCTCCACCATTCAATAAGATCATGGCTGATCTTCTACCTCAACTCCACTTTCCTGCACTATCCCCATATCCCTTGATTCCCTTAGAGTCCAAAAATCTATCGATTTGAGCTTTGCATATACTCAACGACTGAGCATTCACAGCCCTCTGGGGTAGAGAATTCCAAAGATTCACAACCCTCTGAGTGAAGAAATTTCTCCTCATCTCAATCCTAAATAGCCGACCCCTTATCATGAAACTATGCCCCCTAGTTCGATACTCTTCAGCCATGGGAAAAAGCCTCTCAGCATCTATCCTGTCAAGCCCTGTCAGAATCTTATATGTTTCAATGAGATCACCTCTCATTCTTCTAAACTCAGGCACCTTCTGGCCCCACAAAAATAAAATTAAACATACCATTTTTGGTCTTCTTCGGCTGTACCACCAGGTAAAGCTGGGCGGAGGGCACAAGGTGCCAGCTCTGCCCTGTTGTCTCTCAAAATAGCAATCATAGTCCTATGTACATCATAGTGTTGGAAGGATGTTTCTTCCCCTTCCCCTCTTCTCCTGAATGTGCTAACTCTCACATCACAGATGCACCAGGTAATGACCATCTCAAACAAGAGAGAGGTCAATAATCTCCCCTTGACATTCAATGGTAGTTCCATCACCAAATCCTCCACCATCAACATCCTGGGCATCACCATTGACCAGAAGCTCAATGGACCAGCCACATAAAAGCCATGGCTACTAGAGCAGGTCAAAGGCTGGGTATTCTGTGGTGAGTGGTCACTTCCTGACTCCCCAAAGCATCTCCACACCTACAAGGCGTAAGTCAGAAGTGTGATGGAATACTCTTCACTTGCTTGGATGGGTGCAGCTGCAACAATACTCAAGAAGCTCTACGCCATTTCAGACAAAGCAGTCTGCTTGATTGCCACCCCATCCACCAGCTTAAACATCCACTCCCTCCACCACAGTGCACCATTGCTGCAAAGAGTTCTATCTACAGGATGCATTGCAGCAAGTCGTCAAGTCTTTTTTGGCAGGACCTCCCAAACCTGCAATCTCCACCACCTAGAAGAACAAGGACAGTAGGCGTAATCGGAACACAATTACCTCCAAGTTCCCCTCCAAGTCACACAGCATCGGGACTTTGACATATATCACTGTTCCTTCATCGTCCCTAGGTCAAAATCATGGAACTCCCTACCTAACAGCATTGTGAGAGTATCTTCATCATATGGACTGCAGCTGCTCAAGAAGAAGGTCAACCATCACCTTTCCAAAAGCAACTAGGGGTGGGCAATAAATGCTGCCTTGCCTGCGATGTCCGCATCCTGAAGAATGCTTTTTTTTAAAAATCACTTATTTTGGGAACAGCTTGCTTCTTCTTTAAATAGAAACTGCGTATATCAGGAGAAGAGCCTCACCTTATTTTTTACTGTGAAGGCATCATACACAAAGAACATTTATGTAATGTAATGATTCACTTCAACACCGGGCATTACTGATATGCCCTCTTCGCTATGCTGCATTTTATGAATTGGCTGATTGCTATAATCACTAGAACAGAATAAAGGAAATAATGAGTACAGTTTTCCCTGGGTTGGAGTGGACATTGGGATTACTAGTAGTAGTAGCAATTTTATCCAAACAGTACATCGTTTATTTGTTCATGGGACATGGATGACACTGGCAATTCTGCAATTACTGCCCATCCCTAGTGGGATGAATTACTGCCGTTCCTGTGGTGATAGTGCTGCCGCAATGGTGTTACTTAAGGAATTCCAGGTTGCTCACCCAGCGACAATGAAGGAACAGCGGTTTATGTCCAAGTCTGGATGGTGTGTGAATTGGAGGGGAACTTAGAAGTAATGGTTTTCCCATGATGTTGTTGCTCTTGTATTTCTTGTAGTAGAGGTTGTGGGAGGAAATATTATGCGCTGCACTGGCCATTTTATTTGCCCACTGCCTGGAGAACAATAGAAAGCAGCAAGTGCTGAGTCCGTTCTTTTAAAACAAATACGGATGAGCAGGACTTTAATTATAACTCTAATGGCAAAGTGATAGAAACAGAGGGAAAACCAGCTTACATCATCTCTTCCACCTTAATTTTTCCAACAAAAAGAAACACGTGGACAACTGGGCAACAGGTCAGGAGTACCAATAACCACTCACCTATGCAGCAGACTGCAGCAATCTCAGCATGATTAGTTTTCTACAAAAGCAGCATGAGACCACTATGAGGAGTGTTACACCACTTTGGCTGTACACTGGTTGTAGCATAACTGTAACTGGCACAGAGTAAATTTCAGAATGCTCAGAGGCAGTCAGTCCCGTTTTTGAAGTTACAGTAATATCCGCTGGCTTTTGCTGACATTCAAAATGTCACCGGTGTTTTGAAGTTAGTGAGCAGAGTTCTATTTATTCATGCCCATGTCACTCTTTCCTTGACCAGAGAGTAATATGGAGATGAAAGGTAATGCAGAGCTTCTAACACGCACTGCTCTACAGCAGGTACCCGTGTCAGACCACCATTTATAGTAGAACTGATTTGCTCCCTTCACTGCACTGCACTGCACTGCACTTTGATTGTAGTATACTGTACTTACACAGTTAACTATCCAACACCCTAACAATGAAATCAAGCCTTCAGCCCATTAACCTTTAAATAAAATGCAACAGCTCAAAGCCTGAATAAATCCAAACAAAAATGTAAAAAATTGCATTTTCTTGGATTAGCAACTGATGGCCGAATTACTAATTGGAGAGCAGCTCTCACAGCTCTTGGGTAGAAAGAACTAGCTTAGAATTAAATTCCTCGGTGTGATTAGTGCTGTGTTCCATGGTCAGATATTATTTTGCTTTAAAAGGATAGGTGCGTAACATACATAAACTGGTAATCATAAACGTAATGAATTCCCACCGAGAGAAAATAAGTGAGAAATAAATTAATATTGTAATTGAAATTCTATGTTGTCGGTTTGCTAGGGCTGGTGGAAATTGAATGTCTGTCATGACAATGAAAGTGGCAGAGGTGGAATTGAAACCGTTGCCTTCTCCGAGTTACTTTTGGCATTTTAGCTATTGCTTTTTACATTAGACGTTCAGTGAGGGCAAATGAATTTGCTCCTCAAAATGTGGTGTTAGAATTTAAAGTTGCTGAATTATCAGTGCCTTGACTTTCAACATTCTGTTAAGATTTGAGGTTCCGTCACAATCAACTCTGAAAATCGTCCACAAGCCCATTTCTCAACTTTTTCTTTAAACCATGTTCTTTTCGATGGGCATAGTTTGAAGGTTAGTTCCCTCCCTTTTCTCAAATTTTTTTTCTTTTTATCCAGCTCAAGGGAGGAGAGATTGAGGAGAGCTATGAGGAGAGATTGAGCAGACTAGGCCTATATTCTCTAGAGTTTAGAAGAATGAGAGGTGATCTCATTGAAACATACAAAATTCTTACAGGGCTTGACAGGGTAGATGCAGGGAGGATGTTTCCCCTGGCTGGGGAGTCTAGAACCAAGGGTCACAGTCTCAGAATAAGGGGTCGGCCATTTAGGACTGAGATGAGGAGAAATTTCTTCTCACAGAGGGTGGTGAATCTTTGAAATTCTCTACAACAGAGGGCTGTGGAGGCTCAGTCGTTGAGTATATTCAAGATAGAGGTCGATAGGTTTTTGAATATTAAGGGAATCAAGGGATAAGGATAGTGCAGGAAAGTGGAGTTGAGGTAGAAGATCAGCCATGATCTTATTGAATGGTGAAGCAGGCTCGAGGGGCCAAATGGCCTACTCCTGCTCCTAGTTCTGATGTTTGAAGCCACTAGAGCTTTGTGGGGGGGGGAGGAGGGGTGTTGCACAGCCCACTTCCAGGTTACTACCAGGAGATGGCATGGACAGCCCAAGCATACCTTTATCCTTAGATTCTCTCTGCCACTACTAGAAGACCATGCTTGACAGAGCTGAAATCTGGAATTGAGTACAGCAGGGCTTGAGCCTGCAAATGTCCTTGGTCTACAGTACTAAGTTTTAGCACATAAATGCTCAGTGCCAGCACACAGCCCAGATTTAGTTCTAGACTTGAGTTCAATCCTCATTAACATTTCATTAGTCAGATGAAATAGAAATAGAAACATAAAAGATTACACTTGTCCAATTTTTCTTCTTAATCAGCTTCCTGTAGGGTTATTCAGGTTACCGGGCTATGCCAGTACATTATTTTCGTCCATGGGTCACAGAAAGGCTGCCTCCTCCAGATACTGGGTATTTGGGACCAGATAATCATGGGGTTGCAAGGAGAATGGAATAAGAACATTGCGCTGTTTGCTCTTTGTGCTGTTAAACTTTACTTGCTTGTTACACATTGGGTTTGAGTCTGATTAAAAGAACCCACAACCACACCTGCAACCTCTGGTTATTAAACATAATCAGAAGGGCACACCAAAGGTGGAATACCAAATGTTCCCGTGTTGCTTCATTCATACATCTCTTAGCAATATTCTTAACATTTTTCCAGTAGTATTTCTCACATGGAGAGAGGAAAGAGAGCAAAAAAAGAAATTGATGGACACTCAAACAGTGTGGACAGGTAGAAGCCAACTTGCCAGGAATTTCTACCGGGAGCCAATTTAACCCTTGGCATGCCATAAAGGAATTTTACTGACTGGGCAAGATTGGGCCATCGATGATTATGCTCATCTATTTGCAACTCTTTTTTGAGATATTTATAGATGTCAAAGTTTGTTCTGGTGTCGTCATTCGTCACATCGTTACCACTGACTTAGCAACCATGTTTTTAAAGGCGGGAAAAGGGAGGCAGAAGAAGACACAGAAGCAAAAGGAACTAAACTTTAAAAACAAATTATCAACAAGGCAGAAAATCATGCAACTAAAGTGAAAATAATATACGCCAGAGAGCGATACAAAGTGGAAGAGGACAGAATGGGGAAAAATGAGACAGCAGTGCAAACAGAAAATATTGTTAATTAAATATCAAAGATGTAAGTAGTTATTTCTGTGGTTTAGTACAGGAAAGAGTAGTTCCTCCTGATAATTAAGTATTGATTTGGTACTGCAATACCGTTTTTTATTGTCAGCATCAGAAAATATAAGATTGGGACAGCCAGGAAGACTGTCATTTTTCTAAATCTATCAGGGGCCTAAAGGGCTAAAAAACACATTCCTTGCCCACATGAACAACATCTTCAGCTCTTACAGAAATAGCTCATTCATACACACACATTTTATGTTATATATCTGGTTCATCCCATCTGGTTCACTAATGTCCTTTAGGGAAAGAAATCTACTGTCTTTGCCCAGTCTGGCCTATATGTGACTCCAAACCCACAGCAATGTGGTTGACTCTTAACTGCCCTATGAAATGGCCTAGCAAGACATTCAGTTGTATTCAAAAAATTAAATACTTAATTGGAGGAAGGCCAATTTCAGTGGGTTGAGAATGAATTTGACCCAAGTAAATTGGAATCAAAGATTGGCAGGCAAAACTGTAATCGAACAATGGGCTGCCTTGAAAGAGGAGATGGTTCGGGTACAGTCGAGGTACAGTCCCACGAAGGGGAAAGGTAGGGCAACCAAAGCCACAGCTCCCTGGATGATGAAAGAGATAGAGAGTAAGATGAAACAGAAAAAGGGGGCGTATGACAGATGTCAGGATGAGAATAAAAGTGAGAACTAGGCTGAATATAGAAAGTTCAGAGGGGAAGTGACAAAGGAAATAAGAGGGGCAAACTTTGCTGGCAAGCCTATTATGTGGAAAATAAAAATGTTTGCAAGCGATCCCGACATGGCACCCAGGTTCTCCGATGCTGATTTGGAGGCCCTGGTCCAAGCGGTGGACAAAGGAGGAGGGAGATATTGCTCCACTGAAGAGTTTGGAAAGTCTTTCAGGCAACACCTTCGTCGCCAGTTGGAAAAGGTTGTTGAGGAGTACAATTTTAAGAGCTTAGATCTTAGGACATGGCTGCAATGCTGGAAAAAGTTCAATGACCCCACCACAGTTGTCAAGGTAACAATACTGCTCTCTTATTCTCTGCACAACTCCACCACCTCCAGCCACATTACTCACAGTACACCCCTCCTCCACTCCCTTCACGCTCCTACAATCACTGCACCCACACTTCACAACATCTCCATCTCCTCAGGCTCTCATACTCAGTGATGTAATAAAACTCACTACGCACTTGGTTTGAGTATAAAGCAAGGCTTTAATCAACTTGTTTCAGAACATGGAGGTCTAGTTGTACTTCACTAGTTCCTGTCTTACAAAATGTCCCTGGAAAGCTGGGCCCACGCCCGAGTATTTATACTCCTTGGACGGCGCCACCAGCTGGCCGTCCAGCGTTATTTCATGAGTAGTTTCTTTATGAGGATGAGATTTATGACACTCAGCACTATTACAACCCTTACTTCCTCACACCTTGCACCTTAAAAACTCCAATCCTACTATTCTACCATGACAGGCACCTTCTCTAAACATCTCACAAGAGTATCACTAACACACTCCCTTCTTTCTTGCAGGAGAAGGTTACTCACAACCTGCAGCAGGAGACTGCCAGTGGAGGAGGCCGAGCCAGCCCGCACACCCTCTCCCCTGTGGAAGAAAAGGTGCTGCCCATCACAGGCAAGGGGGGAGTCATGGCTGTGCTGAATGGAAATGCTGGAGGGTTTCATCACACTCTATCCCTCTTTTTCCTTTCCTACTTCCATCTCACCCTACATATTCTGCATGACAAACTATAGCTGCTTTCAGAAAACACCTCTCTCTCCGCTCTTCCTTCACACTAAAAGCTAACCCTTTCCCTTGCTTTCATTTCAGGTACAGATAATGTGGAGATATTTCTGCCACTTCAGGAAGAGGAGGACAGTCATTCGATTGACCCTAGTAAGTACAAGCCTAGATACCGGCACCACGTGTACTTTAGAGGGTAGGGTAAAGATGGAGTGTTCACATGGTGAATGATCGGGCACAAGTGTGTAAAAACTACAGTAGAGTGATAGGATTCCACAGGTGCCAGCTCACCAGAGGGCAAGATAACATACTAGCTCTGCTGTAGAAGACTCAGATGCTGACTTTGAGGGCCCAGACTACCAAAGCAGGCTAATAGACATACACAGGGAAATGCTAGATACACTGGGCAGTCTGGCAGCAAGATTGCACACAATGGCTCAGAGTATGGTTGAGTCTAACTCGAACGTCTGTTAAGGCTTCGTGCAGAGCATGCAGACCATTCTGTCCAACAAGTACCGAGCAGTCAGCTCCATGAACATGACGGGGCGTCCACTGTAATGGTGCCTCTGCTGACAGCTCTGCTGTCATGGAAGCTTAGATAGCTGCCATTTTTGTTTTGGGGACCAGTGTTGACAGGGCCTTCTGGCGCATTGCATCACTCCTGCACTCTGTTCTCACGCAGAGCCCTAGGAGTGCTGAGGCACAGTCTCAGAAGAGTGGCCTTAGCTTCATGCGCGAGACACCCGCTATCCTTTCTCAGCATGCCTGCTCCTGCGCCACACACTACACCAGTGATCTTGTTAGTACTACATAGCCAGCCGGTCCAGACTGCCCCAGGCCAATGCCGAGATGCTGCAGTCTGCAGTCGGTCCCCCAATAGCCAGAGCTGCTCGAGGTCACCCGCCATGGCCATCTGAAGCATCTTCAAGGAAGGCAATCGGATGGTTGTAGTAACGACAGTAGTGATGAGGATTGAAGGACTGTTGGTGTATTGGGGATGGGAGGGATGCTTCAGGTGAAACGCTCTTTGATGAGCTGCTCTCTGAAAGCTTTTGGATCTAAAGGTACTGGTAGTCGATGCTGTTCCTGCTTCTCTTCCTCCTGCTCCTGCACTCCTTGCAACCCAGGTGGTGATAAGGACTGGTCCCTCATGGTGGCAAAATTATGCAGCATGCAGCAGACGACCATATATCTGGATACCCGCTCAAGGCTGTAGTGTAAAGCTGTTCCCGAATGGTCCAGACAATGGAAGTGTTGCTTGAGCACGGCAATTGTCTGCTCGATGACATTTCTGGTGGCAGTTGGCTCTCATTGTAGGACAGCTCTGCAGCTGTGCCCGGGTGTCTGACGGGAGTCATGAACCAAGTCTGAAGGGAATATCCCTTGTCATCTAGTAGCCAAGCCTGTAACCTCATGGCCTGGTTGGAGCAAAGGTGTCAGAGCAGGTCTTTCCTACCTGCTAGCACTATGAGTTGGTGGGCGAGTTCATTACATGGCGAGTCAGGCACTGGGGCAACTCAATAACACAAAAGGGTCCTACAACAAATGCAGGACCCTCATCTAAATATTTTAATCAGCAATTTAAATAGTTCTGCCATACGCCTGGACTCCTATTGAGCAGGTCAATCCAATATGACGGGCGGCGCACTTCTGGCAGGTAATGAGCGTGTGCACCCCGTCCGCCATGTTGGATTCTTAGACACCAGTTTTGCTCTTAAACAGGCGCTGCACCGTCGAATTTCCAGGCCCATGTCTTGAAGAGGTACTCCCTGCAGCCAGGGCATGAGTGCTGTATCTACACACTATAGCACCGTTGCTGAAGACAGGCTGCTGCTGTAATGTAAATGCACTGTAATACATTCAGCAAGTCACCAGCTGTAAAACATACATTGCCTTGGGATACTCGTGTAATGATGAGATCACCACAGTAACAGATTGTATTCAACAGTAAGTAGAGGTGTTAACATTTAATTGCGTTCAGACAAGCATTGATAAATGAAGGTTTAAGTCTTGGATCAGGGGACATTACTGCAATGAGTTTGATACTAAATTATGTGCGAAAGCCATGAGGTATGTGATGATATGTGTCCTGAGTTATGAGGCTGGTAAAGGTGCATGTGTTATACCTCACAGGAGATGCAATTTGTCTTTAGCAACAACTAATGAAGATAAAGCAATGACTCAACTGTGACAAGACTCATTTAATTAAGTTAGTAAAAAGACGGTTACATCATTAAAATACGTCAGCAGCAAAGGAGTTTGTAAGCACGGTCAGTATTGTCAATAAAAACATTATTTATGTGGTCTATTTATTGGTTACTACAGCCCAATCTAGGCCAATTTTTAATTCCTAAAACAAAGGGGCCTAAAAATTGGATATGGCCCCGAGAACGGGTGGTGTCATGTCTGAGCGCTATTTAGCTGTGCCGGTTCAAAGTGGTCCAGGTATAGTGCAGACTCAGCGCAAAACACGCTGCTCATTGGCTTACTGCTCAACGGGTGGGCCAATATTGGGTGCAGTCTAATTGCAAGTAATGTTTGGCCTAGGCTTTCTCTACTACTTAAAGGGGAGGTGCTTTGATGCAGCAACACCTCATTGTCCTTGTATTTGGAGCTCCACTTGGATTCACAACTGAACTTGGAAGGTATGGCTGAGCACCAGCAGAGGGAAAGAGCCTGAAGGTTCTCAGATGCGGCTCTGGAGGCACTAGTGGTGGCCATGGAGAGGAGGCACTAGTGGTGGCCATGGAGAGGAGGCGGGCTGTTCTCTTCCCGCAGACTGGCAGGAAACCATTTGTCCATACATCTAGAAGGCTCTGGCAAGAGATATCTGGATACATGACGGCCAACAGCGTGGTCCCCAGAACATGGATGCAGTGCCGCAAGTTTAATGACCTCACACAGCAGGTCAAGGTGAGTGAAGGCCTCAGCAAATGCCATATCCCACCATTTGCAACACAAACCTCACTCATTGCTCCTTGCACTACACCCCCATCACTCACCTACCAACAATCTCTAGCTATCACCACTCATACCTCACAATCATGGTTTCATTTCACCTCTCACAACCTTACCACTACTGCAACACTCACACCCACATCACACACCTTGCAAACACTGACAGCTGTTTAACTACAGCAGGCACATCACCCAAACACACTGACACACTTCCCTTTCTCTTGCAGGCTAAGGTAGCTTACAATCACTGGGAGCAGTGGCAAACGAGAGGCGGCCAAGTCGCAATACAGGCCTTGAGCCAACTGGAGGAGAGCATGCTCGACATCAATGGAGGAGAAGTCACCGAGGCCGTGGCAATGGGTGAAGTTGAAGCCTTTGGGGACAATAACGGTATGCTCATTCCTAATCCTTCTTCTCACATCCCACTTCCCCTTCATCCCACAATCGCTTCTCATTTACAAGTTGCTCATGCTGTATGCATGGGTATCTTGCTTCCCACCCCCTCCCCTCACCATAACCCGATTCTTGTGCCTTTCTGCTTTCAGATGACCAACATCTGCCATCTGCACATCCTGCCTCCGAAAAAATGGAGGAGAGTGAAGGGGAAGAAGAAGGCACACCGTCACTGCATCTGACACTCACAGACACCAGCTCAGAAACTGGCTCTGTGCAGAATTTAGAGGGTGGTGTAGATGCGGGATCTCTGGCTCCAACATTGGACAGGACTTTGCGCAGAGCTTGGAGCATATGATTTCCAGGCTGGAAATGATGGACAACTCCAGGAGAGACCATGCTGACCCAGACATGATGCCGCGTGTGATGGACGATGTCGCAGCTGCCATTGCAGCACAGGCAGAAGTGACCCAATGTCTCAGTACTGCAGTGGAAGTGCAGACCACTCTCCTGCAGTCTCAGCTTGCTGCCATGCAAGATCAGACTGCTCTCAAGCAGTCTCAGCTTGATGCCACCCAAGGTCAGACTGCTGCCATCATGGCTGGTTTTACCAGTGTCGAAAGGGACTTGCAGGGTGTCGCAGCAGGCCAGCAATCTGTCCTCGAACAGATTGCTAGGAATGCTGAGGCGCCCCCCGCCGGGTGAGTGGCAGTGGGTCAGTGGAGCAGGAACCTGCTGTCCTCTCTCAGGGTGACAGCATTCCTATTCCCACCACTGCCACTCCGCCATTGCCCTTCCCGCTGCCTGTCAGCCAGCCAGCCCAGACCGCTGCCGCCCATGCCAAGGTGGTGCAGTATACAGCCAGGCCTTCTAGGTCCAGAGCTGGTCGAGTTCACCCTGCAAGGCCACCTGAAGTCTCCACCACGGAAACTCAGCAGCCTTCCACCAGCCACGTTGCAGCCATTGGGGGAGCACTGTGTAGGAGCACCAAAGCAGGAAAGGGCACCCAAAGAACAGGCACTAAGGGATCGCACAAGGGTGATTAGTTGATATTGTAATGTGAATTGATTATTTTAAAATGTATTAATTTTGTTTGGAATCTTTGTTTTGTGGTGGCTCTCATTTCAGTTTTGTGCCCAGGAGGACGCTGTGATGCTCCGTGACAGAGGGACGATATGATGGAGATGTGGTTGATGGGGATGTAGTGAGAAATGCGGATCTGGGGTTTCATTCACTCGAATCGGAGTCTAATGAGGCATTCACGGACAGCCCGTGCTGAAGGGGGTCTTGCTGCCTGCCTCCTCCCTTCCTCCTCATCCTCTTCCTCCTGCTCCTCTTCCTCTTGCTCCTCCTCTCCCTTGTCCTCTTCCTGAGATGATCCACAATCCCTGCTGGCAAAGGCTGCACCCTCATAATTGGCAAGTTGTGGAGCATGCAGCAGACTGGAGGGCTCCTCCCGAGCAGTCAAGTTAGCGGAACCTTTGCTTCAGCAGCCCGATGGTCTGCTCGATGTTCCTGGTGGCAGCATGGCTCTCATTATATGGGTGCTGGGCACGAGTGTTGGGGTTGCAGAGGGGAATCATCAGCCAGGTGCAGAGCAGATAGCCTTTGTCTCTGAGCAGCTACCCTTGGGTTTGACGTGGTGGCTGGAAGATTGCTGGCACACCGGTCTGATGCAGGATGAAGGCATCATGACTGTTGCCAGGATAGCAGGCATTGACTATCAGGATGCGTTGGATGTGGTCACATGACAACTGCACAATAAGTGAGTGGTAACCTTTGTGGTTACAGAAGATCTCAGGATTTTTATGCAGCGCCCGCAAAGCCATGTTGGTGCAGTCGATGGCGCCCTACACTATGGGGAAGCCCGCTAAGCCATGTGCGCACTCCTCCTGCTTTTCTCTGCTGAGAGAGACAACAACGTAGTCCCTTCTCCTGGTGCAGAAAGTCTCTGTGACCTCCCAGATGCAACGATGAACGACAAACTGGGAGATGTTAGCTATGTCTCCTGCTGCAGATTGGAAGGGTCTGCTGGTGAAGAAATTGAGAGCCACGGTGAACTTGAGGGCTAGTGGGTGAGCTGTGTTTGCCCTGCTCTGAAACTCCAGGCCTGGTTGCAGGAGGTGGCAGAGTTCTGTGACCACCTCTTTGGTGAAGCGTAGCCTCCTAATAAACTGCTCCTCGGTTACGTGGAGATAAGAGAAGTGCTCTCTGAAGACCCTAGGCGGAAAAGGCCTCCTGTTGTGAGCCCTCCTGGCCCTCCGCCTCCCTGTGCATGCATCTTCTCCCCTTCTTTGCTGCCTCCACTCCCTCTCCCGAAGATACTTGAGCGCAAGGGGACTGCAAGTAGAGCTCCCATGACTGTGAGCAAGTGTTGTGAGCAGAAGCCTTTAAATAAGAATGAAGGCATTCTCCAGTTACCCCAACTCTCCCTGTCACCTTAGAATCTTGAAGGAAGTTTATAAAGCTGCTGGAGTTGCACAGAGCCAGTCAAACTGAACAAACATGTCAGCTGCAAGTTGCTGCTGATGATCCCTTTAAATAGCACTGCTGGAGGCTCCTTCCCGCTTGTGAATGCTTGGTCAGCTGTTCGTAATTAACACAGGCTGGTAAGTTGAGCGCCACACTCCAAAATGACAGACCGGGTGTCAGGTGAGTGTTGCACACTCACTGACGTCATGATGTGCATAATCTCCATATCACTAATGAGCATGGACATCGGCAGCGCTGCCGCCCAGCCGAAAGTGGTGGCCGCTGTGGGACCCACCGGCAGCGGGCGGAAGTGAGGCCACCACCATTTTTTTCCCCAAAACGGGCTCTAACAGCCATCGCAAACACTATGAATTTCTAGGCCAGGGAATTTTCTTTGAGACAGCGTAAGACTTGATGAGAGGGGCTTTTGTTGTGCTGCTGACTTTGTGCCACTCTATCGTGCAGGGAAATGGAGTTCTGCACACATATACACACGCTTGTTTACACGAGTAAACCTCCGCTAACTGCCAGCTGAATGTCTGTTAAATTTTAAATGTTAACAAGTAGACATCTTGAAATTACATCTCGTGCATACAGCTGACTTGTGACCGGAAATTTACATTTTGTATCTATCCACTGCTGTCAGCTAGGCTGAGATTCATCACATCTTGGCTTTTGCTAAGTGGTACTGATGACAACGTTCCAATAGAAACCCACCTCATACAGACAATTTCTATTGGATGCAGTAACGTTCTGGAATTGTTGGAATTTATTGCGCTGGATTTTCCAGTGAGTAGTGAACTTAACATTTAAGAACATAAGAAATAGGAGCAGGAGTAGGCCATTTGGCCCTTCAAGCCTGCTCCGCCATTCAATAAGATCATGGCTGATCTTCTACCTCATCGCCACTTTCCTGCACTATCCCCATATCCCTTGATTCCCTTAATATTCAAAAATCTATCGATCTCTGTCTTGAATATACTCAACGACTGAGCCTCCACAGCCCTCTGGGGTAGAGAATTCCAAAAATTCACCACCCTCTGAGTGAAGAAATTTCTCCTCATCTCAGTCCTAAATGGTCGACATTTAGGACTGAGATAACAACAGAAAATGCTGGAAAAACTCAGCAGGTCAGGCAACATCCGTGGAGAGAAATTTGAGCTGACGTTTCGGGTCAAAACCCTTCTTCAAAACTGGAAAGAAAATAAAATAGATCGAAGGCAAACCTGCGATCGAACAAAAGATTTTCAGTAAGTTTAAGCCTGTAGTATTAGCATTTGTGAGAGCAATGCTAACATTGTAACTGGCAAGGCAGAGAATAGGGTAAACATGAACAGGGTGCAGAACTTATAACCCACGTTCCAATTTCCACTATGAATGAAACAGCCGGCCCACATGACAGAGAATTTTTTTTTAAGGGGCGATCACAAAATCAACTGTCCGGTTCACAATAAGACAATATGCATCAAGGGAGTTTCAAAACGAAATTTAGATTTTTTTTAATACTCTGACCACACTAAGAAGAATGGCCCACCCTGATCTTTCGATTGGCAACGGAAATTACCTGGGAAGTTAAATGTTCTGATTTCCTGCTGTCAGTACACCATTACTGTCTGCTTACAATGTGTCAACCTTGGTTCAGTGGTAGTGTCTCATGGGTTCAAGCCTCACTTAAAAGACTTGAGTTCATAATCTAGGCTGACACTTCAGTGCAGTACTGGGGGACTACTGCACTGGGCAGAGGTGCTATTTATGGATGAGACATTAAACCAACTCTGTCCTCTCGTAAATGATCCTGTGGCATTAATCAAAGAGGCAGGAGAGGTCTCCTGGTGTCCTGGCCAACAGTTATCACTCAAACAACCTACCAAATACAGGTTATCTGGTCATTATTTTATTGCTGTAATGGGGCTTTGCTGTGCGCAAATTGGCTGCCATGCTTCCCTACATTACAACAGTGACTACACTTTAACAAGTACTTAATTGGCTGATTATTCTAAGGTTGTGAAAGGTGCTATATAAATGCAAGTTATTTTTTTCTTCTTTCTAGAAAATCCAGGCATCAAAAGGAACTTATTTTACCATGTTTTTTTTTACTTTTTAAACTTGACAATGGCTCATGAGTAAAAGGAACCCTAACCACTCGTAAGCTCACACAGATCTCACTGCTGACAGCGAGAAGTTGTATCCTCCTCTGCTTGAGCAATCCAACGCCTCATACAACAAACGTATAGTCTAAACCCATGTAGGGCATCTCCTAATCAGAGTAATTAATGTATAGGCTGCACACGGAGATGGAGAAACACGAGGGGAGATGGGGTCCGTCCTGTCGGTCAGCTGCACATCCACCCACCAAAGCCCCCACAATAAGAAAAGCCCCTGGGCTACCTGCTGAATTGACCCCAGCATTCTGCAAAATGTCGACAAGGACCTATTGCAGCACCTCTTCCCCCTTCCAGCAAACCCCCACACTTCTGGACTCAGGATGACCCCAGCCATGTCCCTGAGCAAACCTTACCCTAATGTGTAGAACTGTACAACATTGTACGATCATTGATCTGCAAGTATTATGAAATGTGTACTATAGCATGCACTCTCCATGAAATTAAATCCTAAGAGCATGTCAATTTCTTGCATATTAAATTAAAAAATACACACAAAGCATTAGTCAGTGACCTTTGAAGAACAGGCTGTTTACTTCTTGTACAAAAGCCCAACAAGGAAAATAAAGAATGTTGAACCATTGCTTCGCAATTACAAGTGACAAACACTATGGCTGCGATTTTATCAGCACTGAGAGGGCAGGTTTGGAGGTGGGTCAAAGGTTAAAATCGTTTTGATTGACGGCGGGGTCCGATCAACAATCCAAACAATTTCCCCAAGTGTCGGGTCCCCGATTTGTGCATGGACCTGACACCTAGCGGCGGGAAGAGAATTAAAGCCAATTACCTGCCTCTTAACAGGTAGTTGAGTGTAGTTGACAGGCTATTTTTTTATTCCCGACGCCCGGACACCACGCCAGGTAAGTGTGGTGTGTTGTGAGTCTGCTGTAATGTTTCTGCATTGATGAGAGCTGCAGAAGTGGTGTGAAGGATCCAACGGTGCACTGGTGAGTCTCAGAGGTAAGAAAATGTTGGGAAAATCATTTTTAATGCATTTACACATTTCTTTAGCTAACAAGTTTTGAAAGCAATGTCTAGTGCCACCTCTTTGGGAGAACCACTTTCACCAGTGACAGATCACTTCTGTCACCTCACCTGCAGCTGCCATCTGTTCCAGCCTATGGAGGGAGTCATTGGCGAGCCTGGGTGCAAGAGCTCACCTTTGTGCAGTGATTGTCAGTGTTTGCAACACCTCAATGCTGTCAAACACTGAGAAATGAGCTGTCAAAGAAAAATTGTGCGTGGTCCCTTTAAGAAAACCGGCAGATGACGCATCATCAAATGACGTCATCTGACCGGCTTCCTCTTAATTGGCCAGCAAGCCCGCAGGGTGGGCTCAACAAGGTCAATCAATGTAAAATCACATCTGTGGGCCGGATGCAGTTGAGGGTGGGACTGGAAGCCAGAAACCACCTGACCCGCTCCCAGCCCACATCGATTTGAGAAAATCGTGGCCCTCACTGTTCTCCATGCACAGAATAAGCTGTGCTATTCTACACAATCTACTTCTACAAGAGGAGATTGCAAATTAATTTTGAAATTTCCCAGTAGACTGCATTACAAGTAGTTACCACTTAACAACAACAACAACTTGCATTTATATAACACCTTTAACATAGTAAAACATCCCAAAGCACTGCACAGGAGTATTATATGACAAATAATTTGACACCAATCCACATAAGGATAAATTAGGGCTTGGTCAAAGAGGTAGGTTTTAAGGAGCGTCGTAAAAGAGGAAAGAGAGGTAGCGAGGCGGAGAGGTTTAGGCAAGGAAGTTCAGAACTTAGGGCCTAGACAACAGAAGGTACGGCTGCCAATGGTTGAGTGATTATAATCAGGGATGCTCAAGAGGGCAGAATTAGAGGAGCGCAGATATCTCGGGAGGCTGTGGAACTGAAGGAGATTACAGAGATAGGGAGGGCCAAGACCATGGAGGGATTTGAAAACAAGGATGAGAATTTTGAAATCGAGGCGCTGCTTAACCGGGAGCCAATGTAGGTCAGCGAGCACAGGGGTGATGGGTGAACGGGACTTGGTGCGAGTTAGGACATGGGCAGCCGAGTTTTGGATGACCTCAAGTTTACGTAGGGTAGAATGTGGGAAGCCAGCCAGGAGTGCGTTGGAATAGTCAAGTCCAGGGGTAACAAAGGCATGGATGAGGGTTTCAGCAGCAGATGAGCTGAGGCAGGGGCTTACTGCAATAACTTATAAAATACAGGAATTTATAAGAAGAATGTTTGAGTTTGAATCGAGAACTAAGGAGCTGGCTTTGGCATGTTACAATTACAGCACATAGGATGAATTAAAAACTGAGGCATGGGCTTGTTGTACATTTCCTTCCCTACCTCCACATCCACTAACCAGATGCTCAAAACTCCCTGCATTGGAGACTTCTGATTCACTCCAGTGCTTAACTGAGGTAAATAAATTATTTTACATTGTTGAATTCCAAATAAACTGGAAACCTATCGGTGTACAAACTCTGTGTGTGTCAGATCACGAACAGAATAGAACATTATTAAGTATGCAATGATAAAGAAGTATTCTCTTGACTTGCCTCTTGAATGAGAAGTCAAGGTGCAAGCCAGGAGAGAAAAGTATCTGGACTTCACAATGGTTACTTTCTGGACTAAAATTTGCATTAGTTGAATACAAAATTCAATCAGTGACAGAAGAAATGTAAATTGTATATTTTTGCATCCAAATGCATTAGTAAAAAGTTAAACCAAATGCAGAATGTCAAAATATTATTTTTTTTAAAATATTCTCAGAAACCCAGGTGAAGTGCCAAGGCTCATGTGCAGGACACCATCACGGTTGAAAAAGGCAGGAGAGAAGAAGAGGTAAATCAATAAGCAGAGATTAAAATACAAGGGCAGCCTTTAAATGCTTGTAGATTATAGGAAAAAGGGAGCTAATATGTGGCATAAATCTCAATTAGCTGCTCGATTGACTACACAAGATGAAAATGAACCAGAAACAAGACACATCGGACCCTGGCTTAAATAGGAGATGACTAACAATTCAGTACAATTGGCAAGCTAACAATATATTTTCATAAACCAATGACAACCTGCTCTAATTAATAAACAAATAACTAATTTCAAAGAAGTACCTTAATTGTCCTGCTTATTAAATGAATTTGGTGCAGGGTTTTAAAAAAAAGTCAGACACTTTAACAGTTAGCAGCAATACCCCCCAGAACTAACTTTGAATGCTGTAGTTTTTTTTTAGTCAGTGGTTTTGCAATACTCTTCGATGCAAGAATGAGAGTAACTTTACTTTGTATTAATGCAAAATATAGTAGCACAATAATTTATTATGTTTAATCTATTAAAATACCTTTATTCTGCATTGTGCACCACCAATGATTGGTGACCTACTCTTCCTTTGTGGTTTCTCAAAGTCACTGCATTCTATTCTACTGTAAATTGCATCAGACAACTTAAAGAACCTCATGTTAACTGAATGGAGAATATTTCAACAGAGGCATGATTTACAATGGATGTTGTGTTTCAGAACATTTGGAACAGAGGTTGGTTTAATGGTAACTCTCATCAGCTCAGCTGCTGTGTTTAAGAAAAACAAGACACTTATAAGGTGCAGTGATCTTGTGGGTCTCACTTTACACAATACTGCTTTCATAATCGAAGGTTACTCAAGTTTTATGGATCACAATTCAATCATTAATGCTTCTGTCAGTTTTGATCTTAAGACCCCCAATGTCCCATTTAACCAATAAAGCAGCTTTGTTGGAAGCTCTTTTGTGGAATCAGTAATAGCTTAAGTAAGCTTTGCTTTTCTGAGGTTACCATTGCTCGAGTAAATTTACAGTTATGAGATTCCACTTGAGCAGCTACCTTCCTCAAATGATGAGGGGGGCGATTGTCTGATATTGGAGGAGGCGGGTTTGGAGTCAGGAAAGGCAGGAAAATTAGATTCAAAGAGGTCGGGGTCAGAGCCCGCCTCCGTGGGATTTTGCCGGTGCCGGTTTTGGAGGTTGGGAAACACTCCCACCTCCAGCTGGCCATTGCGCTAATTAACTTCCTTAAATACTTGTTAAGGGCCTCTCTAAGCCTATTTCGTGAATTTCCCAGCATTTCGGCATGCTTCACACACCTCCTGAACCATGCCAGGTAAACCTGGCGGGTTGACTCATGGGTGTCCTCCTCACAGCTGCAGGTCTAACAAGACATTGTTTATTGCAGCAAAGATTACTTGCAGGTGCCAGACCTTGGCTTTAAAAGGTCTCTGAGCACTTTTAGAAGGCCTTCCGAAGGCAGAGGTGCTGCAGCTTGACTCCATCAACTGTGGGACCTCCTTGGAAGACCCTCTCCCCGCTTGCAATGAGCGCTTCCCCAAAGGAGGCATCTACAAGCCGAATGGGAACCATTCGTTTTCTTTCTGCATCGACCTCAGATGAGGAGGAGGAGGAGGAGCAAGAGGAGGTCAGAGCCCCGGTGTATTGACCAGCGGCAGCACATGGCTGCCCGGGATGAACTTAGCATGGCCAGATTTGCATAGGTTGCCCAAGTTGGCACATGTCCTTGGCTCCATCCTAGGACATCATTGACAATGGACATGACTCTCTGGCCTCCTTTCACTCAGGCCACCAACCTGACGATGCAAGTGCGGCAGTGCCCGCAATGTGGAGCTGCCTAAGGCAAAAGAACAGATGGCATAGCGCCAACATTTTGGCTTCTAATCATTTTAATACTTTCCAACAGGGATGGCATTTCATCAATACACAGAAACAGTCTCCCAATCTGCACACAGATCTGGAGGTTATATCCCTTGCCAGCTGTACCCACACAGCCTTGGTTTCCTTGGCAGGCCTCTTCCTCCGAGATGAGTGGAAGAGCACCTCCCTGCTAACTGTCACCTACTCAAACAACATTTGCAGCGCCTCATTCGAGAGGCTTGGGTAGGCCCTTGCTTTGGAATTGGACATAGTGGTTTCTCAAAAGATGTTGGACGTGGTGCAGGAGACGCAGAAATGGGAGCAAGAAGTCATAAAATCAGACTGGAAAAGTGCTGTCAACAGAGGCGAGTTTCAGTCCCAAAACACTAATTGAGCGAGGGCATCCCACACCTCTGAAATTAAGTGGACAATCAGGGGAAAGTCGCAAAATTTTGAAACCTATCAGTGGAGGTGAGTTTCAAACCCACCCAAACTGAAACCCGCCTCCATCTCGCCTCCAGTGGGAAAATCGCTCCTGAGGATTTAATCATAATTCATTATTGTGATTCATCAGGAAAAGCTGTTATAAACATTGTAATTGAGCAGAGTTATTAAGTGCCTGGCTGAAATCAACAAATGGGTGATCATCACTTTAATGACTGTTGATTTCAAAATCACCAAATTATGGAGGGAAGGGAGGGAAATAATGAATAATAATCAATCATACTCTCCACACTCTCTTCAAGATGCACAATTGCATGGCCAAACATACAGCAGAGTGCAAATTACACCCCGAGTATGCATAATGAAAGCCAATTTCAGAATACTTTTTCTTGCATTACCCAAAGAGACTCTACCCTTCCTGGTCTCTGTGGCTCAGCTGCTCAATAGGCAAACTTGCTGAGATGAGGGGAACCCATTCCTTTACATGTTGTTAATGTAATAAATCTGGTGCAAAAGCATTGACGTTGGATTTGTTCCTAATTCTAACTGAGCTGAAGATACTTTGGAGAAAGGTGGAACCGTAAGCTAAACACTATGGGAGGTGGGACCAGTAAAGATAATGGGAGATGGGGCCAGTTTGAAAATTGTGGGTAGATGAGACAGACTGGACCAGTTAAAGATTGGATCAGTTCCCTATCGCTGCCCCAGCTGAAACCAGCTAACCCAGAATATGCAAGAGTCAAACCTGGGACCACCCTGGCACCATGGCATCTTGACGAGTGAACTCGTCACAAAGGGTTAACAAATTGTGCCACCATCGCTGACTTTACAGAGTGATAAACAGCAGTCACACAGTACATTTTAACCGGGATATTGTTGTTAATACAATCCGGTATCTTTGATTCCACATCTGTCATCACCATTTAAGGCTCCGATACACTGCAATACATTCAAAACAATTTGAACCTTGTCGTTGTTTTAATAAATATCTAAATGATGTAAAAATCCTATTAGTCCTCAAAGGCTTAAAATGGCAGGAGTCTCATTATATTTATTCTTTTGTTGAAGGCCAGGTTACTTAGCTGATATAATTAGTTTTCAAAATCTGTATGCAGCACGGAAGCTCCAGTCGCAGAGCAATTGACTCACAAACTTAAAGGGTCATGAGGCTATTTGCTCAAGGCTCCTGCTCCAGGTTGCTTTGCCACACTGAAATGCGTCTCTTTTTCCAGTTTTCTGAGTTGCTCCTCAAGATGCTGACTCTACGCTTTGGATCCACAGGCACTGGCTGGCCTCTAGTGCCCTGTCAAGTAGCCATTCTTCACACGTGAATCCAGACGGTGGGGCAGATTTTCTTTCTGTGTGGTTTTCGGTTGGCTGGCCAGTGGAGGCCCTGGCGGTCCATACTGAGGGCCAGGCCTCACTAACATAGGGCCGGTGGGCCGAGGGAGGGGAAACTAGAGCCCTGGGGCAACCGGTCGGCTCCGGGTTACCACTATATCAGGTGCCCAGCTGGCGTCTCAGTCTGGATAAAGGTAAATTCAGGGTGGGACCCAGTGTGGCAGCGGCCTAGATTATTTCTGTGGAGCCCGGTCAAGCATTCCTGCCCCACAAAAATAGTAACTTTGAGCTCCTCTTTGGCTGGTTTGGCAAATGATACTGAGCAGAGCCTGCCCCAGTTGAGTCCTAAAATGGCTTTAGGGTCCTACTGACATCACGGGCCACCAATTTAAATACCTAAATTAGCTGTGCGCTTTCTTCTGGTGTCTGCCCGGGCCTCCCATTTTGAGGAAGCCAGAGAAAATGCAATGGCCGCAGCGACAGCGACTGTTCTTCCCCGCTATTTTTGGGGCTTTACTGCCCCATTTCCACCGGGCGGGAAGCCTCAAAATCTCCTCCTGCCAGTGTTATGAGGTCGTTCAACCACAGACGGCATCACAGCTGAACCCAGCGTCCACTCATGACCACTTTCCAGCAGGGGTCACCAGACACGATCAAGGGCGGTAACCCTGGCTAATGTGACCCCACCTTAGCCCAGGGGCATTCAGATCATAGCATCCATACTGCCAGCCTGACTGAATTCAGGTCACTCAGCCCAAACTGGGGACTGAAACTGGGGCCTTTCAGGTCCGGGTAGCTCAGTTGCCGAATGGGCAGCGCAGATCCCAACCGAGACATTTGGGTAGCACACTCTATTCTTCCAAATTCACGGTGATGGATGTGAAACATTACTACTTGAAATCTAAGTAAATTCCAGCTCTGCACAGTATAACGTGCAGCTGGGTCCCTCTGGGTATATATACTAGAAAGCAGGGGCTGATCAGATCTGGTGAAGCTTCCACTGTTCAATTGTTGGAGATGTACGACACCGTGGAAAAACACAAATGCTTGCTCAAGCTTGCTTTGCAGCACTTGATCTGCAGCTGGCCACTGGGTTAAACTACAGAGAAATGAGCTGCAGCTGGGTTTATGATAAACTAGCCTTCTGCTGCTCACAGATCTTTGCGACGATAGTTCAGGTGATTGACAGGAGGGGAAAAGTCACCAGAATAATTATCTTGCTTACCCCAGATATTGACAGGAAGAAGTAAAAAAATAACTCAAAAGAATTGGAGCAATTTCATTGGTGGTTCCTCCCCCCCCCCCCCGCCCCCCGCAAAACAGCTGAAAATTCAATTTGCGCTGAATGCAAAAATGTCATAATGATGTAGAACAGCTTTAATTTTTATTTTGGCTTCAATGTCTTCTTAAAATAACTGCTGGATGCCCCATGTAATTGCTGATTGAGTGAGAGGATAGGTTCTTTACTAATGTGGCTCTGCTAAACAAGCATCTCTTCCATTTCCAGGAAAAGAGAGATCCCAGCCGTAGGATTTCGGTCTCACTTCACCCCCCACCCCTTGACTCCACTCAACAGCTTGTCTCTCTCTCTCTCTTCCCACATTACAACAGTGACTACACTTCAAACGTACTTCATTGGCTGTAAAAGCGCTTTGAGGCGTCCAGTGGTCGTGAAAGGCGCTATAGAAATGCAAGTCTTTCTTTTCTTTCCTCTCTCCTCCCAAACGCAACAGGGTCCTTTTAGTGCAATACTGAGGGAGTGCTGCACTGTCGGAGGTGCCACCCTTTGGATGAGATGTTAAACTGAGGCCCCGTCTACCCTCTCGGATGATGTCCAACATCCATGGGTCACTGTGCTTCAGACATTCTGTGTGAGCACACTGAAACATTGCGATTAGGCACTAAAACAAGCTTATGCCCTACTGTGTTTCTTTCTGTGCATTTGTTATTAGCAGCTGGAAGACAGCAATGGTCAATGATTTATTTCTCTGTTTGCATTTATTATTTCTGTTGGCCCAGCTGATTCTCATGGTTAATTTCTCTTGTGATTTATTAATGGCCTTGCATCTGAAGCATCAGGGTCTCTCTGTTTCTCCCTTCTCATCCAGCTCAACAGGTTTCTTTCACTTTTCCCCTCTAAAACTGGGATCCTCGCTCTCTTTCTCATTCCCTCACCTTCCCAAAACAGCGTGTCTCTATAAAACAGAACACAAAAATACGGCAGATACTGGAAATCAAAATAAAAACAGAAAATGCGGGGAAGGCTCAGCAACTCAGGCACAACATCTGTGGCGAGGAGGGACATGTTAATATTTCAGGCATTTGCCTAGAAATTGGGGGGGCATCAATTTTTTGGGACCAGGGGTGGGGAGGGGGAGGGGAGGTGGTGCGCAGGGATCGGTCCCTGCCCATGAATGGTGAGGCCAGAGGCGCCCTGATATTAGGCCTCGGACCTCAGTTCCATTGAACTGGTGTGCTGCGGAGGGGAACAGGCAGCTCAGTGGTGAAGTGCAATGGAAGATCGGGCCAGTACTGGCATCACAATGGCCTCAGGTAAGTGAGGAAGGGGATCACCGCAAAGAGGTGATCGACAACGAGGGGAAGAGGGAGCGGCAGTGATTAGGGAATCTCCACATTCAGGTCAGTATATTTCTAAAACTTAACTTGTTGGTTACGGTTAAGGCCTGCCTGTTAGGCCTCGTGTAGGCCTGGTTTTCCTGAGTGCAGCCTGCCTTGGCAGAGTGGCGTGTTGGGAGAATAACCTACTAGCACTGTGTGTGTTGGAGCTACAGCTTCATGTACGACTTGAACTGTGACAATTCAAAACCAAATGTGCTTCAAAGCTTAAAAGTGAATAAGGGGAAGGGATACACTTCACAGAACCAGGTGTTACTCACGTAAGCAATTTGGTAGCGATCGGTCCCACAGGCCATTTACTTGACACGTAAGCACGGCTGAGCCAAGGAGGTAGAAGCTCCATTTACACTGGTACACCACACTGCTTCCAAACATGAAGCTTTGCAGGTAGTTCTGTTGCCCTAGACGAACGGCATTTTCCACAAACCCAGGATCCGTACAGTTCACCACTGCAATTCAACAGAATATATATCAAATGTCATTAAACCGCAAACTATCAGAACATAAGAATGTCAAAACAATCCACTGGCTCTGATGGACAGATGGAGGGACAAAGTGGTATTATGGGTGGGGGGTCAATTTTCCATGCACACTCTGGGGTGGGGGAGCTTGCCTGCCTGCACTGCCTATTGGAAAACCGCGCACAGCAAACTGGCACTTTTCCATTATGTGTTATGGGATGAGGTTCATCACTACCAGAACTAAATGACCCCTTACATCTCACGTCCCCATAGCTTCACAAACATTTTGTCTGCAGACGGGTGGAAAATTTTGGAAAGAAATATAGAGTAAAAGAATTAAATTATTTAGTATTGGAATTTAATTCTAAATTTAACTTTATAACTGATGTGCCATCAATAACTCAAAGACAAGAAGTTAAAGGATTCAACTGAAGGCTTTTAATCACTAAGAACATTGCATGTCATTCCACATTGGATTCGTCTGGCAGAATGACTCATACAGCTCTTGAGACCTTTATATTACAAAAGACAGGGGCGGAGCCAATACACACAATAGGGGAAAAGGGGGCGGTACACACAATACAATGCAGGTAAAACACAGGGGCTGATGAAGGCATATATTTCATCACAATAACTAAACCCCTTTTCCTGCCTAACTTTCATTGTTACACTTAACTTCCTATTTTTTAACTGAAGATCCCTGATATTTGAATTATATCTTCACCTTCATTCTCTTTACTCTTTGAACAATGAAACTTTGACAAAGCAGCATTGATAACCACCATCAATGTCTCTCTGTGGCAAGTGTTAGCAGTGGCCACAGGTTAATAGATTTATGTAGAATTACCTAGAATATGCAACACAGAGTCCGGCCATTCCGCCCAACTAGTCCATGCCAGCATTTATGCTTCACTCGAGCCTCCTCCCATTCTTCCGCCTCTAACTCTATCAGCATAACCTTCTATTCCCTTCTCCCTCTTACCTAGCACTTCCTTAAATGCATCTATACTATTTGCAATGCATCTATCCTATTCGTGGTTCAGTGGGTAGCACACTTGCCTCTAAGTCAGAAGGTCATGGGTTCAAGCTCCCACTCCAGAGACTTGAGCATATAAACTCAGCTGACACTCCAGTGCAGTACTGAGGGAGTGCTGCACTGTTGGAGGTGCCGTCTTTTGGATGAGATGTTAAACCGAGGCCCCGTCTACCCTCTCGGATGACGTCAAACATCCATGGGTCATTGTGCTTCAGTCATTCTGTTTGAGCACACTGAAACATTGCGATTAGGCACTAAAACAAGCTTATGCCCTACTGTGTTTCTTTTTTGTGCATTTGCTATTAGCAGCTGGAAGACAGCAATGGTCAGTGATTTTTTTTTTCTGTTTGCATTTATTATTTCTGTTGGCCCAGCTGATTCTCATGGTTAATTTCCCTTGTGATTTATTAATGGCCTTGCATCTGAAGCATCTATTTGTACTGTGATTTAGCGAGGACTGTCTATCCAAGACATTTGTTTCCCTTATGGCCCAGCGAGCCCTCTGCATCTGCTTCTTTTCTGATCTAGGAAGGGCTAAGCTCCAAAACATCCCTTTCCTTTGTGATCCAGTGAGGTCTAGGAGTCTAAGGCATTCATTTCTCTGGTGGACTGGGGTGCTCCAAGTGTGCATGTGAGTCCTTTGTCCTGCTGACCCCATGAGGCCTGAGTCCATTTCCTTTGTGGCCTGCTGGATATGATTGGACTAAGGGCATTGTTTCTCCCTTGTGTTCCAGAAAACTCTTACTCCTAGCATCTGTCTACTTGTGCATGTACATATGTATCTATCTCTGCATGAATCTGTGTTTTTATCTAGTCAATTATTTTGAGAGCAGATTCTGACAATGACATGTTGGTGTTTTAAAGGGGCAGAGATTGAGGATTGAATTCCTCAATCTAATTAGCCCTAATGCTGTAAAATGTAGGGTGACAATATCTGTTGCCCCCAAAAATATTCTCCAAACAAATAAAAGCATGTATTGCGTCAACTGTAATAATAGTACATGCACATTAAGTTTAGTCCAGTGAATAAAACTGAATTATCTTGGGATTGTCAACCCCGCCACCCCCCCACCACCCCCTCACCCCCTCCCGCAAAACAAAATAAACATTGAATCTTTTCGGCAAAGCAGAATACCTATTTACCGAGTTAATTTAGCCAGTTCATAACAATGTTACTAGTGATATTTTACCATCACACGCATGACCTGTTTATTTCCTGACACATAAAAGATAATCACTATACCTGCCAAATAAGCAATTCATCTCAATGTTTGTCTCACAGCTAAGGAACCTTCATGCCTATGATGCTTTAATCAATGCTCTCCAAATTCACCATTTTGAAAGTGCACTGGGCTGTGAAATAAATTCTATTTTACACACCGTACGCATCCAATTTAACTCTTTGTACCCAAACATATACAAAATAAATCATTTGCAAATACGATTACACCGGCAAAAAATCTTTTCAGGAGCAATTGGGTTTGCAATAGCAGCTTCACACAGTCACCAGTGTCAACAGTCATCCCATCATCTTCACTTTAATCAGATTTAAATTAGCGTTATAAGTACAACGGACATAAACAGAGCATTAATCTCATATTCTGCTGGTCTAAGCTCTTCCTACAGTTTATTTGCATAACAAACTCTGATTGGCTTCTAGGCATCCCTGATAACGTATGTGAGGGTAAACAGTTGATTTGCAAACCTGCCACTGTGGAGCAGCCTCAACTTCAGAGGTAGCTGCTCCACAGTGAATGTGGCAGTGCCGCTGCCTCGAACAGAGAACCAGCACAAGGTGTAATGCTTGGCTACTCCTCTGGAGGCAGCATAGCTGCTGCCGCACGTTGCCATTCTCTTCCTGCTGAAGGTGGGCTGAGATACCAGGGAAGGTCCAATGGCCAAAAATGAAAGTCAGAGTAGTTCTTGTGTTGTTGCTGATGTTGTTTGCAACTCCTCTGCAGTATAAAGCAAATAACAGATGCTTCTACTTGAAAGTATATCTGTGTGCTTAGGTACAAGATGGCAACTTCTTGCATTCAGTTTGGAAATTCTGAGTTCTGAAGTGAACTTGAGGTCTCTGAATTTTCGCAGAGTTCTGCCGATTTAGAATCCCGCGCTTGAGCGGAGGAAGACTTGAAGCTCGTGACTTTGTGGTGACTCACAGCTGATCACAAGCTGAAGTGTCTCTTTTCTTTCTCAGCGCCCAATTCTGCAGTCTGCCGGCCCAACTTCCAGTTGATATTGTGGGCTTCAAGCCTGGCTGTTGCTTAATGCTGTAACCTTCTGGCCTCATGCTGTGGACTCCAACCCAGTGATTAAGGACACATTTATAATCTAAATCAACGGAACCCTCCCCAAAAATGTAGTAAATCTAGATTACAGGAATTTTGAAAAAGCAAAAGAAACGGGATAAGTAACATTTCCTTCAGGTTAAGTTAAAAAAATATATTTTTTGTTTAATTTAACAGTGTCCATTGATCTCTCCAAATTGAGGATACAGTTGTGTTGTTCCAGCTGTGACCAAGCTCCTCAAGGGTAATTTTAACTTTTGGCATTGGCATAAAACAGGTGCTATCGGATCTGTTGCCCATTATACACTTCTGCCTGTTATTCCTTACCATTGACTTCAATGCAAAGGAATATCGAGCACGGTATATAATGGGTGGCCATTCCAATATTCCCTATTTTATGCCACTCCCAAAAGTTAAACTTCACCCGGTGTTATTTCTTTGAATCCTAATGTGTTCAATTCTCATGAGGGAGGTGCAGCAAGTAGAATTTTTTCCCATCTATCCATGTTTCCATCTATTTATCATCAGTCTCCGCCTGTCTGTCTCTTATTGATGGTTTCCGAGCTTCATACATGCTCAGAGATTTCAAGTGACTTTTTATTATCAGCGTTATCGAAACTCTCAGATACACAAACACAACTACTTGCATTTATATAGCATCTTTAACGTAGTAAAATGTCCCAAGGCGCTGCACAGGAGTATTATAAGTCAAAAAATTTGACACCAAGCCACACAAGGAGAAATTAGGACAGGTGACCAAAAGCTTGGTCAAAGAGGTAGGTTTTAAGGGGCGTTTTAAAGGAAGAAAGAGAGGTAGCGAGGCGGACAGGTTTAGGCAGGGAATTCCAGAGCTTAGGGCCTAGGCAACAGAAGGCACAGCCACCAATGGTTGAGCGATTATAATCAGGAGGGCAGAATTAGAGGAATGCAGATATCTTGGGTGGCTGTGGGGCTGGAGGAGATTACAGAGATAGGGAAGGGCAAGGCCATGGAGGGATTTGAAAACAAGGATGAGAATTTTGAAATCGAGCCGTTGCTTAACCGGGAGCCAATGTAGGTCAGCGAGCACAGGGGTGATGGGCGAACGGGACTTGGTGCGAGTTAGGACACGGGCAGCCGAGTTTTGGATCACCTCAAGTTTACGTAGAGTAGAATGTGGGAGGCTAGCCAGGATCAGAGTCAAATATGACACCAAGGTTGCGAACCATGTGGTTCAGCCTAAGACAGATGTTAGGGAGATGTTACTATGATGCTTTGTATTTTCTTTATTCTTTATAACAGTATTGTCCAGTAGAAAGTGTTGACAGGTGTGACTATAGCGACATTGCTTTAGTCGTATGGATTAATTTAAGTACAAAAGCCTTATATAGACTGCATAATAAAGTAAATATACTTCACGTGTGTATATTTACTTAACAAACATCTACCATCATTCAGTAACCAATGAAGTAAAGCACTCACAATGATCAAAATACACTCACACACTCTGCCTTTTTGTCTTATCTTTTACCAACAAATGCACAAAAAGTCTAAAGTACACATGCATACGCTGTGTGAATATATATTGAGGTCACATGCCCAATGACTGTGTGTATTACGCAGTTTTATTTACTAATCAGAGATGCAATTAGCCACATCTGGATTCCCAATTAGCCACATGTGGCTAATGGACTGGACAACACTGCTTTACAACATATCGACAGTCAAAATATTTATCCTCACCAAAAAATTAAATTTTGGAGTGTTGAAGATGGCCAATCTAAGCAGTAATGAAACAGAATAGTGAGCGAGGGGCATTATATAAACTAGGTGACATAGGTTTTATGTGACTGTGATAAAGGGAAGTTTCTCAATTTAAACTATGAAATTATCAATATAGATATATTTTACACTTTCGTTTCTCAGTGTCTGGTGGATAAATGCTTGGTGTAGCACTAAACCATGCAATTCACAAAAGATCTTGGTTTGATCCCTGATCTGTGGTGAATTACTCATCTCAGCCAGTGTGATGTAAGGGATTATATATTGCTGCATGGCAAGGAGAGGAAAAACCAGCCAGCACGTTCCGGCACAGTTCACTGTAAAGCTCCAAATTGCTATATGTGCTGCACACGTGATGTGAACTTTGGGTTAAGGAGGGACAGCGATCGGCTGCGCCTTCCCCTTCAATCAAACAACCTGCTGGCTTTCACTGGCAAGAGCCACACATTATAAATTGCTACTTAGGGGAAGAACAGCAGGCAACTTTGGAACTAACCCACATCAGCCAATGCCTTCAGCAGGGGAGGAAGAAAATAGCAAAAAAAAGATACACAATAAAATAGCAAATTATACACGTGTTAGCACAGAATAGTGCACAAGTGGGCATAAAGTAGTCCAGGGAAATGGTCAATCTTATGATCTCACCCTATTAATGTAGAAGCTTATCCTACTGAACATCAAGGCAGCTTTCATTGTGTAACGCTTACATAAGTGTAAACTGTTACTCATGCCCTGGTGGTCAACTGAGTTAAGTTTTAAAAGAACATTACAAACAAAATCTTCACAGTAGATTTCTCCACTGATGTATGTGTAAAACTTTTAAGGCACACAAAATGATCATTGCCATTTCACAAGGACAATCAATGTCCGAATGTCCTTGTATGTGTACAAAAAACAACACAGCTGGAAGGTGTGTGTACAATGTAAAATTTGCTGCTTATAGCTCTGACTAGAATTAAACCTCTGGTCTGATCCCGGGAGGTTCTAATCCCCAACTCCGGGAGGGTCCAATCCCTGATGCCGAGGGGAGTCCGCTCCTCAACCCCGGAGGGGTGTCCAATCCCAGACCTCAGGGGTCTTTGTATGGTGGGGGGAGGTCTGATGGTGGGGGGTGGTGGGAGCTTGGAGAACGGAGGGGAAGCACTCCTGCTTCTCCTGGCCCACAAGCAGTGCTGTAAAGGCATTTACCTTTCCCCCCAACATTGTCCTCACTTTTTTTCAGCTGCCGGGTTTCCCAAGGCCTGGGAAATCCAACAGGCCACAGTTAAACTGGTAAAACAGGTTAAATCAGAGGCTCACTAAAATATTTAAATTGCCAACCCACCTCTTGGGAGCGGGTTGGCTGCCCGCCCCTTATCCCGCCTTCATTAAACATGGAAGTAGGCGGGTTGGGGTCGCGTTTAAGATTTTAAAAATTTTAACCTCTGACCCAACCACAGCCCACCCATTTTTTAGGTGTTAAAATCTAGCCCCACAAGTTTCTGGCAGGCGTGCCTGCATATCCCCCAAAAATAAATGTGCCTCAATATTTAAAGGACATGTTTATTCGCAACACCAAAATCTCTGATTGGTCCCTTTGGATGACAAGCCCTGATTGCTGATTGGTCTTTTTGGAGGACAAGACACACCCAGCAGTTTCTCTGGAATATGAAATTAGATCCTCCCTGCCTACGTAATTAGTTACTTTGCAAAATGTAATTCGAGCCATTCTGACTGCCTACTCCAGACAGAACAGAGCACACTTGGCAAAGGTAGGACTCAACCTTGCGGGTTAAGACCTTCTCCCACCCCCACCCAAGTGCCTGACCTTTCCCCCCACCCGGCCTAAGTTCCTGATCTCCCACCGCCCAAGTTTCTGACCTCCTTCCCCCCCTCGGACGAGTTCCTGACCTTCTTCCCTGCCCAAGTTCCAACCCCCTGGATTCATGACCTTCTCCGCCCCCCCCCCCCCGCCCAAGTTCCTGACCTTCTAGCCCACCCAAGTTCCAACCCCCCCAGATTCATGACCTTCTCCTCCCCACCCGAGTTCCTGACCTTCTCCCCTGCCCAAGCTCCAATCGCCGGATTCATGACTTTCTCCCCGCAACAGGTTCCTGACCTTTCCCCACCCGACCCAGAGATGTGTCATTGTGTGTGGGTCATGGATTGTTAACAGGTTTATTGGATATGAAGTGAACAGTGACAGTTTTGTGACTTCCGGATTTCGTCCAGTCCAATGATGTTAGTTGCCACACATGCACCGAGCTTTCCGAGAAATCAACCAGGTCTAGGGGGAGGAGAGGAAGAACATGGTGCAGGTGTAAAGGGGGTGGGGTTGGAAGAACGTGATCTGTCTTACCATCTGGATCACGTTCTCGCTCTCATCCCCACTGTGCTCTCCGTGCTCTTTAACCCCCTCCCCGAGCTCCTAACCTCCTCTTTCTCCCCCTCCGATTCCCTCTCTGCTTCCGATTCCCTCTCTGTGCCTCCGATTCCCTCTCTCTACCCCCTCCAATTCCCTCTCTTGCCCCTCCAATTCACTCTCTGCCCTCTCCGATTCCTTCACTCTTTCCCCCTCCGATTCCCTCTCTCTCTCCCCCTCTGATTCCTCTCTCTCTCTGATTCCCCCTCTCTCTCTCTCCGATTCCCTTGCTCTCTCTGATTCCCCCTCTCTCTCCGATTCCATCTCTCACTGATTCCCCCCTCTCTCTCTCTCTGTTTCCCTCTCTCTCTCACCCTCCTCTCTCCCTCTCTCTTTCTCCAATTCCACCTCTCTCCCCTCCTCTCTCCCTCTCTCCCTCTGATTCCCTCTCTCTTTCTCCAATTCCCCCTCTCTCTCTCCCCTCCTCTCTCGCTCTCTCTCTGCCCTCCTCTCTCGCTCTCTCTCTCCCCTCCTCTCTCGCTCTCTCTCCCCTCCTCTCTCGCTCTCTCCCTCCGATTCCCTCTCTTTCTCCAATTCCCTCTCTCTCTCCCCTCCTCTCTCCCTCCGATTCCCTCTCTGTCTCTCCCCTTTCTCTCCCTCCCTCCGATTCCCTCCCTCTCTCTCTCCCCTCCGCCCTCCCTCTCTCACCCTCCAATTCCCTCTCTCCCTCCAATTCCCTTTCTCTCTCTCCCCCTCTCTCACTCCAATTCAGTCCTTCGCTCCGCCCTCTCTCTCTCTCCATCTGATTCACCCATCTCTCTCCCTCCCTCCGATTCCCTCTCTCTCCCTCTCCCTCCTATTTCCTCTCTCCCCTCTTCTCTCCGTCTCTCTCTCTCCCTCCGATTCCCTCTCTCCCCTCTTCTCTCCCTCTCTCGCTCCCTCCGATTCCCTCTCTCTTTCTCCCACTCTCCCTCCGATTCCCTCTCTCTCTCTCTCCAATTCCCTCCCTCTCCCCTCATCTCTCCCTCTCCCCTCATCTCTCCCTCTCTCTTGTCATGGATGTTCTTGCCATGGAAGGAGTGCATCGAAGATTCACCAGGCTGATACCTGGGATGGCAGGAATGACGTATGAGGAGAGATTGGGTCGATTGGGCTTGTACTCGCTGGAGTTTAGAAGAATGAGAGGGGATCTCATTGAAACTTATAAAATTCTAACAAGACTAGACAGACTAGATGCAGGAAGGATGTTCCCGATGGTCGGGGAGTCCAGAACCAGGGGTCACAGTCTAAGGAGTAAGCCATTTAGGACAGAGATGAGGAGGAATTTCTTCACCCAGAGAGTGGTGAACCTGTGGAATTCTCTACCACAGAAGGCAGTAGAGGCCAATTCAATAAATATATTAAAGAAGGAGTTGGATATATTTCTTAAGGCTAAAGGGATCAAGGGATATGGGGAGAAAGCAGGGACCGGGTACTGAACTTGGATGATCAGCCATGATCGCATTGAATGGCGGAGCAGGCTCGAGGGGCCGAATGGCCTACTCCTGCTCCAATCTTCTATGTTTCTATGTCTCTCTCCCTCCCTTTCCCTTTCTCTCTCCCTCCGATTCCCTCTTTCTCTCCCTCTCTCTGCCTCCGATTCTCTCTCTTTCTCTCCCTCTCTCTCTCCGATTCCCTCTCCCTCCAATTCCCCCTCTCCCTCCCCTCTTATCTCCCTGTCTCTCTCTCTCCCCTCCTCTCTCCTTGTCTCTCCCTCTCCCCTCCTCTCTCCCTGTCTCTCCCCTCTGATTCCTCTCTCTCTCCCTCCCTCTCTCTCTCCTCCGATTCCCCCTCTCTCTCTCTCCCCTCTTCTCTCCCTCCCTCTCTCCCCCTCCGATTCACTCTCTCGCTCCCTTCTTCTCTACCTCTCTCTCTCCCCTCCTCTCTCCCTCCCCCCTCCGATTCCCTCTCTCTCTTTCCCCCTCAGCCAGCACTGTGATGAGTCTTCTCCCACAGAGCTGAGGAAAGTGTGGCCCACACTACAATGCAGCCATAACTGTGGGGTACTGCGCCTGCGCGGCCTCGGTGACAGCGTGCATGCGCAGAAGGGGATCGGGTACGCATGCGCAAAAGGGGCGGGGCAAACCGTGCACATGTGCACAAGGACACAAATATGTTTGTGCTGATAATCACTTTGACATTTGAATCTTCCTTCATTCTTTCATTTACTTCCGGCTTATTTTCTTCTATATGAATGAAGGTATATTTGGTATACCTGCACCTTCATGTTCCACTGAACTTTGTATTTTGCTTGTTTTCACATGTCGTAGGCATAACTCAAGGACATTTTGGAGTTTTTAATCTGTTGAACCATAGAAATTTACAGCACAGAACGAGGCCATTCAGCCCATTTTGCCTGTGCCTGCCGACAAAGAGCTATCCAGCCTAATCCCACTTTCCAGCACTTGATCCATATCCTTGTAGGTTACGGCACTTCCAAGTGCATATCCCAGTACTTTATAAATGTGATGAGGGTTTCTGCCTCTACCACCCTTTCAGGCAGTGAGTTCCAGACCCTCACCACCCTCTGGGTGAAAAGATTTCTCCTCAAATCCCCTCTAAACCTCCTACCAATTATTTTAAACTATGCCCCCTGGTTATTGACCCCTCTGCTAAGGGAAATAGGTCCTTCCTATCCACTCTATCTAGGCCCCTCATAATTTTATACACCTCAATTAGGTCTCCCCTCAGCCTCTTCTGTTCCAAAGAAAACAACCCCAGCCTATCCAATCTTTCCTCATAGCTAAAATTCCCCAGCCCAGGCAATATCCTCATGAATCTCCTCTGCACCCTCTCTAGTGCAATCACATCCTTCCTGTAATGTGGTGACCAGGACTGCACGCAGTATTCTAGCTGCGGCCTAACTAGTGTTTTATACAGTTCAAGCATAGCCTCCCTGCTCTTATATTCTATGCCTTGGCTAATAAAGCCAAGTGTCCCGTATGTTTGTTCATCCCAGTTTGGCATAAAAATAAAACAAAAAAGGTGACTCAACCGTGGCTAACAAGGGAAATTAGGGATAGCATAAGATCCAAGGAGAGGACATATAAATTGGCCAGAAAAAGCAGTAAACCTGAGGACTGGGAGCAGTTTAGGATTCAACAAAGGAGGACAAAGGGATTAATTAAGAAAGGGAAAATAGAATATGAGAGTAAGCTTGTAGGGAACATAAAAACTGACTGTAAAAGCTTTTATAGATATGTGCAGAGAAAAAGATTGGTGAAGTCAAGCGTAGGTCCCTTGCAGTCAGAATCAGGGGAATTTATAATGGGGAACAAAGAAATGGCAAACCAATTAAATACATATTTTGGTTCTGTCTTCACAAAGGAGGACACAAATAACCTCCCAGAGATGTCGGGGAACATAGGGTCTGATGAAAGGGAGGAACTGAAAGAAATCAGTATTTGTAGGGAAATGGTGTTAGGGAAATTGATGGGATTGAAGGCCGATAAATCCCCAGGGCCTGATAATCTACATCCTAGGGTACTTAAGAAAGTGGCCCTAGAAATAGTTGATGCTTTGCTGATCATCTTCCAGCACTCGATGGAATCTGGAACAGTACCCATGGATTGGAGGGTAGCTAATGTTACCCCACTATTCAAAAAAGGTGGTAGAGAGAAAACGGGGAATTACAGACCGGTAAGCCTGACATCGGTAGTGGGGAAAATGCTGGAGTCCATTATAAAAGATGTAATAGCAAAGCACTTGGAAAACAGTGACAGGATCGGACAAAGTCAACATGGATTTACAAAAGGTAAATCGTGCTTGACTAATCTACTGGAATTTTTTGAGGATGTAACTGGTAGAATAGATAAGGGAGAACCAGTAGATGTGGTGTATTTGGACTTTCAGAAGGCTTTTGATAAGGTCCCGCATAAGAGATTAGCGTGTAAAGTTAAGGCACATGGGATTGGGGGCAAGGTATTGACTTGGATAGAGAACTGGTTGGCAGACAGGAAGCAAACAGTTGGAATAAATGGGTCGTTTTCCGAGTGGCAAGCAGTGACTAGTGGGGTACCGCAGGGATCAGTCCTTGTGCCCCAGCTATTCACAATATATATTAATGATCTAGACAAGAGAACTAGATGTAATATCTCCAAATTTGCAGACGACACAAAGCTGGGTGGGCGTGTGTGCTGTGAGGAGGATGCTGAGAAACTCCAGGATGATTTGGACAGGTTGGGTGATTGGGCAAAAGCATGGCAGATGCAATATAACGTGGACAAATGCGAGGTTATCCACTTTGGTGGCAAAAACAGGAAGGCAGATTATTATCTGAATGGCAATATATTGGGAGAAGGGGAAGTGCAACGAGACCTGGGTGTCGTTGTGCACCAGTCACTGAAGGTAAGCATGCAGGTGCAGCAGGCGGTTAAGAAGGCAAATGGCATGTTGGCCTTCGTAGCGAGAGGGTTTGAGTACAGGAACAAGGATGTCTTGCTGCAGTTGTACAGGGCCTTGGTGAGACCACATCTTGAGTATTGTGTGCAGTTTTGGTCGCCTTATCAGAGGAAGGATGTTCTTGCCATGGAAGGTGTTCAGCGAAGATTCACCAGGCTGATACCTGGGATGGCAGGAATGACGTATGAGGAGAGATTGGGTCGATTGGGCTTGTACTCACTGGAGTTTAGGAGAATGAGAGGGGATCTCATTGAAACTTATAAAATTCTGACAGCGCTGGACAGACTAGATGCAGGAAGGATGTTCCCGATGGTCGGGGAGTCCAGAACCAGGGGTCACAGTCTAAGGATAAGGGGTAGGCCATTTAGGATATAAATGAGGAGAAATTTCTTCACCCAGAGAGTGGTAAACCTGTGGAATTCTCTACCACAGAAGGCAGTAGAGGCCAATACATTAAATATATTCAAGAAGGAGTTGGATATATTTCTTAAGGCTAAAGGGATCAAGGGGTATGGGGAGAAAGCAGGAACTGGGTACTGAATTTGGATGATCAGCCATGATCGCATTGAATGGCGGAGCAGGCTCGAGGGGCCGAATGGCCTACTCCTGCTCCTATCTTCTATGTTTCCATGCCTTCTTAACTGCCTTATTAACCTGTCCTGCTACCTTCAGGGATCTGTGGACATGCACTCCAAGGTCCCTCTGCACTTCTCAGTGTCCTACCATTTACTGTGTATTCCCTTGCCTTGTTAGCCCTCCCCAAATGCATTACCTCACACTTCTCCAGATTGAATTCCATTTGCCACTGTTCTGCCCACCTGACCAGTCCATTGATATCTTCCATCAGTCTACAGCTTCTTCATTATCAACCACACGGACAATTTTTGTATCATCTGCAAATTTCTTAATCATATTTTCTATATTCAAGTCCAAATCATTGATATATAGCACAAAAATCAAAGGACCCAGAACTGAGCCCTGCAGAACCCCACTGGAAACTGCCTTCCAGTCACAAAAACACCCTTCGACCTTACCCTTTCTTTCCTGCCTCTGAGCCAATTTTGGATCCAACTTGCCACTTTGCCTTGGATCCCATGGGCTTTAACTTTTGTGACCCGTCTGCAATGCAGGACCTTATCAAAAGCCTTGATAAAATCCATATAGGCTACATCAAAAGCACTACCCTCATCGGCCCTTATTGTTACCTCCTCAAAAAATTCAATCAAGTTAATCAGAGACGACCTTCCCTTAACAAATCCATGCTGACTGTTCCTGATTAATCCAAGTCTTTCTAAATGAAGATTTATCCTGTCCCTCAGAATTTTTTCCAATAATTTTCCCACCACCGAAGTTAGGCTGACTGGCCTGTAATTACTCGGTCTATCCCTTTCACCCTTTTTAAACAAGGGTACCCCGTTGTCCTCCAGTCTTCCAGCACCACTCCTGTAGCCAGAGAGGATTAGAAAATGATGGTCAGAGCCTCTGTTATTTCCTCTCTTACTTCTCTTAACAGACTGGGATACATTTCATCTGGGCCTGGGAATTTATCCACTTTCAAAGATACTAAACCCCTTAATACTTCTTCTCTCACTATGCTTATTTCATCTAATAGATGAGAGCAGTGTCAGACTTTTTGATGTAGTTGTGCAGGTTATACTAGTTTGCTGGGTTAGGTTACAAGCTAATCCTTCTTTAAATGATATAAACCCCTTTCCCCATTCCATTAAGTCCATATTCCTCTGGTCCCTATTGTGGACTGGAGGAATCCCTCACAGCAAGCACAAAAAGGGGTTACTTGTTTTCAACCTGAGGAAAATATGTGATTCAATACTTTTGTTCTCCAGGAACACCTAATTACCACTGAAGTCATTTGTAATGTGCTTTTCAATACCTATCTCTGGTAACTTCTTTCTTAACTCTTTTATCCTTGGGTAAAACAAAAATTCTGTGTGACTTTCTTTCTTACTCCTAAACTTTAATGTGCCTCCTAGTATTTCAACCGCTCACTATTTTATTGTTTACAAGACAACCATAAATGTCTCCTGAAGTTGCGAGAAATTCAAACTAGTCATTTGAAATGTGGTACACTTCTCCTAAAAATCAAACCTTGAAACAGTAAATGGGGAAGAACAATTGTATAAAGGGTTCTTATTTAACTTAAGACCGTAAAGTTCGTAACGTTACAAATATGAATGATTTTTTAATATTCAACAGTTGACTATCAAACAATGTCTCCAAATGAAGAACTGCAATGAAGAAATATATATCCAAATCAAAATACAGATGGCTAAATATACAAGTACTTTTCTTACCTCGACAGGTTGGTAATGGGCTGCTCCACTGACCATTAGCCCGGCATTGAGCTCTCAATACGCCTTGCAGTAAATATCCCTTACCACAGGTAAAGTTTACAACATCATTGAGATTGAACTGACTGCCGTTGGTTTTGCCATGACCTGGGTTGCCTGGGTGACCACATGTGATTGCTGAAACAATTAAGTTTGAGGTACACTGTGTTAAGATAGGTACTAGAAAAAGACTTCAGGTCAAACATGTCACACTTAAATATATTTTGCTTTTAAATTATTGTTTTAAGCTGTATTGTACTGAGCTATTTCAAATAAATTTAAATGGTAGTATAATGATATATGCAGCTGTGTGTGAGCAATGATCATACTAGGAAATAGAAATTTTACTCTGACCCTGTGATGACATGCGATGCTTTGAATAAGGAATGGAATAGGTCACATGCAATTCAGTGGCTCTTAAACTCTCATAACCTCTGCAAGTATATATTTACTAAGTGGGGTTTCTATTGCCTGTGCTCTCTGTCCTTGAGGCTCATCTGAGTGAGATTTTATTAGTGACTAAGCTTCAAATTTATGCTATCAATATATTGCAAGTCCCAATTTGATACTGGTATCTGCATTAACATGGGATGAAATCAGTAGCACTAGTTACACTCTGCATTGCTCAGTTTTCCAGGAAAGGGGAGCTTTGTGTATACATGTTTAAATAAAGGCAGCGTGGCTCACTGATGTTGAAATAGCAGTGAAATTCTTAATGCTGATTAAAAAGCAAACTGTCTTAACGGCTCGTTACTAACAATGGACCACCTAGGATCTTTTGAGACTTTAAAAAACAAACTTTATAAAAAGGCTTTGCGCTGTTATATTGCAGCCAGCATAAAACACAAGGACCAGCCTCGTAAGGTGCTTTCAAATCACTTGGCAAATTTCAGATTACGTTGTGTAGAACTGTACTATGCCGTATGTTTCAATCCTATATAGGGAACACGTTGAAATCTAACTGGCATACAAGTAGCCAAGCTTATTCCACATTAGATTATTAACAGCCATCAAAGAATAGATGTACCTCATGCATTTTGGCTTAAACTCAGAAAATTATGCAGAATCTTTTTAAACGTCTGGATGGACGGACTTATTTTTCCACGTTTTAAATAGGTTTCCCTGTTATTTTACATTTTAAGAATTATGTTAAGCATGCTCAACTCTTAACAGAATGAGATCTATGTAATGTTTTGTCAGAGTACATTAAAAGGGAAGAATTCTGTTCACTAAACCATTGTCAGTATAAAAGTAACCTGTCTAAAGCAATCCTGCCTAATCATACCAGTTTGGAAATGAGTACAAAAAGGCCAATCAAAAACCCATTCACTGTTTACACCATATGCATGGAGAAGATTAACACTGAGCTAAAATCTTTCACTAATAGCATGTTATACACCTTGGAAGGAGCTTTTCAAACAATGATTTAAAAGTGTTGCTTTGATGTCCAAGAACAATCAAATATAAACCTTCTTTTCAGAATATTGGTATCTTCAAAGGCAATATTAAGCCTCAAGAGTGGGAGACAACCAGAGAGTCACATTAAGGGAGGCTAAAAGGTAATGCGCAACACCATGAGAAACCAACTAGTATTTTAAAAATAGTAACTTCTAAAATATACAGTAAACAATGAAACATACTCAAAAATTATATTTTGAAAGTGCACCTTCAAACAAGTTTTTTATGATCAGCAAACATGGGGGTGTAACTTATATATCAATGCAACCTAGTTTTTTTTTAAACCAACTATCCAAGATGTGACTTTTGCATTGGTCTAGCTTCCACATCAGCTTTTACAGCAAGACTTTTATTTGTGATTTGATTATTTTACTTTCCTTTCCATCACAAAAATTTAACCAATAAAGCTAGGCTGACACTCCAGTGCAGCGCTGAGGGAGTGCTGCACTGTCGGAGGTGCCGTCTTTCGGATGAGACGTTAAACCGAGGCCCCGTCTGCTCTCTCAGGTGGACTTAAAAGATCCCATGGCGCTATTTCGAAGAAGAGCAGGGGAGTTATCCCCGGTGTCCTGGCCAATATTTACCCCTCAATCAACATAACAAAAACAGATTATCTGGTCATTATCACATTGCTGTTTGTGGGAGCTTGCTGTGCGCAAATTGGCTGCCACGTTTCCCACATTACAACAGTGGACTCCACTTCAAAAAGTACTTCATTGGCTGTAAAGCGCTTTGAGACATCCGGTGGTCGTGAAAGGCGCTATATAAATGCAAGTCTTTCTTTCTTTCTTTAATATTGGGGGTAGTCTTCCACTGCCATTAAACAGCAATGACAGCAGAGTCGGACATGAAACCCAATAAAATACTGAGAGTTAGGCAGAAATCAATTTTTCAGAGAAAGAATGCATTTAGATTGATACAGTGCTTTCTCACAACCGGAGGGTTTCCCAAAGTATTTCACATGCATGGAATCACATGATATTGCACCTTTTGACTATAAATGGATGCAAAATGTAGTCTACGCTGGCTTCTAATTAAATCAACAGAGGTGCAGCTAGACTCTTTCGAAGAGTATCTGTTCAACATGGATTTTGCTACCTTGACTGTATTGACTGGTTTTCTGTGATGCCAATGGTTGGAGAGTGGACCCAGGAATGTCGGTTCCCTCCCAGCACTAGCACTGGGCTTTTAAACAGTCTACTACATTGCATGGGCTGGCACTTTAATCAGTTGAACAGACTCTACCCATGGGCATTTTAAACAGGTGAGCAGCAAACTCTTTAAAGGTGCCAATGGATGGCTTTATAGAATCACAGGGCTGGATTTTCCAACCTCGGCGGGTCCGTGGCTGCCGATGTCTGTGGCATGTGGGGGCCTCACATCTGTCTCCATCCCGGCCTCCAACAAGATTTTACGTTAATAGGGCTTCTTAAACCCGCCCTGCAAGGTCCCCGGCCAATTAAAAGGAAGCGGGTCTGATGACGTCATTTGATGATGCGTCATCAGCCGGTTTCCTTAAAGGGGCCATGTCCAAATTGATCTTGACAGTTGTACTGTCAGTATTCTACAGCATTGAGGTGCTGCAAACACTGACAAGCACTGCACAGAGGTGCACGGCTGCACCCAGGCTCTCGCATGACTCCCTCCATATGCTTATGGAGAGAGTCACAGCACGCAGGGAGGTTCTCTTCCCTTCCAATGGGTGGAAGACACCTCCCCAGGAGACCAATGCAGCCTGGTTGCACATTGCACAGGAGGACACAAGCAGGGATGTCGTCAGGAGGACCAGGCTGCAGTGGCGCAAACTCAGTAGATCTCAGTAGATCACGAAACGTTACTGCAAAGCCACACTCAACCTCATCCTGCTGTGCCACTCATCACATCCCCATCACTCTGCCTTCCCTACCCTACTCGTGCACATCCTTACTCACACCAACTTACCTTGCACCTCCACCCATCCCTCTCTATCTACATTATCACTTCCCCATCTCACTAGCCACCCCTCATCCTAGTCCAATCATACCAACTAACAACACACAAGGGTAGGCACTTGGGTGTTTTAGCCAATGTTCATGTAAACTTTCTGTTAATGTGTTGTCAAGCATTGAAATCCTTATTGTCACCACTTTGTCTTCTTGGACAGATTTGTGTGCACATTTGAAAGTGTCTTAGTAGTTCCAGTGAATGGTGAGACATAACATTCCACCCCCCCCCCCCAATAGTGATGAGTGAGAAAGGAATGGCTTGGACATTGTAGAGATGCTTTATGGTGCTGGTGTGGGGTGGTGCCAACCTGGTGCATCTTGTGGCAGCCAGGGTATACCGTGTTAAGTGAAGCATATCTGGACATGGTGAGGCCATCCCTGGCATCCCGGTCAGCAATGTGCATGGGTGATGATGCCCTCTGTCCTGTGCAGCATCAATTGATTGCGGAGAAGGTTGGTGTGGATGTTGGTGCTGCTGGTGTGCCCGGTGATGCTGGTGTTGGGGCTGATCGTGGTGGGATTCTGAACCAAGGTGAGATTTTTTCAAGGGCACCGATGCTGATGGAATAGGTGAGGTTGAGGTTGAGATGACAGAAGTAATCTGTCAATGTTGAGATAGGTGACAGTGGATAGAGAGATTACTCCAAACACTCCAAAAGTGCTAAAATCTCAAAAGTGGGTTCCAAATCATTAATGCTCCAGCTTCTAAGACTGGGAAGTGAACAGCTGTGAAATGGTAGGTTTTAGACCACTTTTGCAGTTTTCACCTATTCACAGCAATCCAGTCATTGAGAACCCGACATACTTACCTGACATGATAGCCGCTCTCCGGGAACCTCTATGAAAATGGTAAGTACATGGGAAAATGGTTCCTAACTACCTTTTAATAAGCTTCTAACAATCTAAATTGGCTGACCTGCCACTTGGTGTCGGGTCTGTTCAGGGATGTCAGACCTGACATTTGGGAAACTGACAAGGAGGCGGGTTTACAGTGGGTTACAGACCCGCTGTCAATCTTTGTGATTTTGACAGTGGACCCGCCTCCAAACCCGCACTCTTGAGTGTCGGCAAAATTCAGCCCATAGATTCATAGAAAGGTTACAGCACAGGAGGCCATTCGGCCCATCAAGCCCGTGCCGGCTCTCTGCAAAAGCAGAATGTTAGCTGTATGTTATATTCCTTTAATAAGAAATCAAAAATCTCAACGTTTAAAGAAATAATTGCAAGTACAAAGAAGGGCAGAAGTAACCAAAAATGTAAGTTTCAAGACAATCTATACAGATAGGTAAATAGGCCCCGATTTTAACTCCAGGTGGATTCCCCACTCGGGCCTGAGTTAAAATTACAGTCGGGTCTCAATGATGTCATCGGGCCGCAACATGCATATGTAAAGAAGGACCCCGTTGGATCCGGGTGTGTGTCCTTGCTGCCTGCTCAGGGGAGCAGGTTAAAATTGCAGATGTTGCGATCATGGCGGCTTTCGGGCAGGTAAGAACCAGGGTGATTTTAACTGCCCACCCGCCAGGTTTCTGCTGAGCAAGTAGGGTTAAAATCACCTCCACAATTTCTTAAATTAATTCTTAATTAACCTTTGTTACTGATCTTATCACTCAGAGGCAGCGTGCAGTGGTAAGGGCAGCTAGTCTGGTTCTAATACCACAGAAATCTATATTTCAAAAGTCAGAAATGTCAGCGTGAATCGGGCTGCACAAGTCCATTGAAGAAAAGAAAAGTTGGTGCAGTGTAAAACGGGCTGTCAATTCATGTTACGCTATATCCAAAGACCAATTTCACCCCCAGGATTTGATTCCAACTTTAATTTTAACTTTGAGCGATAGTATAAAGGGGTTGCTTTTGGATCGGACATTCGTTGTGTACCCCATCTGATTTTCTTCTCAAGAATGGAAAGCAAAATTGGGCAGGGGTGTACAATGGGTGGTCAATCTTATATCGCCCGTTTTACACCATCGCCGAAAGTTAAAGTAACCCCCATGACTTACGAGCTAATCGACTGTTAAACCAGTTGAGAGGCACAAAATGAGAATTAATTTGGCGCTCCTAATTAACAAGGTTTCTGACAGTAAGGCTAATAAAGTCCTATGAACACTCACTCGGTAGAAAAATGAACCAATTAGCATCTCTATTTCATTGTCATAAAAACAACAGCAGAACAGAAAGGCGAACACCCAGGTTTCTAAAAGCAGACAGCATCTCCCAAGAAGTTAACCTTCACCACGCCAAAGGAATGATACTTACGAACACAGACTGCTGGCTGTCCTGACCACTTATGGTCCTGTTGGCAAATTCTCACATAGGAGCCAACAAGACGGAAGCCTGGATTACACTGATAGACAACCGTGTCACGATAGCTAAAACCATCTCCACTGATATGGCCATTTACAATTGGATCCGGAGAGCCGCAGTGACCAGCTAAATTAGGGTGAAGAGAAAGGGAAGCAGATCAGACAGCAGCCGTAGTATTTTAACAACAACAGATAAGCATCATAGATAAAGTGAGCTCTGAGAGCTGCGGGCTAATCCTCAAAGGACATAAACACACAGCAAAATATTGCCTCGAATTCATCAGCTGCAAGTCCAGGTTGAAGATCTGAGGAATAGAAATGCCCCATGACATAGTTAGCCTGGATTTTATCACACATAGTTGGGCACGCTGTGGGTGTCTGGAGTTACAAACTATTGCATTTCTCAAAAAAGCATTGTTATAACTGGATATAAAAGATAGATCGGAAAATATTAAATGGCCCAGAACTTCAGGTCCCCACGGGTGAGTCTGCACTGGGTACTCACCCGTAGGCCCAACGAAAGTGCCGGTTTCGTGCATGCGCTGCGCATACGTGGGAAACCGGAACTTCCATTCCCTTAAAGGAAGGGGTTCACAGGTTGAACGCGTGTGCCGGAGAGGCAGCGCGTGCGCCTGGAACTTACGTTTTTTTTGCAGGTTTCTCCGGGAGGGTAAGTCTCCAGGAGTTACACTTTTAAAAAGCAGTTGCAAGGCCTGCTTTTAACAAGGTAAGTGGTGAATTAAGTAAAATTAAAACATTTTTTCCACAGGTTTATTATTTTTAAATACTTTAAAGAAAGCTAAGTTTATTTTTAGCCCCGTTAGAAAGTGTAATTAATTTTTTCAAAAATTTAATTATTGTTTAAAATAGTTATTTTATGTAATTTATAGTTATTTTAAAAATGTGATTTAAAAAAAAAAATTATTTGAAGTTTTAGTTATGTTTTGGGGCTGATTTGTATTTATGGTTTTGACAGCTCTTCCTGTCAAATTTATGAATGGGCATTCCCTGCTACAATTGGCTCTCCATGGCCCACGTGATCCCAGGGGACGCATCGAACTAACTGCGCCCCTGGGATACGCAAGCACTGCGTGCCGGCAGTTGGAGGAGGCCCAGGATCGGAATCCCACGCGGGCCCACAGCTCAACTGCCGGCGCGCTAGGTAAGTGCAGGTCAGAGGCTTGCACCCGCGGGAAGCCCCCAACCCAAATTTCTGGGCCATTAACTTCTCCCAAAAATGCCAACCTACATAACATCATAAAAAAAAATGTTACTTTAAGATCAGAAGGAATATTTAGTAATGTTATGTCAAATGTGTTTTTACCTTGGAAGAGCCTATAAAACTGTATTTGGAGTCCTCTATTAGAGCGAATCAGCTGAATCATGATCATAAGTGCACGGTATTATGGAGGTCATTTTCTGATTTCATGCCCCTGGCGGGAAGACTCCTGCCTGCAGTACACATTGGAAAGTCATGTGTGTGCTCTGATGATTTCTCACCATTTAAATGATTAGTCAGGGAGTTATGCACCTGAATTTCTGATATGGGCTATCAGTGGGCATGGCTCTCTGCCAGGGGCAAACGTTGGAACATTATGTCTTAGAAAACGTATTAACTAGCTGTAACAAGATGCTAAGGAATGGAAATCTTTTCTATTTTGGTCATCCAATTTTAGAATGAGGCAGTTATAGTGTGGGTTAGGTACAATTTGCTTCAATTATGTAGCTTAACCCCTGTCCCACCCATACCCTACTCTGACAACATCAACTCTTAATGCACCAAGTAAAGTTGGCAATCTTCACACCAGCCATCCTTGTGGCTTCTAGGAGTTATACTGTGAATTTTATGACATCTGTAGTAACGTTTGGCCAGTTTTATCTGAAGAATCCATGCTCAATAGGAAGTGTGTTCAAACTGCCCAAATACAATTAATTTTAGACCCTTACATCCATGACAGAGAAAACACTTCCATCCCATCAATCTGGTCACGAAGCTGGTCGGCCAATATTTAACTCATTGCACTACTTTATTTATCATATTTTATTCTAAACGTGATATTAAATTATACAGACTTTCAATATGAATTAACAGTTTTGCTGCATTTTTCAAGTTGAACACATACTATTGCTGTAAGATGGACTTGATGTACTTCATTTGCAGGTGTCAGTTGTCTACGATACATACCTAGGCATCTGGTTTCCACTCCACTCCACAGTCCATTCACTTGGCACTCTCGAACATGGGATCCAGCCAGCGTGTACCCAGTATTACAAGTAAAGATTGTAGTAGCCCCATATGTCTGTAGTGTCCCAATCTTATTGCCATTTGGAGGGGAGGGGAGATCTCCGCATGAGATAACTGGTAAAAAAAAACCATGTAATTAAGATTAAAGCTCACTAAACATGTTTCAATTTTCTCTAGTTCTTATCTCGTGGTTGTGTGTAACCGGTTCTGGTATAAGGACTGATACGAAAATACTTCACATGAATATTTATTGATCATTTTTTCCCTCTGGGCTAATTTCAATACTGTGGCCAATTGTGATGAGTTGTAGATAATTTCCTTGTTATCGAGTTCAACTGAAGGATTTTCACTCAGGATGTATTTGGGAGTTGGGGAAAGAAACCAATTGAAGAACAAGTTTTCAGAAAACTTTCGACGTTGGACTCTAGCGTATTTCCTTCACATTACTCACCGTATGATTAGTGGCAAGTGTCACATTTTCTTGCACCTTTCTTCCTCTAGAATTTTGGCTTATGTATTTTAGATCACTCTCATAGGTGAGTTCAAACACCTAATGCCTTCAGCAGCACCTTCACTAGCCTTGATATCTAAGTAAGGTTTAGATCACATGCCCAGGATAACAAAGAGAACAACCTTAATGTGAATTATTTTAGCCAGTTGAATGGTCCTATGCTTCCACAGGTTTTCTTTCCTGTATTAGATATACGATAAAGCACCACAATATCATCAGACCTTGTTTTAGATTTAAACTGAAGTCCATTTATTTAACAAACGCTGAACAAGCAAATAACTAACAGTGATACAATACACAATATATTTGCAGCAGAAACTCTTTCAATCTAGCTCGTCAAAAGGAAGACAATAAAAGATTGCAATCTAAATGCCAGGCTATACTTTTGAGATAGCTTTAATAGTGTTTCTTTTCTTCTTGTATTTCTGTGAAAGCTGCCCTAGATCTCTTGGAAGTTCCAAAGTGACTCAATTGCCCCAGAGATTCCAGGATAGTATTGTTTAATTACAGAATTGCGCCATTTTCTTTCCTGAGGAAACTCGGACGCAACTGATTTATGCCAGTTTTACACTGGCACATTGGGGGGAATTTTGCCAGCCCCGGGGAGGCGGATATGGAGGCGGGACTGCCGGAAAATGGCAGAAACTGGGCACGGGTACTGAACCCGCTCCCAACCTGCCTTCGTGCCATCCTCCTGGGAGGCGGGTCCCCGAGTTGCGCAGGGACCCGTCTCCTCGACGCGGGAAGGGGATTACAGCCATTTAACTGCCTGTTAACAGGCAGTTAAGAGACTTATCCCCAATTTACCCCTGCAAGTGCGGGCTTCCCGATGGCTGCAAACCTCGCCAGGGTCAGCGAGGCGAGCGGTGGGTCTGTGGGGGTGAGAGGGATCGAAAAGAGTGCTGTGGAGGTGAGTGATGGGTGCAAGTGTGGAGAGGTATGAGAGATGAGCGTAAAGTGTTAGAAAACATTTACTTACCTTTGTTTCTTCCTGCAGGCTTCAACCCTTGGGGATCCGGAGGTGCCTCATCTCAACCGCAGAGATGACAGAATGGCTGCTGCATTCTCAGATGCAGCAGCCATCTGATTTCTGCTGAGGAAAGAGGTTTGGTGAATCTTCAGTACAAGGGCTCACCTTAGAACAGAGATTGTCAATGTTTGACAGCTTCTCAAAGCTGTCAAACGCTGACAATTCATTTGTCAAAAATTTTTGACAGATGAAACGTCATACGCTGACGTCTTCTGTCACCGGCTTTCCCTTAACTGGCCGGCTAAGCCTGCAGGGCGGGCTTAACAAGGTCAATCAAGGGAAAATAGCGTGGGTTGACCGGACGTCGTTGGGGGCAGGACTAAAACCCGAAAACCAGCAGTCCCGCCCCCAACGCGCCCCATTGACAAAATCCAGCCCATTGCTTTGTGTGAATTTCCTCAATCGTTTGCGCTATTTCCCAGAAACGCTCAACAAAACTCTCTGCCGCTGATTGACAGAGCCTCGTGCAAAAGAGCAGCCCGCACACGTTTCTTGGATTTATGCGAATAACGCGCAGGGGCAGATTTAGGCACAGCATGGCTCGAAGTTACCTGATATCAGCGTAACTGATATTTCTGGAGTTAGTTAGTGACTTTCTTTGTCATTTTTGCATTGAATTTTTCTTAGTGACCTGCTGTCAGTCTCAATGCATTCCAAATTTTTGAAACTACCCCCCTCTCCCCACGCATGCCCTTGTTTTGCATGAGGAGCATCAGAGGCAAGAGGTTCTGAGTGTGAGAGACACGGCAGAAGACAAGCTCCCCACTCACTATTACTCCATGAGCATTTTAGGTTCCACGTAGGGAAATGAGCTCAGCTGGCAATCTCGATGTAAGCTCCCGTCGGCAACACTAAATCCAATGCATCTTTTGGCATCATTTCTGCATGTGCGACGCAGGAAATTCAGGGCCAAAGACTTACATCTCCAATAGTTACAGTTATCGGGGTTCTTTGAGCTTGAATAGCTGCCGACTACATCTGAAAATAATTACTGCCTTAGTCATTGTCATAAATCGCAACTTCTACAAGAAGCAACTCAGGAAGTACTACTGAACGGCCAGCTGAGGGCGCCGTCTGAGGAGTATAAATAGTCAGGCGTGGGCTCAACTTGGCCAGAGACAATCTGGAAACAGGAAGCTAGTGACTACTAACTAGACCTCCATGTTTTGTTATAAGTCGATTAAAGCCTTGCTTTATGTACAACCAAGTGCGTAGCGAGTCTTTATTATGTCAGTCATTACTGAACAAATCACGCAGTCTGTGTTTATTGGAAATTAGCTTGGCTCCTTCCTCAACCTTTGCAGGTACCCGACAAAACCAGCAATATTTGTACCAACAAGTTTCTTACTAGAACTAATTCTTTTTAAACTCCTTGTGAGTGACTGAATTAAAGGAAACTCTACAAAATTAAAGACAGAACTGCTTCATTTTTGTTGCCTATGGGTTTATATAGGTGTGATGAAGTATATGCCTTGATCAGCCCATGTGTTTTACCTGCTTGTATTGTGTGAACCGCCCCCTTTTGTTCCTATTGTGTGTATTGGCTACGCCCCTGTCTTTTGCCATATAAAGGTCTCAAAAGCTGTATGAGTCATTCCTACCAGACGAACCCGATGTGGGAAGACCTGTAATGCTGCAATGTTCTTAGTGATTAAAAGCCTTTAGTTGAATCCTTAAACTCCTTGTCTTTGAGTTATTGAAGGCACATCAATAGGCTTAACCAAAACAAATTCCAGCTGTTTACACTACAAGTGCTAAATTTTAAAAAAAAATAATTAATTGTTTCTTCCAAAATTATTCCAATGACTGAAGCAAATAAAATAAAACACCTGAAACGTTTTTGACTGCGTATGAGCTGTAACACTTTTGACTGTTCTCTAGAGGCAGAGGCAGTAAAGTAGATCATATTTTTTTCAGGCAAGTGTTTGGACATCACAGATGCCATGCTGAGGTCTGCAGGTGTGTGATAGCAATGTAAACATCACAGCACAAGGGGAATTACAAGATGTGACAAACATATGTATCAGCATTTATTGTGTTGTAAATAATGTGTGTTTATCCAGCTTTACAACACTAATGGAAGTTGGCAAGAGTGTGTCAGGAGACCATACATTTCAGGATGAGTAATCAGGTCATCTTATGCAAGGCATGTTTGAAATATCGGCCCGTATTTTCCGATCAGAGGCTTCCCGCGTGCGGAGGCCTCTGATCTGGAAAAAATCTACGAACTTACCTGAGGACTCCCTAGGTCCGGACACTTCCACTCCTGGGCCTCTCCAAACTTGAAATGCGCAGGGCCCATGTATCTTAGGGGCGCATGCAGTTCACAAGCGTCCCTGGGATCATGTGGGCCAGGCCAGCCAATAGCAGAAGGGAATCTCCCTTCATACACTTGACAGATAGATCTGTCAAATATATGAATGGAGATCACCCCAAAAACACTGTAAAACATTAAATCTTTTTTTTTAATCACATTTTTAAAATGAGTTAAAATTAAATATTTTAAACAAAAATTAAACATTTTGAAACAAATAATTAAAGTTTTTTACGGGGCTAAAAATAAACATTTTAAAGTTTTTTAAATTATAAATGAGTGAAAAACTTTTTTTTAAAACTTTTTTCAACTCTTATGCTGGTAAAAGCAGGCCTTACGCATTCTTGACAGATCGGAAATACCGGTTTTCAGCGCATGTGCTTGGCATGCCTGAAACCGGCATTTCCGATGTCCCTACGGGTGAGTACACAGCCCGTACACACCCGTAGGCATCGGAATATCCGGCCCATCGTCTGTGCACACACCCCAGTATGGTGGAACAATGCAGTTTTTGTCCATAGTCTAAAATTCATAACTCTGGTACCACTACTGCATTGCACAGTAGGGTGTTCTGTGCTCATCAAGTTAAGGAAAGTCAGTGTGACTGGAACCCAGTGACAGCTGTGACTGCCAAAACCTCGGACCCCTATCACTGAGAGAGGAGACTTTTATCAAATCAGTCAAATGTACAGAGATGAAAAAGCTCAGCAAGAGATCCTAAATCTGTTTATTGTAAAATGTAAGCATGTCATGGATATGTACATTTATTTACATTTCTGCATCAAAAAGTTATTTTTCCAATTTTCTTCCCTGTTCTCCTAGCCTCCTGTCCCGAAAGGTGCTGACTGCTGCTGGGGCATGGTTCAGAGATTCTCAGGAGTCCTCAGGAACCTCACCCAAGAGACCATTCTCCATGCGGAGCTAAGACAGTGAATGCCAACAAGCTGTTTTGATTGTGGGGCCATCACATCAGAGACTGATCCTTACCTCACTCAGCATCCATATCTACACACTTTCCGGCACGGGTCACTGGATAGTAATCAGGAGCAGGAATCCCAATCCAATTCTCCCCATACTAGCTTATACTGGTGAAATTAATTGTGATGCCCCCAGTGTTACCGAGGCAAATATCAGATAACTTAACATAGAGCAAGGATTAAATTTGGGATCTTCCTGGCCTGTGTGGCTCAGCAACACACCACTTAGTGCACTTACCCATGAAACCACGGAGAGAAAGATTCTTAAACATCCTTGATAGAAGGGAAATTTTAAAAAAGAAGAAAGGAACAGGAGCCTAGAAACAGATGTGTAGGGGGCGGAGCAAGCACTGCACCCGCCTGTTAGCGCTAACTCAGGCAGCACATAATATTCGTAACAGCCTTCTTGGCGAAGTGAAGATGCCTCAGCCATTGCTCCTGAGTAAAGTTAATGGAGGAAAAGCACTCCCTGAATACCCGCTGACATAAATCAGTCATTCATGAAAGAAAGACTTATTAAATAATACTGAGCGGCCTGCGGGTGGCGCTGTCCAGGGAGAGTATAAATACTTGGGCACAGGCCCAGCTTGCGCAGGACATTCTTAACAGGATCTAGCGAAGGACACAACTAGACCTCCATGTTGTAAAACAGTTGATTAATGTTTGTTTAACGCTTAGACCAAGTGCTAGTAGTTTTCTTACGTCACCCGCTGTGGGTGTAAGCCTCCTGCGCAGTTCTCTCCTCCTCCCTCTTCTGGCAGCTGCTCCTGCTCTCTGGTGTCTTCTTTGTGGATCCCCCTCCTCCTCCAGCCCCAAAGGCAGCCCTACCAGTCCACCCATGACTGCCGTCAAACTAGCTATGTGGCGCCAACAACAGGTCAACACCACCAAAATCTTGCTCTCTTCAGACAAATTGAACTTTCCAGAGGGTAAACCACGCCAAGAAATGGCCAGAAGTTAAACAGCAGCCGGAAATAACAAATCTGCAACTAAGTTGTAAGTTCTGCATGATGCCTTTAAGTAGCGCTGGTGAGGGATCCTTCCTGCTGATTAGCGCTACGTGCTGCTGGGTGAGTTCCGCATGTGGAGAGTCAGGCGCTATGGCTTACCAGAATCAGAAACAGGTCCTGTAAGAAGCGCAGGACCTGAATTTAGATAATTGATTCAGCTTTTTACTTTATTCTGTTGGGCAGTCCTGATGTCAGCCGAGTTGCCTACAACAATATGGCGGACATTTCCAGCTCGTAATAAGCATGCGCTTCCTGCCCGCTATAATGGAGGCTAAGGAGGACATTTGTCATCTGAAAAACCGGTGCTCTTCGATCAAATTTCTGGAAGATTTCACTTGCAATGGCAAATCTCTCTTTAGAGGTCGCTTTCATAGAATCATGGGGGGAATTTTAACTAAGCTGGGTTCGGTGGGGGTTTAAATGGGGAATAATTGGAAGAGTGTCGGGAAGCCAGCTCCAACCCGCCAACTTCCGGCTTTTACTCAGGTGGGACAAAGGGCAGGCAGCCAACCTGCTCCCAGGAGATGAGTTGGCACTTTAAATATGATAATGAGGCTGGAAGCCTCGGATTTAACCTGCTTTGCCGGTTTTACTGCGGCCGGCCGTGTTTCCCAGGCTTCGAGAACCCAGGCAAATACAGCGAGGCAAGGACAGCCTCAGGGAGCATTCCTTGTGGGCTGAAAGGAGCAGGAATTCTTCCTCCCAGCTTCCCAAGCTCTTCCACCATCAGCCCCCCACGCCCCCATACAAACACCACCCCCCAAGTGATCGGACCCCCCTCCCGGGGTCAGGAATTGGACCCCCCTCCCGGGGTCAGGGAACGACCCCCCCCCCCCCAGTGATCGGACTACCCCCTGGGGTCAGGGATTGGACCCATCACCTGGGATTGGGGAGGGAACCCCACCAGGGATTGTACCCCCCGGGGTCAGGGATTGAACCTATTTAGTCCAGTGGCCTCTTTTCCAGTGTTCCCTGCCCGACTGGAAGCCACGACTGTCAATCAGACTGACTTCTGGTAGGGAACCTGTCCGTGACGACAGACGCACGCAAACTCCACAGCGTGCAGGGAAACCCGGACTTCCGGGATCCCCGCACGCTACCAGGCCCCCCTCCCCCGCTCCCGGTGGGTCAAAAAGTTAAAATTCCCCCCATAGAATCATACAGCATAGAAGGCGGCCATTCAGCCCATCGTGCCTGTGTTGGCTGTTTGAAACAGCTATCTAATTAGTCCTACACCCCTGCGCTTTCCCCCATAGACCTGCAATATTTTCCTTTTCAAGTCTATACCCAATTCCCCCCCCCCCACATACAAACACCACCCCCCCCCCAGTGATTGGACCCCCCATGATTCCTGACCCCTGGGGATAGTCCGATCACTTGGGGGTCCGATCCCTGACCCCAGGGGATGGGTCCGATCCCGGGGGCGGGGGGGATGGCTGATGGTGAATTATGGAAATCTAATTGAAAGTTATTACTGAATCTGCTTCCACCACCCTCTCAGATAATGTAGTCCAGATCATAACAACTCGCTGTGTAAAAAAAAATTCTCCTTATCACCCCTTCTGCCATTGGAAAGAGTTTCTCCTTATTTACTCTACCAAAACCCTTCATAATTTTGAACACCTCTATTAAATCTCCCCTTAAACCCAAATAATAAACTCAGCTTCTCTAGTCTCTAAACATAACTGAAGTCACTCATCCCCTGTATCATTCTAGTAAATCTCCTCTGCTCCTGCTCAAGGCCTTGACATCCTTTGGCTTTGGCATACGTAAATTGCATGTGTATGAGACATTCATTTAATTCCTGTTTATGCACTGAGCTTATGCCAAGTCATGCATTTTAAATGACGAAAACCTCTAATATCATAACATTAGCAGTTATAGGCTTCACAGAGATCTCAGTTCAATTCACATAAAATAGAAAATCATTGTGACCATGGTAAAGTAACAGTTAAAGCAGGTGGTTGCTTACAAGCGATCATTGATGCCGGTTTTGGCATATATACAGTAGTAATATCCATTTATGCAATAATTTAAGAAAAAAATCAAAAGATCTTGTTCTTACTTTTGCAACTTGCTCTTTCATTGGGTCCGCTCCATGTGCCATTAGCCTGACACTGTATGACCTTGTGGCCCGTTAAGGAATAACCAGGTTTACAGCTCAACATGAATTCGGTTCCATATTCATTCGCTGATCCATGAACAAGCCGCCTGACAACTTCATTTGAAAGAACAGTCTCAATCGCAGGACATGACACAGCTGTGAGGAAGAAAAAAACACAAATAAAAGGTGCTCCATTACTCTTAGGTTCAACGCATATAATTAGCTCTACAAAGTCAAGATTTATGGCGAGATTTTTCGTGGCCATTTTTAAGTCTTGCCATACAAGATGATGATATCAACACATCAATCAGATGGACAGGACAGATCTGAACCAAATTGAAAACCTAAAGGGGTCGAATTAGTCCCATTACAAATTCGAGTCTTCCATAAGATACCTTCTTGGTTCAGTGGAGCCAGTCTGTCACGGCAGCATTCTCAGAAATCCAGACAAGCCTATTTTCTTGTGGGGGTGGGCGTGGAGTGCGTAATTCTTGACCAACTAGGAAATTTGGGATTTAGATTGACTTGTTCTATTAAAAATAGCCCTTAGTTTGACACAGACACAAACTGTCACAATTCACGCCACCGTTCTACACATTCCTTTAATAAGCTCCATGTAATTTGCCCTGAGAGCTGCAACTACAAATATAGGTTAAAAAAATTACAATAACACACACTTTGACATTTACTGATGAGCACCCGATTTCTGATGGAACATGTATGTGATCTCTGCAATTTAGTTGGGAAGGTATTTGTCGTATTGTGCCTGTGACATCTCAACTAACCTCTGAATGTGGTCAGGGGCTTCATGGAATGGTGCATCCAACCAGTCAGCAGAATGCTGGTTAAAATGGCAAAAAGTCCGACTTGCGTTCCTTAGCATAAGTAAACCTGCTCTATAAAATTATAAAATAACTTCACCCATTGCTTGTCAACAGCTCAATGGTTCAATGTACCATAAGGTGTTACTGCACCACATAGACCAGGAACACCCAGGTTCAATTGCTAATGGCTGCTGCATTAAGCGATTTTAGCCATATGGTGGTGGGATGCCAAAATTGGCTTCAGTAGCCAAGGGAGGTGAAATATTGCTCAGAATTTCTACTACCCTTCAATATCCATATGTGTCATCCATTTGGCTGGGTGAGTGCAGCTCCAACAACACTCAAGCAGTTCGACACCATCCAGGACAAAGCAGTCCTATGATTTGATTGAAACCCTATCCACCACCTTAAACATTCACTCCCTCCACCATCGGCACACCGTGTCTACAGTGTGTGCCATCTACAAGATGCACTGAAGCCAAGTCTTCTTCGACAGCACCTCCCAAACCAGCAATCTCCACCACCTAGAAGGACAAGGGCAGCAGGCACATGGGAACACCATCACCTCCAAGTTCTCCTCCAAGTCACACACCATCCTGACTTGGAAATATATCGCCATTACTTCATCGTCACTGGGTCAAAATCCTGGAACTCCCTCCAAAACAGCACTGTGGTGTAGCTTCACCACATGGACTGTAGCGGTTCAAGAAGGCGGCTCACCACCACCTTCTCAAGGGCAATTAGGGATGGGCAATAAATACTGGTCTTGCCAGCGATACCCACATCCCATGAATTAATTTAAAAAATACATATATGGACATTGGGTGGGGAAAGAGTGAAGCTCGGCTAGGAGGCTTTCATAATCAAATGGTGCGCCTACAGTTACTGTAGAGGTTCACACATGAAAAGGAGTAATCGGATGAAGTACAGGAGCAATACAAGTATCCATGGAACCAAAGGCAGAGATGCCCTATGCACAGAGGAAATCCTCCCCCCATAGGTCAAATGACATCACCAAGTTCAGAGTGGAGGAAAAAGAGAGAAATAACAAAAAGTGGCCTACATTATGTCATACAGCATGAGTAAAAAGAATTTCAGCCATATATGCAATCAGATTCTTATTAAATGTTGGGAACATTGGTATCTTAGAAACTGAAACTTGAATTTCACTTTGAATAATGAAAATAAGTGGATTCTTCATCAATACTGACAACATTCACAAGACAATCAGACACTTGTAGAGAAGTACTGAAACCTGATTATAACCCATTCAGACAACACTGACGTGGTTATATCTGTATATGGTTTTTCATGCTATGATTTAACCCAGTCTTTCTTTTGGATATGAGGGGACTGAATATTTATCAAGGAACACTATGCAGAGACCAATTAAAAAAGAAAACCACGATTAAAAAAGATTAAAAAAGGAAATGAACAATGAAATATTCAAGGAATAAAAACCAAGAGACAGCAGCAGGTACAAATACCACATCTTGAGTATTGTGTGCAGTTTTGGTCACCTTATCTGAGGAGGGATGTTCTTGCCATGGAAGCGAAGATTCACCAGGCTGATACCTGGGATGGCAGGAATGACGTATGAGAGATTGGGTCGATTGGGCTTATACTCGCCGGAGTTTAGAAGAATGAGAGGGGATCTCATTGAAACTTATAAAATTCTGACAGGACTGGACAGACTAGATGCAGGAAGGATGTTCCCGATGGTTGGGGAGTCCAGAACCAGGGGTCACAGTCTAAGGATAAGGGGTAAGCCATTTAGGACAGAAATGGGGAGGAATTTCTTCACCCAGAGAGTGGTGAACCTGTGGAATTCTCTACCACAGAAGGCAGTAGAGGCCAATTCATTAAATATATTCAAGAAGGAGTTGGATATATTTCTTAAGGCTAAAGGGATCAAGGGATATGGGGAGAAAGCAGGGACAGGGTACTGAATTTGTATGATCAGCCATGATCTCATTGAATGGCGGAGCAGGCTCGAGGGGCCGAATGGCCTACTCCTGCTCCTATCTTCTATGTTTCTATGTTTAAAGGCAGCAGGGCCAGCCTAGGAGACAGGCCGCTGAAAGGCGAGGTCCTCTGCGAGCTCTGCTGTGGAGCACAGAGATAAGGAATTGAAGGGTCGAGCCATGAGAAGAAAATTGCTGGCCTCACACAAGCAGTCATATAAGGTACTGGAAGGCCTGCCAAGGAGTTTCCGCACTATGGCTGAGAGTGTGGAGGAGTCCGTTTCCAGCCTATGTGGTGTCACCTCGCACGGCATCACCACTCTAAAATCTACCCTGGAAAGTGTGGTCACCTCCAGAGATGCTGTAACCGGGCTTTCACAACGGGAGTCCCTATTTGCGCACTTTGCAAATTTAGTGACAGCTCAGACAGCTGCCCGGCTGACTCTGGCCTCCACATTGGAGACAGATTGGTGAACCACGAGGATAGCGGCTTTCAAGTAGTCACTCATCTTGTGCAGTCTGCTCACCCGCTAATCAGTGGAATTTGTGAGGCCCACCCCCCACAGGGGTGGCAGTGGGGCAATGGGAGCAGCAGGTATTGCCTTCTCTCAGGATGTCAGCATGTTTGCTCCTGCACCAATCCCTCAACCAATACCTGTCATGCTGTTAGAAAGTCAGCTGGACCAGACATCCCAGGCAGCAGTCAAGGTGCCACAAACTACTGCTGGGTCTTCACATGATCGAGCACCCTGAAGTCATCGGCCATGAGCATCTCAAAGTTCCTAATATGAGGAACGGCAGACTTCCACCAGCTTTGCTGAGATCACTATGGGACCAACTCATAGGTGTAGTAGAGTTAGTAAACCTTCTTTAAAGAAAGCCACCATAGATTGATCACCTGGGTGAGAAACGAATGTGAGAGAGGCAATTATTATGTTTGACATTAAATTGATCACCTTCATCACATCTGGCACTTTGGTCTGCGGTGTGGTTTGGTAGCAGTTTCTTATTCTGCTCTGTCAGTATGTCATTGATATAGAAGTTATCTGAATAATTTAAATGCTCTTCAATGCAGGGTGAAGGGAGTGGCGAAGGATGTCACAAGGACTGTTGTGCAGAAGGACTCTGTGTACGTGCTCGGGGCAGGAGTGTGAGGAGATCAGCGGAATCGCTGAGCTATGAGCGGATTCCTGACACCTCTGGCTGTATGGTGTTGAGCTGGTCCTCCTTCCTCGGCTGCTTCCTCTCCTTCCCCCAGGTCTGCGCTGTCTGATGAGGACTACTGCTGCTGCTCTGCCTCCTCCAAATACAAATATTGGTCACCTTATCTGAGGAAGGATGTTCTTGCCATGGAAGGAGTGCAGCGAAGAGTCACCAGGCTGATACCTGGGATGGCAGGAATGACGTATGAGGAGAGATTGGGACAATTGGGCTTATACTCGCTGGAGTTTAGAAGAATGAGAGGGGATCTCATTGAAACTTATAAAATTCTAAAAGGACAAGACTAGATGCGGGAAGGATGTTCCCGATGGCGGGGGAGTCCAGAACCAGGGGTCACCGTCTAAGGATAAGGGCCTAGAAATTCAGTAAGGCCCCGCCAGGTCTTCAGCGCCCGAAATTTAGCGCTCGCCCGGATTCCCGCAGCGCCCGCCTGAAATTCAGTTGCGACGGGCCAAGACGGAGGCGGGCGCTACTGCAAGGTTTGGCCGCCTCGCTTGGGGCGATGAAAGTCTATTTCAGGCGTCCAGCTGCCGCTGCGCCACCCGATGCGGTGCGGCAGGCTGGGGTACTGCAGGCCTCCTCCTTCTCTTAAGGAGGAGCTGCCTGCAGCCGTGAGATCGCCGCTGGATTCCCCCGGCAAATGAGCCCGGCACCACGGAGAAGTGCCGGGCTCGCGGGAGTCAGACAGCAATGCCGCGGGGGGGTGGTGCAGGAGTCCGGGGAGGGAGGTGCGGCCATGCGGCCGCCGGGAAAGCGGCCGGCCGCCCCTCCACCTTTATGCGCCGGCCTCTCGGAGCTGCAAGGCCCCGTTTTCCAAACGTTGTTTGCGGCCGCTGCGGGTGAGGCGGCCGCAACTGAATTTGGCCTTCGGAACGGAATCGCGTTGGAACCGGGGCGCTGCGCACACCGATGACGTCATCGGTGCCGGCGCAGCGCTACCGGCTAACGCTGATGTTAGGGCCCAACTTAATTTCGGGCACTAAAAAACTTCCGGCGCAACCCACTCTTTCGCCCCTAAGTGGGCGCAAACGCAACTGAATTTCTAGGCCAAGGGGTAAGCCATTTAGGACAGAGATGAGGAGGAATTTCTTCACCCAGAGAGTGGTGAGCCTGTGGAATTCTCTACCACAGAAGGCCGTAGAGGCCAATTCATTAAATATATTCAAGAAGGAGTTAGATATATTTCTTAAGGTAAAGGGATCAAGGGATATGGAGAGAAGGCAGGAACAGGGTGATACGCTTATCAATTACTTCATAAAAGGTGATGAGTCGAAGAAGAGATGATGAGTCGAAAGAAGAGATGAATAAGGCTTTTATTAGCTAAGAAGAGACCATGCTTCTTCGTGAGTGACTGAACAAGTCTGAACGAAACCCACACAGTGGTGGGTGGAGTCAGCTGAGGCATGCCTCCATACACAGCGCCACCCAGAGGTGGCAATATACAATACAGTGGTTTACCACATTCACCCCTTGTTTAATGTGAAGTCCGGCGGGGTGAAGGGTACTACAAGTTAAGTCTATCAGGAGGCCTTGTCTGACGTCCTGATCGTCGTGGTGGCGGCGGTGGTGTTACAGCATCCGACGTCGGGTCTGGTGTCTGGGTGGTTGGCGAAGATTCCTGGGGCTTTGGCATGCCGTCTGCAAGGGTTGGGTTGGGAGGGGTGGTGGGAGATAACAGTGGTAAGGGGGATAACGGTGGTAAGGGGGATAACGGTGGTAATTCAGGGGTACCCGAGGGTGCGAGATCTCGTATGGAGACCGTGTCCTCCCGCCCGTCTGGGTATGTCACCCAGGCATACTGGGGGTTGGCGTGTAGGAGGTGCACCCGCTCGACCAGGGGGTCCGTTTTATGCGTCCTCACGTGCCTCCGCAGTAGGACGGGCCCAGGAGAAGTCAACCATGCCGGTAGCGAGGTTCCCGATGTAGACTTCCGGGGGAAAACGAACATTTTCTCATGAGGGGTCGCATTAGTGGCAGTACAAAGCAGTGACCGAATGGAGTGGAGCGCTGCAGGGAGGACCTCCTGCCAGCGGGAGGTCGGAAGGCCCTTAGATTTTAGTGCTAAGAGGACTGCCTTCCAAACCGTCGCGTTCTCCCTTTCCACCTGGCCGTTCCCCCGGGGGTTGTAACTGGTGGTCCTGCTCGTGGCGATACCTCTTGTTAGCAGGTACTGCCGAAGTTCGTCGCTCATGAACGATGAGCCCCTGTCGCTATGTATATAGCTGGGGAACCCGAACAGAGCGAAGATGTCATTCAGACACTTGATGACCGTGGTACTGGTCATGTCTGGGCAAGGGATGGCAAAGGGGAAACGGGAGTACTCATCAACTATGTTGAGGAAGTACACATTGCGGTCAGCGGAGGGGAGGGGCCCTTTAAAATCGACGCTCAGGCGTTCGAAGGGGCGGGTGGCCTTGATCAGGCTTGCTCTGTCCGGCCTATAGAAGTGCGGTTTGCACTCGGCGCAGATTTGGCAGCTCTTGGTCATGGTCCTGACCTCCTCGATGGAGTAGGGCAGGTTACGGGATTTGATAAAATGGAAAAACCTGGTGACCCCCGGGTGGCAGAGGTCATTGTGGAGGGACTGCAGCCTATCACTCTGCGCGTTGGCGCATGTACCACGTGATAGGGCATCTGGGGGCTCATTGAGTTTCCCTGGCCGATACAAGATATCATAATTGTAGGTGGAGAGTTCGATTCTCCACCTCAAGATCTTGTCGTTCTTGATTTTACCCCTCTGCTTATTATTAAACATAAAAGCTACTGAACGCTGGTCAGTGAGCAGGGTAAATCGTTTCCCGGCCAGGTAATGCCTCCAGTGACGCACCGCTTCTACAATAGCCTGGGCCTCCTTTTCGACGGAGGAGTGTCTCGTCTCGGGGCCCTGGAGGGTCCTTGAGAAAAAGGCCACGGGTCTGCCCGCCTGGTTAAGGGTCGCGGCTAGGGCGAAGTCGGAGGCATCGCTCTCCACTTGGAAGGGGATGGACTCATCCACCGCGTGCATTGCGGCCTTCGCGATATCGTTCTTGATAAGAGTGAAGGCTGCACACGCCTCTGGTGTCAGGGGGAAGGAGGTGGCTTTGATGAGGGGCCTGGCTTTGTCTGCATAGAGGGGCACCCACTGGGCGTAGGAGAAAAACCCCAGGCATCTCTTCAGTGCTTTTTGGCAGTGGGGAAGGGGTAGCTCCATTAGGGGGCGCATTCTGTCGGGGTCGGGCCCGATGACTCCGTTCTCCACCACGCAGCCGAGGATGGCCAGGCGCTTGGTGTGAAACATACATTTTTCCTTATTGTACGTTAGGTTCAGCCGTTGGGCCGTACGGAGGAAATTTGCTAGATTAACGTCGTGGTCCTGCTGGTCGTGGCCGCAGATGGTGACGTTATCCAAATAGGGGAAGGTTGCCCGCAGCGCGTTCTGGTCAACCATTCGGTCCATCTCCCTTTGGAAGACCGAAACCCCGTTGGTGACGCCGAAGGGGACCCTAAGGAAGTGGTAGAGGCGGCCGTTTGCCTCGAAGGCAGTATACTGGCGGTCCTCATGGCGGATGGGCAGCTGGTGGTACGCTGACTTAAGGTCGATGGTGGAGAATACTTTGTATTGCGCAATCTGATTGACCATATCAGATATGCGAGGGAGGGGGTACGCGTCCAGCTGGGTGTACCGGTTTATGGTTTGGCTGTAGTCGATTACCATGCGGCGTTTTGCAGTGGTTTTAACGACTACAACCTGGGCTCGCCAGGGGCTAGTGCTACCTTCGATAATGCCCTCCTTCAAGAGCCGCTCCACCTCAGAGCTGATAAAAGCTCTGTCCCCGGCACTGTACCGCCTGCTTTTGGTAGCGATGGGTTTACAGTCGCGGGTGAGGTTAGCGAACAGGGGAGGGGGGGGGACTTTTAATGTGGAAAGGCTGCAGGTGGTTTGCAGCGGGCGATTTAAAAGTTGTTGGTTGCAGACTGTGAGTGGGGGGAGGGGTCCACCGTATGCTAGTGTGACACTCTTAAGGTGGCACTGAAAATCCAACCCTAGCAGGACGGCAGCGCAAAGACGGGGCAGGACTAGCAGTTTAAATTTTTTATATTCAGTGCCCCCTACTGACAGGGTCACCACACAGTAGCCGCTGATGTCCATTGACTGGGACTTGGACGCCATAGAAATGCGATGGTGCGTTGGCAGAATCGTGAGGGAGTGGCTACGTACCGTGTCGGGGTGGACGAAACTCTCTGTGCTCCCGCTGTCGATCAGGCAACTGGTGGCGCGGCCGTTTACCGCGATATCCATCATGGAGCTGGATAGATGGTGAGGGAGGGCTTGATCCAGCGTCACGGAGGCCAGTATGTGGCTTAGTGAGTCACTATAGTCATCCGCCGAGACGGTGGTCGGTTCCGGTGACGAAATGGCGGTTGAGTGCGTTGGATACGATGGCGGCGGATGCCATGCGGCCGGGGGTACACAAAATGGCGGATAAGATGGCTGCTCCCACGGCCCGCACGCTGCGCTGCTGGCTGGCTTCCCCTTGCAGGCGTTAGCGTAATGGCCTTTCTTCCCGCAGCCCGAGCAGGTAGCTGTCTTAGCTGGGCAGTGCGCTCTGGGATGTTTTAACTGGCCACAGAAATAGCATTTTTGGGCCTGGTTACTGGGCATCGAAGCAGTTCTTACCGGAGGCTGCTGTCTCGGTTGGGTCGCTGCAGCGGTTGGTGCCGGGGGCGGCGGTCCCGTGTCCCACGGTTTCGATTGCCATGTCTCGGCGCCGTTACGGGGGTATGCCTCGAGGTTTCGGTGGGCCTCCTCTAACGAGAGCGCAAGGGCAATGGCCGTCTTCAGGTCGGGTTCCTTGCTTTCTAGCAGTCTCTGCCGGGTGTGGTCTGACTGGAGGCCCCTGACGAAGGCATCACAGGCGAGTCCCTGCGCGTGCTCCACAGCCGTTACCGCTTTACAATCGCAGTCTCTGCAGAGTGCCAGTAGCGCCCATGCAAATGCCCCTACCGATTCTCCCGGTTGCTGCCTGCGGGATCCCAAGAGGTGTCGGGCGTAAATTGTGTTCACTGGGCGCGTATATTGCCCTTTTAGTAGCTCGAGGGCCGCCACGTACGTATTAGAGTCCCGGATTAGCATATATACTTGATGGCTCACCTGGGCGGTCAAAATTTTCAGTTTGTGATCCTCCTCTGTAACCTGTGAGATTGCGAGGAAGGATTCAAAGCAGCTCAGCCAGTGTTCAAACTTGGCTGATGCACCCACATCTTGAGGGTCGAGGTCCAGGCGTGGTGGTCTGAGGGCTCTCAGCAATGTCTGCTGTATCCGTTGCTGTTGTTGCTCCTCAGGTGTCGCCATTTAACTTTTAGCTAATAAAATTGATACGCTTATCAATTACTTCATAAAAGGTGATGAGTCGAAGAAGAGATGATGAGTCGAAAGAAGAGATGAATAAGGCTTTTATTAGCTAAGAAGAGACCATGCTTCTTCGTGAGTGACTGAACAAGTCTGAACGAAACCCACACAGTGGTGGGTGGAGTCAGCTGAGGCATGCCTCCATACACAGCGCCACCCAGAGGTGGCAATATACAATACAGTGGTTTACTGAATTTGGATGATCAGCCATGATCTCATTGAATGGCAGAGCAGGCTCGAGGGGCCGAATGGCCTACTCCTGCTCCTATCTTCTATGTTTCTATGTTTAGGCCTTGCTGTTGGAAACCCTAGCTGGAGCATATTGTAGGGAGCCCCAGCGACCGGTCGAGACGCCTGATCCTCTGCTCCGGCAATCCTATGGCGTGTTCTATAATGATCCTGGTGGCACCCCCCTGGACTCAGTTATACCTGTGTTGTTCAGGTGTCATGAGGTTGTTATTAGCCATGTCCACAAGTCCCCGATCAGCCATCTTGTTGCGTTCCTCACAGGGCCATATATTGGGGGGGAATCGTAGGCTCTCTCAAGATAATGTAACAGGTGTGCAGCCAATGACACCCTGCATGTGAGGGAAGCCGACCACTGTTGCAAATCCCTGAGCTCTCTCCTATTGACTGCTGAGATCAATGGGGAAGGAGATATACTGCTTAGCCCTGGCAAACAGGGCGTTGATGACCTGCTTAATGCAGCCGTGTACTGCAGGCTTTGATATGCTGCCGATGTCCTCTATAGCAGACGGGAAGGAGCCAGTGGTGAAGAAGTTAAGGGCTGTGGTGATTTTGAGATTCACTGACAAAGCATGGCCCCCTGGTCCAGCAGGCAGCAGGTTCTGCTTCAGGAGGCTGCAAAGGTCTAAGCCCACCTGTCTGGAGAAACGCAGGCTCCTCCTGCACTGTTCCTCAGATAGGTCCAAGAAAGTGACTCTGGGCCTATAGACCTTGTGTGCTGGGTATGTGCTCCTACAGGCAGCCCACCTCACCGGTTGTTTTTTCAGATGTCGAGCTGTTGCTGGTGCTGGTCGTTGAGGCTGTTCCTCCTCCTCCAAGTGTTCCTCTATCCAGAAGAAAGTTGCAATGACTGCACTCACAATAAGCAAATAAAGCTCACTGAGGGTAATAAAGCCAAAAAAGTATGAAGAAAACGACCTGAAAGCTGGAAACTTTCTTGGAAAACCAGACAGAAAAAAGATGCTCTGATCCATGGATCTGCAGCTGTGAGCCCCTTTCTATACAGCTTCAGGTGCACTCCCACCAATCCTGCCAGGTTTTACTGACGGGCCCGGGACTGGGTGAAAATTCCACGACTTTCAGTTAAAATTGCATGGGGTCTGGAAGACATCACCGGAGTGTGACTCGTACAGTTTAATGAGGCCCCTCCCTGCCTGTGACAGACGCCTCTCCTGGATAAGAAATCAATGTGGTTAAAATGGCGACGGGCACGAACTTGTTGGGAAGACAACAGGGCCATTATTTTCACCCCCTGCCCGGCCCATTCCCACCAGGGTTAAAATCAGGCTTGAAATTTTATTTCAAATCTCTCATTATATATTCACCCCCAAGATCAATCTTTGGATGAAATGACTGTGTTCCTGTTGATAAGTCCAATGCCGGGGGACTGTGCAGCAGTTTCCACTCTTACAAGAGACTCTGGTATAATCTTTAATAACTGGAAACATCTTCCCCCACTGCTTGCAAGTGTTTAAATTAGGCCTGAATATAAAACTGCTTTTTAACAGATGAAAACCATTTCTCATTATTAACACAGCAGCAATGCAACCATATCTGATATTGATGGCAGGTGAAACAGGACTACGGTGAAATTAGCATTGTAGTATTACATTGTGCAAGAGGGGAAAGTCAGATGCAAGGACACACTGGATGCTGCAGTGCAAACACATTTTTCCCTTTTAATCTTTTTTATTTTTAATTAATTTATTTAAAATATTGATTCCATTTCTTTTTCCTTTTTTTCCCACACCCTTGTCTGTTTAGTGTTCCTCGAGTTACATAATCTTTCCATTTTAGGAATTGCAAATGCAAGAAATGACGGCCAATGGATTGCTAAAGACTTTTATAAACATATAGGCCTAGAAATTGGGTGTAGCCCGGCTTGAGGCGTTAGAACTGGCGCTGCGCAAAGTTTATAGCCAGACGAAACTTATCGCCGCCTGGCGCAATATTGGGTTGCATCGCCCCTAAAGGTGATTGAGGCGTGAATTCAGGCATTACACGAGACTCCTAAGGCGCTAAACTTCCGGCGCAACCCAATATCGGAGCAGATGGGCTCAGCGCAGATGCTCTCAATTACCGATGACCACGAGACTTCCAGGCGCCGGCTAGCTCTTAAAGGGGTGGGTCAGTCAGCTTCAGCATCCACACTCTGTGCCTTGCAGGCCTCAGAATCGGCGCAGAGCCCTTCTCTGGCGATAAAAACTTGGACCAGATGGAGAATGTGAGACAGAGAGCAGAGCGCTTCATCAATGAGGCTCTGGAGCAATTGCTGGCTGCAGTGGAGCGCCGGTGAGATGTTCTCTACCCAGACAATGGCAGGAGGCCGAATCATAAGGACTACCGACGAGCTTGGAGGGATGTATGCCAGAGGGTCAACTCCAGCAGCACGGTGACCAGGAGCCCTGTCCAATGCAGAAAGAAATTCAACGACCTCACTCGGGTCGTGAGGGTGGGTGTTGTTCCTGCAAACTTCTGCATCCCTTCATTTGCACCTGACTTTATGGCTACAGGGTGGCCTGTGCCCCATTGGCCATCTGCCAGCAAGCACCCATGGCCCTTTCTGGGCACACACATGCACATTTGACTCAGGACGTCATGTAAGGGCTCTTGCACCATGGGGGGCATGAGATGATCACTCAGGGCATCAGGTAACATAACTTCCCCTCTGTGGTGTATGTAACCTGTTCCACCTTAAGAGAACTTAAGCCTGTTCCACCTTAAGAGATGTACTACTTTCTCTGGCTGCTGTATACGTAATACCGGTGGTGACCACCGATATATAAGTGCTGTGTAGTGATATTGCTGTTAGTATAGCCCTGACCTCCAACTAGTAAAGACCTGTTGAAACGTTATTCTTGTAGTCTGTGTCAGTAATTAATCTTAAATACAACTAGAACACACAGACTTAACAGTGGCGACGAGTCCGATTCTTACCCTGCGGCAGTTTATATCCACGGCGGCTTCGTCCACAGAACGGGCGTCGAAGAGAGGCATCCACCCTCATCACCCTGCTGGAAGACACGTCGCGCGGCAGGCATCGAGAACCCGGAGTGCAGAAGATATCCTGAACTCGAAGCCTCCATCAGCGGCAGTCAGCTATCTTCCTTCTACCTCGGTGGTGGGTAAGCCGGTCAGCGACGCGAGCAGAAAGTCGGCCGCATTGGCTGTACAGATGGGGAGGGAAGACGGAGGAATAAGGGCGGTGACATCGATCGCGACCGGAGATAAGGGCCGGGCCGCATTCGGGCCAAAAAGGCGCAGCGTCTGGGGCGACTGAAGGCGCGAGAGCCGCGGTGAAGGCGAACGCAACCGGTGCTAATAACCGGGCTGCAAGAAGGGCTACGAGGCGCGACATCGGGGAAGCGCGAATGCCTGAGGGAGCCGCGGTGAAGCGGAGACAGCGTCGGGGGAGTTACTAACCGCTGGGAAAGGGGAGCAGCAGCGGCACGCCAAACGCCATTGCAGCCAGCGGGTGAAGAAGACGAGCGCGGGAAAGACCGCCAAGCGTGGGAAACCGCCAATTTGTAGGCGGAGGACGAAGACAAGAGCGGGAAGCCGCCATCTTGGAAAAAGGGAAATCACTAAAAAAAATTGCAACGATGCCTAAACATGGGAACATTAATACCTTTGATAGCGACATCGAAGATTGGGCCACGTATGTAGAACGCATACAAAATTATTATAAAGCAAATAAAATCCCAGATGATGAGAAAGCACTAACTTTATTAAACTTAATGGGTGCGAAGACATACGGGCAATTGAAACACCTTTTATCACCAGATGAACCGGCGGAGAAGACGTTCGAGGAGATTGTTATTGTCCTGAGAAATCATCTAAACCCCACGCCGCTGATGCTAGCGGAACGATTTAAATTTTACAGCAGGAAGCAGCTGAAAGATGAAAGCAATGCTGAATATTTAATGGAATTGCGTAAGCTAGCAAAGTACTGTCAGTTTGGAACGGGACTAACAGATGCGCTAAGAGATAAATTTGTGTGTGGATTATTAAAAGAAGATACACAAAAGCGACTGCTCGAGGAGAATGAGCTGACGCTTGAGAAAGCGGTCACTATGGCAGCATCACACAAAGCCGCAGCGAGAGGCACGGCAGTAATGCAGCTACGGTCACCGGAACTCAGTACAAATCAATTGGTTTTGAGTACTGTAAAATGTTATCGTTGTGGAAAGACAACGCACGATCAGAACCAGTGTTGGTTTAAAAACCAAGAATGCAGAACGTGTGGCAGGCTTGGCCACATAGCTAAAGTATGCCGGTCAGGAAAGAAGACCAGCAACAAAAAGTCACCGCAAGGAAAATACATAAAGGTACACAAGGTGACAAAGAACAGTTCGAACGAACAGAAGTCAGATTCAGACGCCAGCAGTAATGAACTGGGTAGCTTAAGAGTACACAACGTTGGTAAGAGTGCAGATCTCCAGACAATTTGGGTCACTCTTCAGATAGCAGGAGTCCAAGTAAAGATGGAATTGGACACTGGATCGGCATTGACGGTCATGAATAAGAAAGATTACAAAAGGTTATTCCAACATATTCCCCTACGGGATACGGAGATTATATTGAAAACATACACGGGGCAAAGAGTGTACCCCATCGGAAAGATAGAGGTAAAAGTGGTCCACAAGGGCAAACAAAGCCAAGTAATGGACTTATATGTGCTACCTGAAGGAGGTCCACCACTACTGGAACGGGAGTGGATTAGGAAAATGAATATGGACTGGCACTCCTTAAAGGCACTAACGGTAGATTCCGGGGAAACAGATGTCAAACCTAAACGATTGTCCAGAATATTGGATGATGCTAAAGACGTGTTCCAGCAGGGACTGGGAACACTGAGAGGAATTACGGCAAACATCAAGATTGATGAACATGCACACCCAAAATTATTCAAAGCCAGACCGGTACCCTATGCAATACGACCTGCTGTAGAAGTGGAACTGGAAGCGCTAAAACGTTCAGGTGTACTGTCTAAGGTAGATTGGAGTGAGTGGGCTACGCCCATTGTTCCCGTTATGAAACGTCCTTCGAGCAACAAGCCAGGAGAAACAGGGAAGGTTCGCATCTGTGGAGACTTCAAGATCACCGTTAATCCGGTGCTTCACACGGTGCAGTATCCGCTTCCGCGGATTGAGGATATTTTTGCTTCGTTGTCTGGCGGGAAACACTTCACCAAGATAGACCTGGCGCAGGCGTACTTGCAGATGGAGGTTGAAGAAGAGTCACGCCAGTACCTCACGATCAACATGCATAGAGGTTTGTACCGGTATAATAGGCTGGTTTTTGGAGTGGCATCGGCTCCAGCAATTTGGCAGAGGGCCATGGAGCAGGTATTACAGGGAATTCCAGGCACACAATGTTACCTGGACGATATTCTGATTACAGGAGATGGTGATGAAGAACACCTCGCAAACTTGGAACTGGTGCTCAACAGACTGAAAGAGTATGGACTTCGAGTTAATCGGCAGAAATGTGAGTTCTTTCAGAAGCGGATCTCGTACTGTGGTCATGTCATTGACCGGGAGGGGCTTCATAAGTCTCCTGACAAGATAGAGGCAGTTGTAAAGGCTCCCGCTCCGGATAATGTCTCTCAGTTGAGGTCGTTTCTAGGATTGATTAACTATTACCATAAGTTTCTACCGAATCTATCCACGGTACTGCACCCGCTGAACGCTCTTTTACAGAAGGGGGTACCATGGGAATGGAGTGAAAACTGTAAGAAGGCATTTCGCAAAAGCAAAGAATTGATCACCTCAGAGGAAGTGTTGGCTCACTTCAACCCGACACTGCCTATTCGGTTGGCTTGTGATGCTTCTCCATATGGTATTGGGGCAGTACTCTCACACAAGTTGCCAAATGGCACGGAAAGGCCAGTCGCGTTTGCATCCAGATCGTTGACCTCCGCTGAGCGCAACTATGCGCAGATCGATAGGGAGGCTCTCAGCCTTGTATGGGGAGTGAAGAAGTTTAATCATTACCTGCAGGGCCAAAAATTCACTCTTCTGACAGACCATCAGCCGTTGGTATCCATTTTTAACCCTAAGAAGGGTGTTTCGGTGATGACAGCACAGAGACTCCAGAGATGGTCCCTTTTCCTAGGGGCACATCAATATCAAATAGAATTCAAAGGTACAAAGCAGCATGGCAATGCTGATGGGCTGTCGCGCCTGCCACTGCCTGAAGAAGAAGAGACGACGAAGTTGACCCTGTTGAGTTATTTCATTCGACCATCATCGAGTGTTTACCAGTCACCAATGCAAGTATTGAAAGAGAAACCAGGAACGACCCGACACTGTCCCGAGTCTACGAGGTGACAGTGAAGGGATGGCCAACACATGGTGATCCTCTGTTACCGGCATTCTCGGCAAGGCGAGACCAGCTGTCCATCTGCCATGGTACTTTGATGTACGGGACAAGAGTGATTATTCCTCCCAAGTTAAGGGAAAGAGTTCTAAAGGAACTGCATGAAGGTCATCTGGGGGGAGTTAAGATGAAAAGTCTTGCTAGGGCTTATGTATGGTGGCCGGGTACTGACCAACAGATAGAGGAGTTGACGAAAAGCTGCGCTGGGTGCCAAAAAGTGCAAAATGCACCTCCGATCGCACCGCTACACCCATGGGAATGGCCTTCAGCCCCATGGCAACGCGTACATATTGACTTTGCTGGTCCATTCATGGACTCCATGTTCCTAATTGCGGTGGACGCACATTCCAAATGGCCAGAAGTGATCAAGATGAATACCACTACTTCAGAAAAGACAATTGCAGTGTTAAGAAAAATATTCGCAAGGAACGGATTGCCAGAACAGATATGTTCGGACAACGGACCACAGTTTGTGTCGGAAGAATTCCAAAAATTCTTAAAGAAGAATGGGGTGAAACATTATACCTCTGCCCCATATCATCCGGCGACAAACGGGTTGGCCGAGAGATTTGTCCAAACATTCAAAAAGGCAATAAAGGCCATGAACGATGATCAGATTCCGCTACAACACAAGGTGGACAATTTCCTAATGGCATATCGAAACGCCGCTCATGCAGTGACTAACCAAAGTCCTGCCATGATGTTTTATAACAGGAGGTTGCGGTCCAGGTTGGACTTGTTAAAACCAAATGTGCGGACGGAAGTGGAAAACAAACAGTTCCGGCATATTAATAACAAGACCACTCGAAGTTTCGACGTAGGACAACCAGTGTTGGCAAGGGACTATGGAAACGAAAAATGGCAGTCCGGAACAATTCGGGCCAGACAAGGACCTCTGATGTACACAGTAGATATTGGTAACAATGTGATAAGGCGTCATGCGGATCAACTGGTAGAATCGAGAGCAAGGGTCGAACCCATGGTTGCGACAGAGACAACTGTGGAAGACGTTAATGAACCTGAAGCATCTACCTCGGCAGGGAATGTACCTGATGATGACGTCCAATACATAGGAAACCAACTAGAGGAGTCACCTCAGCAACAAGAATCAGAGACCACAGAAAGGCGTTATCCAACCCGAATCAGAAGGCCTCCTGAGAGACTGAACCTTTGAACTGTTTATACCTGAAGTTATATATGTATATATGTTATTATGTTTTGTTAAATGGGGATATGACTGTTAAGCTAAAAAGGGAGGATTGTGGTGTATGTAACCTGTTCCACCTTAAGCCTGTTCCACCTTAAGAGATGTACTACTTTCTCTGGCTGCTGTATACGTAATACCGGTGGTGACCACCGGTATATAAGTACTGTGTAGTGATATTGCTGTTAGTATAGCCCTGACCTCCAACTAGTAAAGACCTGTTGAAACGTTATTCTTGTAGTCTGTGTCAGTAATTAATCTTAAATACAACTAGAACACACAGACTTAACACCCTCCTTTCCCCTGCAGTCCATGCTGGTGAGGATTGGCAAAGACCAGCTTCGCACCGGTGGAAGACCTCCACAAGTGGTCACACTCACGGATCTCGAGGAGAGAGTCCACCAGATTCTTGGAGGGCGTCTGAGTGGTCCTGTAACCACTGCAGCTACCAACCCCATTGTCGACAGCGATGGTATGGTTCTTACCTCTTACAACTGTCTCCTTCTACTTGTTCCCCCCGCCAGCATGCTTTCTCACTGTGGACCCATGTCATAGCCTGGCCGCAACCTGGCATCCCTTGCTGCGAACCAGTCCTTTTGCTAAAGCCACTCTTCAACCTCCCTGCTTTCAGATGCTGCATCACCAGCTCGGGAGCCGGGCCCTCAAGCTGCCAGTGCCAGTGCCTCCGAAGGCTCAATGAGAAAATTACTGTCCAACAGAAGGTCAGCAACTCTCTCCAGCAACGATCAGGATGGCCAGCCCAAATGGCTGCAACTTTTATACTAGTGCTGTCCCCTTTAAATAGCGCCCCCCCCGAGTCCGAGAAGGGCCTGGGAACGCTCCATCCAACTGTCACTAATAGCGCCAGGCGGAAAGGTTGCAGGCGCCACCGAATATCCGGTCCGGGGCGCAAAAATAGCGTTGCACACTGAAATGATGTCATGATCTGCCTGCGCCCGCGGGCGCGCTCAAAGAGTTAGCGCCGGCGCTAAAATCATACTCAATATGGGAGGTGGCACTATATTCACAGCGCCCGCCCGAAAATTGGGTAACGCCCCAATTCTCGGGCTCTTTAGGCGCTAATCGCTGGCGCTACCAACCGAAATTCTAGGCCATAGGGGGAAAAACTGAGACGCGCCCCCTTTGGGGCGCTACTTTTAGCGCCCCAAAAAAATTAGCGCCCCGTGACCGAAATTCACTGGTAGCACCCCAAGAGGGAAGCAGGGCACTACTGGAAGTGCCCCGCCTCCCACTTGGGGCGCTGCGCTGCGGCACGTCACGCCGCGGTACTGCAGGCCTTCCTTCCCTTCTTAAAGGGAGACTCGGGGCCCGGCTGGGCCACCGGGGATCGGAGTGCCGGCGAAAGAGCCCGGCACTCAAGAGAAGTGCCGGGCTCATGGAGCGCAGCTGGCACTCTGCGGGGAGGGGGCGGGTAAGGAGGCCGGGGACGGCAACAGAGGCTGGTGCTGACAGGCGGCCAGCAACAAAAATGGTCGCCCGGCACCTCGCCTTTACTTAGCGCCGCCCTGGCCACAGGTAGGCCCCCCTGACCCCGTTGGACATAGCGTCTGGCAGTAAGTCAGGGGGGCGCTACTGAAGATTGTGACTGGGCACGAGCGGGACGCTGCACACGCCGATGATGTCATCGCTGGCGGCGCAGCACCGCGGGGCACTAACAGCTACCGCCGCCGCTAACCTCCCGCTGAATTTCCCTAAGAGGGCGCTAACGGGAGGCGCAAAGCAACCGAATTTCTCCCCCATAAAGAATAAAAGGATAGTCAAAGGAAAGGTGGGGATGATTAGAGACCAAAGGGAAATCTTCTTATGGAGGCAGCAGGCATGACTGAGCTACTGAATGAATACTTTGCATCTGCCTTCACAAAGTAAGAGGATGCTCACAGTCAAGGAGGAGCTAGTAGAGAAATTGGATAGGATAAAAACAGATAAAATGGCGGTAGTTAAAAGGTTGGCATCGCTCAAAGTAGAAAAGTCACCCGGTCCGGATAGGATGCATTCTTGCTGAGGGAAGTAATGGGTGGAAATAGCGGAGGCTCTGGCCACAACCTTTCAATCTTCACTGGATATGGGAGTGGTGCCAGAGGATTGGAGGATCACAAATGTTACATCCCTGTTCAAAAAAGGGGAGAGGGTTAAATCCGGCAACTACAGACCAATCAGCCTACCGTCAGTGGTGAGAAAACTTCTAAAGACCACAATCCAGGAAAAAATTAATTTTCACTTGGAAAAACATGGATTAATGAATGACAGCCAGCACAGATTTGTTAAAGGTAAGTCATGTCTGACAAACCCGATTGAGTTCTTCAATGAAGTAACGGAGTGGGTTGATGAAGATAGAGCAGTTGGACTTTCAAAAGGTATTTGATAATGTGCCATATAATGGATCTGTTAGCAAAATTGAAGCCCATGAGATTAAAGGGGCAGTAGCAGCGTGGTTGTGAAATTGGTTAAGAGACAGAAAGCAGAGAGTAGTGCTGAATAATTGTTTTTTAGACTGGACGGAAGTATAAAGTGGTGTTCCCCAGGGGACAGTATTAGGATCACTGCTCTTTTTGATCTATATTAATGACTCGGATTTGATTAAAGGGTGCACACATCCAAAGTTTGCAGATGACACAAAACATGGAAATGCAGTAAATAGTTAGGAAGATAGTAGCAGACTTCAGGAAGACATAGACAGACTGGTGAAATGGGAAGACACATGACAGATTAAATTTAATTGATAGAATTATACCAGGGATGAGGGACTACCAGGCCCCGATCGTATCGTGGAGGCGGGGAGGGGGCGGGGTGGCAATTTTGCAGCTGGGAAACCTGGAAGAATGGGTTTCCCTCAGGTCCTGCTGAATTTAACGGAAGGATCTGATTACCATTTTTTGTCTCCGTTTCCAGGCTGCAACCAGTCAGATTGAGAGACTGGCTGGCTGTCGGCTGGGTAGGCCTGCGGCACCAGGCCGCAGCAGGGAAGCGGAGAAGAAGGAGGGAGGGATTGGAAAAGCCAGAGGGGGACGGGGAGAAGATTGGAGGCCAGAGGGGAGATCGGAGGCCGGGGTTGGGGGAAGATCGAGGTCCGGAGCAGAGTTGAGATCGGAGGCCGGGTCGATGGGAGATCAGAGTCTGGAGCATTGGGGAGATCGGAAGCCAGGGTCGGGGGAAATTACCCCCCCCCCAGATATGTGAAGAGACTAGAAAACCTGGGATTGTTCTCCTTAGAGCAGAGAAGGTTAAGGTGAGATTTTAATAAGGTGTTCAAGATTATGAGGGGTTTTCATAGAATAAATAAGGAGAAACTGTTTCCACTGGTGAGTGGGTCAGTAACCAGAGGACACAGATTGAAGATAATTGGCAAAAAAGACATGGGATTAAAGAGAAATCTTTTTACACAGCGAGTTGTTATAATCTAGAATGCATTGCCTGAAAAAGTGTTGGAAGCAAATTCAATAGTAACTTTCAAAAGGGAACTGGATATATACATGAAAAGAAAAAAATTACAGGGCTATGGGAGTGGCACTAATTATATAGCTCTTTCAAACAGCCGGCACAGCCACGATGGGCCAAATGGCCTCCTTCTGTGCTGTAAGATTCTATGATTCTAAGTGAAGATGAAAGAATATATGAAATTAAATTAACAGTCACACCTATGTGAAGCACCACAGTCTGACACTGAATATATCAGTGATCTGATAACCTTAGCGGCACACTATGTTACAGCTTGCCATAAACAGAGGGACAACCAGTAAACCTAAGAAAAGAGTATATACAAATTATACGAATGTATATTTATACACTCAGGGATATATCTGTTTATACACTGTATGAATAGATCTGCATTTATGTGTTCAACCATCAATGTTTTTCGATGCTTTGGCAACATAAGATGTACCTTATCATCATGCCAATAAAGCGATTTGAATTGAATTGAATAGTTGGCAAAATGGGTTAAGCTGGTTTAGAAAAGTTTAAAGAGTGAAGTGTGTTTGATGTAATCGTTTGTGGGGCAGTGACGATACAAGTAGCATTATAGCAAAGGCCAGAAAGTCAAGAGAGAATAGCAGTGGGGGGGTTAAATGGAGCACAAGAAAATATCCACGGAAGATAGGGACAGAGGAATAGAAAAGATAATAAATAGACTGGAATAAAGCTTAATATAAATTATTTCCTTCGACATCACTAATAGTCTGCTGCTAGATCAGCTTGTAATATAATTGCTCATGTTCAACATAGCTTATATACTACAACCAATTAGGCTGCAATGCCTCAGTGTTTTACTCAACAGATGCCAGATGAGAGCATAAAGGAAGAAAAGAAAGAACTTGCATTTATATAGCGCCTTTCATGACCTCAAGACATCCAAAAGCGCTTATGAAGCATAAGTGACATCATGTTTACGGATGAGCAAACAGACTGAGCCAACCCAAGCTCATCAAACTAAAGGATTGTAAAGTATCATTTAATTTTACAGTGAGCATATTTGACAACATCCCCTCCAGCTAAGGAACAAATTTTAAAAGACTGTTCCACTGAATGCACTGAGGTCAGAAAAGTTAGTACTTTAATGAAGAAATCCGTTAGCTCTTGCCTGCTGAATTATGGATAAGATAGTTGTCACTTAAAAGTAATAAATCATGTCAAAGATGATTGGAAGCAAATGCAAATGCAGCAATGTATAGCAGAAAAACTCCTGCAGTAATTCATTTCTATTAGGCAGCTCTTGTGTATCCTCATTGTGTAACTGCATTTTCTACAACTTAATCTAATCTGAAGTATAAAAGTATGATTTAAATGCCATTTAATCCAAATGATTCATTCCCCTACAAAGCTTATTACCCAAAAATAGAACTGAAAAATAGAATTAATCTTGAATAGCAACCAGAGGCTATAATTTAACATCTACTAGAAAACAGTGACTGCGAAGATTTCAAAGCCATTAGTTTTGTTAGTGTAGATTGTCTGGTGTTGTAACAACACAGGCATGCTTTCAGGAAATGTTCTGGTACATCTCAGGCCAAAGAATTACTGCAAAAAAAATCAAGGGGAGCTCCAACATTTACCTGTTAAAGGCAAAATAATCAAGTATATGTTTTTTCCTTTGTTTGTTAAATAAAATTGCAAAGAATTTTGGTCATTAACTGATTTAGTTGACCATCAGGCTATAGAATATGCCATTGTGCATGCATGCCTCACAGTTCTGGACACTGACACTATTTGTTCAGTAAACGTTATGATGTGTTGCATTATGTTTCATCAATGATGCAATGAAAGCCACAACATATGTTTTTTTTAAAAAGGAAAAAGCCATTAGGTCCAGCAGGCCATTTGGATTGATCTCAATTCCTGCACTCTTCTACGCACATCTAGGTTTCTTCTTGATCCCATTTTTACTGCTTGTTTCAGTGGCCTTCCTTAGAACTTATTCCGTAACTCTGTTATTAATTGTGAAAAACAGTTCGGCCTGACTTACTTTCTTACTCCTAACGTTCCTCATTATTAACTTATGTACTCTAGTATTTGAATCATTGACCACACTGAACAATCTGCCTCAATGACTTTGTCAATCCACTTCATGTGCTTCAAAATTTTAATTAAATCACTTCAAAGTCCCCTCCCACTTTTTTCTCCCCAGAGAGAACAAGCTTAACCTTTCCTCATAATTTAACTTCTTGGTACACAGAATCATTTTCATTGCTAAGCCCTGTGCCCTTACAAGGGCAGTTATTTCCTTTGTTCCCATAATTACGTAACCAGAACTGTGCATGATCGCCTGCTTATACATTGATATAACCTCTTTGAATTTATACTCTGTCTCCCTGCTAATACAACCTAGTACCTTATTTACCTTTATATATCTGCCCAAGATAAACCCAAGATCTTGTTTCCTGATCGGCATATTGTTTGCTTATTCTGCTTAACCTATATTTCCTCTAATATGACCCATACAGACTTTTTCCCAAGTATGTCTACTGAATAACCAGTACAAGCAACAGAATAAGTGCTGCAGAGAAGGAGAACTCTATGCTATTTGCTCTCTACTTTGATGAGAAATAGGAGACACATAGGCCGGAAATTTGCCAGCGCTCAGAGGGTGGGTTCGGAGGTGGATCCGCTGTTAAAATCGAAAAGATTGACAGCGGGTCGGGATCCTGCTGTCAACCCGCCTCCATGTAACTTTCCCAAATGTCGGGTCTGGCTGCGTTTTACAGACCCGACACTAAGCAGCGGGTGAGCCAATTCAGATACTTAAGAGCTTGTTAAAAGGTACTTAAACACCATTTTACCATGTACTTACCATTTTACCAGCTTTTTCACAAGGTTCCCGGTGCTCGGGGATCACGTCAGGTAAGTAGGTCGGGCTGTCAATGACTCTACATTCCTCTGAATAGTTGACAGCTGCAAGAGTGGTATAAAAGCTACCATTTCACAGCTGTTCACTTTCCAATCTGAGAAGCTGGAGCCTTCAGGATTTGGAAGACACTTTTCTACTTTATACAGTTTGGGAGTTTTTGGAGTAAACTCTCTATCCACTGTCTCCTCCTTGGAGCAACCTCTCTCACCACTGACAGATCAGTTCTGTCATCTCAACTTCAGCTGCCATCTATTCCAGCAGCATTGATGCCTTTGAAAAAATCTCACCTTGGTCCTCAGAATCCCACCACGATCAGCCCCAACAGCAACATCACCAGGCACACCAGCATCACCAGGCACACCAGCAGCACTAACAACAACACCAACCTTCTCCGCAATCACCTGATGCAGCACAGGACACAGGGCATCAGCACACGAGCACACTGCTGCCCGGGAGGCCAGGGATGGCCTCACTATGGCCAGATTTACTTCACTTGACCCTGTACACCCTGGCTGGCACATGATGCGCCAGGTTGGCACCACCCACACCAACATTATAAAGCATCCCTACATTGCCCAAGCCATTCCTTTCACATTCATCACCATTGCGGGGGGTACTGTTATGTCTCACCATGCACTGCAACTCACTAAGCCACTTCCAAAGGTGCACAAAAATCTGTCTAAGAAGGCAAAGTGTGGAAAATAAAGATTTCAATGTTTGGCAAAACATTAACTGAAACTTTACATGAATATTGGTGAAAACACCCAAGTGCCTACCCTTGTGTTGTTAGTTGGTATGATTGGACTAGGATGAGGGTGAATGTGTGGGGTGGCTCGTGAGATGGGGATGCAATGATGTAGATAGAGAGAGAGGGATGGATGGAGGTGCAAGGTAAGTTGGTGTGAGTAAGGATGTGCAGGAGTAGGGTAGGGAAGGCAGAGTGATGGGGATGTGATGAGTGGCACAGCAGGATGAGGTTGAGTGTGGCTTTGCAGTAACGTTTTGTGATCTACTGAGAACATTGAAAGGTTTGCGCCACTGCAGCCTGGTCCTCCTAATGACATCCCTGCTTCTGCCCTCCTGTGCAATGTGCAACCAGGCTGTATGGTGTCCTGGGGAGGAGGTCGCTTCTGCCCACTGGAAGGGAAGAGAACCTCCCTGCATGCTGTTACTCCCTCATATGGAGAGAGTCATGGGAGAGCCTGGGTGCAGCCATGCACCTTTGTGCAGTGCTTGTCAGTGTTTGCAGCACCTCAATGCTGTAGAACATTGACAGCACAACTGTCAAAATGAATGTGGACATGGTCCCTTTAAGGAAACCGGCTGATGACGCGTCATGAAATGATGTCATCAGACCCACTTCCTTTTAATTGGCCGGGAACCTTGCAGGGCGGGCTTAACAAGCCCAATCAACGTAAAATTCTTCTCACAGAGTGGGATGGAGCCGAGAGCGGGGTCACAACCTGCCACCTACCTCGGCTGCACTGAGCCCACCTCGGAAGGCGAAATTGCGGCAATAAAGTGAATGAATGGGCAGTTAATATGAACTAATTAAGTATTTTTCCACGGCAGACCTGAATAGGAAAGCTTACTTTCTAAATGTTTTTCCTTTCATTTCTTTCATATTAAACTCTAGATTTGATGTAGGTTCCATCTTGCTCTTGAATGCCTGACCCTGACTGCCTTTGCACCTCTAGTTTGTCCAAAAGCAGTATGTACCTATTACTGCCTCGAGATTTACTTCCTATAGCCTTTCAACTCTTCACTTTCCAGTTAAATAAAATTGTCAAACAACTTGAAAACGTCATTATCATTTTAGAACACACTTAGCTAAAGTAAATGATATAATCACATTTAGCTTGTGAATTTAAAACACATTAATGCCCAGATTAACAATTCAAAATCATGAGCTCCTTTCAAAGATCATATGAGGTTACAAATGCTTAGGCCATTCAATTATCACTTTTCAACAGCCTGTATTAATTTAAATTTGTAATGTACTCATTTTATTTACTTAGTTCGATGCCCTATCTTGTCCTTGGCAGGTAGACTTAAAATGTAAAAGCCGTGCTATTCACTGCAGTGCAGGGAAGCATCGTGCTGAAAGGTTAACTTGTCTTTAAAGCTGGATTTTCCTCTTACTCTATTTGGGTCACAAACTATGTAGCAATTTCCTGGCTGAGAGGGAAGAAAGCGAACTGCCCCTTGGGCCCAAATTTCCACTTTAATGAAAAATGGAGGAATGTTTTTCACCATGACTAATGACTCATGAACAAAATAGAGAGAATTTGATTCTTGAGCAAGTGATTTCTGTGGCAGATTCTTAATTATGGAGAAAAAAACAAACATTCTGCTTTTTGGGCGGGGGGGGGGGGTAAAAGAAGAAAACTTGGGTCCCAGCCTGTCCATGGTGCTGATCTATAATGAACCATTTGAAGATGACTGAGCAGAAGACAAACTATCTCATCTCAGATTTACTTTACCTCTCCGTGGGGACCTGCCTTGCTAGCTCTTCGTGCCTCTCAGCTGATTGTTCAGGCACAACATGGAGTTCCAGAAATGTAAGCAGCTTTATGTACATTGATATATTGACCTCTAGGAGTAGGGAATCCAAATCAAGGACAGTTATTGAAGAGTACAGTATTCAGGCACATACATGCTACCGATTAGTTCTTTACACTGACAGAAATCATATCAAACTCAGCTCCCCTCAATGATATTCCTTCATAAATGCTGCCGCTATTGGAAGGAATTGCACATGCCGCATGCTGTAGGCGGGAATTTTCACGAGGCCAGGAGTTCCCGCCTACAGTGTGTAGCAGCTGAAATCTTTCCCATTACCAGCAGCACCCAAGTATCATAGAATCATAGAAATTTACAGCACAGAAGGAGGCCATTCAGCCCATCGTATCTGTGCTGGCCGAAAAAGAACTATCCAGCCTAATCCCACTTTCCAGCTCTTGGTCTGTGCTCTTGTAGGTTACGGCACTTCAAGTGCATATCCAAGTACTTTTTAAATGTGATGAGGGTTTCTGCCTCTACCACCCTTTCAGGCAGTGAGTTCCAGACCCCCACCACCCTCTGGGTGAAAAAAGTTCTCCTCAACTCCCCTCTAATCCTTCTACCAATTACTTTAAATCTATTGCCCCTGGTTATGGACCTCTCTGCTAGGGGAAATAGATCTATCTAGGCCCCTCATAATTTTATACACCTCAATCAAGTCTCCTCTCAGCCTCCTCTGTTCCAAAGAAAACAACCCTAGCCTATCCAGTCTTTCATCATAGCTAAAAATAGGTGTGGTGTTCAGGGGAGAGGGAAGGAGGGAATTGAAGGGGAGAGAAAAAGGCAGAAGTTAGGAGTAGGAGAGTGCCAGCAATAACTGCTTGGGGAAGGGGTAAAAGAGTGCAAGTATGAATTGAGGCAGAATGGAACGTGTGCTACATAAATTGGAGGAATTGGAGGAGGAAAAGAGTGCCAGCTTGAACTGGGGGAGAGGGGAAAAGAATGACATAGAATGTACAGCATAGAAACAGGCCATTTGGCCCAACTGGTCCATGCTGGTGTTTATGCTCCACATGAGCCTCCTCCTATCCTACTTCATCTAACCCTACCAGCATAACCTGCTATTCCTTTCTCCCTCATATATTTATCTAGATTCCCTTTAATGCACCTATGCTATTCGCTTCAACTACTTCTTGTAGTAGCAAGTGCTACATTCTAACCACTCTGCATAAAGAAGTTTCTCCTGAATTCCCTGTTGGATTTATTAGTGACTATCTTATATTTATGGCTCCTAGTTTTGGTCTCCCCACAAGTGGGAACATCTTTTCTATGTCTACCCTATCAAACCATTTCATAATCTTAAAGAACTCCATCAGGTTGCCACTCAGCCTTCTCTTTTCTAGAGAAACGGGCCCCAGCCTGTTCAGTCTTTTGTGAAAGGTATAACCTCTCAGTTATGGTATCATCTTTGTAAATCTTTTTTGCACCTCCAGTGCCTTTATATCTTTTTTTATAATATGGAGACCAGAACTATACACAGTACTCTAACATAACCTCTCTGTTTTTCAATTCTATCCTTCTAGAAATTAAACACAGTGCTTTGTTTACATTTTTTATGATCTTATTAACCTGTGTCACTACTTTTAGTGATCTGTGAATTTGTACCCCATTTCTTATCTTCTACCCCATTTAGGCACTTATTTTTTAAGGAGTATGTGGCCTCCTACCAAAATGCACCACCTCACACTTATCAATATTGAAATTCATTTGCCAATTACATGGCCATTCTGCAAATTTATTAATGTCTTCTTGTATTTGTCGCAGTCTTTCTTAGTATTAACTGTACCCCTCAATTTGGAATCATCCGGAAATTTTGAAATTGTACTTCCAATTCCTGAGTCCAATTTGTTTATGTAAATGGTGAACAACAGTGGTCCCAGCACTGATCCCTGTGGAACACCACTTCCCATGTTTTGCTAGTGTAACTACCTTTAACCCCTACTCTCTGTTTTTTGTTTTGTAGCCAGTTTGCTATTCATTCTGCTACTTGACCCGACACCACATGCTCTGATCCTAGTCACGAGTCCACCTTATCAAAGGTCTTTTGAAAATCCAAATATATTACATCTACTACATTACCCTTGTCTACTCTTTCTGTTACTTCTTTAAATAATTCAGTTAGGTTGGTAAAGCAGGGTCTTCCCTTGTGAAATCTGTGCTGACTGTTCCATTATATTTTTGTTATCTAGATGTTTTTCTAATACATCTTTGAGTAAAAATTCCATCATCTTACCTACCATCGACATAAATTTAACCCGTCTATCTTTCCCTGGACTTGTTCTATAGCCCTTTTCAAATATAGGAATCACATTAGCTGTCCGCTAGTCCTCTAGCACTATTTGCCTTTCTAATGAATTGTTATATATATATGTAATAGTGCCTCTGCTATCGCTTCCTTAACTTCTTTTAATCCAGACTGATGCAATCCATCTGGACCAGGAATTTTATCCTCTCTAAATTTGATTAATTTATCAATTATCTCCTCCTTTCTATCTTAAATCATTTTGATCCCTTCTTCTCATGTCATGTCACCCTGTTACTCTTCATGGTTAATACTGAGGCAAAGTAACTATTCAATATTTCTGCCATTTCGGGGTCATTACCTGTGTGTTTATCTTATGCTTCCCTTAGTGGCCCTATCCCTATCCTGATTTTTCATTTGTTAATTATGTGTCTGTAGAATAGTTTACTATTTCTTTTTATATTCCTTGATAATTGAATTTTGTAGTTCCTCTGTGCTTTCCTAATTCTTTTTTTGACTTCTTTCCTAACCTATTCGTATTCCCTTTTGTCATCCTTTCCTTTAGTGTCAATGTACTTAGTGTATGCCTATCTCTTTATTCATCCATGATGTTTCATTTCTGGTGGGTTTGTTCTTGTTTTTTAGAGGGATATATTTGCCCTGAATTTATTGATCACCATTTTAAATATTTCCCACTGCTGTTCTATCGCTTTGTCTGTCATTTTTTTCAGTTTACCTTCCCTAGTTCCATTCTCATCCCCTCAAAATTAGCTTTTTTCCAATCCATTATTTTGGTATTTATCTTACTTACGTCTTTCTCAATCATTATTTTAAACCTTATTATATTGTGATCGCTATTGCCTAGATGTTCTGCATGCTTACTTTTCTGATCTGCTCTGCTTCGTTTCCCATTACTAGATCCAGCAGTGATTCCTCTGTTGTGCGGCTTCTTACCTACCAATTTTTCAGCCATGCATTCACCTTCCTGATCTGTCTATCCCTACGCCAATTAGCACGTGGCTCATGTAGTAGTCCCGAGATTACTACCCAAGAAGTGTGTTAATTTGAATTGAGGGAAGAATGAAAGCACACCAGGCTGAATTAAAAAGGGAAGAGTTGCCAATATGAGCTTGGGGGATTGGTGGAATGAGCATGTCTCTGTAATAAAGTGAGAGATGCATAGTATACAATATCTCCGAAATGGGGCAAGGGAGGGAGTTGGATGTTGGAGAGTGACTGCTGAAGTAACTTTTGGGGAAATGATGCTCTCGTTGGTCTGTTGAAAGCCAAAATGTCATTGATTAAAAAATTATGATTGTGCAATATAAAAGTGCTTCAAATTAACCAGAAGGCATCATGTAAAATGTTTTCTGGGGAAGCATGTCACTGTGACCCCTGTAGAAATGCACCACCAAATTTGTGTCTTCAACATTTGCATTCCCCCTTTAGGTTTTCACATTCTTATGTACTTTTTCTCTCCAATACGATTGAAGAAATATTGGGTATCCCTACAGATTAAGTTACAAAGCTTATCTAACTCCTTGTTTTCACAAAAAAGTGCTGTAGGCAAATACCACAAGACAGACTAGGATATCAAAGGGTTTTGCCAATCAGTAGAGTCCACTTGCTATGACTCAGTGTTGTTTAAATTTTAAAGGTCAAGTTCCTTCCCATACCATCGTGAAAAAAACTCAAACCGTTCTAGTAATATAAAACACTGAATCTATATTCTTAATTGAACTGAACCAACCTCCTTCTCTGGAAATCTATCTCACACGTCCACCAGCCTGAAGGAAAAAAACATTTCTTTCAAACCTTGCTTGATGTTTGAGTTTTGTACTATGTCTTTCACTCCTATGCTCTTTGTGCAAGTTAAACAGCATTCTTAATACAACCTTATCTGCACTTTTCGTTATTTTCAAGATCTGCAACCTTAGTCATTTTCTAAAGAAAATAAGTTTAGCCGTTTGAGCATTTCACCATAACTTTTTCACCGTGGGCCTGAAAAATCGTGGTCACTTTTCTCTGAACCCTTTCCAATATATCTGCTTACATCTCAGCAAAGCCTGTTCCTATTTGGGTAACTATCCCAGCTTTAAATATTGCATCTGAACTATCCAGCAAGGGATATTTAAATATAAGGGTTTGAAAGGCTATCTACATTTAAGGAGACCCACATTTTCAGACAATGGGTTGAATAGGCACAAACTCTTCAGATAAATGTATCTCATCTCTTAGAGAGCTGCAAATTAAAGGAATCTTGGTCAAAATACAAAGCTGGGTGAGGCACCTGTTTTTCAGTGAGCGTTTCAAAGCCACACTAGAGAAAAAGAAACACAAAAGGGGGAATTTTTCGGGGGGGTCAGCATGCGCGTTTGGCGATGGGTCGGGTGGGAACTTTTCTTTTGACAGTGGGACGGGACCCCGCTGTGAACTCACCACCATGCGGCCTTCCCAGATGTCGGGTCTATCAGGGCTGAACAGACCCGACACAGAGGCAATTCAGGTCATTATAACATTATTAACAGCCCATTAAAAAGTATTTTGTGCTCACTTTTACATTTTACGAGGTCGCCCACGGGGTCCACGCTGCTCGGGGATCACGTCAGGTAAGCAGGTCGGGAGTTGTATGACCATGGAATCATCTCATTACTTGACAGCTGCAAATGTGCTATAAAAGCTCCCATCTCACAGCTGTTCACTTTCCAAGCTCAGAAGCTGTTGCTTACTGCATTTGGAAGACAGATTGAGCTTTATGTAGGTTGTAAGTGTTTGGAGCAAACTCTCTATCCACTGTCACCTCATTGGAACAACTTCTCTCACCATTGACAGGTCACTTCTGTCATCTCAAGTATCAAATTGACAACAAAAGCATACAATGTTGCGAAGATTAATGAAAGGCCAGAGGATTGGGAAATTTTTAAAAAGCAGCAAAGGACGACTAAAAAAATGATAAAGAGAGAGAAGATAGCTTACGAGAGTAAGCTAGCAAGAAATATAAAAGCAGACAGTAAGAGCTTCTATCTATAGGTGTATAAAAAGGAAGAGAATAGCTAAAGTAAACATTGGTCCCCTAGAGGATGAGTCTGGGGAATTAATAATGGGAAACAGGGAAATGGTGGAGACCTTGAACAAATATTTTGTATCGGTCTTCACGGTAGAAGACACTAAAAGCATCCCAATAATTGATAATCAAGGGGTTACTGGGGTGGGGGGGGAACTTAAAACAATCACTAAAGAGAAAGTACTAGGCAAACTAATGGGACTAAAGGTGAACAAGTCCCCTGGACCCGATGGCGTCTTAAAAACGGTGGCTGCAGAGATAGTGGATGCATTGGTTGTAATCTACCAAAACGCCCTGGATTCTGGAGAGGTCCCAGCCGACTGGAAAACCACAAATGTAATGCCCCTATTTAAGAAAAGAGGGAGACGGAAAGCAGGCAACTATCGACTAGTTAGCCTTACATCTGTCATTGGGAAAATGCTGGAGTCCATCATTAAGGAAGTGTTAGCAGGGCATTTAGAAAATCATAATGGCCCAGAAATTCGGGTCGGGGGCTTCCCGCGGGTGTAAGCCCCCGACCTGCACTTACCTTGCACGCCGGCCATTGAGCTGTGAGCCCCCATGGAATTCTGATCCGGGGCCTGGTCCAGCAGCCGGCGCGCAGTGCTTGCGTATCCCAGGGGTGCAGTTAGTTCGATGCGTCCCCTGGGATCACGTGAGCCATGGGGAGCCAATCGGAGCAGGGAATGCTTCATTCATAAGATTGACAGGAAGAGCTATCAAAACTTATAAATACTACGGCCCCAAAACAGCACTAAATCTTCAAATAAATTTTGAAAAAAGTCACATTTTTTAAATAAACTATAAATTACATGAAATAACTATTTTAAACAATAATTTAAATTTTTGAATTTTTTTTTTAATTTTCTAACGGGGCTAAAAATAAACTTACCTTGCTTTAAAGTATTTAAAAATAATAAACCTGTGGAAAAATTGTTTTAATTTTAATTAATTCACCACTTACCTTGTAAAAAGCAGGCCTTACGCCTGCTTTTTACATGTCTAACTTCTGCAGGCTTACCCTCCCGGGAAAACTTGCAAAAAAAAACGAAGTTCGATGCACACGCACAGCCTCTCCTGCGCACGCATTCGAACTCTGAATCCCTTCGTTCAGGGGAACGGAAGTGCCGGTTTCCCGCGCATGCGCAGTGCATGCTGGAAACCAGCACTTCCATTGGGCTTACGGTTGAGTACCCCGTGCGTACTCACCCGTGGAGACCCGAATTTCTGGGCCAATATAGTCAAGCAGAGTTAGCATGGTTTTATGAAAGAGAAATCATGTTTGACAAATTTGCTGGAGTTCTTTGAGGATGTAATGAGCAGAGTGGATAAAGGGGAACCAGTAGATATCGTGTATTTGGATTTCCAGAAGGCATTCGATAAGGTGCCATATAATAATAATAATAATAATAATAATAATCAACTTTATTGTCATTGTTAGTGCACAAGTGCAGTACAATGAAATGTAGGCTTGCGGCTCCCGAGAGTGTACATTTAGATTAAGACATTTAAACATTCAACATTCATTTGGCTTGTAATACATTAACATAAACATAACCATAATAAAGTGCATTGGCAGATGTGCAGGCTTTAGAGTTTATTTGTGGAGTTCAGTAGGATGACAGCCCTGGGAAAGAAGCTGTTCCTAAATCTGGTCGTTCGGGTGCGAATGCATCTGTAGCGTCTCCCAGATGGCAGGAGGGCGAACAGACTGTGGCTGGGGTGGGTAGGGTCTTTGATGATGGTCCGTGACCTCCGTAAACAGCGTTTCTGGTATATGTGCTCTATGGTCGGTAGCCGGGTGCCGGTAATGCGTTGGGCAGTTTTGACTACCCGCTGCAGGGCTTTCTGGTCATAGTAGCTACAGCAGCCATACCACACTGTGATAAAAGGTTACGACACAAGATAAGAGCTCACGGGGTTGGGGGTAATATATTAGCATGGATAGAGGATTGGCTAACTAACAGAAAACAGAGAGTCGGGATAAATGGGTCATTTTGAGGTTGGCAAAGTGTAACTAGTGGGGTGCTGCAGGAATCAGTGCTGTGGCCTCAACTATTTACAATCTATATTAATGACTTGGATGAAGGGACTGAGTGTAATGTAGCCAAATTTGCTGATGGCGCCAAGATAGGTGGGGAAGCAAATTGTGTGGAGCACGCAAAGAATCTCCAAAGCAATATTGATAGGCTGAGTGAGTGGGCAAAAATCTGGCAGATGGAGTTAAATGTGGGAAAATGCGAGGTTATCCACTTTGGTAGGAAAAATAAAAAAGCAAATTATTATTTAAATGGGGCGTGATTACAAAATGCTGAGGTACAGAGGGATCTGGGGGTCCTTGCACATGAATCACAAAAAGTTAGCATGCAGGTACAGCAAGTAATTAGGAAGGCAAATGGAGTTCTATTCATGGCCTTTATTGCTAAGGGAATGGTGTATAAAAGTAGGGAAGTCCTGTTGCAACTGTACAGGGCGTTGGTGAGACCACACCTGGAGTACTGCATACAGTTTTGGTCTCCTTATTTAAGGAAGGATATATTTGCATTGGAAGCAGTTCAGAGAAGGTTCACGAAGTTGATTCCGGAGCTGAAGGGGTAAATTTATGAAGAAAGGTTGGGCCTATACTCATTGGAGTTCAGAAGAATGAGAGGGGATCTTATTGAAACATATAAGATTCTGAAGGGGCTTGACAGTGGGGGAATCTAGAACTAGGGGGCATAATTTCAGATTAAGGGGGCACCCTTCTAAAACGGAAATGAGGAGGAATTTCTTCCCTCAGCGGGTCGTGAATCTTTGGAATTCTCTTCCTCAGAGAGCTGTGGAGGCTGGGTCATTGAATATATTTAAGGTGGAGATAGACAGATTTTTGAACGATAAGGGAATCAAGGGTTATGGGGAGCAGGCAGGGAAGTGGAGTTGAGGCGAAGATCATATCAGCCATGATCTTATTGAATGGCGGAGCAGGCTCGAGGGGCCAAATGACCTACTCCTGCTCCTACGTCTTATGTTCTTATGTAATTTCACCTGCCATCTATTACATCAGCATCGATGCCCTTGAAACTATCTCACCTTGGTCCTCAGAATCCCATCACGATCAGCCCCAACACCAACAGCACCAGGCACATAGCAGCACCAACAACAACACCAACCTTCTCCGCAATCACCTGATGCTGCACAGGACAAAGGGCATCAGCACCTGACCACACTGCTGCTCGGGATGCCAGGGCTGACCACACCATGGCCAGATTTACTTCACTTGACGCTGTACACCCTGGCTACCACATGATGCGCCAGGTTGGCACCACCCCACACCAACACCATAAAGCATCCCTACAATGCCCAAGCCATTCCTTTCACACTCATCGCCATTGCGGGGCTCCCGTTATGCCTCACCATTCACTGCAACTCACAAACCACTTCCAAATGTTCACAAAAATCTGTCCAAGAACGCAAAGTGTTGGAAATAAAGGTTTCAATGTTTGACAGCACATTAACAGAAACTTTACATGAACATTGGATAAAACACGCAAGTGCCTACCCTTGTGTGTTGTTAGTTGGTATGATTGGACTAGGAAGAGGGTAAGTGTGAGGGGTGGCTAGTGAGATGGGGACGTGATAATGTAGATCGAGAAGAATGGGTGGAGGTGCAAGGTAAGTTGGTGTGAGTAAGGATGTGCAGGTAGGGAAGGCTGAGTGATGGGGATGTGATGAGTGGCACAGCAGGGTGAGTTTGAGTGTGGCTTTGCAGTAACATTTTGTGATCTACTGAGATCATTGAAAGGTTTGCGCCACTGCAGCCTGATCCTCCTGATGACATTCCTGCTTGTGCCCCCGCTCGTGCAATGTGAAACCAGGCTGCGTTGGTCTCTTTGGGAGGTCTCTCCCGCCCATTGGAAGGGAAGAGAACCTCCCTGCGTGCTGTGACTCCCTCCGTAAGCATATGGAGGGAGTAATGCGAGAGCCTGGGTGCAGCCGTGCACCTTTGTGCAGTGATTGTCAGTGTTTGCAGCACCTGAATGCTGTAGAACACTGACAGCACAACTGTCAAACTAAATTTGCGCATGGTCCCTTTAAGGAAACCGGCTGATGACGCGTCATCAAATGAGGTCATCAGACTCGCTTCCTTCAATTGACCAGCAAACGCGTTGGGTGGGCTTAACAAGCCCAATCAACATAAAATCATTTTGGACAGCGGGCTGGAACCAGCAGCAGGGTCAGGCCCGCCACCGATGTCACCTGCCACGGACCCACCGAGGTTTGGGAAATCACGGCCAAAGTGTTGCATTGATTTCCCTGGAAATATGCATCCAATCACAAAGAATTTAGACCATAAATTATTCTTTTAGATGATTCAGAGCAATCCTAGTTCAGCGAATATAAAAACTCACATTTACATTGCGGAGTCTTCCAATTATTACTCCACATTCCATCTTCTCTGCAGACAGCTGTTGCTTGTTGAGCAGATTCCAGTGTGAAGCCCTCATTACACCGGTATTTGACTTTGCTGCCCACGCTGTAATCTCTGCCAAAGACCGAGCCATTTCCAGGGGTTTGGGGAATACCACAACTGGTTGCTGCAATAAAAGATGCATCTTGACTTTAGTGTGAACCTGACAAACTTCCCGCTTTATTTTTAAAGTAGTCAAAGTAGCTTATGGAAGGCACATTCAAAAGAATCACAAATATTTTACAATGTGGTTTATGTTTTAATTATACATCCACATTAAAAAAAAATAAACAGCATTAAAATATTGGATAAAAGGGCTCCTGATTAGATGAAACAGTCTCTTGAATATTGCACGAAATGGCTAAAGTAGGGTTTTTATAAACTGTGGGGGGTTACTTGCTCTGAAGTTACCTTTGCTTAGTCCTGGCAACTAAAAAGTCAGAAGCAAAATCTAGGGCCTCCAAGTTTTAACTCCGGGCCTGTTTTCAGCAGGTAAACAGCAGTTAGAAAGTCACCTGCTGCTCCAGAAGTGTGGCCTGTGCTATTTTAACACCCGGGTCTCATTTACATCCCACCTGACCATGGCGTAAAAGTGCACGGGCCGGAGGCTGCCCGCAGACAGCAGGTTGTGGTGGAATTGGCTGCCGGGCTGTCCCGCGGTCGGGTTGGTGGGGGGGGGGCAGGGGACAGCGGGACAATTTGCAACAGGGGGGCGATCTATGATTTTCTTGTGTGGCCCAGAGGAGCACTCCTGCTCCTTAAGAATTTTTTTTTTTTTTTTAATATTAAAACCTTTTTGGGCCCAATCTTAGCCATTGGGTTGGCCTGATTGGAAGCTCACTGTCGCTTCCCGTTCACACCACCTAGTAAAAATTGCAGTCGGGTCCCGATGACATCATGGGGACCCGACATGCATATGTTATAATAAAGGAGCCCGCCGGCTTTCAGTGGGTGTCCTTGTTGCCTGCTCAGGAGAGTAGGTGCAAATCAGAACCTATCAGCTTTAGGTTGGGTAAGTAACTTGGGCAATTTTAACAGACCACATGTCCGGTTTCCGCTGACAGGATAGGTTTAAAATCGGCCCCTCGATCTTCAATCACTTCGGCAAAAAACATGGGCGCTAAGTATAATCCCCTAATAAACACATCATCGAGGTAAGAACTGACAGGATGGAGCATGAGCAATACAGATATAAACAGCAATCACTATAAGTAGGAGCGAGGCGATATTAGCACATGTATATTCAAAACAAATTTTAGAAAGTTTAGCTCCAATTGCATGCAGAACTCTTGAGATGGCATAGTTATTTTGCATAATTTACTGGCACAAATCCCAACACACAAGCAATTGCACAGTTAAAGGGAATTGCAGCTAAAGAGATGGAAGAATTATAATTGAACTAAGATTAGGGACTTCAATCGAACATTCAAAAATGATCTGATTTTAATTGATCGCTAAAATGCTTCCAGTAAATTTTGCTGATGCATTCTTTCAGCAGACATCTCGGGTGTCCTGATTTTATCTGGATATCCGAATCTTTTAGGGGAGTTAAAAAAAGCTACAATCCCAATTTATAAAATGCCACACTTTGTTTTGGAGCTACTTTCTTGCTGGGGTCTGGCTGTGACACCACTGGGAGAATGGCAGGCAAGCAAATCAATTGGAGAGTGTTTGGGGGTGATTTTGTCAGTGGGGGCGTGTTGGAGGCGGGACTGCTGCTCGTCAGGTTTCAGTCCCGCCTCCATCGACGTCCGGCCAACCCACACCTTTTTCCCTTGATTGACCTTGTTCAGCTCGCCCAGCGGGCTTAGCAGGCCAATTAAGGGAAAGCCGGTGACAGAGAACGTCAGCGTTTCATCTGTCAAAAATTTTTAATAGATGAATTGTCATCATTTGACAGCTTTGAGAAGCTGTCAAACACTGACAAGCTCTGTTCTAAGTAGAGTCCTTGTATTCAAGACTCACCAAACCTATTTGCTGAGCAGAAAGCAGATGGTTGTTGCATCGGAGAATGCAGCAGCCGTTCTGTCATCTCTGCCGTGGAGATACCGGAGCCTCCGGATCCCCAACGATTGAAGCCTGCAGGAAGAAACAAAGGTAAGGAAACTTTTTCCAAGACTTTTCACTCACCTCACATGCTTACCTCCCCACACTTGCACCCATCACTCACTTCCACAGCGCACTTTTGTACCCCTCTCACCCCCGCCGACCCACAGCTCCCCTCGCTGACCCTGGCGGGGTTTCCCGGCGTCGGGAAGCCCGCACTTGTGTTGGAAAAATGGGGATAATCTTCTTAACTGCCTGTTAACCACCTGTTAACAGGCAGTTAATTGGCTGTAATCCCCTTCCCGCCTCGAGGAGACGGGTCCCAGCGCGAGTCGGGGACCCACCTCCTGGGAAGATGGCACGGAGGTGTGTTGGGGGCGGGTTCGGTACCCGCTCCCAGTTTCTGCCATTTTCCCGGCAGTCCTGCCTCCATACCCACCTCCCCAAGGCTGGCAAAATCGCCCCCCAAGATTCCCCCCAACAGGCCCAGATCAAAGAGAGATGTGTCAACTGCCTATCCCTTTGTGCAGACTGTGGCCAGCCTGGTGTCCAACAAGGCCTATAGCAGTCCAATGACTTGCGGTTTACAGATATCCGAGGGCTATTGACTTTTATTCTGGCTTTGATTTTTGAATCTATTTTATAATTCATGTTGTGAAGTGCTCAGATAGACAACAGTTCTTACAGGCAGCTTCTGAAATTTCTTTGTTAATGGTCAGAAAACAAATACTGCTTATCGAGAATTGATTTATTTTTCATTACTCGCCTCTTTATTTTGGTGTAATAATTCCGTTTAAAAAGTCTCTTTTCTGAATCATTTTGCAGCTTAGGGTTTTTTTTATGTACAAACTTCAAATTTGCATAAATAATGAATTTTGGAGCGCTTTATGAGGTAATTTTTATTGATGTATGGAAATTTATGTGTATTATAAAGACTGTCTAAGTCACCAAACTCATTAATGATGCACTAAAGAATACATTTTATGTTTAGACACTCCTGGCATAAGCTGGCAGTGCATAATAGGAAATGGTACATCCACAGCCTTGTGATATCTGTCCATTAATTTTAAGAAGCAGAAAATTTACCTTTAAGTGCTTTGAGGCAGGAAGATAAAGACAGGGAGGACACTGATTGTAGGGAATGCAGTGGGGGTTGTAAACCGGTTCAAAAGGGGCAAAGGGTGGTTTGGGTTCTATTTCCTTGGCCCACTTCCTCCACACTGACATTTCCCCCATTACTGCCAGGTACCAGCAAACCTCCCTCTCCCAGTGATCCCAGGACTTGCCTCTGTTTCCGGAACTTCCCTCTCCAGTGTTCCTGGAACCTTGGGACTTCCTCGCTCCTCTGTCCCCGCCCCCCCCCCGCCTTCACAAACTTTTGCTAGCTTCTGAGACCCCTACCCCAGCACTGCCAGGTTGGGAATCTCTTCCCAGCTCATATTCTCAATGCTGATAACTCAGTGTCCCCAGTAATACCACTCGGCACAACAGCAAAACTTCTGACTCACTGAAAGCAACACTACAGGAGAATGACGAGTAACCATTAAAATTAGAGGGATGTCTGTGCCATATAGCACTACCATGTAAGGACCATAAGGTTCTCCCACTATGTTAGTAGGGCCACAGTCATTCTATTACATACGAACATACGAATTAGGAGCAGGAGTAGGCCACTCAGCCCTTCGAGCCTGCTCCGCCATTCAATAAGATCATGGCTGATCTGATTACTCCACATTCCCGCCTACCCCCGATAACCTTTCACCCCCTTGCTTATCAAGAATCTATTTAACTCTGCCTTAAAAATATTCAAAGACTCTGCTTCCACCGCCCTCTGAGGAAGAGAGTTCCAAAGACTCACGACCCTCTGTGAGAAAAAATGTCTCCTCATCTCTGTCTTAAATGGGCGACCCCTTATTTTTAAACAGTGACCCCCTAGTTCTAGATTCTCCCACAAGAGGAAACATCCTCTCCATATCCACCCTGTCAAGACCCCTCAGGATCTTATATGTTTCAATCAATTGTGTTACAATTACAAATAGTTATAATACAAAGGACATTAAAATGTGTGGAAACCATAACAGTGAATTAAGCTTACTTGATGTACATAAATTACAGTAAATGACTGATAATATTAGGTTCCTCAAATATTCATGGTACTATGAATAATGTAAAATAAAGCATCCGTGATATTTTGGGCCTGTAACCCCAATTTTCAAATTTGCAAGTTGAGCAATACACCTCCAAGCAATATACAATAAAGCATTATTCCGTATAAGGTGTCACTGTCTTCATAAAAAATGTACTTGGAGAGAAACAAGAGCTCGAATTTCCATATCTTCTGTTGTCGGAATGGTAAGAGAGAGTGCCATGGATTTCAGCAGATTTTAGATCATTATGTTGGGTAATTTTAAGCAAGCAAAAAAAGTTTAGCAAACGTTTTTTTGATGAAGGTATTGCCCTTTTAAGCAGATGCCACAATGCTGTTGTTACACTACACTACTGAACTGAGATAGGTAGCTGCAGAGTGAGCACAGCTGCAAGTCCTGTGTGACACTGCAGGCTGCACCTGGTTGTGCCTCGCTCTGTGAAAGCATGCACAGAGCTCCACTTCCCCAGGCAGCTATTCTTTAATAATAGGAGTGAGCAGGCAGCGTCATTCATTATAAAGATTCAATGGTACATTTATAAAAAGGCCAGGAGATTCAACAGACCACCTGAGCAATTCTTAATCTCAGTTGGACGGGAGTTATACTACACTCAGTGTGAAGCCCAAATGCTGTACGACAGCCTCCTGGGGAGGGCTTCACACTGCTTGGCTTTAGTGGGCCTTGGAGTCAGCTGGGGACCTGAACAGCAAGTTATATTACCACCTCAGTGTGGACACTTGCCTAAAAACATTTCACATTGACATGAAAGTGCTATTGTAACTGCTGTTTGAAAGGTCCTTATCACATTCAGTAATAGAATGTATGAAAAGCACTTCTCTTGCCATTACACAGCTGCAGCTTTCGAAACACAATGTCACAATGCATTCAGTACACTCTGGGTTCAAGATTGTACTGTTTCAAAAATGATGCTGTATTTAAAACATGCCAACATTTTGAAAGCTGCAAAATAGTTTGAACAGTGTTAAAATACCAGGAAGCAGTTTAGGTGAGCACGGACAGCGAATAAATGTGCTTAATCTAGTTCCAAAACCAGGGGCCATAAATATAAGATAGTTACCAATAAATCAAATAGGGAATTCAGGAGAAACTTCTTTACCCAGAGAGTGGTTAGAATGTGGAACTCGCTACCACAAGGAGTAGTTGAGGCAAATAGCATCGATGCATTTAAGGGAAAACTAGATAAACACATGAGGGAGAAAGGAATAGAAGACTATGCTGTTAGAGTTAGATGAAGAGGGGTGGGAGATGTCTCGTGTGGCGCATAGACCAGTTGGCCGAATGGTCTGTTTCTGTGCTGAAAATGTTATATAATTTGTCAAGCAGTACACAGTGGGGGTGTTAAAGCTGCAAACAAATCATTAAAATAATGTAAGAGGCGGTATCTGTCTAAAATCCACTGCGATTTGACACCAAAATATTGAAAGAGAGAGTCAGCTTTAATTAGAATGAAGTATCAGCTAAAGGAATTTATATGGTTGGGTCACTATGGAATACAATATAATAACTGATGCCCCCTTCATCTTTAAGCTGGCTGAAACACCCCTTGGAGTAAGAAACATACCTAAAAGTCCTTCTTAGTACTTGTAACAGAGCACAGCAAGACTAGTGAAACTAACTACAGTACCAGCTTTAAAATCCATTGTCTACCATCTCGCAACACTTGTTTTTGGGAATTTTGTGCTCATCAAGTTGACGGATGTTAGTGCTGAGGAATGGAACGGTTTCCACTTCAGGCACCCGGTCTCAGTATTGAGGATTCCCGGGCCAGGTATAGCACAATCCCCGGGCCAGGTGCCTCAGCCCCCAACCACAGAACAGCATCCATTAATGCGCCAATGTGGCAGTTTTCCATTTCCCATGCCAGCCATCCTGTAGCCAAATAGTGCCAAATTGAGGGCAGTTTTGTGCTATGAGCACATACCCACTGAGGACTGGGATACTGCTGAAACTAATTTCATATAAAATCCAGACAGCCTACAGACTGAGAGGATGACTTTTCTCCCATTCGTCTGAACTGGAATTGAACCCTGGGATTATGGAGACATGGCTCCAGGGTGACCAAGGCTGGGAATTCAACATCCAGGGGTATTCAATATTCAGGAAAGACAGGCAAAAAGGAAAAGGAGGTGGAGTAGCATTGCAAGTTAAAGAGGAGATTAACACAATAGTAAGGAAGGATATTAGCTCTGATGATGTGGAATCTGTATGGGTAGAGCTGAGAAATACCAAGGGGCAGAAAACATTAGTGGGAGTTGTATACAGACCCCCAAACAGTAATGCTGAGGTTGGGGATGGCATTAAACGGGAAATTTGAGATGCGTGCAATAAGGGCACAGCAGTTATCATGGGTGACTTTAATCTACATATAGATTGGGCTAACCAAATTAGTAACAATACTGTGGAGGAGGAATTCTTGTAGTGTATACAGGATGGTTACCTGGACCAATATGTCGAGGAACCAACGAGAGATCAGGCCATCTTAGACTGGGTATTATGTAATGAGAAAGGATTAATTAGCAATCTTGTTGTGCAAGGCCCCTTGGGGCGGAGCGATCATAATGTGATAAAATTCTTCATTACGATGGAGAGTGAAGTATTTGACTCTTTTGACGGGTCATCGACCTGAAACGTTAACTCTGTTTCTCTCTCCACAGATGCTGCCTGACCTGCTGAGTATTTCCAGCATTTTCTGTTTTTATTTCAGATTTCCAGCATCCGCAGTATTTTGCTTTTTTTTTTTTTTTTTCCTTTGTTGAGTATTTTGCTTTTGGCTTAACTATTCAGATTAGTTCATTATTTTTATTACCAAGTGTGTTTTTTCCTACTCTCTTGCTTGGCTTCTCCCCAGTTCCTTTTTTTTTGCTCTCTATCCAGTGACTGAAAAAAGTGACTGAAAGAAAAATGGAAGTTTAACATGTGAATTGGATTCCTGATTTGATAGGGAGTAAATGGAGTTAAGTAAGTTGGGGAACGAGAACGATGAGAATGGTCTGAGCAGGCGCTGAAAGAGGAGCAAAATAACAAGGGAAGGTGGAGGGCAGAATATGCTTGAACTATTGCACCACTTCAGTTTGCAGCACTGAACGAGGTCATTTGGCATATTGGGGTCATTAAAACTTTAACCGCCAGGTGAAAAACGGGAGATGGTGAATCGGCAGCTGGTTTACACCTTGCCTGAAAAGAAAATCGGGTGAAGTGTAAACCTGGCGGCCGATTCATTATCACCTGTTTTTCGCCTGGTGACAAAAATGTAAATGACCCCATTGGGCCCCGATTTGAACTCCAGGTGGATTCCCCACTCAGGCCTGAGTTAAAATTACAGTCGGCTCTCAATGATGTAATCGGGCCGCAACATGAAGGACCCTGTTGGCTCCGGGCGCGGGTCCTTGCTGCCGGCTCAGGAGAGCAGGTTAAAATTGCAGATGCTGCGCTCATGGCGGCTTTCGGACAGGTAAGAGCCAGGGCGATTTTAACTGCCCACCTGCCAGCTTTCTGCTGAGCGAGTAGGGTTAAAATTACCCCCTTGTCTGTATTAGCTACACTCTTCCCACTGCCCCGTTCTCTTCCCATTGCTCTTCAACCATTTATTGATTCTTGGCCTTATAGGAGACAAATATAAACATATCCAAAACAAAGTAAAAATAAAATAGTAACAGAAAACAAACATTTAATAATTAATATCATAGCAAAAGTATAGAAAAAATATGAAAAAATGCAGATATTTTGATCATGTGTAAATAATTCACAATTTTCCCCATTTTACTTTCAATATTTTATTAAGTGTATATTTTCTTTCTCCCAGCAATGAATTATCTTGCTCAAATAAAAGATGATGGTTCTCACTTCAGATGGAAACATAAAGCCTTATCCTTTGCTACAAATCTCTGGTATTCCCAGTGTATTTGTATTGCAGTTGAAATCCAGCTGTGCCGTCACAGTAACCAATGCAATAAAATATTCATACGAGTGTCCTCTGTTATCTTACCAAAGATGTTAACCAATTTATTTTCAACGGATTAGCACCTTCTTAAAAATAGCAGAGCAAAGGAACTTCATTCGAATGCACAAACACATTTGTTGCCAATTCCCACAGTGTGATTTCTGAGGAAACAATACTCTGCATGTTTCCATGGACGGTGGGCCACTCAACATCTGAAAGGCAGGTTAACAGTAGCAGCGAGACCTTCATGAGAACGGGTCCGAGCGGTTGCTGAACGGATGCGCATTTTAAATGGTCACTGTCTTCAGGGAAGAAAGCTTTTACTTTCTCTTTTTTTTAAATGGGGAAGGGAGATCTGTACAGTTACATAACCAATTACATTACCTGATTTTTTAACCCAGAAAGTTATCATTTAAGAATCTAATGAGTGACAAAGCACTTTTAAGAAGGACGAGACAGAAGTAGGAATCACTGCTAATGGAAGTTGTACATAGGAGAATGGTTCAGTCCATTTCTTTGGGAAGGGAGTGAACTTTCTGTAATGTTCACAGGAGTTAGAAAAAAATTGTAGAACTCCACAATCTTTCTTGATAGTTCACTCAGCCAGTCTAATATCGAACTAAAATTAAACATACAGAGCAGCAATAATAACAACTGGTCTTTATATAGAACCTTTAAAGTTGAAAATGAGCCAAAGTTGCTTCACAGAGGCATATTCAGACGCAAATGGATATTGAGATGAAGAATGAGGTAGCATGACCAAAAGCTCGGTCAAAGAGGTAGTTTTAAGGAGGGGCTTAAAGCAGGAGAGGGAGCTGAAGTGCCAGAAGGGTTTAGTTAGGGAATTCCAGAGCATGGGGCTTAGATGGCTGAAGGATCGGAAGCTAACGGCGGGACAAAAGGCCAGATTTGGAAGATGTCAGAATTCTGGGAGGTGTTGTAGGGCTAGATGAGGTTATAATGATAGGGAGAGCCAAGGCCATGAAGAAACTGAAATATGAGGATGAGAGTGTCAATGTAGATCAACAAGGACAGGGGTGAGGAGCGAGCGAGCGGGATTTGGTGCAGCACAGGATATGGGCAGCAGAATTTTGGATGAGTAGAAGTTTACAAAGTGTGAAGGGGAGACCGGCCAGGAGAGCGATGGAGTCGTCTAGTCCGGAGGTGACAGAAGCATGGGTGAGGGTTTCAGTGGCAATAGGCTAAGGCAGGGGTGGAGATGGGTGATGTTACAGTAAACACTGGGCCAGAAATTGCTGGAATCGCTCCTTACAGCGAGCGACGTGAATTTGACTTTCTTCCTCACCCTTCCGATCGCAGATTTGCCCCACAATTTGCTGGAAGTGCGAATTGATAAAAGGCAGCGATGTCAACGTCGCCTCTGGGACCTCATGAACGTGGTGCCCAATGGTCTCGCTGCTTAACCAATGAAGGAAAAGGATAGAGCAAGAAACAGAGCGAACGGCAGGGAAGGAAATAGGGTGAATTAGTCAAATTAGACACAGAAAAAGAAATAAAGGGAAGGAAAGAAATCAAGTGGATTATGAGAGAGAGAAAAGAGAGACAGAAAGAAAAAGTAAGAAAATAATTTTAAAAGAACAAGCAGAAGAAGAGGACATTGTAACCCAGGTGTGTTTGGGAATTATTGTATTGGTCCTTGAGGTGTTAACAATGAGTCAATGGCAGGGTAGGTGTGCGGGATGTAGACGGGATGCCCTGGGAGGTGGTGGCGTAGTGGTTATGTCACTAGACTCGTAAGCCAGAGGCTCAGTCAAATGCGCTGAGGATATGGGTTCAAATCCCACCACGGCAGCTGGTGGAATTTAAATTCAATTCAATTTAATTCTGGAATTAAATGTTAATCTTAGTAATGGTGACCATGATACCATTGTCGATTGTTGCAAAAACCCATCTGGTTCACTAATGTCCTTTAGGGAAGGAAATCTGCCGTCCTTACCTGGTCTGGCCTACATGTGACTCCAGACCCACAGCAATGTGGTTGACTCTTAATGCCCTCTGAAATGGCCTAGCAAGCCACTCAGTTGTAAACAACCGCTACGAAAAACAATAAGAATAAAACCAGACGGACCACCCAGCATCGACCTCGGCACCGGAAACGACAACGACAACGGTAACAGCAAACCCAGCCCTGTCGACCCTGCAAAGTCCTCCTTACCAACATCTGGGGGCTTGTGCCAAAATTGGGAGAGCTGTCCCACAGACTAGTCAAGCAACAGCCTGACATAGTCATAATTACCGAATCATACCTTACAACCAATGTCCCAGACACCACCATCACCATCCCTGGGTATGTCCTGTCCCACCAGCAGGACAGACCCACCAGAGGTGGTGGCACTATAGTCGGGAGGGAGTAGCCCTGGGAGTCCTCAACATTGATTCAGGACCCCATGAGGTCTCATGGCATCAAGTCAAACATGGGCAAGGAAACCTCCTGCTAATTACCACCTACCGCCCTCCCTCAGCTGATGAATCAGTACTCCTTCATGTTGAACACCAGTTGGAAGAAGCACTGAGAGTAGCAAGGGCACAAAATGTCCTCTGGGTGGGGGACTTCAATGTCCATCACCAAGAGTGGCTCGGTAGCACCACAACTGGCCGAGTCCTAAAGGACATAGCTGCCAGACTGGGTCTGCGACAGGTGGTGAGGGAACCAAGAGGGAAAAAGCTACTTGATCTCATCCTCACCAATCTACCTGTTGCAGATGTATCTGTCCATGACAGCATTGGTGGAAGTGACCACCACGCAGTCCTTGTGGAGACGAAGTCCCGTCTTCATGTTGAGGATACCCTCCACTGTGTTGTGTGGCACTACCACCGTGCTAAATGGGACAGATTTCGAACAGATCTGGCAACTCAAAACTGGGCATCCATGAGGTGCTGTGGGCCATCAGCAGCAGTAGAATTGTATTCAACCACAATCTGTAACCTCATGGCCCGGCATATCCCTCACTCTACCATTACCATCAAGCCAGGAGATCAACCCTGGTTTAACGAAGAGTGCAAGAGAGCATGCCGGGAACAGCACCAGGCATACCGAAAAATGAGGTGTCAACCTGGTGAGGCTACAACACAGGACTACTTGCATGCCAAACAACAGAAGCAACATGCGATAGACAAAGCTAAGCGATCTCACAACCATCGGATCAAATCAAAGCTCTGCAGTCCTGCCACATCCAGTCGTGAGTGGTGGTGGACAATTAAACAGTTAACAGGAGGAGGAGGCTCCAAAAATATCCCCATCCTCAATGATGGTGGAGCCCAACGCGTGAGTGCAAAAGACAAGGCTGAAGCATTTGCAACTATCTTCAGCCAGAAGTGCCGAGTGGATGATCCATCTGCGGCCTCCTCCGGAGGTCCCCAGCATCACAGATGCCAGTCTTCAGCCCATTCAATTCACTCCACGTGATGTCAAGAAACGGCTGAAGACACTGGATACTGCAAAGGCTATGGGCCCTGACAACATTCCGGCAATAGTACTGAAGACTTGTGCTCCAGAACTAGCTGCGCCCCTAGCCAAGCTGTTCCAGTACAGCTACAACACTGGCATCTACCCGGCAATGTGGAAAATTGCCCAAGTATGTCCTGTCTACAAAAAGCAGGACAAATCTGACCCGGCCAATTACCGTCCCATCAGTCTACTCTCAATCATCAGCAAAGTGATGGAAGGTGTCATCGACAGTGCTATCAAGCGGCACCTACTCAGCAATAACCTGCTAACTGACGCCCAGTTTGGGTTCCGCCAGGGCCACTCAGCTCCTGACCTCATTACAGCCTTGGTCCAAACATGGACAAAAGAGCTGAACTCAAGAGGTGAGGTGAGAGTGGCTGCCCTTGACATCAAGGCAGCATTTGATCGAGTGTGGCATCAAGGAGCCCTAGCAAAACTGAAGTCAATGGGAATCAAGGGGAAAACTCTCCATTGGTTGGAATCATACCTAGCACAAAGGAAGTTGGCTGTGGTTGTTGGAGGTCATTCATCTCAATCACATGACATCACTGCAGGAGTTCCTCAGGGCAGTGTCCTAGGCCCAACCATCTTCAGCTGTTTCATCAATGACCTTCCCTCCATCATAAGGTCAGAAGTGGGGATGTTCGCTGATGATTGCACACTGTTCAGCACCATTCGAGACTCGTCAGATACTGACGCAGTCCATGTCCATATGCAGCAAGACCTGGACAACATTCAGATTTGGGCTGACAAGTGGCAAGTAACATTCGCACCACACAAGTGCCAGGCAATGACCATCTCCAACAAGCGAGACTCTAACCATCTCCCCTTGACATTCAATGGCATTACCATCACTGAATCCCCCACTATCAACATCCTGGGGGTTACCATTGATCAGAAACTGAACTGGACCAGCCATATAAATACTGTGACTACAAGAGTAGGCCAGAGGTTGGGAATTCTGTGGCGAGTGTCTCACCTCCTGACTCCCCAAAGCCTTTCCACCATCTACAAGGCACAGGTCAGGAGTGTGATGGAATACTCTTCACTTGCCTGGATGAGTGCAGCTCCAACAACACTCAAGAAGCTCGACACCATTCAGGATAAAGCAGCCCGCTTGATTGGCACTCCATCCACCACCTTCAACATTCACTCCCTCCACCACCGGCGCACTGTGGCTGCAGTGTGTACCATCTACAAGATGCACTGCAGCAACTCGCCAAAGCTCCTTCAACAGCACCTTCCAAACCCGCGACCTCTACCACTTAGAAGGACAAGGGCAGCAGACGCATGGGAACATCACCACCTACAAGTTCCCCTCCAAGCCACACACCATCCTGACTTGGACCTGTATCGCCGTTCCTTCACTGTCGCTGGGCCAAAATCCTGGAACTCCCTTCCTAACAGCATTGTGGGTGTACCTACACCATATGGACTGCAGCGGTTCAAGAAGGCGGCTCACCACCATCTTCTCAAGGGCAATTAGGGATGGGCACTAAATGCAGGCCTAGCCAGCCAGCGACGCCCACATCCCATCAATGAATAAAAAATATATATATATACTGTAGCCCAAAATTATTTTCTGGAAGAAATCTATCTAATTTGCATTTCTGAATGTCAAAACAGCTTTGCAGCCTGAAAATGATTGCCTTCCGGCACTAACAGGAGTGTGGATGGCACGATTGGCACAAAAATACTGCCAAGACCTTCAAAAAAACAGGTTAAAAGACCTCTAGGAACAATTCACTACCTGCTGGAGTGAGACTCCACAGCTTCACCTGTTTCCTTTCTGGGCCTCCAGGGTTGAATGTCACGTCAGGACCGTTAATCACATCATTAACAGGATCCGGACACGTGAATTGTCAGCTCCAAATGGCAGTGGCAAGATTATTTTGCATTTTTGTCGAGGCTAAGAGTGGAGCAGCGCAAATCGTCCAGCAATTTGTAGGGAACCTTCATCGCCGTAAATTGCTGGATTTTTTGCGCACCAATATTGGCTGGCGCCATTAATTCGCAGCAATTTCTGAGTCAGGTGATTGTTATATTCTTTCTGAGAACATAGGAACAGGAGTCAGCCTTTCAGCCCCTCGAGCCTGTTCTGCCATTCAATCAGATCATGGCTGATCTGTATCTTAACTCCATCTACTCACCTTGGTTCCGTAACCCTTAATACCCTTGCCTAACAAAAATCTATCAGTCTCAGTTTTGAAATTTCCAATTGACCCACCCCAGCCTCAACAGCTTTTTGGGGGAGAGAGTTCCAGGTTTCCATTACCCTTTGTGTGAAGAAGTGATTCCTGACATCACCCACGAATCGCCTGCTCTAATTTTAAGGTTATGCCCTTGTTCTGGACTCCCCCACCAGAGGTAATAGTTTCTCTCTATCAACCCCATCAAATCCTTTAACCATCTTAAACACCTCAATTAGATCACCCCTTAATCTTTTATACTTGCAGGATCACAAGCCTAGTCTATTTTTCCAATGAGTGTATGTAAATCCAATGTGCATGCAGCTGCTTCTTTTCCCTATAATTTTCTGAAACTGCCTTGATATCTTGTCAAAAACATAATTTTCTCAGTTTAGACAAATTGCAATCCATGTTAGTACTGCTGATTCTTTTATTGGTCTGTAAAGGAACAGCTTTAGCAGAATTCATAAGTTTTTTTTTCTTGAGACCCGGCTTCAATATTTCATCTGCAGGGTTGTGAATTTTTCTTTTTGAGCAATGTTATTTTTTAATTAAAGATGCATTTGTTCACAGCTTGACATTCATGTATTTATTCATTCCACAAAGAAATTGGATTTTAGCAAAAACAGGTAACATGAGATGCATGAAGCATCGATGTCTTGTGTACCGGCTGTGCTGATCAGTGTTGTATAAATGATGTTGTCACTGCAGTAAAATGAAGACAAAGCGCATGGAATCAATCTTACTATCTACGAGATGTCGAACCTTGCTGCAATTATACAAACTTTAACTGTGGTGTCAAATCAAAATGAGTTCTTCCCTGCTGACTGAATCAGCTCCTCCAGTCTCCCAGTGACTCGCGTCCATGTGGGGTTGTTTTTTCTAGGAAGTGGGAACGAATGTCGGCTGGCCACTATCTATAGCAAAGTTGCAAGTGTGTTTGTAAAGAACGCAAGCGATCTTGTCTGTGGTTCCTACAGATTTATAGGACCTGCAGCACCAGCCACTCCACAGTACATCTCCAGAGAGCGAAACGAAGGCCAATGGGAGATGGGAGCACATCTCTCCAGACATCACAAGAATGGTGACCCAACCCAATGGCATTCCAGTAAAGATAGGGGTCATCACTGTCTTCCGCTACACCAAATGGAAGATTACTGTACCACTGTGTATAACTACTGCAACAAACTTGTAGCCTTAATGTTGTATGCTTGGATTCCAGAAAGGCATTGACACTTCCCAGCCTAATGAACTACTGCATAAGGTTTGGACTTATGGGATAGATGGCAACATATTGGACTGGATTAGGTAGTTGGGATGAACTGATATAAGCATTTAAGATTCAGGCATTTGCCAAATGCCTCAAATAGGTTTTTCTGCTGTGTAAAAAAATTCAGAACAAGGGATCATAATTTCAATTTAAGGATGACAAAATAAAATGGTAAATACAGGCAACATTTTTCAGTAAATGGGAGATATATGGAACAGACCAATGTTGTGATGTACAGGTGGTAGTTGGCTGTTAGTGATCTGTCACAAGAATTATTGCTGGGGCCACTATCATTAGGATTTTCATAAAAGATTTGGAGGATCTAATCGTGTCCAACGTGTCTAAATTTGCAGACGACACCAAACTGGGAGCAATAATCAATTTGTGTAAATCCAAAGGGATCTAGAGGAGCTGATCAGGGGGCAGAGAAGTGACAAATTCAATTTAATATGGAGAAATATAAAGTTAAGGATAGTATGGATTATGTACTACATGGAAATATGTTTGCAATATTACAACAGGAAAAAGTATCTAGGTCTTGGGGTAGCTAGATCGCTACAGATTTCATAGGCAGCTAGGTAAATGCACAGAAGGTTGGGATTCAATCACAGAAATCCCACAGTGCAGATGGAGGCCATTTTGGCCCATCGAGCCTGCACCGACACATATCCCACCCGATCCCCGTAACCCCTACATCAACACATATCCCACCCTATCCCCGTAACCCCACGTATTTAATCCCCCTAACACTAAGGGTCAATTTATCATAGCCAATCAACCTAACCCGCACATCTTTGGACTGTGGGAGGAAACCGGAGCACCCGGAGGAAACCCACGCAAACACGGGGAGAATGTGCAAACTCCACACAGACAGTCACCCGAGGCCGGATTCGAACCCCGGTCCCTGGCGCTGTGAGGCAACAGTGCTAACCACTACGCTGTAAAATGATATCTGGCTTTATTTATTGCACATATGGAGCACTGCAACCAGTTTTGTTCTCTCTATTTAAAAAAAAAGATATGAAGTTGCTGGAGGGAGTACAAAGGAAGGTGACAATGGGGACAGAGCTATGAGGAGAGGTTAGCTAACCAGGGATGTTTCTCTCTTGAAATGATAAAACCAAGGGGTGAACTGATATAAGCATTTAAGATTCAGGCATTTGCCAAATGCCTCAAATAGGTTTTTCTGCTGTGTAAAAAAATTCAGAACAAGGGATCATAATTTCAATTTAAGGATGACAAAATAAAATGGTAAATACAGGCAACATTTTTCAGTAAATGGGAGGTATATGGAACAGACCAATGCACTGTGTGACACGAGCTTGTACTTCACCATCCTTCATGTTCTGGGTTCCTGATTTCAGCTGTGGCACTGCAGGTGAAGCCATACACCTCTCTACAGAGAGGGAATATTAAAGGGGGGAACCAGGTTGGTCGTGTGTTGGAGACCGTCCGGTGGCCTTGGTTGAAGTCTGCTGGCAGATGGGACTGCCTGGCCAGAGAAGGGACCTGATAGGAGAGACTCAGAAGTGGGGATGGAGAGAGAAGTACCTTTGAAAGTGGAAACCTCACGTTTCACTGAAAAAGAAACGTGGCTGTCAGCAGGCTGGGCACGCAGCATGGCGATATACCAACACATCACAGCATGGAGAGGTGGGGACCCACAGTTCTCTACGCAGCGAGTTACTAATCTTAGTCCAGCTATCAAGAAAGGCAACAAATAGAAAGGTGAAAAGAAAAGTTCTCCAAAAGGAGAAAAAAAATGAATGTGGAGTCAACCAATGTTCCCTGTAATTATTTTGTCGCCGCGCGGGCCATTGCTGTGCATGCGAAGTTTTTGCATTCAAAAGCCAGCTGCGCGGGATCCCTGGAGCGTCGCACAGCCACGCGGCTGCACAGCTTACAGGGGACATTGGAATCAACCGTGATCAGTCCTCCAAGTACCACCGTCTCCCAGACCTCGAATGACATAAAGTGAGAATGCGAAGCACTCCATGAACCATGAAATGGCATGAGGATAAAAATAGGAAGAAAAAGAAATGTAGTTCACTCCTTACAACGAGCCAGCTTTAGAGGGCATCATAATGAATGCAGTGGTACTATTTATGTAAATATTCTGCCAGTCTGTTGGTGAAAAAAGAACTCTTTATTTGAGTTGCAGCAACTCTATTGGCCACAAGATGGCAGGGCAGGAACACTGTACTGAATGATTTGTTTCTTTAAATCCACATTTCAAAATGGATATAACATTATGGTTTACCAAAAATAGCTGCTTCTGCTATTTAAAGCAAAAGTGCACAGAACAAAAATAAATAAATCTGTCATTCACTTAAATGCTATAAAGTGACATGAATTTTCCCACATGAGATAGAAGGTATAAGAAACAAACTCATTGTCATATAAAAAGCTCTTTTCTATCACACTTGGTGCCTTTAATTAAAAAAAAGTTTACCTGATTATTTAGATTAGGAACAGATCTCTATATGCTACTGGATAATATCCGTTATGAAGCGAATTTGATGCCTTCTTGACTAAAGCAATAAAATTGTGCTGACAATCAGCAGTGAATCAGCAAAGACGCTGTAATTGCTGCTGTGATTTTTGAGTTCAGGGGCAGCCTTAAGGATATGAACACCGCAAGGGAGAAATTCAGATCAGTGAGATTCACCTGCAAATACTTAACATGCTCAGCAATATTACGGTCAACACATGAATGCAGTACAGCACATTTAAGTTTGTATGTGAACTTTGCTGATGTGAATTTCTAACCTTTGATGTTCTGCCAGTATTGGGGGGAGGGGCAGTGAGTTTGAAGTTGGGGGGGGGGGAAGGGGGCGGTGGGTAGGGGTCTTTTCCTTCTGACTCCTGGCTGTCCACTCTTCTCACAACAGTAGGCTCCTAGAGTGAAATCCCATCTGGCCTCGTCTTTGCTTTGTCACTTGTGCCTTCGGTCAGGCAGTGGGATGTGTTGAGATTTGATCCTTGGGCTGGCTCTCAAGCTCTGTTGCTCCCCTCTTTCCTCCCCGCTGCGATCGTGACCCCCCATTCCCTCACTTACCTTGATGGCGGCCAAGGGAGCTTGATATTAGCCAGCCTTAATCCGCCGATCTGTATCGGGATGCCTGCTTGGTACCCCTGCTGTATATAAGGTCAGTGCCTCAAAACCATGACCATCTCTTCGTCGCGGGTATGGGCGACCAGCTGGCATTTATCCACCATGTTGGTTGGCCAAAAGTCAAAATCTAACCCTGTAACTCTTTAAGGGCTGAATTTTCCGTGGTGGTAGCGGGCGTGATCGGTGGCAGGTCGGGCGGGAACCCGTCGTTAACTCGCTCCCACGCGCCTTTCCCACAGGTGCGTCTGTCAGCGTGGGGCCCACCCGACCTGCAGCGGCGGGGGACCCAATTAAAATCATTATTAGGTACTTTACAGGTACTTAAGAGCCTTTCCCCCCCTACTTTTTTAATTTCCCTGCATGGCCACGGGACTCATGCAGCTCGGGAACCATGTCTGTCAACTTGAGGCGTGAGTTCCGTGGCCATTGCTCCAGCTGATTAGATGACAGCATGGAAAACAAACCAAAATACAAACATGTTGATCACATCAGCTAACAGATTGATGGAGATTCTGTTCTACTTGAAAAGCTACTGGTAAATGTTAATTCAGAAATTCCTGAAGGGATGCGAGTGCTGAAGGCTCCCCACCTGGATGGTGAGGGAAATACATTTTTCACTGGCCATTCTCGGCTGTTGCCTTCCAACTCAACAGTAATTGCAGTGAATTGATCAGCACTATAAAAAATGACATATACCATTTAAATAAATGTTAGTGTTGTTTCTGGTCAGGTTTTTCTCACAGTATACTGTGATTGTCCAGTTACAGATTAAATCAAGTCATCAACCATAACAATTTCATTCTCATCACTCATTCCACTGGTTCAATTTGCTTTCAGTTCCTGAATATGACTGATTTAATTTTTCAGTCTGAGACTTTAGGGTGAATTTCTGTGGAGGTTCACTCACTTGTCCATTGTTAACTTTTAACGGAAGAGGTGCAGAAATCCCAGAAACACATTGTAAGCACCACTTACACTGTTTGTCAGGGATTCCGCAGCTCTTCCACTGAACTTGCATAAGATTGTAAATCCACCCCTTTTCAATTACATTTAAAATCTGCTTAATTTTATGTCTTATCTCTACACACACATCTTTTATTTGTACCAGTTACTGATAAAAAGTCTACAGATTTATGACTAAACCACCAATAACTTCCCAATTAATGTACTTTTTAAATTATGTTCTTGATCGTATTTGTAGATGGAGTCATATTACTTAATGATAATTTTATTTAAATATTTCTTTGTCACTCACAAAAAGGCCCAGAAATTCAGGTCTCCACGGGTGAGTACGCATGGGGTACTCACCCGTAAGCCCAATGGAAGTGCCGGTTCTGTGCATGCACTGCGCATGCGCGGGAAACTGGCACTTCCGTTCCCCTGAAAGAAGGGGTTCAGAGGTGGAACGCGTGCACAGGAGATGAAGCGCGTGCGCATCGAACTTATGTTTTTTTTGCAGGTTTTCCCGGGAGGGTAAGTCTCCAGAAGTTTGATGTGTAAAAAGCAGTCGTAAGGCCTGCTTTTTACAAGGTAAGTGGTGAATTAATTAAAATTAAAACTTTTTTCCACAGGTTTATTATTTATAAATACTTTAAAGAAAGGTAAGTTTATTTTTAGCCCCGTTAGAAAATGTAATTAATTTTTTCAAAAATTTAAATTATTGTTTAAAATAGTTATTTCATGTCATTTATAGTTTACTAGCTGGAGTGCCCGGTGGTGCCGAGGCTTTTGAGAGGGCATGTTGTTGTTGGGAGAGAGAGAGAGCGACTGGGGGGGGGGGGGGGAGAAGAGAGAGAGAGAGCGCGACTGGGGGGGAAGAGAGAGAGCGACTGGGGGGTAGAGAGAGAGCGACTGGGGGGAAGAGAGAGAGCGACTGGGGGGAAGAGAGAGAGCGACTGGGGGGAAGAGAGAGAGCGGGTGGGGGGAAGGGAGGGCGGGGGGGAAGGGAGGGCGGGGGGGAAGGGGCGGGGGGGAAGGGAGGGGGGAAGGGAGGGGGGGAAGGGGCGGGGGGGAGGGGGGAAGGGGGGGGCGGGAAGGGGAAGGGGGGGCGGGGGGGCGGCGGGGGGGGAAGGGGGGGCGGGAAGGGGAAGGGGGCGGGGGGGAAGCGGGAGGGGCGGAAGGGGGGGGCGGGGGCGGCGAAGGGGCGGGGGGGGCCCAGGCCGAGAGCCCCGCTCTCCGAGCACCGCCCCCTCCCCCGGCCGAGCCCGATTGCGGCTCTGAGAGATGGCCGGCGGCCGAGCCCCACCCCCCCCGCCGAGTCCCGCCCCCCCGCCGAGCCCGATTGCGGCTCTGAGAGACGGCCGGCGGCCGAGCCCCGTCCCCCCCGCCGAGCGCGGAACAGAGACGCCGCGTCTCACCTGCTCCTGCTGCGCGCGCACCCTGACCCTCGTGGCTGACGCCGTTGCCCTGGGTAACGTGACACAGCGGGGGGGGGGGGGGGAGGTGAGGAGCTTAGCAGAAGCGCAATCACCTAGCTCGGGCCTGGCTGGGCAAGAAAGGCGCAGGCTTTGAGGCCTAAGAAAAAAACGGGGAAAGGTAGGAAAAAGAATGTTCAGGTTAGGTTTACAAATGAGTGATTTTTTTAAAAACAATTTAATAAATTCAATTTTATTTTGGTGGAAATGTATATTTGAAAAGAAAGACGCAGAAAGCAGGAAAAAGAATGGAAGCAAGATGGCGGCGACTCATCTCGGTTCAGAACGATAAGGCCCGCCCATACACGCACCGATTGGTCGACCGTCAGGTCACCAAAGCGTAGGATTGGTCAATCGTCCCGTCAGTCGACCGTAGGAGGGCCCAGCCACACGCGGCAGCAAGCTGCCGTACGATTGGTCGACCTCGAGGTCACTCTGTCGCTAATGAGCAGATAATGAGATGCTAATGAGCGGAATGTTGAAGGTTTTTGGGATACCGCGGGCATGATTTTAGCCCGGCCGAAACGTAAATACGCTTAAAACCGTCTCGGAAGCGTAAGCTTTCTTTGGAGGTAACGCGTGCGTAGGTACGCCCTGTAACTTTCGAGCGCATAGCCCGCCAGACGCACACGCGATGACAGACAGAATGACAGAATGACAGAATGACAGACAGAATGACAGAATGACAGACAGAATGACAGACAGAAGTATCGACCGATTTATATATATAGATACTAGCTGGAGTGCCCGGCGGTGCCGAGGCTTTTTGGAGGGCATGTTGTTGTTGGAAGAGAGAGAGAGAGAGCGACTTGGGGGGGGGGGGGAGAAGAGAGAGAGAGCGCGCAACTGGGGGGGAAGAGAGCGAGCGACTGGGGGGTAGAGAGAGAGCGACTGGGGTGACGAGAGAGAGCGACTGGGGGGAAGAGAGAGAGCGACTGGGGGGAAGAGAGAGAGCGGGTGGGGGGAAGGGAGGGCGGGGGGGAAGGGGCGGGGGGAAGGGGGGGAAGGGAGGGGGGGAAGGGAGGGGGGGAAAGGGGCGGGGGGGAAGGGAGGGGGGAAGGGGCGGGGGGAAGGGGCGGGGGAAGGGGCGGGGGGAAGGGGGGGCGGGAAGGGGGGGAGGGGGAAGGGGGGGCGGGAAGGGGAAGGGGGGGCGGGGGGAAGGGGGAGGGGCGGAAGGGGGGGCGGGGGGGAAGGGGCGGGGGGGGGCCCAGGCCGAGAGCCCCGCTCTCCGAGCGCCGCCCCCTCCCCCGGCCGAGCCCGATTGTGGCTCTGAGAGATGGCCGGCAGCCGAGCCCCACCCCCCCCCCCGCCGAGCCCCGCCCCCCCGCCTAGCCCGATTGCGGCTTTGAGAGACGGCCGGCGGCCGAGCCCCGCCCCCCCCGCCGAGCGCGGAACAGAGACGCCGCGTCTCACCTGCTCCTGCTGCGCGCGCACCCTGACCCTCGTGGCTGACGCCGTTGCCCTGGGTAACGTGACACAGCGGGGGGGGGGGGGTGGGGGGGGGAGGTGAGGAGCTTAGCAGAAGCGCAATCACCTAGCTCGGGCCTGGCTGGGCAAGAAAGGCGCAGGCTTTGAGGCCTAAGAAAAAAACGGGGAAAGGTAGGAAAAAGAATGTTCAGGTTAGGTTTACAAATGAGTGATTTTTTTAAAAACAATTTAATAAATTCAATTTTATTTTGGTGGAAATGTATATTTGAAAAGAAAGACGCAGAAAGCAGGAAAAAGAATGGAAGCAAGATGGCGGCGACTCATCTCGGTTCAGAACGATAAGGCCCGCCCATACACGCACCGATTGGTCGACCGTCAGGTCACCAAAGCGTAGGATTGGTCAATCGTCCCGTCAGTCGACCGTAGGAGGGCCCAGCCACACGCGGCAGCAAGCTGCCGTACGATTGGTCGACCTCGAGGTCACTCTGTCGCTAATGAGCAGATAATGAGATGCTAATGAGCGGAATGTTGAAGGTTTTTGGGATACCGCGGGCATGATTTTAGCCCGGCCGAAACGTAAATACGCTTAAAACCGTCTCGGAAGCGTAAGCTTTCTTTGGAGGTAACGCGTGCGTAGGTACGCCCTGTAACTTTCGAGCGCATAGCCCGCCAGACGCACACGCGATGACAGACAGAATGACAGAATGACAGACAGAATGACAGAATGACAGACAGAATGACAGACAGAAGTATCGACCGATTTATATATATAGATACTAGCTGGAGTGCCCGGCGGTGCCGAGGCTTTTTCGAGGGCATGTTGTTGTTGGAAGAGAGAGAGAGAGAGCGACTTGGGGGGGGGGGGAGAAGAGAGAGAGAGCGCGCGACTGGGGGGGAAGAGAGCGAGCGACTGGGGGGTAGAGAGAGAGCGACTGGGGTGACGAGAGAGAGCGACTGGGGTGACGAGAGAGAGCGACTGGGGGGAAGAGAGAGAGCGACTGGGGGGAAGAGAGAGAGCGGGTGGGGGGAAGGGAGGGCGGGGGGGAAGGGGCGGGGGGAAGGGGGGGAAGGGAGGGGGGAAGGGAGGGGGGAAAGGGGCGGGGGGAAAGGGGCGGGGGGAAGGGAGGGGGGAAGGGGCGGGGGGGAAGGGGCGGGGGGGAAGGGGGGGGGAAGGGGGGGCGGGAAGGGGGGGAGGGGGCGGGAAGGGGGGGCGGGGGGGAAGGGGGAGGGGCGGAAGGGGGGGCGGGAGGGAAGGGGCGGGGGGGGGCCCAGGCCGAGAGCCCCGCTCTCCGAGCCCCGCCCCCCCCCCGGCCGAGCCCGATTGCGGCTCTGAGAGACAGCCGGCGGCCGAGCCCCGCCCCCCCCGGCCGAGCCCGATTGCGGCTCTGAGAGACGGCCGGCGGCCGAGCCCCGCCCCCCCCGGCCGAGCCCGATTGCGGCTCTGAGAGACAGCCGGCGGCCGAGCCCCGCCCCCCCGCCGAGCCCCGCCCCCCCCCGCTGAGCCTGATTGCGGCTCTGAGAGACGCCCGGCGGCCGAGCCCCACCCCCCCCGCCGAGCCCCGCCCCCCCCCCGCCGAGCCCGATTGCGGCTCTGAGAGACGGCCGGCGGCCGAGCCCCGCCCCCCCGCCGAGCGCGGAACAGAGACGCCGCGTCTCACCTGCTCCTGCTGCGCGCGCACCCTGACCCTCGTGGCTGACGCCGTTGCCCTGGGTAACGTGACACGGCGGGGGGGGGGGCGGTGAGGAGCTTAGCAGAAGCGCAATCACCTAGCTCGGGCCTGGCTGGGTTTGAGGCATAAGAAAAAAACGGGGAAAGGTAGGAAAAAGAATGTTCAGGTTAGGTTTACAAATGAGTGATTTTTTTAAAAACAATTTAATAAATTCAATTTTATTTTGGTGGAAATGTATATTTGAAAAGAAAGACGCAGAAAGCAGGAAAAAGAATGGAAGCAAGATGGCGGCGACTCACCTCGGTTCAGAACGATAAGGCCCGCCCACACACACATCGATTGGTCGACCGTCAGGTCACCAAAGCGTAGGATTGGTCAATCGTCCCGTCACTCGACCGTAGGAGGGCCCAGCCGCACGCGGCAGCAAGCCGCCGTACGATTGGTCGACCTCGAGGTCACTCTGTCGCTAATGAGCGGATAATGAGATGCTAATGAGCGGAATGTTGAAGGTTTTTGGGATACCGCGGGCGCGATTTTAGCCCGGCCGAAACGTAAATACGCTTAAAACCGTCTCGGAAGCGTAAGCTTTCTTTGGAGGTAATGCGCGCGTAGGTACGCCCTGTAACTTTCGAGCGCATAGCCCGCCAGATGCACACGCGATGACAGACAGAATGACAGACAGAATGACAGAAGTATCGACCGATTTATACATATAGATTTTTAAAATGTGATTTAAAAAAAAAATTATTTGAGGTTTTAGTGATGTTTTGGGGCTTATAGTATTTATAGGTTTGACAGCCCTTCCTGTCAAACTTATGAATGAAGCATTTCCTGCTACCATTGGCTCTCCATGGCCCACGTGATCCCAGGGGATGTATCGAACTAACTGCCCCCCTGGGATACGCATGCACTGCGTGCCGGCAGTTGGAGGAGGCCCAGGATCACAATTCGCTGTGGGCCCACAGCTCAATGGCTGGCGCGCTAGGTAAGTGCAGGTCGGGGGCTTGCACCCACGGGAAGCCTCTGACCCAAATTTCTGGGCCATAATTTTTATGTTATTGTACAGTAAAGATTACTGTTAGATTAAACTTAAAATGTAATATAGTCAGGGTCCCTTTAAGGATCCCAGCTTATAATGCATCATGAATGACGTCATCAGACCCACTTCATCTAATTGGGCCGGGTAACGCGCTAGGTGAGTTTAATAGGCCCCATTAAGGTAAGTTCATTTTGTACAGTGGGATGGAGTCAGCAACGGGATCCGGACCCGCCGCGGACACCGCCCGCACCGGACCTGCCAAGATAAGGAAAGTTCTGGCCATTGTCTCACTCCTTCTGTAATTCCCTTCCCTCTAGCCTCCAGTCATTTCTGTTTGTCTCCACTCTCTTTTATATGCCTCCCTCTCTCCTCTATATGTCTCGCCTTTTGTCTTTCATTCTCTCATTTGCTTTCTGTCTTCCCCCCTCTCTGTTTCTGCATATCTGTCATTGTTAGATAATGCGCCATAATTTGCTGTAGCAGGGCATCTAACGACATTGTGAAATTAACAGCACAAAGACTGAGAAGGAAGTGTAAGTGGGTGAGTTCAATGTCAAATCAGGTATAGAAAGCAAAATAAAGAGAGGGAAAGAAAGATTGGATTAAGAGAGAGAGAAAAAAGAGACAGAAAGGAACATTTAAAAAAACTGTTAAATTTTACTTTTTTTATATCTCCAACAACAATTAAAACTTGAAGGAATGAGACATAGTTAATAGTTAATTTTCAATGCCAGAAAGGTTGTTTGGCAATAATTAGCAGTAATCACATCGCTAATAGTGTAGTTAGACTGGAATGGACAAGACTTAGCTTTCTGTGGTGAGTTTAGTTTGTATCTACCTCGCAAATACAGGCATTCAATGCATGTCAACGGTGATGCAGACAGCAAGACGCCATTTTCGCAAAGCTAATGGTGGAGATGCACAACTCAGACAGTAACTTTTGGATTGCTGTGTTTAACCGCACATCTCCCCTCAGCTGAAGTTAGAACATAAGAAATAGGAGCAGGTGTAGGCCATTTGGCCCTTCAAGCCTGCTCCGCCAATCAATAAGATCATGGCTGATCTTCTACCTCAACTCCACCTTCCTGCACTATTCCCATATCCCTTGATTCTCTTCGTATCCAAAAATCTACCGATCTCTGTCTTGAATATACTCAACAACTGAGCATCCATAGCTCTCTGGGGTGGAGAATTCCAAAGATTCACAACGCTTTGAGTGGAGAAATTTCTCCTTATTTCAGTCCTAAATGGCCGACCCCTTGTTCTGAAATTGCGACCTCTAGTTTTAGACTCCCCAGTCAGGGGGAACATCCTCCCAGCATCTACCTTGTCAAGCCCTGTAAGAAATTTACACGATTCAGTGTGAGCACCTCTCATTCTTCTAAACTCTAGGGAATATAGGCCTAATGTACTCAATCTCTCCTCATAGGACAATTCCCCCATCCAGGAATCAGTCTAGTGAACCATTGTTGCACTCCCTCTAAGGCAAGTATATCCTTCCTTAGGTAAGTGGGCCAAAACGGTACACAGTACCATTTGCGTATAAATAACGGGGGGGGGGGGGGGGGAGGCGACATTAGCCTTGCCATTACTTTGACAGCAAATTCTGAGCCAATTAATTACTCCCTTTTTTAGCGTCATGCCAGGAAAGAGCCAGCCCAGAGTGCTGTGTGTGTGCGTGGGGGCAGACCCTGGCTCTGCTGGTTGGTCAGGCAGGAGAAGACTGAACCGTGCAGTTACACCTCCACAATCGTGTCAGTATTTGGTTGGTGGAGGATCTCTTCCTGTTGCAATTCCAACAAAGGCAGAGGCCCCAGTTCAGGGTAAGGTGTAGCCAGCTCGGTGAATAAGAGAGGCTTCAGATGGGCTGATAGTGTGGCATTACGGTCACAGGTGGCTCTCGCTGCTAAGGTTTAGGCAACATTAGATTGGGAGAGGGAAGGGTTGCCAAGCTGAAGGTGAAGATGCGGGATAGTTTGAGGCCTGGCACATTGGAAAGTACGGGCAGCAGTCAGGCAGGTAGCACAGAGGGGCACGCAGGGTTGGTGCAGGAAGGGGAAAGGAGCAATCACAGGCAGGTCACTGCAGAATCGTCAATGCCATTTAGGGGTGATGAGGTATGAATTCAAAATTACAATTATTTATTTGTCTGCAGTTTATTATTTTATATAAATACCGATGAAATGTAACAATTAAAAATATTATAATCGACCTGTCTAACGTAATAATGATTGGTATGTTGGGAACTATTGTAGTCGTTATACACCAAAAAAACTTTTTTTGGCCAATGTGATTGGGTCAGTCACAAAAATAACCATAAACAATCATAAAAAGCACTACCAATAAGATTTTGTAAGAAGTCACACAACACCAGGTTATAGTCCAACAGTTTTATTTGAAATCACAAGCTTTTGGAGCGCTGCTCCTTCATCAGGTGAAGTGGAGAGATGCATAAAGACACAGCTTATATAGTCAGAGAATAAGCTGTGTCTTTATGCATCTCTCCACTTCACCTGATGAAGGAGCAGCGCTCCGAAAGCTTGTGATTTCAAATAAAACTGTTGGACTATAACCTGGTGTTGTGTGACTTCTTACATTTGTCCACCCCAGTCCAACTCCGGCATCTCCACACAATAAGATTTTGGCATTTGTTTGGTCCCTGGTTACATGGTTTCGGAATTTAATTGGTTGAAAGGAAGGATGGCGGTCCCAAGTTCTAGGATTTGATTGAGCAAACTACATCCATACATCCTTACGTTTCTACAATCATATACAGTCTATTCCTTTTAATTCAGAGTTGTTTAAGTTGAATTGAAATGGTGAAAAGAGGCCTAGTGCTATTTTATTAAAACTGCTTAATTTGTCTATTGGATAATTCTTTTTTTTTGGTAAAAGAGGGCTTCAAATTAAAAGGAGTAAACTGCATGCCTGCACTTTTACAGAAAGAAAACTATTAATAAGATAGCTAGAAATAAGTATATGTTAATGTATCAGTGTATTGATAAAGGTTTTTTGAAAGAAACCCAGAATAAATAGCTGCAAAGTTGGTCACTACCACACAAAAGCATTCAAAGGAAATGTGAAAAAACACGTTTGGGATCATTATGCCCAATCATAGGATAACTACTAGGAAACTGTGTGATTTACATGGCACACCTCATCACTCAGACCACCATAAGTGATAGAAAATGTCAGAGCACTGTATTCAATTAGCGGCACTGACAGCATTAGCCAGTGGTACACAAATAAGAGGTAATTATAATAGGACACGTCTCTTTAGCACAGGCAGAAACCTAAAGGGGAAATGTCATTTCAATACATAGAGAACTGAACTATCTAGTTGCTGAATATGGCCATTAATAATTCTTACCTTGACAGAGTGGAACTGCAGCATCCCACTGATACAAGCCATTCGGGAACCGTCTACAGGTGGCATTACTCTGACCAACCAATTGGTACCCTGCTTTACAGTAAAACCGCACCATGCTGTTGAGCGCGCCTACTGTCTTGTTCAGCACGCCGCCATTCAAAGGGACGCTGTTCAAGCTGCAATAGGAAGCTGGAAGCACAGAAATAGATTCTCAATTGAATTTCAGCACTCATAACAAGAACATAAAGATGACTAGAAAAGTCGCAATTGCTGGAAATCTGAAATAACAGAAAATGCCGGGAACCTTCAACTGTAAGATCCCATCTGAGCCATTAACCTATCTTTCCTTTTCCGATGCAGGCTGACCTTTTGTGCGATTCTCACACGTTCACTTCGTATTAACAAAATAACACAGATTCTAAGTTAATTTATTTATTCAGCATCATCATTATTTAATGCCTCGGTGACAATGAGTTAATCATGCTCCAACAGCTGCTCCTCTAGCTTGTGCTATTTATGTCAGTCTCTTGGCACACTCTGAGGGTCCACCACAATGCAAGCCGGCCTTTCAGCAACTCAGAAACACAAACTCATTTCCATTTTATTTCAAACACCCATAATATTTGCTAAATTCCAAAGAGGAAGTTAAGTGCGACATTAATTGCGCAAGTATTTCACTGCTGGGAGACCATTACTTTCCAAAAAAAAGTCCTCAAGCCAGATATAATGCTCTACGTTATAATTAACCTATTAAGCCGATATGCAACAGAATCATTTGAGATTGTTTCTTTGATATCTGGTCACGATAATGTATCCTTGGGTTCCAATAAGCAAACGTACTGGAAAAACCACATCATTACAGGTGAGCCACTCAACTGAGCAACTGCAGAATAACTGAGTTTTCAATCTGGAAGAATCCGATTAAACAGTCACTGATTTTTTTAATATATATTTAGATTTCAGAGATTTTAGATATCTACACTTGTCAGATTGTTCTGCAAATTCAACAGTTTTGGAAGACAGTAGATTTCTGGATTAGCATATATAACCAGTGGTGAGTATTTTTCAAAACAGCTGTTACTCCAAAACTTGTTGACAATTCTGATGCTAAGTTTTGGATCATGTAAACTGGCTGATGTGTCTTATTTTATTCAGTAGCTAATATGAGCCATTAAAAAGTTGTGAGCTAATGTGAAGTTCTCTGTCATCATGAAGAGGTGCAAACCATCACATAGAACTGCAAGACATTGTAAATTGCAAAGATGTAGGCTATATTTATATTGCGACAGTGCTAATGTTGCTGGATCTTAACACACGGGCTTTCTCAGCTGCCTTCCTCAGTGAATCTGCTAAATTGTACTCTGGTGTTGCTACTGGCTACAGAACACCCATGTGACGGGAGCCAGAGGCAGCAGCACAACACTAACCCAATGTAAAAGCAGCTGTACAGTCTCTCTGAAGTGGCATAAGTCACTGTGAATCGGTGAGCCATTTTGACTTATTGTCATGACATATTTCATTATAAAGAGGTACAAGTCATGGTGAAACTAAGAGGCATGCGTCATTGTGAGGTAGGTTAAGTTATTATAAAGACTTAGATGCCTTGTGAAGAACTGCCACTTATTATGAAGTAAAGAAGTATTAGCCACTGTGAAAGGATAAAAACACTGCGTGCCAAATGTGTGGGAATCATAGGTAATGATTTATGTGAACTTCTTGAACAAAAAGGTTTTTATACTCAGCAGGAAGGTGATAATTATTCAGCACAATCACAAGCATGAAAATATAGACTAGAGTCGAATCTTAATGTACAGTGAAATATATTTTTCACATAAACCTGACATAAAAACAGGTGAAATATGTATATAAAAGTATGGTGAATATAATGATTGACAACTTGTCATACTTGGTTTCAAATTATCCTTCTAGAGTTTCGGTTTTTCAAAAGGGATCGCAATTGGTCTGTTTATACCTTCAATTTTGTCATCATGATCTCCACATGTCTTTACTTTACGCCATATAGCCATGGCTTAATAAGATTTTTGGCCTTCTCCAGGGCCCAAGAAATGGTCACAACTTAATTTTATCAGCAGCAGTATAACTGCAGTTGGTTGAAAGCTTATTTTTCTTGCCTTTTTTTTTTAAAGCTCGGAAGGGGTATGACCTGGAACGTGCAGCCTTTCAATGTCCAACAGCTGAAAAGTGTTGATTGTGCTTACAGCTCTTCTGCCTGTCTCCACTGCAATGGGCAGTGTAACCATAGCTGTCCAGTCACACACCACTGGATAGGTCTGGTGCTGGCGCGGACACGATGGGCCGAAATGGCCTCCTTCCATGCTGTAACTGTCTATGATTCTATGAAAAACAATATGAACTGAAACATGGCTGTTGGATTTATTCCTAATAGGGGGAAAAAATCCAAAGCACATTGACTGAAAAAAATAGAGGTTCATTTGGGACTTTCAGAACATTCTTATGACATCTTGAATTCAAATCATAGAATCATAGAAAGTTACAGCACGGAAGGAGGCCATTTCGGCCCATCGTGTCCGCGCCGGCCAACAAAGAGCTATCCAGCCTAATCCCACTTCCCAGCTCTTGGTCCGTGGCCCTGCAGGTTACAGCATCCCAAGTGCACATCCAAGTACTTTTTAAATATGGTTAGGGTTCCTGCCTCTACCACCCTTTCAGGCAGTGAGTTCCAGACCCCCACAACACTCTGGGTGAAGACATTTCCCCTCAAATCCCCTCTAAACCTTCCCCCAATTACTTTAAATCTGTGCCCCCTGGTTTTTGACCCCTCTGCTAAGGGAAATAGATCCTTTCTATCCACTTTATTTATGCCCCTCATAATTTTATACACCTCAATAAGGTCTCTCCTCAGCCTCCTCTGTTCCAAGGAAAACAGACCCAGCCTATCCAGCCTTTCCTCATAGCTAAGATTCTCTACTCCCGGCAACATCCTTGTAAATCTCCACTGTACCCTCTCTAGTGTAATCACATCTTTCCTGTAATGTGGTGACCAGAACTGCACGCAGTACTCTAGCTGAGGCCTAACTAGTGTTTTATACAGTTGAAGCATAACCCCTCTGCTCTTGTATTCTATGCCACGGCTAATAAAGGCAAGCATTCCGTATGCCGTCTTAACCACCTTATCTACTTGGCCTGCTACCTTCAGGGATCTGTGAACATGCACTCCAAGGTCCCTTTGTTCTTCTACACTACTCAGTGTCCTACCATTTAATAATTTAAATAATTTAGAAATAAGTCGAAGTTTTATTTTAATTGTTCATTGTGGCCTTTATGTATCGCCTTGTAGTACCAGCAGTCAGCCTTACAGTGGTTCTGACATTATAAATGTACATGTAAACCAAACCTTCAGAGATACCGAGGGCAGAATTTTCTAGTTGTGGTTAAGTTTGGTTTTAGCAGCAAATGTCTGTTGATAAACATGTTCTGTGGTACTTATATATGCAGAGTGGTTGATGTCAGCGCACCAATTACTCACTCATCTCACTCAAGTACAGCAATGTTTAATCAGAGGACTGAACCCAGATCTGAATCACACAAAACATGGCCACAAGGTTCAGAACATAAAGGGGGCAAAGTTCAGCTGCGATGCGCCTGCCGTTGGCGCCTACAATGACGCGGCGCTATGTGGCGACGCGCGTGGCGCTGATGCACGTAGCGCCGTGAAATTCACTGGTAGCGCCCCAAGAAAGAGGGAGAGCGCTTCCAGTACTGCCCACCTCCTGCTTGGGGGTGCTACCACTGAATTTACGGCGCAGGAGCGCTAACTTTTTCGGGCCGCTAAAGAATTTTCTTGACAGATCATCCGCATCCCTGGGAAAAGGGCATCTGCGGGCGGAGCATTGCTCTATTTGCCCAACTTCATAAGGCCTGCTTTTACCAGCGTAAGAGTTTTAAAAAGCAGAAATATAAATTATCAATAATTTATTCATTTAAAAACCTGTGAAATAAGGTGAGGTTATTTCTGGCCCCTTTAAAACATGTACATTATTTTTCAAAAAATTAAATTTTTGTTTTAAATATTTAATTAAATGCCATTTTAATTAATTTAAAAAATGTGATTTTTTTGAAGTGTAGAGGTATTTTCTGCACTATTCCCATTCATACTTATGGCAATTCCGTATGTACGGAACTCACATAAGCATGAATGGGGAGCCCCTTCTTTTATTGGTTGGTCTGGCCCATGTGATCCCAGGGGCGCTTGCGAACTGCCTGCGCCCCTGAGACACGTGGGCCTCTACCCGCGGGTACCCAGGGAGGCCCAGGACCACGAGTCTCCGGACCTCCCAGACCACCAGGTACGCGGGCATTTTATTTGCGGATCGGAGCCTCCGACCGCAAATTCAGGGCCTTTGCCTGAATGCTCATTATGGAGGGGGGCGGGAGGGTTGGGTGGTGGGGGATTTACTCGAGACATGTGGCCTTTTCAGAGAATTAAAGCCCATTAAAAACAACTCAAGTAATCTCTGAGGGAAGTCACCTGAAATTACCATGAGGCAATAAGCTCTGCATCCATCGTTCTGTTAGGCTGGTTAGCTGGGAGCTGTGTCAGCATTCTGTGCAGCAAATGATCAATAACAGGCTGCTCGCACTTGTTCAGCACAAAACAAGTGTTCTCTTCAGTACTTTATTATTGTGTTGACTCAGTATCAATAGATTTTTAAAAAATCATAATTATAGCCATATGTAGCATGAGGTCACTGTATAACACAATGAGAAGAATGGCACGCCAGCAGAATGTGAAAAACAAATTAGAAAGATAAAAGACTTGCAGAACTTTATCCAAGTAATTGGCTAGAAGCACAGCAGCTGCATTAAGAGCTCATGGTCCCGATAGCAAGTCGGAGACACGTTCGGAGCTGGGGGGGCAGCGGGGGGGGGGGGGGGCAGGGGGGAACGGGCAGGTGATATCGAGTGGGAACCCCGGAAGAGGTTTCAGCCCATCGGTCTGTGGCTTTTATTGCAGCCACCGAATCAGAATAGAACTTCCGGGTTTGGCGTCGAATACGCTATAGCGTGGTGCGGACCCACATGACACGGCTTCAACTGGAGAATTTAAAGGGCCAATCCAAAGATGGAATTTGAAGGAGTTAGGAGTTTGAACCAAGAGAGGGTGAAGTCTCAGAATGGATTCAGGACGGTAAAGGGCTGCTCCTCGATTTAACAATTGATGCACTGCTGGGTGCATTGAGGAGTCGGAGAGAGACGCCCTTCCCCAGCAACAGGCAGGAAGAAACCTGCTGCTGCAACAAAGAAGGGGTGGCTGGAGGTGGCCCAGGAGTTCAGCAGCAGGAGCACTGTGCCACGTTCCTGGATTCAGTGCAGGAAGTGCTCTAATGACCTAACCAGGTCAGGAAAGGTGAGTACAGTTGTGCATTCACCTACATCCTGTTGTGCGCATCATCGCCACCCCACTCCCTGCCCTCCCACCCCCCCCCCCCCCGCCCCCAGCTCTGCCTTGCCAAGCCTACTCCATCACATCACTCCTCACTGTGGATGCTGGAAATCTGAAATAAAAACAGAAAATGCTGGAAATACTCAGCAGGTCAGGCAGCATCTGTGGAGAGGGAAAAGGGGGGAGAGGAGGAAAGAATAAAAGGGAAGGTCTGTGACAGGGTTGAAAGCAGGAGAGATTAAAAGACAAAAGGGATGATGGTGCAAGGTGAAAGGAGATGGTAATGGGCCAAGTAAAGAAACAAAAGATGAGTCTAGAAGAGGTGTAAATGGGAATAGCAGAATCATCAACAGCTGCTATCTGAAAAAATGGGGGCAGAGGTTATGGTCTGAAATTGCTGAACTCAATGTTGAGTCCAGAAGGCTGTAAAGTACCTAATTGAAAGATGAGGTGCTGTTCCTCGAGCTTACGTTGAGCTTCATTGAAACAGTGTAGGAGGCCAAGGACAGAGAGGTCAGAGTGGGAGTGTAGCGGAGAATTAAAGTGACATCACTCCTAATACCCACTTACCCTGCACGCGTACCCATCCTTCTCTTTCTATGCATTTCCTAACATCCCCGACGATCCATCCACCACTCCCATTCACCCTGATCCTTATGCAATTTGATACCTCTCCCCGATAGTCACCCTCACAAAATGCATTGCATCCACTGGGTGAACACATGCCATTACAGTCATTCATAGGTCTGTTCTTTCCCTCCTTGCAGGGGAAGAGAGCAGAGAACACTAGGGAGAGGAAGAGGGAGAGAACAGGAGGGGATCCTCCACAGATTTTCCAGGTAACAACTGCAGAGGAGGAAGTGCTGAAGATCAGTGTCATTTCAGCGTCCCTGCCTATCAGAGATGAAGAGATGGGGACCTCCCAGCTACCTGGTGATACAATTAAATATCAGCAGCCCACATGACATACAACACACAGTCATGTTGACAGGACTCATGCTTACCATGCACCAGTTCAGATACTCGCACTTCAGTGGGACCAGTTAGACTGATAGTTGGGCTTTCACCTGGTGACTCACACTTCAAAAGTGAGCAAGAGCAGATGGAGGTGGCAGGGACAGCTGTGGAGAGTCCACATCGGAGGGTACAGCCCTCTCCAAGCTCTGCTCAGCTGGGCACAGATGCTGTACCCCGGGGGCCATCGATGAAAAGGATAATCATTAAGAGGCAGCAGAAAATTTGCAAGCTATTGACAGGCATTCCACGTACACTGTCCACGATTGCAGAGGGAATGAAGGAGTCCACCTCAAGAATGAGTGGGATGATGTCACAGGGGATTGCGAGGGTGTCTTCTTCCATGGATAGATAGGCCAACCCCGAGGAACATCAATCACGGCAACCAATGAGTCCATGCAGGCCGTGACCACAGCCGTGCACAGGCTGGATGTTAACATGTCTGGTGGGTTGAATAGAATGATATATACCTTAGCCTTGGCTGTAAAGCGCAGCACTGATCTGCCCACAAGCTGCTCTCCAGCAGAGTGGTAGGAGTGAAGTGCGGCTGACCCAGGAGAGGGATGATGGCGAAACGAGACTTGGAATTGGGAACTCCACTCAAAGTGCTCCCACTTCTCAATCGTAGTCCACCACCCCCCTCCACCCCCAAGTCAGTATCTGATGGCCGAGCCTGCCCCTGCACAAGGGCAGGTGGAGCAGTCTTTGGCAGGACCTTCACGGGCTCTAACACCTTGAGGTTATTTGCCGAGAGCATCTCAGCAGGGATCTGAGCAGCCTGCCTCTACCTCTGCTGAAGCCACAGGGGTTGCTGCACATAGGAGCAGTAGGAAAAAGAGGAGTAAAGCTTTGTAGTTGCACAAGGTTATGCACATAGGTGTATGAGAAAACGTTAAGTTTCTGTTGTTCAGTAAAAGTCCCGTATTGCCCATTCTTGGTTGCTGGGTGGCAACTCGCCTTTTCAGCTGCTTGTTGATGAATGGGAAGACGTGAATTAACGGGGACCAATGGGGGGATGTGCAATGGGTGGATGGTTGGTTATAGGACTGCTTTATGTCAGTAGGATTGAGGGGTGGTTGCGGGGGAGAGAGTGGCCATTAGATGTGATTGGTTCAATGGTAGCGACTAACTGAACCCTGGCACCAATGTTCCCCCTAAGGTGCGTGGCCATTCATTGATCGGAGGATCCCGCGCAGGGCGCTCCCCAGCTGCTGCCGCTTGAAGATACCGCGCATGTGTGCCGCGCAGCAAATTTAAATGGACTGCACACAAAAATCACAAATTAGAGGGAACATTGCCTGGCACCCCTGGCAGCAATGTGAGTGGCTGGTGCTGCATTGGGATCGCTATCTTCCTCCTCCTCTTCCGTCCGATTTGTCCACAGGCAATGTGCGCTCAGCACCTTGTTCCGCCTGCAGCTCCAGTCCTCGCTACTGTGCAATGTTGTGCTGGACACCTTGGTTGGCGAGTACTGAAGTGCACCTCCAGCTCTGTCTAGGCACCTGAAGTGCATCTTGAGCATGCTGATCGCTTGATCAATGACACACCTGGTTGTCATATTGCTTTCGTTGTACCACTCTTGGACTTCATTGGTGGGGTTTCTCATGGGTGTCATCAGCAAAGTTTGAAGGGGGTATCCTTTGTATCCTAGTAACCACCCCTTAAGTCTGCTTGGACTGCTGCAGGATGAAAGCATCATGGCAGCTCCGCAGGAATCTGGCACACACCTGCACAAATAAAACATTGGCCCGGAATTTGCGGTCAGCGGCGAAGCAAAAGCATTTGCCACTGGCCCCGAAGAAAGTTGCCCACAAAGATCTCGTGATCTCTGGGGCGAGAAGTTTGGCTTTTTCAACTTGCAGTTGAGATCAGTGCAGCTGTTCGTTCGCTGTTACTGCCCACCGCAAAATTCGGGTCATTATGTACGGAACGTCCCCCTTTATTGGGCTCAAAGGTAGACAGTGGATCAATACTGTACATGATTAAGACAGTAAACAGTGAAATGTGAGTCAATTCCAGGATATAGCCAGTGAGCTGCAAATGCAAATTATTCAAGGTTGCACTTCAAAGAGGTTGCATTGAAATGCTTTCGAGACAGGGTGTATTCTGAATGAAGCGTGGTCAATTAAGCTATCAGCAAGCAGAGAGGAAGGTACGCCAGAAATCACTCTCAAAAAGTTAGATATTAATCAATGGAAAGTTATAAAAGCTCAAGGCAAGGGTTGATAGTTCTTTTGTGTTGCAAATCTACCTGAGGATGCGTCCAGGAAAAGGACAATCATATCTATCCTGTGAAAAATGGATCACATCTCAAGTTGCTGCTGCTTGCAAACAAAGCGTATGACAAAGAAGCAGAGCTGAGATGGAACTACAGAAGCTGGGCAGTGAACAAAAGTGCAAAAAAAAACTACCAAATCCGAAATGTATCACAGGACATAACTGATAGTAATTCGGAATCAAGTAAAATCTCTTTCATGTAAGAGAAAATTGGAGAAAAGGGTGAATTTCTGTGTCAAGTATGTGACAACTGCACTGCAGATTGAAGACATGCCAATAAAGTAATGATGGATTCTGGTTGCCTGAGAAACATTATTGATGAGCAGAATGTTGGTTCGAAGCTGAAACTAAGGAAAAGCTTATTATGCTTCTATAAACCTCTGTCAGTGCTCAGTACCTTTATGGAAATAGTAAATACAGCAGACACATCTGATAAAATATGCATTTTGAAGAACACTGCTGAGTCTCTTCTAAGCCTGCAGACAGCACGAGAGTTCCAGTTGCTAAATAAACATAATGGAGTTAACAAAGTGAAGGAAAGCAGCATTGTTGATGAAATATGTACTCGTTCCAAACATCTTGAAAGGCATTGGTAAACTAAAGAGAGTGCAAGTGACCCATTGCTAGATGAAATCATGCAGACAGTTGCGCAATGATAATAAGAAATCCCTGTTCCCTATTAGGAAAAAAAAAATCAAGGAAATGCTACATTTATCAGCGGTGGTGGTTGTACCAAACCTTAGGAATTGTGAATTCTGATTATGTGTGGGGCAGTGTGCTGCAAATAAATCGCTAAGACGAAAACAACCTGGCTTGCTGACACTAAATAAAATCAGATTGAAATCGGCCTGAAAGCCATTGGCCCAGAAATTCTATTTCCTGCGTCTGAATGGTGAGGCCCGAGGTGCACCCAATATTGGGCCCCAGGTCTCATTTCCATCCAGTGGCCGAGCTGCGGAGAGCAACAGGCAGTTTGTCGGTGAAGCGGGATTAAAGATTAGGCCGCTGTGATACCAGCAGCAGCCCTCAAGTAAGTGCAGATGTGAGGTGACCCGGAAGGGGGGAAAATGGGTCAGGAAGTGGGAGGATTTGGTTGATAAGTGGGGCCACTGGGTCGGGAAAGGAGGGGAGAGCGGGTCAGGGAGGCACGGTGAGCGGGTTGGGAAGGTATGGTGAGTGGGTTGGGAGATAGCGGTGATGATCCGGGAGGGTGGCGGGGAGGGGGGGGGAGCAGACTGCGATGGGCTTTGTTCTTTGAATCCGGCTCCTCCCAGCTCCACATTCAGGTAAGTATATATTTAAAACTTAACTTGTTGGTTGTGGGTAAGATGTTCGAAGCAAATGTTAGGGATGCCCTATATGAACACTAGATAGAGAAAGGCCTTATCAGGGACACCTAACATGGCTTCTGGAAAAGAAGGCTGTGTCTAACGAATTTGATTGCATTTTTTGAAGAAATCACTAAGGTAGTTGATGAGGGTAACCTGGTAGACATTGGCTACCTGGACTATCAGAAAGTTTTAGATGAGGTATCTCAAGAGGCTTCCTTACAAGATAAAATCTTAACCTGCTGCAGTGGATTGAGAACTGGATGATTGCCTGTAGGCAGAAAGTTGTAGTCAATGGATTTGGATCAGCTTGAAGACCGGTTACCAGTGGTGTCCCGCATGGATCAGTGTTAGGACCGTTGCTATTTACTACAACAACAACAATGTGTATTAATATAGCACCCTTAACGTAGTAAAACATCCCAAGGCACTCCACAGGAGCGTGATCAAAAAAATTTGACACCGAGCCACATAATGGATGGGCAAAAAATGCTGGCCTTGCCAGCGACGCCCACATCCCGTGAAGGAATTTTAGGGAAGGTGACCAAAAGCTTGGTCAAAGAGGTAGGTTTTAAGGAGTGTCTTAAAGGAGGAAAGAGAGGTAGAGAGGCAGGGAGGTTTAGGGAGGAAATTCCAGAGTTTATGGCTTGGCAGCTGAAGGCACGGCTGCCAATGGTGAAGCGATTAAAATCGGGGATGCGCAAGAGGCCAGAATTGGAGGAGCGCAGAAATCTCGGAGGGTTGTAGGGCTGGAGGAGGTTACAGAGATGGGGAAGGGCGAGGCCATGGAGGGATTTGAAAACAAGGATGGGAATTTTAATATCGAGGCATTGCTCAACCGGGAGCACAGGGGTGATGAGTGAACGGGACTTGGTGCAAGTTAGGGTACGGGCAGCAAAGTTTTGGATGACCTTAAGTTTGTGGAGGGTGAAAGATAGTAAGCCGGCCAGGAGTGCGTTGGAATAGTCAAGTCTAGAGCTAACAAAGGCATTGATGAGGGTTTCAGCAGCAGATGAGCTGGGGCGGGGGCGGAGTCGGGCGATGTTACAGAGGTTGAAGTAGGCGTCTTAGTGATGGCGTAGATATGTGGTCAAAAACCCATCTCAGGCTCGAATATGACGCCAAGGTTGCGAACAGTCTGGTTCAGCCTCGGACAGTTGCCAGGGAGAGGGATGGAGTCGGTGGCTAAGTAATGGAGTTTGTGGTGGGGACCGAAGCCATTTTCTTCGGTCTTCCCAATAGTTAGTTGGAGAAAATTTCTGCTCACCAGTACTGGATGTCTGACAAGCAGTCTGACAATTCAGAGACAGTGGAGGGGTCGAGAGAGGTGGTGGTGAGGTCGAGCTGGGTGTCGTAGCTTGTGGAAACTGACGCTGTGTTTTCAGATGTTGTCACCGAGGAGCAGCATGTAGTTGAGAAATAGGACGGGGGCCAAGGATTGATCCTTGGAGGACACCAGAGGTAATGGTGTGAGAGCGGGAAGAGAAGCCATTGCAGGTGATTCTCTGGCTACGACTGGATAGACAAGAATGGAACCAGGCGAGTGCAGTCCCACCCAGCTGGACGGCAGTGGTGAGGCGTTGGAGGAGGATGGTGTGGTTAACCGTGTCAAAGGCTGTAGACTGCTTGCAGAGAAGGAGGAGGAGGGATAGTTTACCTTTGTCACAGACACACAGTCACATAAAGGATGTCATTTGTGACTTTGACAAAAGCCATTTCGGTACTGTGGCAGGGGGAGAAACCTGATTGGAGGGATTCAAACACGGAGTTCTGGAACGATAGGCACGGATTTGGGAGGCGACAGCACATTCAAGGACTTTGGAGAGGAAAGGGAGGTTGGAGATGGGGCAATAGTTTGCAAGGACGGAGGGGTCAAGGTTTTTTTTTTGAGAGGGGTGATGATGACAGAATTGAAGCGGAGGGGGACAGTAACTGAGGAGGGAGAACCGTTAACAATATTAGCTAACATGCGGGCCAGGAAGGGAAGTTGGGCGGTCAGCAATTTAGTGGGAATAGGGTCGAGGGAGCAGCAGGTGGGTTTCGTGGACAAGATGAACTCGGAGAGGGCATGAGGAGCGATAGGAGAAAAACTAGACAAAGGTGAGAGTTCAGGGCTAGAGCAGGGGGAAACTTACAGGAAGTTTGGCCCGGTGGGCATAGAGAAGGGAGGGAAGCGGCAGAGGCAGCTGAATGGATAGACTCTATCTTAGTGACAAAGAAGCCCATCAGCTCCTCACACTTGTTGGAGAGGAGGGTGAGGCAGGGGAGAGGGGTTTAAGAAGAGAAAAGAAGCCGGGGGTGTGATAACTATTTTCATTAATGATTTAGATGTGGTGTTGTGGAAATGATCTGCAAGTTTGCGAATGACACCTAAATATATGGGCGCGTTAGGACTGTAGAGAATGCTCACCTACTGCAAGCAGATCTTGATGTGTTGGAAGAACAGGCCCATGTTTGGCAAATAATGTTTAACTTAGAAAAGTGTAGTTTTATGCAGGTGGGCAGATCAAATGCTGAATATAGTTACACTCTACAGGGAACAGAACTAAAGCCAGTGGTGAAAAAAGACATCTGGATGTTATAGTGCATCGCTTACTAAAGGTTCATGGCGAATGCCGTGAAGGTATAACTAAACAAACAGGATTCGTAGTTGTATTCAATGGACAACTCAGTAGAAAAACAAAGCCTTTTACAAGACCTTGGTTAGGCCTCAGTTAAAATACTGTGTCCAGCTTTGGTGGGGGATACTGAGGCTTTGTAAAGGGTGCAGAGGAGGGCCACAAGATGACTTCCTAGATTAAAACAACTTAGTTACCCAGTTAGGCTCAAAGAGCTGGGTCTGTATACTTTGGAGAAGGAAGACTCATGGGCGATTTGATCGAGTTTTATAAAATAATGAAGGGACTGGATTGTTCTTATGTGGAACAATTATTTCAATAGATAGGTTAAGGAGGATGAGGGGTCACGTTTACAAGTTATGTAAGGGCAGAACAAGGTTGGATGTTCTTCCTTTTCCAGCTGCAGGGCATTCTGAAGGGGGAGGGTGAACAGTCAGAGGTCGTGGTTCACATTGGGACTAATGACATGGGTAGGAAGAGGGATGAGGTCCTGCAGCAAGAATTTAAGGAGCTAGGCAGCAGACTAAAGAGCAGGACCTCAAAGGTTGTAATCTCTGGATTACTCCCGGTGCCACGTGCGAGTGAGTATAGGAATAGGAGGATAGAGCAGATGAATGCATGGCTAAAGAGTTGGTGCAGGAGGGAGGGCTTTAGTTTCCTGGATCACTGGGCCTGCTTCTGGGGAAGGTGGGACTTGTACAAGTCGGACGGGTTGCACCTGAACCAGAACGGGACAAATATCCTTGCGGGGAGGTTTGCTAGCACTGTTCGGAGGGGTTTAAACTAACTTGGCAGGGGGATGGGATACAGAGTGGAGCGATAATAGGGGGTGATGTACAGCCAAATATAGAGGAAAAAATAAGTCAGACTGGAACGCAGAGCAAATATGTAATGGCACAAGGAAGTAGGGCAAGGCTAAATGGCATTTATTTTAATGCAAGGAGTCTTACGAATAAGGTGGATGAACTGAAAGTGTTGATGAACACATGGGAGTATGATACTGTTGCTATCACGGAGACATGGTTGAGGGAGGGGCAAGACTGGCAGCTCAATATTCCGGGGTATAGAATCTTCAGGCGAGACAGGGGGGTGGTAAAAGAGGAGGGGGTGTCACAATATTAATTAAGGAGACAATTACTGCTGTAAGGAGGGATGATATATTAACAGGTTCCTCTAATGAGGCCATATGGGTTGAACTTAAAAACAAAAAGGGGGCTAGCACTTTGCTGGGAGTGTACTATAGGCCCCCAAACAGCCAGGGGGAGATAGAGGAACAGATATGTAGGCAAATCTCAGAGAAGTGTGCAAATAATAGGGTAATTATAGTGGGGGATTTCAACTTCCCCAATATTAACTGGGATAGTCAGAGTGTGAAAGGCTTAGAGGGTGCAGAATTCTTAAAGTGCATCCAGGAGAGCTTTTTGAGCCAGCATGTAGAAAGTCCTACAAGAGAGGGGGCGGTACTGGACCTAATTCTAGGGAATGTGGCCGGGCAAGTGGTAGAAGTGTTAATAGGTGAGCACTTTGGTGACAGTGACCATAATTCGGTGGGATTTAAGGTAGTCGTGGAAAAGGACAAGGATGGACCGGAAATAAAGGTTCTAAATTGGGGGGAGCCGATTTTAATATGATAAGGCAGGATCTGGCCAATGTGGACTGGGATCAGCTACTTGAAGGAAAATCCACATCGGAGCAATGGGAGTCTTTCAGAAAGGAAATTGAGAGAGTACAATGGCAACATGTTCCCGTAAAGGTCAAGGGTGGTGTGGTGTATGTAACCGTTCCACCTTTAAGAGAACTATTTTAAGAGTTGCACTACTTTATCTTGGCTGCTGTATACTGTAATACCGGTGGTGACCACACCGGTATATAAGTGCTGTGTAATGATTTATTGGGCAGTTCAGCCCTGACCTTCGACTAGTAAAGACCTGTTAAAATTTACTCTTGTGGTCTGTGTAGTAATTCTCACTATAACACACAGACTTAACAGGTGGGACCAACAAGCCCAGGGAACCTTGGATGTCAAGGGATATACGAGAATGGAATAGGAAAAAAAGGGGGGCTTTTGGCAGATACAAAGGAATAAAGACAGAGGAAGCCCTAGAGGAGTATAAAAAGTGCAGGGGGATACTTAATAAAGAAATTAGGAGAGCGAGGAGGGGCCATGAAATAACACTGGCGAGCAAAATAAAGGAAAATCCTAAGGTGTTTTATAAGTATATTAAGGGCAAGAGGATAACTAGGGAAAGAGTAGGGCCCATTAGGGACAAAAGTGGCAAACTGTGTGTAGAGCCAGAGGATGTAGGTGGGGTTTTAAATGAATTTTTTGCATCTGTGTTCACTATGGAGAAGGACGATGTGGACATAGAAATCGGGCAGGGGGACTGTGATATACTTGAACATATTAGCATCGAGAGGGAGGAAGTACTAGCAGTTTTAGCAGGCTTAAAAGTGGATAAATCACCAGGCCCGGACGAGATGTATCCCAGGCTGCTGTGTGAGTCAAAGGAGGAGATTGCAGGGGCTCTGACACAAATTTTCAGAACCTCTCTGGCCACAGGGGATGTGTCAGAGGACTGGAGAACAGCTAACGTAGTACCATTATTCAAGAAGGGTAGTAGGGATAAACCAGGGAATTACAGGCCAGTGAGCCTAACATCAGTGGTAGGGAAATTATTGGAAAAAATTCTGAGGGACAGAATTGGTCTCCACTTGGAGAGGCAGGGATTAATTAGGGATAGCCAGCATGGCTTTGTCAAGGGAAGATCATGTCTGACCAATTTGATTGAATTTTTCGAGGGGGTGACTAGGTGTGTGGATGAGGGTAGTGCAGTGGATGTGGTTTACATGGATTTCAGTAAGGCTTTTGATAAAGTCCCGCATAGGAGACAGGTCAGGAAGGTAAGAGCCCATGGAATCCAGGGTGCCTTGGCACATTGGATCCAAAACTGGCTTAGTGGCAGAAGGCAGAGGGTGATGGTGGAAGGTTGTTTTTGTGACTGGAAGCCTGTGTCCAGTGGGGTACCGCAGGGATCGGTGCTGAGTCCCTTGCTGTTTGTGGTCTACATTAATGATTTGGATGTGAATGTAAAAGGTATGATCAGTAAGTTCGCAGATGACATGAAAATTGGTGGGGTGGTAAATAGCGAGGCGGGAAGCCTCAGGCTACAAGATGATATAGATGGGTTGGTCAGATGGGCGGAACAGTGGCAAATGGAACGCTGAAAAGTGTGAGGTGATGCATTTTGGACGGACTAACAAGGAAAGGGAATACACAATGAATGGTAAGACCCTAGGAAAGACAGAGGATCAGAGGGACCTTGGTGTGCATGTACATAGATCCCTGAAGGCAGCAGAACAGGTGGATAAGGTGGTTAAAAAGGCATATGGGATACTTGCCTTCATTAGCCGAGGCATAGACTATAAGAGCAGGGAGGTTATGATGGAGCTGTACAATACGCTGGTAAGGCCACAGCTAGAGTACTGTGTGCAGTTCTGGTCGCCACACTATAGGAAGGATGTGATTGCTTTGGAGAGGGTGCAGAGAAGATTTACCAGGATGTTACCTGGGCTGGAGCGCTTCAGCTATGAAGAAAGACTGGACAGGCTGGGGTTGTTTTCCTTGGAGCAGAGAAGGCTGAGGGGGGATCTGATTGAGGTATACAAAATTATGAGGGGCATAGATAGGGTGGATAGAAAGGAACTTTTCCCCTTAGTAGAGGGGTCAATAACAAGGGGGCATAGATTCAAGGTAAGGGGCAGGAGGTTTAGAGGGGATTTGAGGAAAAACTTTTTCACCCAGAGGGTGGTTGGAATCTGGAACTCACTGCCTGAAAGGGTGGTAGAGGCAGGAACCCTCACAACATTCAAGAAGCATTTGGATGAGCACTTGAAATGCCATAGCATACAAGGCTATGGACCAAATGCTGGAAAATGGGATTAGATTAGATAGGGCTTGATGGCCAGCGCGGACGCGATGGGCCGAACGGCCTCTTTCTGTGCTGTATAACTCTATGACTCTAAGGCCTAGAAATTCTGTTAGGGGCGCCCAGCTCGCCTGGGCGCCGGAATTACCGCTGCGCGCGGAGCCACTTGCGCCAGCGGGAAATTCAGTTTCAGCGCCCCAAGTGGAAGCCGGCCGCTAAACAAGGGTTTCGGCGCGCTGAAACTGAATATCGGCGTGTAAAGTGCCGCAGCGCCACCCGCTGCGGCACGGCAGCCTGCGGTACTGCAGGCCTTCCTCTCATTCTTAAGGGGGAGGTGCCTGCAACAGCGCGATCCCCGCTCGCGAGTGCCGGCAAATGAGCCCGGCACCAAGGAGAAGTGCCGGGCTCTCTGGAAACAGCCGGCAATGCCGCGAGGGGGTGGTGTAGGAGGCCGGGGAAGGAGGTGTGGGCAGGCGGCTGCCGAAAAAGCGGCCGGCCGCACCTCCACCTTAACTCGCCCCACTACCGGCACAGGTAGGCCCCATGTACTGGTCGATGTTTGCGGCCGGCGCGGGGGAGGCGGCAGCAACCAAATATGGCCAGCGGGGCGATAGCGGGGCGCTGCGCACACCGATGACGTCATCGGTGGCGGCGCAGCGCTACTGGCTAATGCCGCCATTAGCGCCCCGCTAAATATGGCGGTAGGTTTGCACAGTGGCGCAAAAGCCCTCTTTGGGCGCAAACTGGTGGCGCAGGCCACTGAATTTTTAGCCCTAAGAGTAAACTTGTGGAACAAGTTAAAAGCTTGTGCAGTGAGCGTTGATTCGTTATATTTCTTCAAGAAAGAGCTGGAAGTGTTTCTGGCTGGGGCCAAGATCACAGGTAGGTATCCTATAACAGAAATCAAGGTCTATGTAATCTCGTGGGCTGGTGTATAATTTGAATTGGAAGTCCTGGTCTGTGGTTCACTGATACTCATGACATACATTGGGAAATCTTTATTGCCGAAAATTATTTCAATTGAAGATCTCCCAATGGTTGATAGGTGTATAACTGAGTATGAAATTGAGCTGTGCAGACCAGGAAAGATCCAAACTGTGCTGATCTCGATGAGAAACAGCTTCAGTGCCCCAGGTTTGGGGAGGGGAGAAGTCTGCCAGGGTTCCTGCTATTCTGGTAGAAAGTGTGTGTCATGTGTGCACATGTAGGCATGATAGCATTGGATTTGGGTGTGATGTCCTGCAGTCGAACATGTCAATCAGTGAAAGAGCAGCCCAACGTGAATCAGCAGCATGTGGAGGGAAGTGAAGAAAATTGCATGTGAAAAAAGATATTTCCACTTTATGATATCTCAAAAGGCTCCAGTACACTAGCAGAACAGAAGGGTTTACAAACTGGACATATTTTAGTATTTTTATATGGCCACAGTTCCTACTGACAAATGTACATACTTTAACCAGAATCTTAAATCCTAAAAATAAAATTGTAAGGCACGAAATTACAGTTCCGTACCTGTGTATCGGATTTTGAATCCCCTTTTACTGGTTGCATGATCAGTTGACCAGCGTAAATACAGTTGTCTTCCTGTGCTTGTAACATTAATTTGTCCCGTGTGATTTCCACTGAGAGAAATCAATAGTCGATTTTGACCTGTGGGTCCTATTAGATAAGAAACAGCTATGAATGAACTCGTTATAGATTTTTGGCCCGCGGCACAGAAATTCTGAAGAATCCGAAAATACAGTTCCGAAGTTACAGTTCCGAAGCTCCTGCTAGACTATTAAAAGGTACATCCCTTGATAGATGAAAGCTTTGCTCTTCTAGCAATTGTACTGCACATCACTTAAATTGTATGTACCTTTTAGCTTCCATGAAAAGCTAGGAATGAAATATATACGTAGTGTACTGCCGCATTCCTTTCACAATCCCTACTGTGACCCAAACTATTGAGAAAGCCCCACCATTTGTAATACACCTGATGCCATCAACAGCATCCATTACTAGACTTAGATTGAAAATAAAGGCGGAAGATAAGGTGGAAATGTGCAGAAATGTATTGCACAATGGCTGAGTTAAACTAATGCAAATTGTTTTAAAGTGTGTGAGGCGTACTTGCAATTTGAATGAAAGTTAATTTTCCATAAAAAAATAACATCTGTTAATTTCAAAATTGCTATCTCTTTAATACTTTAGTAAATGAACATGCTAAATTGTAAATTAATTGTTTCCTTGCGGGCACGGATCTGAATTGCTATCACCAGGCCAAAAGGTGGATGCACACCTTCAAAAAAACATTATCTGACCCCCATCAAACCAGTCAGTTTTGTTATATCTTGTAGGTGATGGAAGAATGAAGTCGTAAGATAAATTCCACAGTATCAAAGACATGCAAATACATTTTCCAATTTTTTTTTACTTTGGCACAGTAGGGCTAACCAATAATAGATCTGCAACCTCTGTGTTTTCCCCTTAATTCTCTTGCCAGAGCTGCCTAAGGCCTGTCTACAGCCTATCCCACAATCTCAGCTGTGAATCTTGTCCATGCCATGATCAGTTAACAGGGTATCCACCAGCAGCAGGGTAACCTAGGTCAGTCCCTCTCTCCCTCAACACGAGTGTCTCTCAGTGGAGTGAAGTCTCACCTAGCTGCCTTGACAAGAACAGAGGGGCAAGTAGCTGTCAGTGACAGTCCAAGAACTCAAACCAAAATGTTTTAATTGGCAGGCAGGGGCCTAGAAACTGTTTGGTGCCGGCCTGCCGCTGCGAACTGGATGCAGTGAACGATTCCTGCATCGGAATGGGTAGGCCTAAGGGCTGATATTGGGCCTCAAGCCTCATTTACATCAGTCTGATGAGCTGCTGGGTGTCTACAGGCAGATCGCCAGTAAAGAGGATTGAAGCTTTGGGTAGTTGCTAGTGACTCTCGGGTAAGTCTCGGGACAGGGAAAACGATCATGGGGGGTGGGGTGGGGGGGTGCTGGGGCTCGTAATCGGGAGATGGAAGGGGGCAATCAGGAGGGGACAGAGCGGAAGGCAGTAATAGTTTCCGGAGCGGCAGTGGAGCTGGGAGAAGCATTGCCACTCCACATTCAGCTAAGTACATTTTACAAAATCTACCTTTTTGGTGGTGGCCTGCAGCTGTCCCATTGGTTAGTCCACATGTAGATCACATTCAGGGCAAAACAATTTAGTATAGAGGGCATCAAATAGGCGTTAGGCCTCTTATTTGCATATGCAAAGGGTCTAATGCCCGTTTCAGGTGCAAACCCTGGATGCAACTTCTGATGCCTATACCAATATGGTGAGCGGCACACTAATGCCTCAGAATGTGCGCACACCTGCTGCCCGCCATATTGAATGCTTTTGCATCTATTTATAAAGCGAGCACAGTATCATCGAATGTCTAGGCTAGTAACTCCACAGCCTGCTCTACCAGACCGCTTCAAGCTATTACTCATTTTTAGTTACACTCAACAAAAATGATTTCATTAATGTATCTATTGATAAAAATTTCTTACAGTTCATATCTTACCATCAAATATATTCAGCTCATCAAACTGTTTTTCGCTTTGAAACATCTCCACAAAAAGAGAAATATTGTACCGGGGTTCCACTCTAATTGTCCAGGAGCAGGTTTGGAAATTAGGATAGTTTTCAGGATATCCTGGACTTAATATTACTCCTGACGAGGTTCTGCGAATTTCATTCACAGGACACTGTGCTGAAATTATAAAATTCAAATGGAGATCTGATTATTGCTAAATCACTGAAGAGAAAAAATGATTTTCAGAAGGCCATATCCATAATTTTTACCTGAAACTGTATCTGAGTTTCACTTGTTTCAGGAATGACAGTGCCAAGGTTTCACCTGTCACTGTATGGTTTCTAGCTATTGAGAGTAGAAAACGTGGGTCTCTCTTCTCTATGTGAAAAAGCGCTTCCTGATCTCACTCCTAAATGGCCTAGGTCTAAATTTCAGGTTATGTCCCCTTGTTCTGGAATCCCCCACCAAAGGAAATAGTTTCTCTGTATCTACCCTATTGAACCTCTTTATCATTTTAAATTACTTGATTTGATCACCCCTCAAACTTCTTGACTTGAAGGAATACAAACAAAGTTTATGCAGCCTGTCCTCTTAATGTAACCTTTTAAACTCCAGTATCATTCTAGTGAATCTACACTCTACCCTCTCCAAAGACAATATATCCTTCCGGAGCCCCAGTGCCCAAAACTGAACGCAGTACACCAGGTACGGTCTGACCAATGGTCTATATACGTGAAACATCACTTCCTCACTTTTGCATTCCAACTCCCTTGAGATAAAGGCTAATATTCGAAGTTTGCCTCACTTAAATTTAATACCTTGGTTTGTGACTTTCCCTTCTCCCTCTCAAACCTAATATCAAATTCAATCGTATTATGGTCACTATTTGCAAGATGCTTTCTTACTATTAAATTGTTACCTAATTCTGGTTTGTCACTAACTCCTATCTGGCCTGTTCCCTTGACGGTTCTAAAACATATAGAAAACTGTCCCGAATACATTCGAGAAATGCATTGCCTTTATTACTTGAGCTGTTTTGCTTCTCCCAGTCTATGTGAAAATTAAAATCTCACTTTATAACCATGTTGTTTTTTCTATAAACTTCCCTGATGCTGTATTTATACATCCCACACTGCATCACTTGGTCTGCAGACAACTCCTACCAGAGTCTTGCATCCTGCCCCGACATGTGTTTCCATTACCCGATCGCCCTTCCTGAAATACCTTCTTTCTACTGAGGTAATTGTGTCTTTTATCAAGTTTATACTAACCCTCCTCCTTTCCCAATTTCCCTCTCATTTCTAAAGAATCTGTAGCCTGGAATATTGAGCTCCCAGTCGTGTGCCGATTGTAGCCAGGTCTCTGTAATGGCTACTACATCATCATAACCTTTAGTTGAATTTGTGCTTCTAATTCACTTGGTTTAATTTTCATGCTATGTACATTTGTGTACAGAATTCCTTTCTGGGTAACGGTCCCCACCCTGCCCATATGCCACCCGCAGCACGGTGGCATAGTGGTTAGCACTGTTGCCTCACAGCGCCAGGGACCCGGGTTCGAATCCGGCCTCGGGTGACTGTCTGTGTGGAGTTTGCACATTCTCCCCGTGTTTGCGTGGGTTTCCTCCGGGTGCTCCGGTTTCCTCCCACAGTCCAAAGATGTGCGGGTTAGGTTGATTGGCTATGATAAATTGACCCTTAGTGTTAGGGGGATTAAATACGTGGGGTTACGGGGATAGGGTGGGATATGTGTTGGTGTAGGGGTTACGGGGATCGGGTGGGATATGTGTTGGTGCAGGCTCGATGGGCCGAAATGGCCTCTATCTGCACTGTGGGGTTTCTGTGATTCTGTGATGTCTTGCTGGTCTGTTTCTCACACTCTTTGACTTATAGTGTGGATTTTCCCCTCCCACCGCCCTGCCCTATTTACCCTTTCTGCTTAAAGGACAAATTGTAGCTGATTTTGAAAAGAAATTGCAGCTCCATGTTTTATTTACTTACCTTCACAGGATGGTGGGGTCCCTTCAAACTGCAGTTGTGCTAATAGTCTGCAAGTCATGAGGTCATTGCCAACTAGTGTGAATCCAGGAGGGCACTGGTACCTGACGATATCACCTTATAAAAGAAAGAACTTGCATTTATATAGCACCTTTCACGACCTCAGGACATCCCAAAGTGCTTTACAGCCAATGAAGTACTTCTGAAATGTAGTCACTGTTTTAATATAGGAAATGTGGCAGCCAATTTGCACACAGCAAGGTCCCACAAACAGCAATGAAATAAATGACCAGATCAGCTTTTTTTTAGGTGCTAGTTGAGGGATAAATATTCCTCTTCAAATAGTGTCATGGGATCTTTTACATCCCCCTGTGAGGGCAGACGGGGCCTTGGTTTAACGTCTCATCTGAAAGACGGCACCTCTGACAGTGCAGTACTCCCTCAGCACTGCAATGGAATGTCAGCCTAGATTAGTCGCTCAAGTCTCTGGAGTGAGGCTTGAACCCACGATCGTTTGACTCAGAGGCTAGAGAGCTAGCACTGAGACAAGGCCGAAAACTTATTATCGTGGTGAAAGGGTTGAAAGCAAATCCTTTCAGTGTTTAAAATGCAGGGCAAACAAATTACTTCAGACAAAGGAAAGAGAGAGGGGTCATGTGCAAGATCACTAAGAGCTGAGAAGAAACCAGGTGGCGATAAACCAGCCCAGCCCAAGGACATTATACAATGGAGCCTTACAAGAATAAGATAAGGCATAGCCACCAGGCTACACACAGCTAATGCTGAACTGTGAGAAAGATTTAATAAACTGTGTCAGCTAAACTTAGAATAGTAACATAAAGAAACTAAACGGCTTGCATAGAATATCAATAGTTGTTTTTGAGTTTCGGAAAGGTAGGAAAAAGGAACCTCAGCCTAGCAAATGTGGTCTGGCAGTTTGAAGAACCGGACATCATGATCCAGAGGGCGGAGATAAGAAGCAGAACAGTGAAGGGGTTAAAATGAACCCTCTCAGAATTCAGACAGCCGAGGTGACCACTACTTAAGTGATGCCAGCAAAATTAAAATCAGAACAAATGAGTGGGGTCAAGTGAAAGTGAATAAGAACTAAAAGAAACCAGGTTGAGATAAGAAATATCACAATAAAAATTGACTTACGTAAAAAGGCAAAACTAAACAAAGAACAGTGTGAGAAGCTTCGCAAAACCAAGATAAGACGCAGTTGTGGGACAAGACAGAATATGTGCGTTTTGCGTAAGCGATAAGGAATATGCTGCTTTAGCTAAAAATTGTAGACACAGCAGAATATAGGGGTCATGGGAATTTGACCTGTAACCAAAGGCACAGTAAGATGTAACTAACCTTTATTAATACTGAAAAGAATAAATAAGCCATATGTGATCAGGTGATTATTGTAATACAACATGATCAGGTTGTTATTGTAATACAATGTGATTGGATGAAAATAGAATAAAAAGCTGTACCAACCAAGAGAGAACGAGAAGGTGCTCGCACAGACCGCGGGGTCTGAGACTCTTCTCCCAGAGCTCTGATAATAAACTGCATCTTTTTACTTTTACACGGTTTAGATGTGAATTTATTTTCACCACAACAGTGGTCAGGCCTCATTTTAGTTTGATCATGCAAACTGAGCAAATTTTCACATCAAGCTTATTTTTTTTGTTGAATTTTTCTCAAAATTGTTTTCATGAAAAGTAGCAAGCAAGTCATATTTTCATTTTATAGTTTACTATGATGCAGAGACGGCATGTATTGGGCAAATATATTAAGCCTTTTGAACCCTGGCTCCAGGGAACATTCAAGCAAAATCTATTTTTTTTTAAATCAGTGATAAATCAAATGTATTTGATTTCACTTCACCAGATATGCAGTTAAATTTCAATCTTGTAGTAATTGAGGAAATTAGACAGTGAGCATCAGATCAGAAAACATAACTTAGGGAAACATCTATGAGTCAATGCACAATAAATATCTGCAAAATCAATGGATCAATGATACTTGCTCTTACCTATTTCATAGTCTTCATCTTCAGTCAGTATTGCAGCCAAAGGAACAACTGGGGGTGGCTGACATTTCTTGAGCCAATAGGCTGGAAAATAAATATGGTTTGAATCACTTACTTAACAATTAATCTAACCAACTGTGCTTTCTTCAAAATATAGTCCTTTCCAACGTAAGTTAAAGCAAGAACCATTTTCTGATTTTGTCAGAACATCCTTGGCAAGATCATTTTGAAATGACCTCTACTTTACTGACACAGGCTTATTTTGCATTGTCTGCTTGTGATTTTTATTATTAAGCAATAAAGAACGAATAAACATGCTTTTGTATAGTGCCTCTCGTGATCTCAGCACGTCCCAATGCATTTTGCAGCCAATTAAATACCTTTGTTGCACTGTTCGAATGTGGGGAAACGTGACAAATAATTTGTGCAGAGTAAGGTCCCACAAGAAAAAATGAAGTAAATGATGTATAATATGTTTCAGTGATATTGGCTGAGGGATAAATGTTAGCCAGACACTGGGAGAACTCCCCTGTTCTTCCGCAAAATGTACCATGGGATCTTTTTGCATCCACCTGAGATGGCAGACGGGGCCCTGGTTTAACGACTCATCCAAAAGGTGGTACCTCGGACAGTGCATCTCTTAATTTCTGCGCTGGAGTGACAAGCTGTATTATGTGCTCAAGTCTTGAAACCATGACTTTCTGACTCAGAGGCGAGACTGCTACCGACTCAGCCACAGCTGACACCTGATATTTTTACAGTTGAGGATTTCATACAATATATTATCGACAATTATCTGCGTGAAGGACAGCTGAGATTAAATAGAATACTAGACAGTGATCTTCCTCGAAAACAAGAATACAAATATTTTTAGTGTGCACAAAAGAAAACAGCAGCAATAAAATAATCTTATATATGAAGTCAATAGGCCAACGAATTATACGTAACTTACTGCTGTAACATTCAAACCAGCAGGTTAATAGCCATCGATAACAGAATGGCTGATGTAAAATAAACAGAATATCAAAATACATGGCTGCTGATTTAGGGTCAGGGTGACACTATGGATGACATCTGGGTATCTGTATTTGAATCCAGCTCAGACATTTGGAATAAAGGTTTCCTTCCTCTACTTGATATTAGAGTCCTGGTACAAATTAATGTGACAGCCTCAGCTCCAAGTGAGCATGGCTCCACAGTCGAAAAACTCAATAATCTCATTTGTTTTACAGTCTAGCAACAGAGTCTGCAGTGAGGGAGAATACTTCCATATTCCCTTTGAGGAAAGTGAAAGAACATAAGAAATAGGAGCAGGAGTAGGCCATTCGACCCTTCGAGCCTGCTCCGCCATTCAATGAGATCATGGCTGATCATCCAAATTCAGTACCCTGTCCCTGCCTTCTCCCCATATCCCTTGATCCCTTTAGCCTCAAGAAATATATCCAACTCTTTCTTGAATATATTTAATGAACTGGCCTCCATCGCCCTCTGTGGCAGAGAATTCCACAGGTTCACCACTCTCTGGGTGAAGAAATTCCTCCTCATTTCAGTCCTAAATGGCTTACCCCTTATCCTTAGACTATGACCCCTGGTTCTGGACTCCCCAGCCATCAGAAACATCCTTTCTGCATCTAGTCTGTCCAGACCTGACAGAATTTTATAGGTTTCGATGAGATCCCCTCTCAATCTTCTAAACTCCAGTGAGTATAAGCCCAATTGACACAATCTCTTCTCGTACGTCATTCCTGCCATCCCAGGTATCAGCCTGGTGAATCTTCGCTGCACTCCCTCCATGGCAAGAACGTCCTTCCTCAGGTAAGGTGAACAAAACTGCACACAATACTCAAGGTGCGGTCTCACCAAGGCCCTGTACATCCTTGTTCTTGTACTCGAACCCTCTTGTTACGAAGGCCAACATACCATTTGCCTTCTTAACCGCCTGCTGCACCTGTATGCTTACCTTCAGCAACTGGTGCACAAGAACACCCAGGTCTCTTTGCACTTCCCCTTCTCCCAATCTATTGCCATTCAAATAATAATCTGCCTTCCTGTTTATGCCACCAAAGTGGATAACCTCACATTTATCCACATTATAGTGCATTTGCCATGTTTCTGCCCAATCACCCAGCCTGTCCAAATCGTACTGGAGTTTCAAGACATCCTCCTTACAGCATACCCTCCCACCCAGCTTTGTGTCGTCTGCAAATTTGGAGATATTACATCCAATTCCCTCGTCCAGATCATTAAAATATATTGTGAACAGCTGGGGTCCTAGGACTGATCCTTGCGGTACCCCACTAGTCACTGCCTGCCACTCGGAAAACGACCCGTTTATTCCAACTCTCTGCTTTCTGTCCGCCAACCAGTTCTCTATCCAAGTCAATACCTTGCCCCCAATCCCATGTGCCTTAACTTTACACGCTAGTCTCTTATGTGGGACCTTATCGAAAGCCTTCTGAAAGTCCAAATACACCACATCCACTGGTTCTCCCTTATCTATTCTACCAGTTACATCCTCAAAAAATTCCAGTAGATTAGTCAAGCATGATTTACCTTTTGTAAATCCATGTTGACTTTGTCCGATCCTGTCACTGCTTTCCAAGTGCTCTGATATTACATCTTTTATAATGGACTCTAGCATTTTCCCCACTACCGATGTCAGGCTTACCGGTCTATAATTCCCCGCTTTTTCTCTGTCACCTTTTTTGAATAGTGGGGTAACATTAGCTACCCTCCAATCCATGGGTACTGTTCCAGAGTCTATTGAGTTCTGGAAGATGACCAGCAATGCATCTACTATTTCTAGGGCCACTTTCTTAAGTACCCTGGGATGTAGATTATCAGGCCCTGGGGATTTATCGGCCTTCAGTCCCATCAATTTTTCTAACACCATTTCCCTACAAATACTGATTTCTTTCAGTTCCACCCTTTCATCAGACCCTATGTTCCGCGGTATTTCTGGGAGGTTATTTGTGTCCTCCTTTGTGAAGACAGAACCAAAATATGTATTTAGTTGGTCTGCCATTTCTTTGCTCCCCATTATAAATTCCCCCGATTCTGACTGCAAGGGACCTACGCTTGACTTCACCAATCTTTTTCTCTTTACATATCTATAAAAGCTTTTACAGTCAGTTTTTATGTTCCCTGCAAGCTTACTCTCATATTCTATTTTCCCTTTCTTAATTAATCCCTTTGTCCTCCTTTGTTGAATCCTAAACTGCTCTCAATCCTCAGGATTATTGCTTTTTCTGGCCAATTTGTATGTCCTCTCCTTGGATCTTATGCTATCTCTAATTTCCCTTGTTAGCCACGGTTGAGTCACCTTTTTTGTTTTATTTTTATGCCAAACTGGGATGAACAACTTCTGTAGTTCATCCATTCGGTCTTTGGCTGATCTTCTAACTCATCTCCACTTTCCTGCACTATCCCCATATCCCTTGATTCCCTTAATAGTCAAAAATCTATCGATTGCTGTCTTGAATATACTCAACAACTGAGCCTCCAAAGCCCTCTGGGGTAGAGAATTCCAAAGATTCACCACCCTCTGAGTGAAGAAATTTCTCCTCATCTCAGTCCTAAATGGCCGACCCCTTATTCTGAGACTGTGACCCCTGGTTCTAGACTCCCCAGCCAGGGGAAACATCCTCCCTGCATCTACCCTGTCAAGCCCTGCAAGAATTTTGTATGTTTCAATGAGATCACCCCTCATTCTTCTAAAGTCTGGAGAATATAGGCGTAGTCTACTCAATCTCTCCTCATAGGACAATCCCCCCATCCCAGGAACCAGTCTGGTGAACCTTTGTTGCACTCCCTCTATGGCAAGTATATCCTTCCTTAGGTATGGAGACCAAAACTGTACACAATATTCCAGGTGTGGTCTCATCAGGGCCCTATATAATTGCAGTAAGACGTCTTTACTCTTATACTCAAATCCTCTTGTAATAAAGGCCAACATACCATTTGCTTTCCTAATTGCTTGCTGTACCTGCATGTTAACTTTCAGTGATTTGTTTACAAGAACACCCAGGTCCCTCTGAACACCAACATTTCCCAATCTCTCACCATTTCAAAAATCCTCTGCTTTTCTATTTTTCCAACCAAAGTGGATTACTTCACATTTTTCCACATTATATTCCATTTGCTATGTTCTTGCCCACTCACTTAGCCTGTCTACATCCCCTTGAAGCCTCCTTGCATCCTCCTCACAACTTACATTCCCACCCAGCTTTGTATCATAAGCAAACTTGGATATATTACATTTGGTCCCCTCATCCAAATCATTGATGTAGATTGTGAATAGCTGAGGCCCAAGCAGTGATCCTTGAGGTACCCCACTAGCTACAGCCTGCCAACCCGAAAATGACCCATTTATTCCTACTCTGTTTTCTGTCCATTAACCAATCCTCAATCCATGCTAGTATATTACCCCCAATCCCATGAGCCCTAATTTTGTTTAATAACCTCCTGTGTGATACCTTATTGAATGCCTTCTGAAAATCCAAATATACCACATCCACTGGTTCCCCCTTATCTATTCTGCTAGTTACAACCTCAAAAAAAATCACAGGATTGGGGGTAATATACTGGCATGGGTGGAAGATTGGCTATCTAACAGAAAACAGAGAGTTGGGATAAATGGTTCATTGTCGGTTTGGCAATCAGTGACTAGTGGTGTTCCGCAGGGGTCAGTGCTGGGACCCCAACTCTTTACAATCTATATTAACGATTTGGAGGAAGGGACCGAGTGCAACCTATCCAAGTTTGCAGATGATACAAAGATGGGAGGGAAAGCAGTAAGTGAGGAGGACATAAAAAACCTGCAAAAGGACATAGACAGGCTAAGTGAGTGGGCAGAAATTTGGCAGATGGAATATAATGTTGGAAAGTGTGAGGTTATGCACTTTGGCAGAAAAAAATCAAAGAGCAAGTTATTATCTAAATGGAAAGAAACTGCAAAGTGGTACAGTACAAAGGGATCTGGGGGTCCTGGTGCATGAAACACAGAAGGTTAGTATGCAGGTACAGCAGGTGATCAGGAAGGCCAATGGAATCTTGGCTTTTATTGCAAGGGGGCTGGAGTATAAAAGCAAGGAAGTCTTGCTGCAGTTATACAGGGTACTGGTGAGGCCACACCTGGAATATTGCGTACAGTTTTGGTTTCCATATTTGAGAAAAGATATACTTGCTCTCGAGGCAGTGAGGATGTTTCCACTGATGGGTGAGACTAGAACTAGGGGGCATAATCTTAGAATAAGGGTCTGCCCTTTCAAAACTGAGATGAGGAGAAACTTCTTCACTCAGAGGGTAGTAAATCTATGGAATTTGCTACCCCAGAGAGCTGTGGAAGCTGCAACATTCAATACATTTAAAATGGAGATAGACAGTTTCCTAGCTGATAAGTGAATTAGGGGTTATGGGGAGCGGGCAGGGAAGTGGACGTGAATCTAGGTTCGGATCAGCATGATCCTATTGAATGGCGGAGCAAGCCCGAGGGGCCGTATGGCCTACTCTTGCTCCTACTTCTTATGCTCTTATGTTACTTATGTATGTAAAAACTCCAACAGTTTTGTCAAACAACGATTTCCCTTTCAAAAATCGGTGTTGACTCTGCCCAATCCTATTACTGTATTTTTTCTAAGTGCCCTGTTACCACCTCCCTAATAATAGATTCTAACATTTTCCCTACTACTGATGTCAGGCTAACTGGTCTGTTGTTCCCCGTTTTCTCTCTCCCTCCTTTTTTAAATAGTGGGGTTACATTGCTACCTTCCAATCCACGGGAACCATTCTAGAATCTATGGAATTTTGGAAAATGACAACCAATGCATCCACTATCTCTATAGCCAACTCCTTCAAAGGAGGCCATCAGGTCCAGGGGATTTATCAGCTTTCAGTCCCATTAATTTCTCCAGTACTACTTTTTTACTAATACTAATATCTTTCAGTTCCTCATTCTCACTAGACCCTTTATTGTCTACTATTTCCGGGAAGTATTTTGCGTCTTCTTCCGTGAAAACAGACACAAAGGCCAGAATTTTGCCGGTCCTCAGAGCGCGGGATTGGAGGCGAGACCGCTGTCAAACTGGCAAAGATTGACAGCGGGCAGGAATCCCGCTGTCAACCCACCTCCAATCAATCTTCCCAAGTGTCAGGTCCCTGATTTGTGCATGGACCCGACACCTAGTGGCAGGAAGAGGATTATAGCCACTTAACTGGCTGTTAACAGGTACTTGATACTTGTTAACAGGCTATTTTTCAATTTTGCCGCTTCTGCCTCGGGTTCCGGACACCACGTCAGGTAAATGTGGCGTGCTGTGGGTCTGCTGTAATGTTTGTGCATTGATGACAGCTGCAGGAGTGGTGTGAAGGATCCAATGGTGCACTGGTGAGTTTCAGAGGTAAGGAAATGTTGGGGAAATCATTTTTTATGCATTTACACTTTCTGTAGGTAACAAGTTTTGAATTGGCTATCTAGTCCCACCTCATTGGGAGAACCTCTCTCACCAGTTAATGATCGCTTCTGTAACCTCACCTCCAGCTGCCATCTGTTCTAGCCTAAGGAGGGAGTCACTGGAGAGCGTGGGTGCAAGAGCTCACCTGTGAACAGTCATTGTCACTGTTTGCAGCACTTCAATACTGTCAAAGACTGAGAAACGAGCTGTCAAAGAAAAATTTTGCATGTCCCTTTAAGAAAACCGGCAGATAACGCGTCCTCTTAATTGACCGGCAAGCCCGCAGGACAGGCTTAACAAGGCCAATCGACGTAAAATCACGTCCGTTGGCCGGATGCAGTTAGGGGGTGGGACTGGAACCCAGAAACCAGCTGACCCGCTCCCCAGCCGCATCCATTTGCAAAATTGCAGCCAAAGTATTTGTTTAATTTTTCTGCCATTTCCTTATTCCCTATTATAATTTCTCCTGTCTCAGCCTGTAAGGGACCCACATTTACTTTTGCTAATCTTTTCCTTTTTACATACCTATAGAAGTTTTTACAGTCTGTTTTTATGTCTCTCGCTAGTTTACTCTCATATTCTATTTTCCCTTTCTTTATCAATTTCTTGGTCCTCCTTTGCTGCATTCTAAAATCCTCCCAATCCTCAGGCGTACTACTCTTTTTGGCAGCATAATACTATCTTTAACTTCTCTTGTTAGCCACAGTTGGACCACTAACAAAAGAAGTTAAAGATAGTATTAGATCAAAGGAAGAGGCTCATAATGCTGCCAAAAAGAGTAGTAAGCCCGAGGATTGGATGGATTTTAGAATGGAGTAGCTTCATTTTGTCAGGCAGTCTATTGAGAGGATCTATCTGTATTTCCCAGGGCTCTCATTTGGAGGGCGGAGATACTTGCAGATTCCCTTTGTCTTGTGGGGGAATATCTCTAAATGATTTGAGTGTAGTAGGGGAAAGAGGTGCATCACTTCCCTACAATCTACTGAAAGGATGTAGATGTATTGCTTGGCATTGTAATGCAGCAAAGATGTTTACATTTGATCCAGACTGGGGGAATACTCTTGTATGTTCTTTGAGTCCAGTGTGCAAAGGAGATACTTACACATTCCCTTTTTATCTTAGAATGAAGGAGATTGTTTCAGATTAGTTTCATGTCTAGCTTGTATGGGTGTGGGAGTGGTGGGAAGGGGGTTATGCAAGATTTTTTAATTCATTCTCAGGATGTTTGCGTCGCTGACAAAGCCAGCAATTATTGCCCATCCCCAAGTGCCCTTGAGAAGGTGATGGTGAGCCGCCTTCTTGAACCACTGCAGTCCGTGTGGTAAAGGTACTCCCACAGTGCTGTTAGGTCGGGAGTTCCAGGATTTTAGCCCAGTGACAATGAAGGAACGGCGATACATTTTCAAGTCAGGATGGTAGGTGACTTGGAGGGAAACTTGGATGTGGTGATGTTCCCATACGCCTGCTGCCCTTGTCCTTCTAGTTGGTAAAGGTTGTGGGTTTCGGAGGTGCTGTCGAAGAAGCTTTGGTGAGTTGCTGCAGTGCATCTTGTAGATGGTACACACTGCAGCCATGGTGCACTGGCGGTGGAGGGAGTGAATGTTTAATGTGGTGGATGGGGTGCCAATCAAGCGGGCGGAATTTTCCTGGATGGTGTCGAGCTTCTTGAGTGTTGTTGGAGCTGAAATTGGAGAGTATTCCAGCACGCTCCTGACTTGTGCCTTGTACATAGTCCCTGGATGGAACCGGAACTGATGTCCGAGGGGGAGTGTTTGCCAGCGCTGTTGGGGAGGGTTTAAATTAAAATGGCAGGAGGTTGGGAACCTGTGCAGGGAGACAGAGGAAAGAGAAGCAAGGATAGAAACAAAAAACAGGAAGGAGAAAAGCAAAAGTGGAAGGCAGAGAAATCACGGGTGTAAATCAAACAGGGCCACAGTAAATAATAATTCTAAAAGGACTAAGGGGGAAAAATTCAGTATCGCCCCATTTGGGGCGCCATTATCGGCCGTGCGCAAAGTTTAGCGCCTGGCACTAATTATCGCCGCCGACGGCAAACTTGGCTGTTATCGCCCCTAGAGGTGATTTTGAGCGCTAAATCAGGCACTTCACACCTGTCTTAAGGCGCAAAGGCCGAGGAGCGAGGCATTACCTCAGAGCGCTGGCGAAGCAAGGAAGGACAAATCAAAATGAACCTGCAAAGTGCTGCTCAGTACCCAAAACTCCTTCACACAGCGTTGAATCTCTCCAGAAGCCTCTTTCTCTCTCTCAGAATGCATGGTGCAAAAATGTCACCAACAAAAAAAGGCAGGAAGCGGTCGCCTTTAAATAGCACTCCCCCAGTCCCGTTCTGACTGCAAAATGCTACCCTCAACCTGTTGTTGCTAGCGGCAGGCGGTAAGGCAGGGGGCGCCACTCAATATCCGGTCTGGGACGCTACTGGGGCGTTGCACACTCAACTGACATCATGATCTGCCGGCGCAGGAGATCGTGGTGGTAGTGTTTAGCGCTGCCACAATATGTCTAGTTAATTTCGCGAGTGGTGCAAACATCGCCGCGCCCGGGCACTAGTTGCTTTGCGCCCCATTAGCGCCCTTTTAAGGCGCTAACTGAAGGTGCAAACAACTGCATTTTCCCCCTAAGAGTGTTAAAAAATCAAGCCTGAAAGCTTTGTGTCTTCATGCGAGGAGCATTCGTAATAAGGTGGATGAATTAGCTGTGCAAATAGATGTAAACGGATATGATATAATTGGGATCACCGAGACATGGCTCCAGGGGGACCAAAACTGGGAAATCAACATCCAGGGGGTATTCAACATTCAGGAAGGACAAGAAAAAAGGAAAAGGAGGTGGGGTAGCATTGCTGGTTAAAGAGGAGATTAACACAATAGTAAGGAAGGATATTAGCTCTGATGATGTGGAATCTGTATGGGCAGAGCTGAGAAATACCAAGGGACAGAAAACGTTAGTGGGAGTTGTATACAGACCCCCAAACAGTAATGCTGAGGTTGGGGATGGCATTAAACGGGAAATTAGAGCTGCGTGCAATAAGGGCACAGCAGTTATCATGGGTGACTTTAATCTACATATAGATTGAGCTAACCAAATTAGTAACAATACTGCGGAGGAGGAATTCCTAGGGAGTATACGGGATGGTTTCCTGGACCAATATGTCGAGGAACCAACTAGAGATCAGGCCATCTTAGATTGGGTATTATGTAATGAGAAAGGATTAATTAGCAATCTTGTTGTGCGAGGCCCCTTGGGGCGGAGCAATCATAATATGATAGAATTCATCGTTAAAATAGAGAGTGAAGTAGTTGACTCAGAGACTAGGGTCCTGAATTTAAATAAAGGAAACTACGATGGTATGAGGCACAATTTGGCTAGGATGGATTGGGGAATGTTACTTAAAGGGTTGACGGTGGAGAGGCAATGGCAAACATTTAAAGATCGCATGGATGAACTACAAAATTTGTTCATCCCTGTTTGGTATAAAAATAAAACAAAAAAGGTGACTCAGCCGTGGCTAACAAGGGAAATTAGGGATAGCATAAGATCCAAGGAGAGGACATATAATTTGGCCAGAAAAAGCAGCAAACCTGAGGATTGGGTGCAGTTTAGGATTCAGCAAAGGAGGACAAAGGGATGAATTAAGAGGGGGAAAATAGATTGAGAGTAAGCTTGCAGGGAACATAAAAACTGGCTGTAAAACCTTCTATGGATATGTGAAGAGAAAACAATTGGTGAAGTCAAGCGTAGGTCCCTTGCAGTCAGAATCAGGGGAATTTATAATGGGGAACAAAGAAATGGCTGACCAATAAAATACATACTTTGGTTCTGTCTTCACAAAGGAGGACACAAATAACCTCTCAGAGATGTTAGGGAACATAGGGTCTAATGAGAGGGAGGAATTGAATGAAATCAGTATTTGTAGGGAAATGGTGTTAGGGAAATTGACGGGATTGAAGGCCGATAAATCCCCAGGGCTTGATAATCTACATCCTAGGGTACTTAAGGAAGTGGCCCTAGAACTAGTAGATGCATTGCTGGTCATCTTCCAAAATTCTATAGACTCTGGAACAGTTCCCATGGATTGGAGGATAGCTAATGTAACCCCACTATTTAAAATAGGTGGTAGAGAGAAACCGGGGAATTCTGACATCGGTTGTGGGGGAAATGCTAGAGTCCATTATAAAAGATGTAATAGCAGAGCACTTGGAAAACAGTGACAGGATCGGACAAAGTCAACATGGATTTACAAAAGGTAAATCATGCTTGACTAATCTACTGGAATTTTTTGAGGATGTAACTGGTAGAATAGATAAGGGAGAACCAGTGGATGTGGTGTATTTGGACTTTCAAAAGGCTTTCGATAAGGTCCTGCATAAGAGATTAGCGTGCAAAGTTAAAGCACATGGGATTGGGGGTAAGGTGCTGTCTTGGATAAAGAACTGGTTGGCAGACAGGAAGCAAAGAGTTGGAATAAACAGGTCTTTTTCCGAGTGGCAGGCAGTGACTAGTGGGGTACCGCAGGGATCGGTGCTAGGACCCCAGCTATTCACAATATATATAAATGATCTAGACGAGGGAACTAGATGTAATATCGCCAAGTTTGCAGACGACACAAAGCTGGGTGGGCGTATGTGCTGTGAGAAGGATGCAGAGAAACTCCAGTATGATTTGGACAGGTTGGGTGATTGGGCAGATGCATGGCAAATGCAGTATAATGTGGATAAATGTGAGGTTATCCACTTCGGTGGCAAAAACAAGGAAACAGATTATTATCTGAACGGCAATAGATTGGGAAAAGGGGAAGTGCAACGAGACCTGGGTGTCCATGCAGGTGCAGCAGGCAGTTAGGAAGGCAAATTGTATGTCGGCCTTCATAGCGAGAGGATTCGAGTACAGGAGTAAGGATGTCTTGCTGCAGTTGTACAGGGCCTTGGTGAGACTACACCTTGAGTATTGTGTGCAGTTTTGGTCGCCTTATCTGAGGAAGGTTGTTCTTGCCATGGAGGGAGTGCAGCGCAGAATCATCAGACTGATACCTGGGATGGCAGGAATGACATATGAGGGGAGATTGGGTCGATTAGGCTTATATTCGCTAGAGTTTAGAAGAATGAGAGGGGATCTCATTGAAACTTATAAAATTCTAACAGGGCTAGACAGATTGGATGCAGGAAGGATGTTCCCGATGGCGGGGGAGTCCAGAACCAGGGATCACAGTCTAAGAATAAGGGGTAAGCCATTTTGGACCGAGATGATGAGGAATTTCTTCACCCAAAGCGTGGTGAACCTGTGGAATTCTCTACCAAACAAGGCAGTTGAGGCCAATTCATTAAATATATTCAAGAAGGAGTTAAATATATTTCTTAAGGCTAAAGGGATCAAGGGATATGGGAAGAAAGCAGGGACAGGGTACTGAATTTGGATGATCAGCCATGATTTCATTAAATGGCGGAACAGGCTCGAGGGGCCGAATGGCCTATTCCTGCTCCTATCTTCTATGTTTCTATGAAAGGCTTCAGGGAGTCAGGAGGTGAGTCACTCGCCACAGAATACCTAGCCTCTGACCTGCTTTTGTAGCCACAGTATTTTTGTGGCTGGTCCAGTTAAGTTGCTGGTCAATGGTGACCCCGCCAAATGTTGATGGTGGGGATTCGACTATGGTAATGGTGTTGAATGTCAAGGGGAGGTTGTTCGACTCGCTCTTGTTGGAGATACTCATTGCCTGGCACTTGTGTGGACCGAATGTTACTTGCCACTTATCAGTCTAAGCCTGAATGTTGTCCAGGTCTTGCTGCGTGCGGGCATGGACTGCTTCATTATCTGAGGAGTTGTGAATGGAACTGAACACTGTGCAATCATCAGCAAACATCCCCACTTCTGACCTTATGATGGGGGGGAAGGTCATTGATGAAGCAGCCGAGGGTGGTTGGGCCTAGGACACTGCCTGAGGAACTCCTGCAGCGATTTCCTGGGGCTCAGATGTTAGGCTTCCAACAACCACAACCATCTTCCTTTGTGCTAGGTATCACTCCAGTCAGTGGAGAGTTTTCTCCCGATTCCCATTGTTTTCAATTTTACTAGGGCTCCTTGATGCCACTCTCAGTCAAATGCTGTCTTGATGTCAAGGGAAGTCACTCTCACCTCACCTCTGGAATTCAGCTCTTTTGTCTATGTTTGGACCAAGGCTGTAATGAGGTCTGGAGCTGAGTGGTTTTGGCAGAATCCAAACTGAGCATTGGTGAGCAGGTTATTGGTCAGTAAGTGCCACTTGATAGTACTGTCGATGACCCCTTCCATCACTTTGCTGCTGATTGAGAGTAGGCTGATGGGGCGGTAATTGGCCGGATTGGATTTATCTTGCTTTTTGTGGACCGGACATACTTGGGGAATTTTCCACTTTGTCGGGTAGATGCCAGTGTTGTAGCTGTACTGGAACAGCTTGGCTAGGGGTGTGGTTACTTCTGGAGCACAAGTCTTCAGCACTGCAGTCGGGGCCCATTGCCTTTGCTGTTTCCAGTGCCCTCAGCATTTCTTGATATCACGTGGAGTGAATCGAATTAGCTGAGGACTGGCTTGTGTGATGGTGGGGACCTCACACCCCAGCATGATTCGGTGCCTTCACAAGAAAAGGGCATAAAATTGGAGGAGGAAAAAGAGTTTTGAATGTTTTTAATGTCATTTTAATGAGGTTTAGTAAAAGCACAAAGGATATTTTCATATTCCCCAGTATGTCATATCGGAGCTGCTTTCCACTGCTCTCCAACACCATTTGCTATCATCATGAAGAACTTGCCCATGATAATAAGCTGTTAAAATGGTGGCCTATTAGGTTCAAATACTATTTCTTTAGTGTCATATATGGAGCTAGCGTGCATTTTAAGTTATATTCATTAAGTATGAAAAGAAGACGCTGCCAAATCAACAAAAATCTTTACAGAATGAAAGGTTTCTCTTGAAGCTTCAGTTCTGCACAGCAGATAATTAGTGTGGCTCCATTCTCATAAAGTGGTCAAAAACAGATGATTTTCAGCACCAGGGAAAAGTAGTTCAAGTGAACAGGTTTTATCCCACGCAGTTTGTTTTATCCCATGCAGTTTGTGTGATTTTTTCTTTTTCTTTTAATACAACAGGATTTAACAAAACGCCGGTTATCAAATTAAATCTACTCTACCTAGTTAATGTTTTCAATTGACAATCTGCTTTCAATTTGCTGCACATGAATTTGTTTTACAATATACAGATGTTAATATTTATTAAATCAGTTCGACTTGTACATTATTAAATGCAGTCACAACTGTCAGTCCAAAATGGTGAGAGACACACTTTGTTTAGATTTATATTTTGGAGGGGAAAAGAGCTTATGAAAACTGCACCAAGGAATAATTAGCATAACTTTTCATTGCTGTAGACAAGTATTTTGTTGTTCTAAAAGGTTTCTGGCCTTTCCTCTTCCTCAAGTCACTGATTCCTTTCTGAGGTCTGATTCCATGTGCATCAAGCACCATATGGTACCTCACCATGGCCATTATTCATGGGAGAGCCTTAGCAGTAAGTGCTGGCAGACTGTTCTATTGTGAAGCCAACCCTGCCCTTAGCTGATGTCCATATTTGCTCAGTGGAAACTGATTAGGACCAGGAACCCTGCCCAAATTTGCACTCCATATGTTGAATTAGTTGATTTCAGCTGAGCTCGCATTCTGACTGTTGTCTTGGCTGTTATCAGCTTATCCAATGTATACCAAGGAACTAAACATGAAAGTTTCCAGGTTTATATAGGTCAGCTACTCACTGGATAAACCCAACTGAGCCATAGGAAGAATGATTTTAGAAAATCTGTACAACTATAACGAACCTTAATTGTAAGATGCTGATAATCCAACCTTTATAAAATGTCACTGGTGTGCTCATGACATACAGCATGCATGGGAAGGGGGAGGGTGGCAGGCAATGGTGTAACGGATCTGGGATATCAGGCACCACAAATAATTCAAGGGTAGCTGGTTGACAATTTAATGCTGACAGAATTTCCCAGTTTGCACGGGGGGTGAAGCGGAAGGGACATGGGACAGTGGACAAAGGCGGCACAGGGGACTGGGAAGGGGAAGCAGAAGTAGCTTAAAGACAGCTGCAGCAATGCTCAAGCACTTCAGTTGAATTATGAGGAGGGCCCTCTCATTTTTTTTTGACCGGGGAGGAGACTTTAATGAGCCTTGAGCACAATTTATGCACAGGCTCCCAACAGACATCATGAGTGCCAGCTGCATTGGTATTCATTTGGCTCCTCAGGAGTGTTACAGGCCCCAGGCATCCACACTCAATAATATCAGGAGTGTGCCATTGGATTAGAATCATAGAATGGTTACAGCACAGAAGGAGGCCATTCGGCCCGTCGAGCCCGTGCCGATTATCAGTAGCTAAAAGAGAAGCATATTTTAGTTAAATAAAAATGTTTAAAAGTATATAAAACTGGGTTGTTCTTCCCTCTTCACAGCCTGTTCTGCCCATCTCCACCCTGTCTCCAAGTCAGGTACAGTGACAGATGAAATAGTCAGGTTGCTGTATTGTCCATGTACATGCTGGTCGAAAGGGTCAAACTGCACTCAAGAACAAAAGCCTACACACACTGTAAGTGACAGTCCCAACATGGATATTTTTTTACATTAATAAATCAGTGTTGGGGACCAAGGTGGAAAATATAGAAAAGTAAAAGTAAATCAAAAAGTTGGAATTAGCTGACACCAAGCATGGATGTTCAAAGCCTATGGACTACAAGGGAAAGGGAGGTGAGGGGTTGCATTATTTTGAGGTCCTGAGGAAAAACGAGTTGGGAGTCGGAGACAGTGTGATAAGTCTGCGAGGTTATACCTATCAGGATAGGATGAACAGGCTGGGTCTCTTTTCTCTTGAAAAGAGAAAACTGAGGGTGACCTAATCGAGGTCTTTAAAATTATGTAAAGTTTTGACAGACACAGAGGGGGGACTTTTGCCAGCTCTGGGGAGGCGGGTTTGAAGGCGGGACTGCCGGGAAAATGGCAGAATCTGGGGGCGAGTGCCCATCCCGCCCCCAACCCGCCTCCGTGCCATCTTCCCAGGAGGCGGGTAACCCGAACCGTGCTGGGAGCCGCCTCCCCGAGGTGGGAAGGGGATTACAGCCACTTAACTGCCTGTTAACAGGTAGTTAGCAGGCAGTTAAGAGGATTGTCCCCATTTTACCGCTGCAAGTGCGGGCTTCCCGACGTCGGGAAACCCCGCCAGGGTCAGCGAGGCGAGCAGTGGGTCGGAGGGGGTCGGAGCGGTCCAAAAGTGCGCTGTGGAGATAAGTGATGGGTGCAAGTGTGGAGAGGTAAGTGTGTGAGGTGAGTGTAAAGTGATAGAAAATGTTTACTTACCTTTGTTTCTTCCTGCAGGCTGCAACAGTTGGGGAACCGGAGAGTCTCGTGTCTCACCAGCAGAGATGACAGAATGGCTGCTACATTCTCCGATGCAACAACCATCTGATTTCTGCTCAGGAAAGAGGTTTGATGAGTCTTGAATACAAGAACTCATCAAACAACAGAGAATGTCAGTGTATGACAGCTGCTCAAAGCTGTCAAACGATGACAATTCATCTGTCAAAAGTTTTTGACAGATGAAACGTCATACGCTGACATTCTCGGTCACCGGCTTTCTCTTAATTGGCCTGCTAAACCCTCTGGGCAGGCTTAACAAGATCAGTCAAGGGAAAATAGCGTGGGTTGGCCAGCAGTCGATGAAGGCGGGACTAAAACCCGACAAGTGGGAGTCCAAAAGCTCCCCACTGGCAAAATCCAGCCCAGAGAGAGTGTTTCCACTTGTGGGGAAGAGCAAAACTAGAGGCCATCAATATAAGATTGTCACCAAGAAATCCAATAGGGAATTCAGAAGAAACTTCTTTACCTAGAGAGTGGTTAGAATGTGGAACTTGCTAACTCAGGGAGTGGTTGAAGCGAATAGTATAGATGCATTTAAGGGGAGGCTAGATAAGCATATGAGGAAGAAGGGAATAGAGGGTTATGCTGAGAGGGTTAGATGAGGAAAGACGGGAGGAGGCTCAAGTGGAGTACAAACGCCAGCATGGACTGGTTGTGCCGAATGGCCTGTTTCTGTGTCGTGTATCCTATGTAATATGTAAATTGCAACACCAAAGAGACTTTGGGGGTGAAATTGGACACCTTAGCGCCGCCCGCTAGCACCTCTGGGGGGCGATAATGGGGCGTTAAGCACTTACTGACGGAGCGCGGTCAGAAGATCGATTCCCGCTATAGTCAGCGGGAGGTTTGCGGCTGGGGTATGGCATTGCGACCCGATCTCCTTCACCTGCAGATCGTGACGTCATTGCCATGCGCATCACCCCGGTAGCGCCCCAGACCCGAACTTTGGTTCCGCCCCCTGCAGCATCGCTGGGCAACAACACCGGCAGCTGCAGGAGGCATTCATCGGGAGGCCGGGTGCTTTGGCGGCGATACTTAAAGGCGAGGTGGCCGAGGTAGGGAAAAAAATAGTGAAATGCTGTCTTTGTTTATTTTTCATTTCTCTTCGCCAGCGATCGATCAGCCCGGCACTCTGCTGCAGTGCATCGGGCTGATCGGGCCGGATCGCGGCTGCCGTCAGGGACCAGGTAAGTTTTGCCCTTGCAGAGCCTGCAGCGATGGGCCTTCCCTTTAAGGGAGGGAAGGAGCCTTCCAACGCGGCAATGCTGCACGGCCCAGTGTGCAGTGCTGCTCACCGACCGCCCCGCCTGCTGCCTGCTGCGCTCCAGGAAGGAAGTGGAGCGCTTGATTTAGCACTACACTTCCTTTCTGGAGCGCAAAACCAAATTTTTTAAAAGTTGAAAAACATTAACGCCTAGCGCTAATTTTTTCAACTTTTAAAAGTTAGCGTCCCAAATGGGGCGATACCGAATTTCTCCCACAGCTGGAAATACACAGCCACTCATTCAGCATCTATACGGATGAAAGGTGAGTTAATGTTTCAAGTGCAACCATCTGTCAGAATTACAGCTTTCTGTTTCTTTTCATTCATAACAATTTTAGAGCTCAGGATAAATAAGAGAGGAAAGTTCAGAGGAACAATGACTGTAGCTGTACTGATAAAATAAAGGCAAGAAGGGGTGCAATAAAGAGAGGTTGGAGAGTAGGGTTGAGAAAAGCACTGTCTTATCAGGTGACAAGCTTTCTCTTGTGCCCTGACCAGGAGTGGAGAAATATGTCAGTGGAGCCTCCCCACTTATGGGAGCTTGGAGTGTGGAGGACAACATTTCTACAACTTTACAGTAAGGAAGAAAATGATAGGCAGGTTAAAATACAATAAACATTTCAAATCTGCAGGTGGTTAGCAGTGGAATCTGACAATTATTACCGCCAATCGCAAGTTGAGACAAACGACTCCTTCAGCATCCTTTACGGTGTATACAGTCTACCAACTTAACAAGTGGGAAGCAAAAGCCTGTTAACTTCAATTTGATGACGGCAGGTTTACATAACCAGTTTTCTGTAGGCTCATTTAGAAAATTGAGCTGCTCTTTGCTCTTATCAGAACAGAACCATTCAAACGGAAATTACACCCTAGTATTTCAAGCCCTGCATCATAATATTTCACCTTTGGGCAAATGGAGATAAGAATATGAATTATCTATCTTAATGTAGTTTCTTTCCATTACAAATATATATATATATATATAATAATAATAATGTGCATAATCTGACTTCTATTTAAAGGGGAACAAATAATGTGGGTTAAAGGTAGTTGGAGCATTTCATCAGTGTTATTCCTTGGTGTAACTAGCACTTTATAAAAAAGGACCTTTGAAATAGTTCAATGTGCAAATGCTCAAAAGTCTTTTTTAATTCATTAGCATGCATTGCTGAAAGAAACTGACCGTGAAAATTGAGGACAAAGAATCCCCCTCCGGAGAAGTCACTGTGAAACTTGATAAGAACCTGATTGGTGGAGCTGTAAGCTGATTCCAGAGCTGTGTTACCACTGAAAACTCCTAACTGTGGCGCAGTCTGGTCAGGTCCATCCCTGTATAATGAAAGAAGACAAGTGTGTCGGAAAATTAGTTAAGGAATAAATGATCAACTTTTACTACTGATTATAAAGCTTAAAGCAGCAGGATTAAGGAGATCCGTTTAAAGCACAGGAAGGTATTTTTTGTTAGGTTTTTTTGGTATTCATTCGTGGGATGTGGGCGCCGCTGGCAAGGCCAGCATTTATTGCCCATCCCCAACTGCCCTTGAGAAGGTGGTGGTGAGCCGCCTTCTTGAACCGCTGCAGTCCGTCTGGTGAAGGTACTCCCACAATGCTGTTAGGGAGGGAGTTCTAGGATTTTGACCCAGCGGCAATGAAGGAACGCCAATATATTTCCAAGTCAGGATGGCGTGTGACTTGGAGGGGAACTTGCAGGTGATGGTGTTCCCATGCGCCTGCTGCCCTTGTCCTTCTAGATGGTAGAGGTCGTGGGTTTGGGAGGTGCTAGCGAAGAAGCTGCTACATGTAAGCTATTGAGCAATATTTGCAGAAGTTTAGTGATGTAATATTAATTTATTGTAACATATCATTTACATATGCATAGCACCACACATTAAATCCACGCATAGCACATTAAATCTATCTGTATCAGAAAAAAAATCAAGTATCATGGTTTTTTTCACTGTCTCAAATAAGCAACTTTACTGCACTGATTTGCTGAAATATAAATCAGCAAAAACCTCAGAGGTCCACATAAAAGCAACTGCATGAAAGTCTGCTATTTATACTAATCACGGTACTGTACTAAATTTATTTTCCAAAATTGGCTCCAGCTGTCATTTTTATTTTGAATATATAGCCATATCATTAACATTCATAAGTTAACAAATCAATTAAATAATTTTGCTTAAAACCATTACAGTTCACCACACAGTTGCCTGTATGATGTTCCATACAATAACATTTCTTTCCATATAGCTCAGGGCCTTGGGATTTAATAACTTCTTGCCTGCAGCTACATTTCTTTACCTGTGATGTCTTGCTCCTGCCTTTCACTTAGAGAAGGTCAATCATGCATACATAGTCTAGAGCCCTATTCTCCATGCATGAATGTACTTTTTAGCAAGGAATCCCACAGATGATGGCTCCTAGTTCATTTCTGTATCGCAAAGCCATATCTGGTGAGCATAGGGAGCTGTGAGCAGACTTGTCCCTCAAACACCTTTTGTCCTGCCCACATCTTCTTTCAATCAACACTCACCTCTGCTGAAGTTAGGTGGAAGTGAGCGACGATTGACAGCTAATCAGGCCACTCATAAGCTAAAGAGAGTGGTCTAGGTGCTCTGTGCATGCACATTTCTGATATGTGTATGGTTGTGCGCACAAGTTGGATGCATGCAGCTTGAAAGATGATGGGAACAATAGGAAATCTGCTGGATTGTGACGATCTTTAACAACCATGCTCTGATTTCTTGTGTGCTCAGTAAAGGCTGCAGTTGGAATTTCACTGGGTTCGAGTCAACACGGAAGCAAACATGAGAGCTACCAAAATCCCAATCTGTGCTGAATCTGACCTCTACAAAAGGAATTGTTGTTGGAGAAAAAATGGGACTTTTGCAAAATGAGAGCTCACAGAATCATTGCGTTCCAAAATCCCTGCTGCTTGTAAAATCATATTTTAAAAATTGGGACAGGCAACAGGTGCCTGATCTTGGAGAGTGAATTATTGATTAACAAGCAAACTGGGGCAGGACTTTCTTTGTGCTGCTGTGGGTGGTGAGATACATTTGCTCTGTGTTGAGCTACATACATGATCCAATTTTCCTAGAAATTGCCTGTTTTGTATTGTGCCAGCTGGCAAATTTAACTTGGCTACAAGCCTTACCAGGTTTGAAACTTATATGGTTAATAAATATTTTTGTGTTGTCTTGGCTGCTACATAACTATATACTAAGTTGCTTTTGTTCTTTCCATCTGTGAGCGAAGCCACGGGAAATGAACTGGCTATTTTTAACATATGGTTTATATGTGGCAAAGCAGACAAACACAGCCAGAGGTAAATGTAACAAGGGCAAATATCTTATAAAATTCAGCTTGGCGGTTGCTGAAAATACAAAATGGTCTTGAGAATTTGTGCTGGGATTCAATCAGTTGACCTTCCAACATCCCTGTAGGCCAGTGCATTTTCCAATTACTCTGATTTCAGCCAGTGTTGGTAGATTGTGATTGAACTTCTTCACAGAGTTTCAAGCAACAGTCAGAGAGAGAGAGATTAGGGAGGGCAAGAGAATGGAGAGAGAGTAGGGAGAGAGAATGGATAGACAGAGACAGATGGAGAGAGAAAAGAGAGGGCGAGAAAAGGGGGAAAAAGAGAGACCAAGAGAAGGAAGGGAGACTGAGAGAAGGGAGGAAGAGAGTGAGGTGGGAAGGAGAGAGAGATGGGAGGGGGAGAGAGAGAGGTAGGGAGAGGGAGAAAGAGAATAGAGAGAGACCATGCACATGAGCTCTGCAACAGGTAGGGGAACTGGTTTGAAAAACTTTGCTGCTCATTTTCATTACAGTGTGGCGGTACCACTGGTTGTCCCTTACATTGAGACACATAATTCCCTTTAACTTACCTTACTGTATGTTTAACTTACCTTTTGGGGCCGTTGCCCTTTTAACTTACCTGTTGGGGCCATTGCCCCTTTAAAACGTGCCCTAGCGTGCCGACGTCACGTCACGTACAACGTGATGTGCGTGCGCCGGCACAGCCCGGCCTAGCGTCTTCGGCCTCAACGGCCAGCCGACGGGAGCGACGCGATCTTCCGCTCCCGCGGCAAGCACCGGCACAGCCCGGCCTAGCGTCTTCGGCCTCAACGGCCAGCTGACGGGAGCGACGCGATCTTCCGCTCCTGTGGCAAGCACCGGCACAGCCCGGCCTCGCGACCTCGACCTCGGCCTCAATGGCCAGCGACGCAACAACGCGCATCACGTGACGCCCTAAGCGCGGGAAACGCGAGCAACGTGATGACGTCACAACACAAACGCGATGACGTCATCACGCTCCCCACAGGACTGCGAACTCAGTCCTCATGGAGTCCCCGCTGGGACAAGACCTACACCACGGTGCTCCTACAGTCAGCCATCTTACCTGCTATCTTACCTGCTGTAATTAGCCTGTTCCTGTAAATAAACAACTTGTTAATAGTTCGTCGAAGTCAAACTCTCTTATTTAGTGGCGATCTACACGAACCGCTACAACAGACCCTTTATCGATTTCTGTCGACAATTAAGATGCAGCTGCACTTCTGTTGCTGACATAGACACTGGTGCTGATTTTTTATGGGGATTCTCCCAATCTCCTGCATTAACTTTGGTTGGACATCGGCAGAACGCCAGGAGGAACAATGTAACCAGCCGTTTTCAGCCGTTTGTACTGTTTCTTAGGGGGGTTCCACTGATCTCCCACTGAAGGTCTGGTAGACGATCTGGAGAACCTTCTGAAAAATCAGAGCCATGGAGTTTGCATTTTCTAAGAATTTCTCTTGTGATGCCATATTGGTCATGGCTTGTCGTGGACTGACAGCCCAGCCACATGTTGACTATGTTGTAGAGGGTGGCAGCCATCCTCATCCAGTCTATTGGTCTGTCTGCCTTTCAACTCTGGTGAGTGCAGGAAACAAACATTTGTTATTGCAAACTGACAAACAGGGTTAAGATAGGGTAAGACAGAGCTTCATTAAAATTCTCTACTTTTTCTCCCAAATTCACTATCCATTTTCTTCAACATTGTTCAGACATGATTGCATGATGAGGAACTGAATGTTTATAACTGCAGAGAACCTGGTATCTTTATAGAGGTGAGACATGTGGTAACATCATAGTCAAGGTTTCATGGTTGTTCTTGACTTGGTGTCTCTCAACATTGCAGATGATAAGCCAATTCTTCAGATGACCTTTTAATGACTCTAATGGCAATAATGGCCTGGATTTTGCAGTCAGTGATGAAGAAACAGCACTTGCCATTCAGCTCGCTGACAGCTGCCCAGACTTTTCGTGGGCTTTTGCGTGGCAACGTTTAGTAAGTAGAGATCCTTTCCAGTGTGGCACCCTCTACAGGGGATCTCTGGCGTGTGTGAGCAGAGCAAGCAACAGCATGGTTCTTCAACCAATCAGAGTAAAGAATCCTCATTGAGACACGCAGGGCTAGAAATTCGTTATAGCCAAGGATAGGGCAGTGTCAGTAGAAAAGTTGGAGAATTAGCACCAGGCACAAATGTTTTAGCCTGCACGAAAAATTTGTGCTCACTGCTCAATAAAAAGATTGGAGTCCTAAATCAAGTCCTAAAACCCAAGCTCATTATCGTTAGACTTAAAAGGGTGAACCAATATTGGGTGCAGTCTAATCACAACTCATCATTGCCACAGGCTTTTTTCACTACTTAAAGGGGAGGTTCATTGATGCTGCAGCACCTCATTCTCAGCATTACTGGCTGTGCAGCTGCCTCAGCAAGCAGAGCAGAACAAGGAAAAGGAGCCGAAGGACTGAACCAGGTGTACTCATGGCAGGTCCACACCCCAGGGAAAGAGCCCGCAGATTCTCCAATGAAGCACTGGAGGCATTGGTTTTCATTGTGGAGAGACGGACGGCGGTGCTCTGGCCGACAAGTGGCAAGATGCCCTCGCCTCACCACAAGTGTTCCACACCATGTGGAGGGAGGTAGCGCAGCACATCTCGGGCAGCAATGTTGTCTCCAGGATCCATAAGCAGTGCAGGAAGAAATTTAATGACCTCACTCAGGTGGTCAGGGTGAGTGAATGCTTCAACAAATGCTGCATACCACCATCTGTACCACAATCTTCACACACTGCCCAAAACACCGCACCCCCAGCATGCACCCACCAACAATCTCTACCTAGCAACATTCACACCCACATCTCACACCTTGCATACAATGGCAGCTATTCAACTATGGCAGGCACAAGGGTCATTAGTTATTAGAATTCACATGATATGTGTGATATATTTATAGATAAATGTATCAATGGTCTTTGGAATATTTTGTGGTTTCTCTCATTTCACCTTTGCATCCAGGAGGATGCTGTGCTACGCCATGAAACAGGGATTGTATGATGGGAATGTGGTGAGCTACGGGGATCTGGGGTTTCATTCATGTGAATCGGAGTCTGATGAGCCGGTCACGGACAGCCCGTCCAGAAGGCCGATTGTCTCACTGCCTCCTCCCTCCCTCCTGTTCCTCCTCCTCCTGGTCCTCTTCCTCCTCCTCCTCATCCTGCTCTGCCTCGTCCTCCCCGAGGTGGTCCCGCAATCCCTGCTGGCAAGGGCTAAGCCTTCATGATGGCCAGATTGTGGAGCATGCAACAGACCATGACGAAATGGGACACATGCTCTGGCGAGTACTGGAGGGCTCCTCCTGAGCGGTCGAGGCAGCGGAACCATTGCTTCAATAAGCCGATGGTCTGCTCGATGATGTTCATGGTGGCAGCATGGCTCTCATTATATGAGTGTTGGGCATGAGTGTTGGGGTTGCGGAGGGGAGTCATGAGCCTGGTGGAGAGCGGACAGCCCTTGTCTCCGAGCAGCCACCCTCGAGCTTGACGTGGTGGCTGGAGAGTGTTGGCACACTGGTCTGACGCAGGATGAAGACATCATGGCTGCTGCCAGGATAGCGGGCATTGATATTAAGGATTCACTGTCTGTGGTCGCACACCAACTAAACATTAAGCGAGTGGTAGCCTTTGCAGTTACGGAAGATCTCAGGATTGTTATGCGGTGCCGGCAAGGCCACATGGGTGCAGTCAATGGTGCCCTGCACCATGGGGAATCTCACTATCCTGGCAAGGCCACATGCAAGCTCGTCCTGCTTCTCTCTGGTGATGAGGAAGGAAATGTAGTACCTTCTCCTACTGTAGAGAGCCTCTGTGATCTCCCAGGTGCAGCGATGGACGGCGAACTGCGAGATATTAGCTATGACTCCTGTTGCAGGCTGGAAGGATCCGCTGCCGAAGAAATTGAGGGCCACAGTGACCTTGACTGCACTGGGAGAGCCGTGGTCGCCCTGGTCTGAGACTGGAGGTCTGGTTGCAGGAGGTGGCAGACTTCTGTGACCACCTCCTTGGTGAAGCGAAGGCTTCGAATACACTGCTCCCCGCTTAATTGAAGGTAGGAGAAGTGCTCTCAGAATACCCTCGGAGGGTAAGGCCTCCTGTTGAGAGCCCTGATGGCCCTCCTCTTCCCTCTGTGCAAATGTTCCTGTATTTCTCGATGCCTACATTCCCTCCGCCATACATCCTGGAGGGCAAGGTGGCATGTCAGTATTGTAAGTTTTGCAAAATTCAGGCAGTTCCCCCCCAAAGATTATTTAATTAAAAGAGACCCTGGTTGGACTGAGTTTTAAAATCCAGGGCACAACAAAATGGCTGCGGTCAGACCTCGTGACCAAAAGCCTGTCAGTTTCAATTCGGACCCTGGCAAGCTAACGGCTTGTGCATTTCAATGTCTGCAGCAAGGAGATCACGAAACCAGACAAGACTTTTGCATATGCATTGGGGACAGACCCAATTACAATCAGAACTACGCATAAAGGCCATCAAGGTGTTTGCTCAAACAATCAAAATAATCAGCGGGGCCATCGAGACGGGGCTGGCCCCCATCAAAGAACCTGTTGGACAAAGGAGAGCAGTTGCAGAACCGGCAGGAACCGATTACCGGCCATCCAAGTCGATGGGCCAAGATCGGTACCTTTTGTTTTAAACGAGCTCACCCAAATCATACAAAGAATGAGCTGATTGAACGTAGAGATAAGGGCTACCGAGGGGGGTATAACTAGCCTCTCGAGCAGCCATTCTCTCTCTCTCGCCTCGCCTCCTGCGCCCTGTCTCGCCATCAACCAAGGAAGAAGACCATTGAAGGAGAGCCCGTCCAGAGAGGTAGGATACCCTGTCAGAGACCTTTTAATTACTGGGGTGTCTCTACCTGGACGGTGAAGTCTGTGCAACAGCAGGACCATGTGACATCAGCAGGCAACAGGGCAAAGGAGCAAGGCTTTTCTTTCAACATCTCAGACCGGTGAGCATTATACTTCTGACCCATTGCAAGATAATCTAGCTAGGTGTAGAGGGTGGGAGTTAAGGGGATTGTTGAATTGTCATTTTAGCCATTTTCCCTCCCCTGTTAAGTGTAAGTGTACTGCATTCATATCATCCTTTTGTATAGTATTGTTATCTTATTTTCTCTGTTAATAAATGTTGGTTTTCTTTGTACCAAACCACTGGTCTGCTCGTTTGTCTATATCGCTATCTGCCAATAAGCCCGGGGATCAGAACTAAGGGGTGAGCGATTCGAACCGCTCAGAGATAAGGCAGCCGGAGACATAACCGACTGGCCAAAGCAAGTAGCAAAACCCCCTTACAGAATGGCGACCGGCGGCAGGACCCGAGCAGCAGTGTGCAATATAGCAGACAGTGGTGCGGACGAAGGAGCCGTAATGGAAGAGAGGTTGTCCGATTATGTGTTTAGAAAGGTGAATATCACCAAGAAGTGGATACTCACCCTATTACAGGCTGAGCGTCCCATAGATGCAGCCGCCCAGTGGACGGCCAGTAAACAACATAAGGGGTCAATAGAGAAAGCAGTGTGGCTTATGTGCTACAAGAAACAGGTCCTACTGTTGGACGGGGTTGTAGCAGCACAGGCTGCCAAGCTTAAGAAATCAGCCCTAGAAATCCAGGACAAGGAGATAGAGATACAGGATAAGGTTTTAGCAGAGGAGAAATTGATAGTGGCGCTTCAGGCGCTAAACCAAGAAAGAGTGCAGACGGCAAAAGAACACCAGGCAAAAATAGAGCGCCTGGAGAGCCGGGTCGCTGAAGTTAAGAATAATACAAGAGCAAAAATAGAGCGCCTGGAATGCCAGACCACCGAAGTCAAAGGTAGAGCAAGGTACAAGGTGGAGTGTTTGGAGTTCCAGGTCAGAGAGGCAAGAGGTAGTGAGATAAGGTTACAGGACACAATTGCTCGCCTAACCCAAGAGATAAGAGAACAGGAGGAGAAGGTTAAAGAAGTAAAGGCAGCATATAGGCTGACTTGCGACCAAGGCTTTGAGGAAGCAGATCATGGCCCCTGTAGGGAAGAGATAGAAACCTTGAGTATGGCTTTAGCGAGGGCTAAGGGGATGATATGCCTTATCAGCCCAAAGGCAGGCCAGTCGGACTTTACCGGCAACCAAAGCAGAACGGTCCCACAGGCAGCGCAAAGAGATAAGCCAGCAAGGGAACCAGAGGTTTCACGGCCACCACCCATAGCTCCGAGTTTTCAGGAGGTCTGGCAGCATAGGGGGGTGGAAGATGAAGTGGTAGGGGAGGTACAGCAGCCCCCGCTAGATAGGCCGGGACCGGTGTACCCTCTCCGACAACGGAGGTACGGCCCGCCCGGCGATGACGACGAACAAGGAGCCGTCCAAAACCAGTTTGTGGTACCGTATGGCACCCAGCAACTCGGGGCCATGGTTAGTCACATCCCCAAGCTCTCCGAAAAGGGAGACCCCTCACTGCATTTGAGAGAGATAGAACAGGCAGCTTGCGTTAATGACTGCGATGACACAGAGCAAGCCAAGATGCTGCTGTTTTCTCTGGAGGGTAAACTCCTCCAGACCCTATCAGATGAATGTAAGAAGGGGCAGAAGGGATACGATGACTTAAGGGATGAGATATTGGAGGCCATGTGTATGAATGACGGCAGCCCGTTCGCCCATGTAGAAAGAACGGTACAGCTCCCAGGGGAGTCCCCGCAGGCGTTCGCAGCCAGGCTGTGGCCAGTCTACCGGAGGGCATGCCCAGGAACGCCAGCATGAACATTGATGGACCAAGACCAATTGGCCCACTGACTTCATTATCTAATGACAAACTGCCTGCCACAAATCCGAGCCCAGGCTGCGGCCTGGTTTGACCCCCGTAGCCCCCAGACCACCGAGGAAACGGTGATCCGCCAGCTCACGATAGCATTTGAAAATATAAGGGGTATCGAGACACCCCAACCCAAGGGGAAAGTCCATGAGGTTAAACCTGGGAGCCAGAATAAGAAAGAGTGGCACCAGGAGGGAAACCATCCCTCCCAGGATAAGCTGAACTGTTACGGGTGCGGGAAGGACGGCCACTGGCGAAAGGATTGTAAGAATCCCTGGAAGATGAATGAGGGGAGGAATTCACCAGCCCCAGCCCAAAAGGCAGGGCCAGGTATCCCTCCTGCTGCGATCGAGCCACTCCTGGAGTCAATACAGTCCCTACGATCTCTCCTCCTGGCCAGCTAGGGGAAAATAGCTGCCACCACCGGTGTTGTAGTTCCCTCAGCCCCATCTGACTCTCCGCAATGACCAGAACCAGCGCAGCCTGTCGACCTGCGTCGCCGCGAAAATGCTGAGGGGAGCAGGCCCTATGTTAAAATAGGGGTGAAGACAGTGCAGGGGAGATATTCGGTGGACACTGGAGCTTCCAGCACGGTGGTCCATTCAGAAGACCTGACCAATTCACCCTGGTCTAACAAGGTCCCATTTAGCTTAATGGGATCCACAGGGAACAAGCAGGCTGGGGAAAAGGTCAAAACCTTTGGCCATAGATTTAGGATCCCTCCATACCACGTGGGAGGGTAACCAAAAGACCGACGAGGTGGCCAAGCAGGGGGACAGGGAAGGAGAGTTCTGGGACCCCTGTAGAGCAGGCCCGGTAGCAGCAATCCGGGACAAGGGAGGCACACAGTGGGTAGCTTTGGCCTCGGACCAAAAGCAGGTCCAAGCCCAAGATCTCGCCTTTAAGGCTGCCCTGGTAAGGAGAAAAAATTTAGAACAGGGTTACTGGCAGGCTGCTAGTTATATTAAACAATATAAGTTGTTTAAACCCGAAAAGAAAGAGCAGCCAGTTGGGACAAGGTCTGAGGATAGAGATCCCCAGCCCGCAGCAAGTTCAAGTACACAGGCTGTGCGAGCAGGCACAGTCGCGTGCGTCAGGGGAGGAGTCACCCAGCCTCCGGTTCAGACCACTCCCCCCATCTTCTGGGATTCAGGTGGGGAGGAGGAGGAGCCCGAGCCAGATGACCCCGCCTACAACACAGGTTTTGAACCTGAAGGCGGAGACCCTCAGCCACCGGCAGCCGGCAGCGAGGGATTACCTGTCCCCAGCTTAGGTTTGGGAGGGGTGGGACTCAAGGGAGAGGACCCACAGCCAGCGGCCGTGGGAAACCCACAGGCCGTGCCCACAAAGGCTGGGGTCCGAGCAAAAGGTCCACTTACCAAGGTGGCCTCACCAGTAGCCCTCCCTAGAAGGTCCCCTCGGACACCCCAGCCCAGAAAGGTATGGTCACCGACTCCCCAGCTTAAAACGACAGCCTCCCGAGCCAGGGAGAAGCCGGAAGACAAAGGTCCCCAGCTAGCAGCTACAGACTGCAAGGGACCGGAAGTGCAGGTCAGTGCAGCCACGCCGCAGGGAGCAGCCTGCAACAGCCCAGGCAGGAATTAGGCTGGCCGCTCGGAGACGGGCGGCAGATGTATATAGTTTTAGTAGTTTAAGTTTATAGTGTTAAGTTAGGCTATTTTAATTTAATTCTAAGTAAGGAACAGTTAGTTTCGATTTAAGTATGAAGCCGTCTCAGAGTATTGTCCATGTGAGTCGAGGTCGCGGGACCCGACCATACGTCACCCGAGCCAGCGAGTCTCCAGGGAACCTGGCTAGATGCCTTTATGTCTATTGCTGGAAATTTTGGAATGTATGGAGGCGTAATCCTACTCGCCCTGCTCGGGCTGAGCATCGGTAGGAGAGGGGATGTCGAGGACCACCACATCTTCGGGTGCTCGGGGAACAGGGCGCTGGTGGCGGTCGATGGTAGCGGCGTACGGGAGGCGGAGGAGACCACCGCTTACTTCCACGAGGGAACGTGGCCGGGGTGGCTGGGATCCAATTCGTCCCAGTACTCCAGCCGGACCGGGTTCACCTACGGGGAGGCCTCCCTCCTGTGCCCCAGGATACGGATCGTTACTCCCAGGATTAGCATCACCATGGGCAAAAGGATATGTTTAACATGCAAGGGACACGATATTCTGGATAGGTGGTGGTGGCTCAGGAAACTAAGAGTTGAGTGGGAACAGTTGGGGAACAACACTCATCGGACTATCACAGGGACCCACGGGGGGTTAAGTGTGTGCTGGGATAAATGGGGGGAACCGGATCAGGGGATCTATGTCAGTATGTGGGGATCAGAGAAGGCCTGCCCCACAGGCATTTCCATCATTTTCCGCAGCCAGTGGCAAGATAACGGAAGGGCAATGGACTGGGAGTCTCGCCTGGACGCATGCGCGATCCCATACTCCCCAATCTCAGTTAATGCCACTGAACTAGTGACCCACCCCCAAACAGCTCCTGCCCACAACCGCGACGTCACGGGCGATAGTAGAGGGATGCCCCGCCACCACCAAGGGACCAGGGAACGGCTTGGTGCTAGTACCTACAGACCAGGTGCTGTATCAAGGGGTGCACTACGCGGTAGCCTCCGTGATTTTAAACCTCACCGAGGTACACCTACCAGCGTGGTGCCCCACAGAGACCGTGCAGTTGTATCAAGCCCTCTTAAAAGATATGTTCTGTAAATTCTATGAGTTTGATTTTTCAGACGTTGACAGAACCGGACTATACACCCACGAGCTTTTGGACGGGATTGGGAGACAAAGAAGGGATGCTTTTAACGATGTTTTAACTGGTTTTAACACGGGGTCTTCTGTCATCAACAGCTTAGATGACATTGAGCTGCAGATCCAAATTAATGGTTTTAAAAACGCAATTAAAGAATATATTAATCGATGAGAATGAGGTGGTGGGTTCCGAGTTGCATCAGGACCAGGCCATGACACTCCACTTAAAGGAGATCATAGCGGAGCTGGAGGAACATGCCAAAACGGTTAATGCTCTCATTAGGGAGGACAGAAACGCTTCTGACCAAGCTGCGCAGAATGAGGTGTGCGTGCTGTATGGGGCATGGTTGCTGGGCGAGGGCCGCAGCAATCTGGAGGATTTAAAGCAAGGTTTAGTCCCCTCCTGGATCAGCAACAAACACCCCGCAGCCCTCCACCCTTTTGAGAATGCATTAAGCCCGTGCCAGCTCTGGCTAGCTTCGGAGGCCTACCCAGTCCCAGTGGACTGTGGGCGGTCCAACTACACCATCATGGGGATAGTTGTAAGAATGCCGGTCATGGGCGGGACGGCCCAACCCGCGCCGGTGTACAGGGTGGAGAACATTGGAGTCATTCAGGGGGGTGCACACATTTGTTTTAGAGCGGTCCCGCCCTACATCATAAACTGGGAGCATGCTATGACGGGCAATGACCTCTCGGGGTGCCGTAGCCGGGGAGCACACATAATCCTGTGTCCCCAGCACTTGAATGCCTATTCCAAACCACAGTGCGGGTTCAGAGCTGCTGGCGCGAAACCTATAAATTGCACCATGGAGGCAATGGCACAAGGCCATGTTCCCCCCTAGGTAGCATATATAGGAGGTGGGACATATTGTGTCACCACAGGAACGCCTCACTACCAGTATGGACAGCATAGCTGGTGTGCGGTGAGTGACAGCAGTTTCTGTTTCAAACCTGAGGCAGAGGTTCAAGTGGCGCAACTACGAATTGTCCCCATTCCTGAACCCTCCACTGTTCACCTCACTGTGAAAGAGAATTTCACCCACCTGCAGAAATATGTTACGCATTTCGGTTATCAGATTCCCCCTCTCCCAGAACACCTCACCAAATTGCTAAAAGCCATTTTAGTGTCACAAAAACACTTCTGTACCCTGGAACAGAAGACTGTCCAGATAGGAGCTGACATTTTAGATATTACGACCCCACCCTGGTGGGACGTTTTTGAAAATATAGAGGTCCCATCCTGGATCCGTATGGCATCCCACATCCTGGTGGTGTGTCAGTTAGGGATAGTTCTCTACCTGGTGTGCATCCAGTGTAGGAGAAAGGGTCCCAGATTAGAGTTTAAAACTAAAAAGGTGTGGAAGGAACATTATGCCCGGGTGGAAGAAGAGACACCCGTTTGAGTTTTGCGTCGCATCACTTAAAAGTGATGGTTGTTGTTTGTTATTTTTAATAAAGATTGTTTCTTTGTTTCATTGTGTTATTTTAATAAAGATTGCGACTGTTTAATACAGAATAAAAATTTTGTAATGTACCAAGTGGTGCAGGGGTGTTGCACCCCCTCCACGCTTGGATTGTTTGTAATGGATCGTATTTGCCATCTGTAGATGCCTGTCGCACACCGCATTTTCTCTACGTACGGGAAATGTGGGCTGAGGGATTATGGATAGGTAAATACAGGGGAAGGTTATTTGTGGCGGGGTCAGAAAATTTTGCTCACCTTTGGAACATGGATACTGCAAGCAAGTTTTAGTATCCTAGGGGGGACTGCAAGTTTTGCAAAATTCAGGCAGTTCCCCCCCGAAGATTATTTAATTAAAAGAGACCCTGGTTGGACTGAGTTTTAAAATCCAGGGCACAACAAAATGGCTGCGGTCAGACCTCGTGACCAAAAGCCTGTCAGTTTCAATTCGGACCCTGGCAAGCTAACAGCTTGTGTATTTCAATGTCTGCAGCAAGGAGATCACGAAACCAGACAAGACTTTTGCATATGCATTGGGGACAAACTGAATTACAATCAGACCTACGCATAAAGGCCATCAAGGTGTTTGCTCAAACAATCAAAATAATCAGCGGGGCCATCAAGACGGGGCTGGCCCCCATCAAAGAACCTGTTGGACAAAGGAGAGCAGTTGCAGAACCGGCAGGAACTGATTACCGGCCATCCAAGTCGATGGGCCAAGATCGGTACCTTTTGTTTTAAACGAGCTCACCCAAATCATACAAAGAATGAGCTGATTGAACGTAGAGATAAGGGCTACTGAGGGGGGTATAACTAGCCTCTCAAGCAGCCATTTTCTCTTTCTCGCCTCACCTCCTGCGCCCTGTCTCGCCATCAACCAAGGAAGAAGACCATCGAAGGAGAGCCCGTCCAGAGAGGTAGGATACCCTGTCAGAGACCTTTTAATTACTGGGGTGTCTCTACCTGGATGGTGAAGTCTGTGCAACAGCGGGACCACGTGACATCGGCAGGCAACAGGGCAAAGGAGCAAGGCTTTCTTTCAACATCTCAGACCGGTGAGCATTATACTTCTGACCCATCGCAAGATAATCTAGCTAAGTGTAGAGGGTGGGAGTTAAGGGGATTGCTGAATTGTCATTTTAGCCATTTTCCCTTGATGTGCCGTTTTTCCTCCCCTGTTAAGTGTAAGTGTACTGCATTCATATCATCCTTTTGTATAGTATTGTTATCTTATTTTCTCTGTTAATAAATTTTGGTTTACTTTGTACCAAACCACTGGTCTGCTCGTTTGTCTATATCGCTATCTGCCAATAAGCCCGGGGATCAGAACTAAGGGGTGAGCGATTCGAACCGCTCAGAGATAAGGCAGCCGGAGACATAACCGACTGGCCAAAGCAAGTAGAAAAAACCCCTTACAGTATAGCCCCCATTAATGTTACCAAATGTAGCAGTTTGAATCTTTGAAAAATAAATGTAGCTACTTTTAGTTGACAGAAAAGTCCTGATACAAAAGAACCTTGTAATTACTGAATGAAACAGTTGCACTGGGTGAAACTAACAAAAAAACCACTGAAACTGCACTAACCTGACAGCTGCGAATGATTACTGATGATCCCTTTAAATAACATCCCTGGAGCCGGCACACCAGCTGTCCCTGCAGGTGTTTACTCCAGGTAGTGAGATAAGTGGCGAGATTCAATTTTGTAAATCAGGCAGTTAGTGAGCGTTGCACACTCACTGACGTCACGATCTACCTGGCATTGACGTTCCTGGTGATACCTGTTACCGGCGGCGCTACGTGGGGGGGACCCTAGTTGGCGTGCGATGCTGGAATCGCCTCGCCCCGGCGATACTGGTCTAGCACCCCATTAGTGCCATCTACTGGTGTTAACAGGAGGTGCTAAGGGAACAAATTTTTCCCCGCAGAGTCTAAACCAGGCAGTATAAACCAGGATGTATAAATTAGATTTAAATCATGTACAGAACGTGAAATAAAGAGAGGGGGGAAAAAAGATGGGATTAAGTGAGAGAGATAAAAGAGGCAGGCAGAAAAAGTTAAAATTCTGAAGGAAAGCACTTGTAAAATTAAATTTTCAGTGCCAGAGAGGATGTTCGGCAGTAATTATGACTTACCATGCCGTTAAAAATTCACTTACACCTGAATGCACCAGGCCTAACTTTTTCTGCCGTGTTTAGTGGGTAACTAGTGGGTAAGTACAGCAACTTCAAGTCCTTGCATTGATTTCAATGCCAAGTCTATCGGCGAGATACTATTATAGCGCAGCCTGTAGAGCAACATAGTATCTCTGGCAGCAGCTCCTGGATTTCCGAGTTTAACTGCGCATGTGCGTACTCCAGACGTTGATGTCGGGTTTACTGCATAATAACGGTGAGCGCTGTTAGCTTCACCATTACTCTCAGCACAAAATTCGAGCCATTGTCAACAGCAAACAAACAAAAAAATCAGATGACATTCAACAGAACGAAAACAATGATGAATGTGGCCAATCATAATTATGTAAGGGATCCTTGCAAAGGTACTGCAATGAGGAGGCAAATATTCTACTTGTATTTATTTGGCAATTGAATTCAATAGCTCACTGTGACATAGTCGATTAAATTTGTTAGAAATTTCAAGGATTATTTCTCTGGGTTCTGAACTTTTAATAAATGGTTCCATTTCAGGACAAGCGATTGGGTGTTTGGGGTCTGACCAGTGTGTTCTAAGGCTAAACTGCAGTTTGCTAAGTCTGAAATATTGTGGTAGCTTCAGCTATGACAGCTGACTGATTTCCATGAGATTTGACACAGATAGTAGTGGTGTTACTGGCCATCAGGGTTTGAATTTGATCCCTTCTCATGGATGGTCACAATGTTTGATGTTTCCCATTCAAATGAGACAACACCAGTTGAAAAAAAGACAATTGAAAACAATGACTGATATTGATGAATACGAGCAGTGCGTTCCTTTGATAGGGCTTTTAAAATCTGACCTCTAATGTTCTTTGCGAAAATCGTTGCCTCCCTTGATCTGTCATAAGGTTGACTACTCTAACATTAACCATCAATTTCCTTGCTCATATGTTATAAAATCAACGTTAACACTTCAGTGCAGGATTTTTTAATGCTTTATAAGAAGAGGCAATCTCCCCTTAGGGATACTTTGAAAATTACACTAGCAATCTGATTTTAAAATATAAAACAGCTTTGAAAATTGTCCTGGCTGAAGTGCATTAAACCATATCCAACTTCAATGAAATAATATCACTGGGGAAACACTTTGTGAATACTTCAGCTCTACAAACCCTCTGACAGTACAACAGTAGATATATTGCACAGAGAGAATAAGGGCTACCCAGGAGTGATTAAAAGATAGTATGATAGAGGGAGTTTGGATGATCTAAATTGTTAGGATAAAACTCGAGTGCTGTGTAACTGTCATATCAATCTTCAAACTAGATTACACCTTTAAAATCTCTCCAGGATATTTACTGTATTACTTGCATTGTCCACACTATCAACTTCATGGAGAATATTTATTTCCATTTTTAGACACATTGGTGATGCTCACGATGAAGGATTAATATTTATAATTATAATCCCATTGCAAATGTATCCATTGATAATCAATATGGCATAGTGTTCTATTTCTATTTATAGCATATGTGTATTATCCCAGGAAAATATGCTTGTTGAACTGAAAGTTTTAGCCCCACAAGTAGATCTAATTACATCACAACACTCCAAGCCACCAGGGCTCATAAAGGCCATTGAATGTTTTTCACTAGCCAATCAAGTAATGCATCCATTGTAACAACAGAAAATGCTGGAAAAACTCAGCAGGCCAGGCAACATCCGTGGAGAGAAATTAGAGTTGACGTTTCGGGTCTAACCCTTTTTCAAAACTGGAAAGGAAATAAAATAGATCGAAGGCAGGGCTGCGATAGAACAAAAGAAGTAAAGAGGTATTCAAAACCAGACGAGATGGTAATAGGACAGTGTAGGCACAAGACGTCTCAGATTAAGTGTGAAGTTTTCTGGCAGGATGAGAGACAGCTGCCATGTGGGAGAGAGAAAAAAAAAGGAAAGTGGGGGGGGAGGGAAGACCCAAAACAAAGGGGTGGAAAAAAAATATAAGTAAAAATGTAATAGGGGCTGAGGTTATGATCTGAAATTGTTGAACTCGATATTGAGTCCGGAAGGCTGCAAAGTGCCTAATCGGAAGATGAGGTGCTGTTGCTCGAGTTTACGTTGAGCTTCCGTGGAACAATGCAAGAGGCCAAGGACAGTGAGGTCCGAGTGGGAATGGAGCGGTGAATTAAAATGACAGGCGACCGGAAGCTCGGGGTCACCCTTATGGACTGAACGGAGGTGTTCTGCAAAGTGGTCACCCAATCTGCGTTTGGTCTCCCCAATGTAGAGGAGACCGCATCGTGAGCAGCGAATACAGTATACTAGATTGCAAGAAGTACAAGTAAATCGCTGTTTCACCTGGAAGGGGTGTTTGGGGCCCTGGACAGTGGGAAGGGGGGAAGTATAGGGGCAGGTGTTACATCTCCTGCGCTTGCACGGGAAGGTGCCAGGCGAAGGGGAAGGGCTGTTGGGAGTGATAGAGGAGTGGACTAGGGTGTCTCGGAGGGAGCAGCCCCTATGGAATGCTGAAAGGGGAGGGGAGGGGAAGATGCATTTGGTGGTGGGATCACTTTGGAGGTAGCGGAAATGGCGGAGGATGATCCGTTGAATGTGGAGGCTGGTGGGATGAAAGGTGAGGACAAGGGGAACCCTATCGTGGTTCCGGGAGGGAGGGGCAGGGGTGAGGGCAGAAGTGCGGGTGATAGAACGGACACGGTTGAGAGCCGTGTCAACCACGGTAGAGGGGAATCCTCGGTTGCGGAAAAAGGAAGACATGTCGGAAGCACTGGTGTGGAAGGTGGCATCGTTGGAGCAGATACGGCGGAGATGGAGAAACTGGGAGAATGGAATAGAGTCCTTACAGGAGCCGGGGTGGGAGGAAGTGTAGTCCAGGTAGCTGTGGGAGTCAGTGGGCTTGTAGTGAATATTCGTCGATAACCTATCCCCAGAGATGGAGACGGAGAAGTCGAGGAAGGGAAGGGAAGAGTCAGAGATGGACCATGTGAAGGTGAGGGAAGGGTGGAAATTGGAGGCAAAGTGAATGGAATTGTCTAGTTCGGGGCGAGAGCAGGAAACGGCACCGATACAGTCATTAATGTAGCGGAAAAAGAGGTGAGGGAGGGGACCTGAGTAGGACTGGAACAAAGAGTGTTCCACATATCCCACGAAAAGGCAGGCATAGCTAGGACCCATGCGGGTACCCATAGCAACACCTTTGATTTGGAGGAAATGAGTGGAGTTAAAGGAGAAGTTGTTCAATGTGAGAACAAGTTCAGCCAGGTGGAAGAGCGTGGTGGTGGATGGGGACTGGTCGGGCCTCTGTTCATGGAAGAAGCGGAGCGCCCTCAGGCCATCCTGGTGGGGGATGGAGGTGTAGAGGGATTGTACGTCCATGGTGAAAAGGAAGCGGTTGGGGCCAGGAAACTGGAAACTGTTAAAGTGGCGGAGGGCGTCCGAAGAGTCGCGGATGTAGGTGGGAAGAGACTGGACAAGGGGAGAAAAGATAGAGTCGAGATAGGAAGAGATAAGTTCCATGGGGCAAGAACAGGCTGAAATGATGGGTCTACCAGGGCAGTCCTGTTTGTGGATCTTGGGAAGGAGGTAGAAGCGAGCTGTGCGGGGTTGGGGAACTATGAGGTTGGTGGCCGCGGGGGGAAGATCTCCAGAGGAGATGACGTCAATGACAGTCTTGGAAACGGTGGTTTGATGTTCGGTAGTGGGGTCATGGTCCAGGTGGAGGTAGGAGGAGGTGTCGGAGAGTTGGCGTTCAGCTTCCACTAGGTAGAGGTCAGTTCACCAAGCAACAACAGCACCACCCTTGTCAGCGGGTTTAATGACAATGTCAGGGTTGGATCTAAGAGAATGGAGTGCTGCAAGTTCAGAGGGAGGTAGGTTGGAGTGAGTGAGGGGAGCAGAGAAATGGAGACGGCCGATGTCACTGCGGCAGTTAGCGATGAAAAGATCTAGAGAGGGTAAGAGGCCAGGGGGAGGGGTCCAGGTAGAACGGGAATTCTGCAAGTGGGAGAAAGGGTCAGTCGTGCGGGGGGAAGACTCCTGGTCAAAGAAGTGGGCACGGAGACGAAGGTGGCAGAAAACGTGCTCAACATCGTGCCGAGCTCGAAATTCATTGGGGTGGGGGCATAAGGGGATGAAGCTCAGGCCTTTGCTGAGGACTGATCGTTCGGGGTCAGAGAGTGGAAGGTCAGAGGGGATAGTGAAAACGCAGCAGGGGGTGAGATTGGGAGAAGGGGGGTCAGAGGAAAGTGAAGGGGAAGAAGGTTCCGGAGGGGCGTCATTTCCGCTACCTCCAAAGTGATCCCACCACCAAATGCATCTTCCCCTCCCCTTTCAGCATTCCGTAGGGACCGCTCCCTCCGAGACACCCTAGTCCACTCCTCTACCACCCCCAACAGCCCTTCCCCTTCGCCTGGCACCTTCCCGTGCAAGCGCAGGAGATGTAACACCTGCCCCTATACCTCCCCCCTTCCCACTGTCCAGGGCTCCAAACACCCCTTCCAGGTAAAACAGCGATTTACTTGTACTTCTTGCAATCTAGTATACTGTCTTCGCTGCTCACGATGCGGTCTCCTCTACATTGGGGAGACCAAACGCAGATTGGGTGACCGCTTTGCGGAACACCTCCTTTCAGTCCGTAAGGGTGACCCCGAGCTTCCAGTCGCCTGTCATTTTAATTCACCGCTCCATTCCCACTCGGACCTCACTGTCCTTGGCCTCTTGCATTGTTCCACGGAAGCTCAACGTAAACTCGAGGAACAGCACCTCATCTTCCGATTAGGCACTCTGCAGCCTTCCGGACTCAATATCGAGTTCAACAATTTCAGATCATAACCTCAGCCCCTATTACATTTTTACTTATATTTTTTTTCCACCCCTTTGTTTTGGGTCTTCCCTTCCCGCCCCCCCTTTCCCTTTTTATTCTCTCTCCCACATGGCAGCTGTCTCTCATCCTGCCAGTACACTTCACACCTAATCTGAGCCGTCTTTTGTCTCCACTGTCCTATTACCATCTCGTCTGGTTTTGAATACCACTTTACTTCTTTTGTTCTATCGCAGCCCTGCCTTCGATCTATTTAAGTTCCTTTCCAGTTTTGAAAAAAGGTTAGACCGAAACGTCAACTCTAATTTCTCTCCACGGATGTTGCCTGGCCTGCTGAGTTTTTCCAGCATTTTCTGTTGTTATTTCAGATTTCCAGCTTCTGCAGTATTTTGCTATCATACTAATGCATCCACTGGACTATCTCTCAGGATCCAGTCGCATTACAAGTTTATTTGCAGTGCAAAGTAGTTTTGGTTTCGCCCTGATGTTAAGCTGTTTTACTGTAAATCGGGTTTTTTGGCCCGAACTAACTTTGAAGCGAAGCAGAGTCTCACTCCGCTTTGCTCCAGTGTTAGGTCAGGCTCCAGCGTTGGATTCAAGCTGCATTCACGATACAAAACCACTTTATACAAACACGTCAGCTGTAGTGTGAATCTCCCCAAAGTCAGTAAATCTACTCCAAATGGGCAGCTTTCACATTTATTTTTATGTTATATTAATTCTAAGGATTTTCGAGAGTGGGATTTGCAACAAAAAAAGATCAAGCGTCTTTGAGCAGAGAAAATGAAGGGCAGGTTTAATAGACGTTTTAAAAATAATGATTGGTTTTGATAGAGTAAATAAGGAGAAACTGTTTCCAGTGGCAGGAGGGTCGGTGACCAAAGGACACACATTTAAGATAATTGGCAAAAGAGCCAGAGAGCAGATGAGGAGACTTTTTTTACTCAGCGAGTTGTTGTGATCTGGAATACACTGCCTGAAAGGGTGGTGGAAGCAGATTGAATAGTACCTTTCTAAAGGGAATTGGATATATTCTCAATAAAAAAAGAAATTGCAGGGATATGAGGAAAGAGCAGGGGAGTGAGTCTAATTGGATAGCTCTTTCAAAGGGCCGGCACAGACACGATGGGCTGAATGGCCTCCGCCTGCGCTGTATGATTCTATCCCGGAGAGGAGTAAAAATGTACTTTTTGTTGCTATGTTGTGAAACTAACGGGTGAATTTTAACCCCTAACAACAGGTGGGTTGGGTTTGAGTGAGATGTAAAAAATTTTTTAAATCTCAACCTGACCCCAACCTGTCGCCAACCTGGCCACTTCAGGTTTTAACGGAGGCGGGATAGGGGGCAGACAGCCAACCCGCTCCCAGTTACGCTGATTTTGGCTCAATTGCACCGAGAAAAACAGCACAACCAAGTGGAAACTCCAGGCCCCTTAATTTATCTTAAGTTGTGTATATCCTTGATACCCAGACCTCACCTCAACACTACACAATGCCCATGAGGTCAGTATATTCCCGACCATACTCATACATCACAATCTCAGTCCTTACTTATTTCATGAGTGCCACATTATGGGATTTTTCACCAACTTTCCACAGAAAGGTTTTAGAAAAGAGTTACACTTATATATCGAGTTTAAAAAAGGGTACGGAGATAAAAAGTGGTTAAAATTCTAATGAGTTAGACTTTGATGTTTCCCCAAAGCCTGTAAACAATAAGCAATTTGTTTGTCTGTCTCAGTAATCAATAAACACTTCACACCCATTGTGTTGGGAAGTGTCTGGTCCTGGGCAATAGAAGAGGCTATCTGGAAGGCTTTCCCTTCTGGCTATGAACACAGGGAGATAAAGACAGAGGCTGGAATTTTCCCTATCGAGTCAGGTTGGGTGCGTGCGGGCCTTGTAGCAGGTCGGTATTGTAATGTATATACCTTTAAGGGGGGAACTATCTTTTACAGCTCATGTATACTGCAGTACCAGCAGTGACCACACCTGTATATAGCACTGAGTAGTAATCTGTACAGACCAGTTCCAGTGTGAGCCACGTTGAGTAAACACCTGTTGTACCGTTCTCCTGCAGTCTGTGTCTTATTATACATGGACACAACAGGTATCACGATGTACTGATCAGTCTGCTCTTCAGAGTGACTTTAACATAATGGCCCCATTAAGGCAGACATGCGCGTTTCCCGGCCTGATTAAACAGTGCGGGTCTGATGATGTCATCGATGACTCATTTTCAGCTGGGATATTTTAAAGCGGCCTTGGCCACATCGCATTTGAAGGTTGATGTAGGGGTGTGAAGTGAGTATTGGAGAGGAGTATCTTGTTGCTGAGAAATAGAAAAGTGAGTTTAGAAAGACAGAGGAGTGCACCCAGCTTTTGCGATGAATCTCAACAGATTCTTGTGGAGGGAGTCAGAGCATGCAGGGAGGTCCTCTTCCATGCTGATGGGTGGAAGGGAACTCCCCAAGAGACCAAAAGAGCCTGGCTCCAAATTGCTGAGAAGGTCACCAGCAGGGATGTTGTAAGGCGGGCCTGGGTACAGTGCAGGAAGTGCTTCAATGATCTGATGAGATCAGGAAAGGTGAGTGCTAAGCCACACTTGCCTTCATCCTGATGTGCCTGTCATCACATCACCATCACTCTGCCTTCCTAAGCCTACTCCTGCACATCATTCCTCACACCAACATACCTTGCACGTCCACCCATCCCTCTCTCTCTATGTACATACTTACATCCCCATCTGACTAACCACCCCTCACACTCACCCTCATCCTAATGTAATCATATCAAGTAACACCACAGAAAGAGGCCATTTGGCATTGGTACCATACTCCCTCATAGTCACCCTCTAGATATGTAACCCATACATTCCTTACACTCCTGCCATCTCTCTCACTCAAACTTCTCTTCTTTCCCTCCTTGCAGGAGAAGAGAGCCCACAACAACAGGGAGGGAAAGAACCGGAGGTGGCTCTCCATCCTCCAATACTTTATCTGCAGCAGAAGAAGTGGCCCTGGCGGTCTCAAGAGTTACAGAGCTGCTGGCGGTGGGAGACAGAGATAGGGGGACCTCTCAGCAACCTGATGGCAGAATTACATCTCATACAGCCACATGGCATACAACAGTCACTCATATGGTGAATGATGTCAGAAGCCAATGTTCATCATGTGCATAATAGTATCATTACCCAGACTTAATATAATATTTCAAAATCATCTCTTTATTCTCCTACAGGTCCATCAAGAGCAACCCCACCACCGCCGCCCCCCCCCCGCCACTCTCCAGCCAGAGGAGGAAGACTACTCCTCAGAGGAGCCTCTAGCCTCTGAATGCACCGTCAGTAGACCCAAGCGCACCCAGCACAAATACGCACACCTTGGACCCATGCGAGATAGAGTAGTGTTGTCACCTGGTGTGTCTCACTTCACAAGCGAGCATGAGCAGATGGTGTGTTGACAGGGACAGCAGTGGAGAGTCCTCGCTGGAGGGCGCAGGACGCTCCAAGCTTGCATGCAGATGCTGAGCCTCAAGGGCCATCGAGAAAGAGAGTGATCCTGGAGGGGCAGCAAGAAGTGCAGGAGGCTCTGGCAGGTTTTACAGCCTCGATGTTTGCAAATGTGCAGAGAATGGAGGAGTCCATCTCCAATATGAGTACCACCGTGCCACAGGTGATGACTATGATGTGCTGTTCCATGGAAAGGATGGCCACCTGCATGGAGCAGCTAATGCACTACTCACATGAGCACATGCTAGCTATGGAGAACAGATGGCAGAGGCTCATAGACCTCCTCTCTAGGAGGGATCTAAATGTAGATTTGGTCGTCGTGGCCCCACTGATGTGCAGCTCTCTAGCTCCTTGCTAGCAGGGAAGTGCAGGTGGCCCATGAGAGGGATGATGGTGAGAGGGGACATGGAAGTGGGGGCTCCTCTCAAAGTGCTCCCACTTCTCTCCCATAGCCCCTCCCCCCGCACTGTCAGTGCCCCAGATGCTTTCTCAGATCGCGATGGCCGAGTCTGCTCCTGCACAGTCGCAGGAGGAGCAGACTTTGGCAGGGCCCTCACAGGCTCCAAAACCCAGAGGGCGTCCACCAAAAGTGTCAAACCATTCACAGTAGGGAAGTGAGTAGCCTGCCTCTACCTCTGCTGAAGCCACAGGAAGTGCACTTTGTAGAAGTATGCGGAAAAGAAAAATGACACAGAAGTAGATGCACAAGAGTGCTTAAAGCAGTATTATTGTTAAGGTTCCATTACCATTATCACACATATAAATGTGTTTATTTTCACCACTTTCCGGTCATGCCAATTGGTGGCTTTGTGAGTTGGACTGAATGGTGAGACATAACGTTACCTCCAGCAATGGCACAACATATGGTAGCCATATGGGTGCAAAGCAGGAGTTTAAGTAAATCTGGCCAGGATGAGGCCATCCCTGGACTCCTGGGCAGCAATGTGCTCCAGTGCTGCTGCCATCTAGACCTCAGGTTCCTCCTGCTCCTCCTCCTCATCTTCCAGCTGATGCTGCTCCTCCTTCTCCTCTTCCTCCTCTGAAGAGGCTGTGCACTCTGCCTCTTGCTCCTGATGCAGCTCTAATCCTCGTCGCTGTGCTATGTTGTGCAGCGTGCAGCAGACAACGACGATTCTGGAGACCCTGGCTGGTGCGTACTGAAGGGGTCCTCTAAATCTGTCAAGGTATCTGAAGCGCATCTTCAGCATGCCTATTGCTTGCTCTATGACACATCTGGTGAACATGTGACTTTCATTGTAACGCTCCTCAGCCTCATTGCTTTGTCTTATCAAAGGTGTCATGAGCCATGTCTTCGGTGGAGCTGAGGGAGGGTGGACTGGCGCAGGAGGAAAGAGTCATGACAGCTGCCAGGGACTTTGGCGCACGCATGCATGATGGTCTTCCTATGGTTGCAGACCAGCTGCACATTGAGGGAGTGGAAGCCCTTGCAGTTCACAAACACTCCAGCAAATGTCTGCGATAACCTGGTGCGATAGCCTGAGCCTCCTGAAGGACTGCTGCTCAGTCATGTCCAGGAAGCTCATCCTCTGCCTGTATACCCTGTGTTGGGGGTATCACCACTAGCGCGGTGCAGCCCTGTGCTGATGCCCTCTGTCCTGTGGAGCATCAGGTCATTGAGGAGAAGGTTGGTGGTGATGTTGTTGCTTCTGCTGGTGTGCCTGCTGCTGCTGGTGTTGGGGCTCATCCTGCTCTGATCATGAGGACCAAGGTGAGACAGTATAAGTGGTACCCATGCTGATGTAATAGATGGCAGGTCAAGTAGCAATCAGAGGACAAATCTGTCAATGTTGTGATAGTTACTGACAAGGCAATGTGGTGAGAGTGGCTTCTGAGGTTGCAGAAAATACTTGCAAACTGCTGACACCTAAATCTATGCTCAAAATGTAGTTAGCAAGAGCCTTTCCCTTAGGCAAGTAAGCAGGTGTCATGTGGGAGCACTAATTTGGATTTCCATGCTCTGCATTAATGACCTCGCACAATGGCCACTGAGCTCCTGCCGCAGGTTGACAGAGGTAGTTCCCGAACTGCGTGAGTCCCGTGGTCATCCAGTAAAAATGAAAAGGACTGGTTAAAATCCCTGTCTCACAACAAGGATTTAGCGAGCTTAATTAGGTCACCCGTCTCTGCCATTCAGGTCCGTAGCGTGCTGGCAAACACGTCCGAGTTAAAGGCGCGAGGAGGCGTGATGACGGCGTGTTTCCGACGTGCTCACATTTTCTGCAACTTTTACTGCCGACCCGCCTCCAGACCCGCAGGCACGGCAGCGGGAAAATTCCGGCCAGAGACACTCACTGACAGTTAGGTTTTTAAATAAAAGCTGCAAGGGCAAGCTTTGGCCAGGCTCAGAAGGAGAATGCAGGAGGATAATTAATAACTATTTTCTTTAAGTCACAGTATGATAACCCACTAATGTGGGGAAGTGTAGCTTGTTCATTAATTTATATTATTACATGAAGATAATTTGTACAGATCGAATCAAGTGAGTCCAATCATAACTATTGCTCTGTATGTTCACTTGCTTTGAATAAAGCAGCTCTACGATTTGTATCTGGCCTCGTCTTCCCAGGTCATTTCTCGGTCTTTCCTCAAAAAGATTGAAAAGACACATAGGGGCTCATGCAAAATACCTGAGTATCTGTTTGAGATTTCAAGAGGGCACTATACACCTCTAGATAATGGTACTGCATAAATAGATGCTGGATAGTGTGAGTCTACCCTGGCACCTTCTCAAGGGCAATTAGGGATGGGCAATAAAGGCTGGCCTTGCCAGCGACGCCCACATCCCATGAACGAATAAGAAAAAAGGGGTGTGGGATTCTCTTACCAGAGCGAATGATGCCACTGAAACAAAAAGGTATCTATAACAGACCCAAATTTGTAACAAGGACCACAGTCTGTAATTTAGTTTAAACATATGAGTATTTTGTAAACCCACACTTCACTTCAGGGAAGCTATTTTTCTCAAGTGCAATATATTACTTGCCACTACTAACTGAATTAAATTTCAGATCACCTTTAATTAACGGCGTAGTACAGGAAGGAGGTCAGTAAATCAATTTTCTGATCTACATCTACATCCCAACTGTTGCTAAAAAAAAAATCTTTATATATATATATATATACATATGTAAATGATTTGGTAAGTAAATCAACATGATAATAATCAGCTGTAACTTGAAAAGAGTTCAAATCTATTTTTCTGATTTCACATAAAACAAGTAAGAGCTTTCTGATCTGTTATCAATTGGACATTAATCAGAAATAAATAGACAAACTACCTGATTGTAAATAGACAGTTAAATCACTGAATTAGTGGCTCCCTATCTATACCACCATTTACCCCCAGTGCCCGTGGTCGAAAGTATACTTGTGTAAGTTACAGAGGAAAACCCAGAAGTTGTTAGTCTCCAACCAGAAGATAATGAAGAGGAACCAGACGGCAGAAAAAAAAGCAACTGCCACCTCGTGGTCCCAGAGTTTACATACATTTGCACACAACCTTGGGCAGCAACATCCTTTGCAGAAACAAGCTTGCGCACAATCATGCAGCACTCCCACAGGATCCTGAACTGTACTGCATGCGTACACCCAGTCTCCCAGAGTAGCAGAAGAAAATGAGTGGCATTTAAGTATCAGGAATGCCATTCTGAATTTAGGATAGGAGGACAGATTGGAAATCATCCTGTAAATTTGGAATGACCTGTAAAGATTATTATGGTTGTGAGGTACAGTACGCAATGTGATGTCCCCCCAGGCAGCTTGACAGCAGGACCTTCTCACTCCAGTTTTGCAATGCCGTATCACCTTAATAACAGTTCTAATTATAAAGTACAGTAACAAAAAGACATAATATGACCTTTAATTCAACATTTTAACCTTCTAATGTTAACATTATCCAATGATTTTGTTTAGATTTTCTTTCCACAAGTAATTTTGTTTTTAATCAAACAAACAGAGAAAGGTCATACCATACAGCAATGTAGTCATTGACTGGTTCCGTCTGCAGCAGAGTGAAGTTGATGTAAACCCCGTGTCCTGAAGGTACCGTAATTAACCAGCTACAGTCCTTCGAATTTGGGTATTCATTGGGAAACCCGGGAGAGTAGATGGTACCATTCCGAGATGTTATGTTGAGGCTACAGGGAGCTTTAAAAACAAACACAAAATGTAACACAATTAACCTAACATGTTTATCAGTACATTTCAATCTTTGACTTCTGTTGGAATTTAAAAAACGACTGTAAGGCTTGCTTTAGGTCACTGCTAATATACCATCTGAAACAGGACTTCCAAATCCTTAAAGGTACACTCGATACTTACCTGTTATGCACAAAATTGTTTACAAGCACATCAGCCATTACTGAGTTCTTAATCCACATCCACTGCACACAGTAACATTTTACTAGAGGAAAGTTGACATTGATCAGATTTACTCTAGTTACTAGTTCTACTAATTTCTTGGACTATAGGTTAAATCATTACATTTTGTGATGCAATGGCACAGGCAGGATTGTTGATTAGGCCTTCAATAGTTTCCAATGATTTGGTAACACTGAATTAAAGAAGTACTATAAACAAGATGAAGAGATTAGTCACCACAAAATGAAATTTTTTTATAAATGGGGGTCCATAGTGGTAATGGAATGAATTCATCAAACCAGCTTTCTAATTGGCAGTGTGTATCTAATTTAACACAATCATTGTACTCATTGCTACACGGTCATATTCATTGAAAGTTTTGGAACAACCTGGGACTAAGTGATGTTAAAGACTTCAATAAAGAACTATTAGGTGAAATACGTTTTGGGAGGTAGTGCAAAACGTGCGACAGCGCAATGGCGGCCCATTTTGTGCATTGCCCAATTTTCCTTTCCATTCACTTTGGAGACTTGAGCACAAAAAGCTAGGCTGACACTCCAGTGCCGTGCTGAGGGAGTGCTGCACTGTCGGAGGTGCCGTTTTTCAGATGAGACTTTAAACCGAGGCCCCGTCTGCTCTCTCAGGTGGACGTAAAAGATCCCATGGCACTTGACGTAAGAAAGCTACTAGGCCCTTGGCCTGAGTATTAAACAAGGCTTTAATCAACTGTTTTTCAACATGGAGATCTAGTTGTGTCCTTCACTAGTTCCTGTTAAAGAATGTCCTGAGCAAGCTGGGCCCATGCCCAAGTATTTATACTCTCCCTGGACAGTGCCACCAGCAGGCCGCCCAGTATTACTTCATAAGTAATTTCCACATGAATGACAAGATTCATGTCAGCACTATTTCGAAGAAGAGCAGGGGAGTTATCCCTGGTGCCCTGGCCAATATTTATCCCTCAACCAACATCACTAAAAACAGATTATCTGCTCATTAGCACATTGTGCGCAAATTGGCTGCTGCGTTTCCTACATTACAATCGTGGCTACACTTCAAATAGCACTTCAATAGCTGTAAAGCGCTTTGGGACGTCTGGTGGTCGTGAAAGGCGCTATATAAATGCAAGTCTTTCTTTTTCTTTCTTTCAATAGAGAAGAAAATTAGGAGGAGTGTAAAACAGGCTGCCAGGGAGCTAGTGCCCATTTTATGCTGCCACTCAAAACTAAATTCACCCCCTATGAGTTGTAGAAATGATGTAAAGTCTGAAAATACATAACACTGCATTATTGCACCATTTATGACCCTCGAGGAAGCAACAAATGAAGCAACACACATAACAGGATAAAGGAGTTCAGTGAAAAACTCAAATTAGCTGACAGCACCACTTCCAGTCGACAAGTTATACGACAGTCTATGTGGAGGCTGACATAAGAAAACTCACTAAGCACTTGGTTTGAGTGTAAAACAAGGCTTTAATCAACTTGTTTCACAACCATGAGATTCTAGTTACATCACTAGTTCCTGGTTAGAAAAACATCCTGAACAAGCTGGGCCCACGCCCGAGTATTTATACTCCTTGGACGGCGCCACCAGCTGGCCGCCCAGTGTTATTTCATAAGTCATTTCTTCATGAATGGTAAGGTTCATGACAGAGGCGATTCCTTAAATTCTTAGTGAGAAAGCAATAAGTCCCTAGGATTCAGGTCTAGTCAATCAAACTATATGGCATTCTCATTTACCTGTGCTGAAGATTCCTAATTGACCATTTCCCTCCTTTCATACTATGCATAACGGGATACTGAGACTGATCTGGAAGCCCACATGGAATTATATTGTACATTGCACATCTAAGTGATAACATAGGCACTTCTAATTTTTGGGAAATTGAAGTGTATTATTTTACACATGTAGCTGATACTCTCTCAAATGAAATCTACTAAACTTAAATTACTTACCCAAATGAGTAAAATCTGTTCTGATGTTCTTATGCAAAATCAGTTACATTCTTATCAGTATCTATAAGGTGAGAGAGCTTGATGGATAATACAGTGTCTAAATAGAAAATTATACATTGAATGTGACAAGAATGAATCTTGTAATACAGTAATTATGCCATATTCTTTTGGTTTGTTCTGTGTAAGATCAGTCAATAGCCAGTATCAGAAAACAGAAACTGAGTAAAATGAGGACATTACTTACCGTAACACAGATTTATGTGCCTTCCCAACAGTTACTAAAGACCAGTGAATGCTTTCTCAAATTGTTCACAACCTACATTTGGGCCAACCTGTGTTTTTCAAATTAATATATATCGTGTTATATTCAGGAGGGAGTCGGGGCTGGGGGGTAGGGGGCAGGGCTGGGGACCCCAGCCTATTGTTTCTCATGATTGGATGCCACCAGCACCGCCTAGCAGGAAAGCGACCTGGCTTGAAAGCAAAAAACTTGAGACTTTTACTAAAACAGCAAAAAGTATTCTTCGCACATTATTACTTTCTTCAACAAGAAAAAATGGGCATATATTTGAATATAAAGCACTGCCCTAGAATTTCTTTAATGAAAAATGCTGGAGTATCACTTGCAATTCTGGATGCCTCATCATATAAATTATATTAGAGCCATGAAAAAGGTGCAGTGAAGATTGGCTAGAATGATATCAAGAATGAAGCGTTACAGTTATGAAAAAAGGATTAAAAAATTGGGGCGTTCACACAGGAACACTGAAGCTAACCGCAGGAACCTATGAAAGGTTTTCAAAATTCTGAAATGTTTTAAGATGATAAGCAGTGAAAGGTTGTTTCTTTTCGTTGCCAATTCATGAATAGATTGATGAAGGAGAACTATAGCAGGAATGTTACAGCAATGTAATGGTTCTGATGCTGAACTAGCAAGGTCATAAGTTCAGTGCCTACCATGGCAAATTATGAAATTAAATTCATTAACTATGATGATTTGTGGGCACTGGAAAAACATAACCATGAAAATAAATTGGATAAAAATGCTTTAAGGGGGAAAACTTGCAGGGCTATGGGGAAAGAGCAGGAGAGTGGGGCTAATTGGATAGCTCTTTCAAAGAGCCGGCACAGGCATGATGGGCCGAATGGCCTTCTTCTATTCTGTGTGATTCTATGAAAACAGCTGGATTGTGATAAAACCTAACTGGATAAGTGGCTTGTCCGACATCAGTCTTGAATGAGCTAAAAACGTCTCCAGCTAAACATTGAGAAGACCAAAGCCATCGGGCTGGATTTTGTCAATGGGAAGCTTTTGGAGGCGGGACTGCTGCTTTTCAATCCCGCCTCCATCAGCTTCTGGCCAACCAGCAGGATTTTCTCCTGATTGACCTTGTTAAGCCCGCCTGCGGGCTCAGCAGGCCAATTAGGGAGAAAGTCACTGACAGAGCACGTCAACATCTGACGTGCCATCTGTCAAGATTTCTTGAAAGAAGAAATGTCAGCGTTTGACAGCTCTGTGAAGCTGTCAAACACTGACATTCTGTGTAATTTGATGAGTCTTTGTGTTCAGGACTCATCAAACGTTTCAACTTTGCAGAAATCACCTGGCTGTTGGTTCGGAGGATCCAACAGCTAGTCTGTGAAATCTACAATGAAGATGTTGGGACTCCGGAAGGCTCTAGGCAGAAACAAAGGTAAGTGAACATTTTATAACACTTAACACTCACCTTACATACTTACCACTCCACACTTGCACCCATCACTCACCTCTACATCTCACTTTCAGACCCCTCCGACCCCCGCAGACCTCCTTTTCGTCTCCTACACCCTGGCGGGGTTCTCCGAGGTTGGGAAGCCTGCACTTCGGAGCTAAAAATAGGGATAATCCTAATTTCTGGCTATTAACTACCTGTTAACAGGCAGTTAATAGCCTTTAATCCCTTTCCCGCCTCGAGGAAATGGGACCCGGAGCAGGACGGCTTCCCGCCTCCTGGCAAGAGGGCACTGAGGCGGGTTGGGGATGGGTTTACCTGCCGCCCCCAAATCCTGAAACTTTACCGGCAGTTCCGCCTCCATAACCGCCTCCTCGGGGCTGACAAAATTCAGCCCATCATCTTCAACCCCCCTCAGGATTAATTTTTTTAACATTTATTTGTTTAAAGAATGTGGGTGTCGCTGGCAAGCACGGCATTTATTGCCCTGGAGAAGGTGGTGTTGAGTCGCCTTTACAACTGAGTGACCATGGTAAAGGATAGCAAACTGAGAAAAACCTTGACAATGTACAGACTTAGTGAACATAGCCTGGCGATCGAAAAAGGTAGACACAGGCAGACCCGGCTACCAAGAGAGGACAGGATATGCTCTCACTGCAGTCAGGGAGTGGTGGAGACAGAGATGCACTCCTCACAGCTTGTAGAAAATATCAGGGCATAAGGGAGAATTTCTACCCAAAATTCACAAAAATATGCCCGGAATTCAGAAATTTGAATGACGACCAAAAACTCCCATACCTACTAGGGGAAGAGAGAAATTGTGTAACCTTAGCGGCACACTATGTTACAGCTTGCCATAAACAGAGGGACAACCACTAAATATAAGAAAAGAGTATATACAAATTATATGAATGTATATTTATATACTCAGGGATATATCTGTTTATACACTGTATGGATAGATCTGTATTTATGTGTTCAACCATGAATGTTTTTCGATGCTTTGGCAACATAAGATGTACCTTGTCATGCCAATAAAGCGATTTGAATTGAATTGAATTGAATTGACTTGCTAGGCCATTTCAGAGGACAGTTAAGAGTCAACCACATTGCTGTGGGTCTGGAGTCACATATAGGCCAGACCGGGTAAGGGCGGTAGATTTCCTCCCCTAAAGGACATTAGTGAACCAGATGGGTTTTTACAACAATCCGGTAGTTTCATGGTCACCCTACTAGCTTTTTAATTCCAGATTTTTTTTAAAATATTTTTTTTTAATTAACTGAATTTAAATCCCCTAGCTGTCATGGTGGGTTTCTGAAGTCACGTCTCTGGATTATTACTCCGGGCCTCTAGATTACTAGTCCAGTAACATAACCACTATGCTACCATACCCGCTAAAGCAGACAGTTTAAGTCTTCAGAGTCCTATTCGGACCCCATATTCTCTCAGTTACAAAAATCATCTACTTCTGCCTCGGTAACATCGCTTGCCTACACCCCTATCTCAGCCCGTCTATCATTAAAACCCTCATTCACGCCCTTGTCACCTCCCATCATCCATAAACCTTAATTCATCCAAAACTCTGATGACCATATCCTATCCCGCACCAAGTCCTACTCGCCCATCACTCCTCATTTACCTACATTGGCTCCCAGTATCCCAATGCCTCCAATTAAAAATTATTGTGTTTAAATCCTTCCAAGGTCTCACCCCTCCCTATCTTTGTAACCTTATCCAGCATTACAACCACACCCATACCAAACTCTCCATTCCTCTGACTCTTGACAATTGTACATTTTGCCTCCCTCCACCAACCCCACCATAGACAGCTGTGACTTTAGCCAGCTAGGCTCCATGCTCTGGAATACCCTCTCTAATCTTTCTTCACCTTTAAGACCCTCTTTAAAACTCACCTCTTTGATCAAGCTTTTGGTTGCCCCTCCTAATATTTCTTTTTTTTGGCTTGGCATCCATTTATTTCCTAATCCCTCTATGAAGCACCTCGAGACAATTTATTACATTAAAGTCACTATATAAATGCAATTTGTTGACGTTATTAATGTCCTTCAGGGAAGGGAATCTCTCATGCCTCTCTGGTCTATATTACATGGTTGACTCTTGGGGATGAAATTGGTCTTTGGTGATTGGGCAAAATGGTCGCTCGTGAAGTGGCAGCTCGTTTTACACTGCGCCATGTTCCATTGAATGCAATGGAAAAGGAAATCGGACGGGGTGTAAAACAGGCTGCTGATTCATTCTCACCTATTTTGCACTACCACCAAAGACTATATTTCATCCCTATAATGTCCTCTGAAATGACCTACTAGCCATTCGGTTGTATGAAGAATTGCTCGGAACACCCACCCCCCACCTTTTCAGGGAAATAGGAGATATGAAATAAATATGGCCTTGTCAGTGCTACTAAAACATTGAACGCTTTACCACAAGTGATTATTCAGACAGAGACTATGGCCCGTAATGTGCGGTCAGCGGCGAAGCAAAGGCGTTCGCCGCTGGCCCCGCAGTAAGCTTCCCACAAAGATCTCGCTATCTCCATGGCGATTAGTTTGGCCTTTTCCGACGTGCAGCTGAAAACAACGCAGTTCAGTGGAATTCCATAGTGTGAGCTGCAGTGACATCAACAAGCTGTCTAAGCAGCCAATCATATTGCAGACTTCTCACAGACAGGGAACCAGGAAATAGGCAGCACTAATAATCAATCACTTTTTAAAAAATTTACCGAGAATGAAATAAAGATTTTTCACATACACTGGGTTAATGTAGAAGCTGAAATACCATGAACAAACTTTAAAAAGTATATATTTTTAAATTTAATTTTAAAATCTAATAATTTGTAACTTAATGGAGCAATTTGACATTCCACCAATATAAAATTAGTTTTTCAGGGCCAGAACGGTTGTTTATCATTAGTTATTACTCAGATCGCCGTTAAAAACCCAGTTACACCTCATTGAATGGGTCTAACTTTTTATGAGGTTTCTAACAGCGATATTTGTTCAGAAAAGGGGAAGTTTTTGTCAGATCAGTGATTTCACTGATTGCCGGCTCTGGTGGCGAGGGTGGTGGTGCGGGGTTGCGGGGGGTGGGGGAGGGGGGCGGTACGGGGGTCACAGCACAGCCAGTGTCGGAGCAATGAATGACAGGCCGCAACTCCAGGATTTCCCTGTTAGGCTGCGCATGCGCTAAATCCTGAAGTTGCGGGCAGTTTTAAAGGCGAAGGCTGCCAGTTTGCCGTCACCAGGACCGCAAGTTCCGAGCCAATAATTTTATTTAAATGGGGATTGAATAACCCTTTGAAAAGGAAGACTTAACCTGTCCCATTACCATCTCCTTTTGCCTTGAGTATCTCTTAATGTCTCTTAACCTCTCCCGCTTTCTATCCTATCACAGACCTTCCCTTTTGTTCTTTCATCCCCTCCCCCCTTTCCCAGCTCCTACACTTGCTTAAAAATCTGTTCCATTTCCTGCTTTTTTCCAGTTCTGACGAAAGGTCATCGACCTGAAATGTTAACTCTGTTTCTCTCTTCATGGATGCTGCCTGACCTGCTGAGTATCTCAAGCATTTTCTGTTTTTATTTCAGACTATAAAAGGATATGGGCAAAATGCAGACAAATGGGATTAGAATTGAAGATAGTGTCAGGACAGAGATGGATGGTCTCCTTCTGTGCTGTAACTTCTATGTATAAAATTAAACTAATTTTTCAATTTAAGTGTAAATAAGACCCCAGACTCAAAAATGTAATAAATGATTTTCAGCTTTTAAGCAGCAGAGATTGAAGCTGTAAACTACAGCTTTGGATCCTGGCTATACCAGGAATTCATCAAAGAAATGCAATTAATATTGTTAGTGATATAGGAGAAATTGTTCAAAGGTTGATTGGTTGAATTAATGCACCACTGCATAATTACAATAGGATAAATTCTACAAATCAATATTCCCGACACCGAGCTGTACAGGATTGAAGTGAAAATTGTGTGGTCTGGAAATCCAGCACGCTACCGTTTTCCATATAACACTACAGAATAACTCCTTGGTGTTGACATGTAGTTGGAAAACAACAGCTCAGAGTATCGAAGGTAGAAATGTAGTTGTCTTGTGCCTCAAAATGCAACTCCAAAATATTAGAAAATGCACTAAATAAAGTGCCAAAAATCAATCATTTCTGGGGGGTGGGGGGTTGGGGTTGGGAGGCGGGGGGGGAGGGCGGGGGGAGAAGAGAATGCCCCCAATCCTCTGAAAGAGAATTCTTACAACTGATTCCTGAGTTGAAGGGGTTGTCTTATGAGGAAAGGTTGGGCCTATACTCATTGGAGTTTAGAAGAATGAGAGGTGATCTTATTGAAACATATAGGCCTAGAAATTCAGTGGGCTGCGCCATCCGTTAGCGCCTTAAGAGGGCACTTAGTGGGTTGGACGCCACTGGCCACGCCTCCCGCTAAATTTAGCGGTACGCTAATGGCGGCGCTAGCCGTTAGCACTGCGCCGCTACCGATGATGTCATTGGTGTGCGCGGCACCCCGCTACCACCCCGATCATGAAATTTAGTTGCGCCCCCTGCTTTAACGCCAGTCGCTATTTGCGACCGGTTCAGGGGGGCCTACCTACGGCGGTAGAGGCGCTGAGGTGTGGGGCGGCCATTTTTTTTGCTGGCCGCCTGCCAGCACCTCTCCGCGCTGCCGTCCCCGGCCTCCTGAGCACCCCCCGTGGAGTGCCGGCTGTGTTCCAAGTGCCCGGCACTTCTCCTCGGTGCCGAGCTCTTTTGCCGGCACTCGCGATCTTTGATCGCGCTGCAGCAGGCCCCTCCCCTTTAAGAAGGGGAAGAAGGCCTGCAGTACTGCAGCGCACCCTGCCGCAGCGTGTGGCGCTGCGGCACGTTGTGCAGCGATATTGAGTTGCAGCGCCCCAAGAGGGATGCGGGGCGCCTTTCTCTGGGGTGCGCAAAGTCAATTTCCGGCGGGCGGCCGTGACTACTTCCAGGGCGCTACTTTTAGCGCCCTGGCGAGGCTGGCGCCCCAAACGGGGTGCCACTGAATTTCTAGGCCATAAGATTCTGAGGGGGCTTGACAGGGTAGATGCTGAGAGGATGTTTCCACTAGTGGGGGAATCTAGAACTAGGGGGCATAGTTTCAGAATTAAGGGGTCGGCCATTTAAAACAGAGATGAGGAGGAATTTCTTCTCTCAGAGGGTCGTGATTCTTTGGAATTCTCTACCCCAGAGAGCGGTGGAGGCTGAGTCATTGAATATATTTAAGGTGGAGGTTGACAGATTTTTGAAAAACAGGGGAATTAAGGGTTATGGGGAGCGGGCAGGAAAGTGGAGTTGAGGCCAAGATCAGATCAGCCATGATCTTATTGAATGGCAGTGCAGGCTCGAGGGGCCGAATGGCCTACCCCTGCTCCTATTTCTTATGTTCTTATGTAACTTCATCATTGACTTACCCATTCAGAAAAGTCTAAATCAACCAGTGTTGACCAGTTTAAAGTTGAATAAAACAGCCATTGATTTGCGAACTAGATTAATCACTATTGATTTCAACATTTTGTTCCCTGTTTTATTTTGCATTTTTCCTCCCAAAAATATGTGCATGCCCTACTTATAAACAAAAATGGATGTATAAACTACCCCGGGACTCTAACTATGTAACCTTTGTAGCTGCATTCAGGCAGTATCACTCACTAGATGGACTATTAATGAAGGTTCGGGTCTGAAATGGTATTCTGTACATATCAGTGGTCCTTAAGAATCGTTTTACTGTGAGTTGCATTTTTAGGTTTTATGCTAGATAATTGCCTTCAGTTAAAGTGTTATTGGTCACTCCCCTAAGCGGACCTTATACCCCTAAAATCCAGTGCCTTTACCTGCCGAATATCTAGGTAAATATTGCATAACCCAGGAGTCAAACAAAGAACTCTTGTTACTGTGCTCTAGAATACTGTAATACAGCACATGTTATCACGTATCTTCCTGTCTTTGATAGGTGAGGGAATATACACGCCTTCAGACTATAACTCAGGCTATAAATCACTAGACAAATTTATTGAACATTAAACAGGTAAATCTTAGGGGGGGAAATGGAGTCGCGCCCCCTTTGGGGCGCTAACTTCGCCGGCGCACTATTTAAGCGCCCCGGAAAAACTAGCGCCCCAATGGCCGAAATTGAGTGGTAGTGCCCCAAGAGGGTAGCGAGACGCTACTAGATGCGCCCCCACCTCCCTATTGGGGCGCTGCAAGGGAATATCGCGGCACATTGTGCCGCGGTATTGCATGCGTTCTCCCCTTGTTGAAGGGGAGGGGCCTTGCGCAGCGCGACCCGGGGCCCAGCTGGGCCACCGGGGATCGGAGTGCCGGCAAAAGAGCCCAGCTCTCAAGAGAAGTGCTGGGCTCATGGAGCGCAGCCGGCACTCCGCGGGGTGGCAGGTCAGGAGACCGGGGACGGCAGCGGAGGCAGGTGCTGGCAGGCTGCCAGCAACAAAAATGGCCGCCTGGCATCTCGCATTTAAATAACGCCGCCATGGCCGCAGGTATGCCCCCCTGACCCCGTCGGACATAGCGTCCGGCATTAAGTCAGGGGGCGCGACTGAAGATCGCAAGCGGGTTGCTGCGCACGGCGATAACGATGGCACCACCGCTAACTTCCCGCTGAATTTTGCGGGAGGCGTCGGCAGCGCCACGCCCGGGCGCTAGTTGCTTAACGTCCCATTAGCGCCCTCTTAGGCACAAAGCAACCAAATTTTTCCCCCATAGTATCATAGAAATTTACGGCACAGAAGGAGGCCATTCGGTCTGTGCTGGCCAAAAATGAGCTATCCAGCCTAATCCCACTTTCCAGCTCTTGGTCCATGGCCTTGTAGGCTACGGCACTTCAAGTGCATATCCAAGTACTTTTTGAATATGATGAGGGTTTCTTGTCTCTGCCACCCTTTCAGGCAGTGAGTTCCAGATCCCCACGGTTGATTCCGGAGATGAAGGGGTTGTCTTATGAAGAAAGGTTGAGTAAGTTGGAGTTTAGAAGAATGAGAGGGGATCTTATTGAAACATATAGGGGGCTAAATTTGGTTGATTTGCACCTCCGGTTAGTGCCCTAAGAGGGTGCTAATGGGACACAAATCAACTAGCGCCTGGGCATGGCGCCGCTAACGCCTCCCGCGAAATTCAGCGGGAGGTTAGCAGCGGCACTAAACATTCATGGCGTGCGGCGCTGGCGATGATATCATCGCCGTGCGCAGCACCCCGCTCGCGCCCTGGCTGTAACATTGGGTGGCACCCCCCCCCCCCGACTTACCGCTGGATGCTATGTCCTCCCTCTTGGGGCACTACCTGGAAAAATCGGCCCGATGAGCGCCCCGGCAAAGGTAGCGCCCCAAAGGGGGTGTACACAGTGAAAACAGTATGAGCCAAAACTCCTCAGCCCCAAAAGTGCTCCTGTGGCACAAGTCGGGAGGAGGAAGCGTGACAGAGGTGGGACTTCTGGTGGAACTTGAGCATACCATGATGTCTCTGTTCAAAATCATATCTTTGTCTCAATTTGCACTGGGGCCTGGATGGGCATGCTGTAAAACTCCCATCCACTACAAACATGCTCCTTGACCTCAGAGGAGGCGGGCCCAAGAGGAGGGAATTCCTCGTTTCTTTTATGGCAGGCGTCCGAAGTGAACCCATTGGGCTAAAAATTGAAATGGGAAGCTAACTTCACTGGGGCGCTACCGGGTAGCATCATCGCTAACCTCCCGCTGAATTTTGCAGGAGGCGTGGGCGGCGCCGTGCCCAGGCGCTAGTTGCTTTGCGCCCCGTTAGAGCCCTCTAAATGGGAGACACAAAGCAACCCAATTTTTCCCCTATAGTGTTGTTCGTGTCTGCCACTTGCATTTAAAATATATTACCCCACGCTAACCCCAGACATGCAGGTATTGTCAAGAGTGAAGATCACCAGAGCCACACATTCGCTGTTTTTATCAGACCCTATATTTACAGTAGTTACAAAGTTTATAAATTTCTTAAAAACAACAAAGATGCTTCTTCCTTGAAACACAGTTCATTTACTTCTTACATGGCTGTACGCTACCTTGGAGTTGCTGACCCACCCTTATCCCTCTACTTCTGACTGCAGGTTTTGCCTAATCTCATGCAAGATATACAGGTTGAGCGTACTGAATCCGGCAACCTCGGGACCGAGGCCGAGCTGGTTTTCGTGTTTTTCCGGACTTCGGAATGTGTTTCTGATGTCCGAGTTCTGGAAATATCGCAACCTGGGCTCGGGCGTTTCCGGACTTCGGACATCAGAAACACGTTCCGAAGTCCGGAAATGCCTGGGCCGCTCCGCGTAGCGCTGACCCGTTTCTCCACCCCTCCCCTTCTGTTAAAGGGGAGGGACACTGCGAGCTCTGCAGAGCATCCGATGGCCCACACTAGGCCACCCGGGCGGCGTGGTGCCGTGGCCGCAGCCTGGCGGATACACTTAGTGGAGCTGTGCAGATTAAGGAGGATAAAACACAACACTAAAGTTTTATTGCATCACTCGCATTTTTCATAGGATTTTTCAAAAGAAGACGACAAAAGGCTTTTTGAAGTACAGGTTGAGCGTCCAAAATCCGGAGTCCCTGATTCCGGAACGTTTACGGATTCCAGGCGACCCTGTCACCAATCGTCCCAGAGTCCAGATTCCGGAACATTCCGGATTCAGGAACTCTGGATTTTGGACGCTCAACCTGTAGTTCCAAATATCTTTGATAATATCCCAAAACAAAAGGAGTTAAAAACTGTCGCTTCTCTCTTAACTACAATAGATAGTCAACCATGCACAGGATCCTTGTAATTGAATGGAATAACTTGACTCCTTCATCTACTCCTAACACTGAATAATCTGTGAGACAGATACCCATTCAGGGATCATGACAGTATACAACCCACGCTTATCAGCACCGTCAAGATCGGAATCCATAATACATAAATATTCTCTGCTGCTTGCAGAATCAGCCAATAGTATTCAATTTTAATCCTATGTTTGCTCTGACCAGGAACAAATAAACTAATAAATAATCCAGGCTTGGGAACTAGACCACGTATAGCCGGCTGGCCACACCTGAGGAATTGCAGGGAAGCAGTAGTGACTCAAACCTTTCACCGCAGTTTGATTTTAAATCACAACATTATCCTGGAACAGGTTCTCATCCGATTATGGATGCCTGACCTGGCATGAAAATGGTTCTACACCTCACCATTTTTAATAGCAAACAATGTGGATAATATGATTCATTTTTGTCACATTCCTCCCCCCTTATTGAAAAGGTCCCCAACATGCGAGTCTGATGCCGAGCTTGTTTGGACTGGGTGCACTTTGATTGGTATGCCACAATAGCCTCGTCTGTCTCACCAGTCTGGGGCTTCTATAGGCTGCGTGAAAACATGCCAGACAAGCCACTCATGTTTAGCATCTCTCGTACCTTGCTTTTGTCCTAGTCTCAGGCATTTTGCAATGTAACTCACACTGCCAGCTTTGTCCCCTGACAGTGGCTGGACACTACTTACAGGCTTTATCACCGGCTGACTCTATTGGGTTTTCTGTCACCTAGATGCAGTAGCCACACCCAACGAGAAGTTCACTCTGGCCTCAGCCAAGGTGTGGCTCACATGACCACCCCCTCTACCACCTCCGCTTCGCTTCGCTTCCTTCCTGCGAGCAGGCAAAACTTCCAAGGCTACCTTCTCCCATGCAAGGTGAGGTGTAGAACCATTTTCATGCCATGTCAGGCATCGAGAACCTGTTCCCAGATAATGTTTTGATTTAAAAATCAGACTGCGATGAAAGGTTTACATAGAAACATAGACATAGAAACATAGAAGATAGGAGCAGGAGTAGGCCATTCGGCCCCTTGAGCCTGCTCCACCATTCAATGTGATCATGGCTGATCATCCAAATTCAGTACCCTGTCCCTGCTTTCTCCCCATATCCCTTGATCCCTTTAGCCTTAAGAAATATATCTAACTCCTTCTTGAATATATTTAATGAATTGGCCTCAACTGTCTTCTGTGGTAGAGAATTCCACAGGTTCACCACTCTCTGGGTGAAGAAATTCCTCCTCATCTCAGTCCTAAATGGCTTACCCCTTATCCTTAGACTGTGACCCCTGGTTCTGGACTCCCCTGCCATCAGGAACATCCTTCCTGCATCTAGTCTGTCTAGTCCTGTTAGAATTTTATAAGTTTCAATGAGATCCCCTCTCATTCTTCTAAACTCCAGCGAGTATAAGCCCACTACTGAGTCACTACTGCTTCCCTGCAATTCCTCAGGTGTGGCCAGCCGGCCGTACGTGGTCCAGTTCCCTTGGCTGCTATTAACCAGGCTCCCCTGGGCAATCAGATCCTCAGACATTTGGCATGTGACTTACTGCTGCTCCGCATAACCCGGCTGTGCGTGGAGCCAAAGTAGCAGGTTCCCCACCTGAGCAACACTGGTCCTCTGACTTTGTTCGGGGCGTGTGAAGCCTATATCCCAGCATTACACCATTCGTAACCACTGCAGCTGGACTAACAAAGCTTGTGCTCCCTTTTAATACCCTGACCTCCTCTTTGCTTAGCAGGCTGACCAAAATACCTTTAGTAGCCACATTGTTTGCTATTAAAAAATGGCATATTTACTGAAACCCCTGCTTTATTCACTCTTATCTGAGTAGAATGTGGGAGCCTAACCTTGGCCATAGGTGCACCACACACCTGCCCAATATCTAGGTAAATGATTGGATTAAGAGGGAGAAAAGGAGGCAGAAAGGAAAAGTAAGAAAAAAACTGTAAAAATTATAAATTTAAAATCTCCAACAATTCACTACCTGAAGGAACGAGACTCACACTTTTAATTGTTCACTTTCTGGGCCCGAGAGGTTGATTGGCAGTCATTAACAATTACCACGTCGTTAAAAGGGTACTTCTGCCGTTAATTACTAGGCTTAACTTTCTGTGGTGAGTTTAATGGCCCAATAATATGTAAATGCAGCAACTTCATGGAGGTTAAAGGGTGAGATGCTGTTTTTGCAAAGCTAACGGCGGAGAATCGCAAATCGTCCAGTACCGTGTGGCGATTCGCAGTTCACAGGGTATCTCTTCCTCGCTACAAGTTGCTGGCCTATTTGCACGCTAATAACAGCGTGCATCGTTTGCATGCCGTTACTTTTTCAGCACATTTTGACCCATCATATTCACAATGGCCCAGAACTTGGTGTCGGGGGCTTGCCGCGCGTGCAAGCCCCCGATCTGCACTCACCCTGCGCACTGACATCTGAAGCCCGGGCCTGCTTGCATTTCCTGTCACAGGCCCGGTTCAGATGTCAGCGGGCAGTGCTTACCTGATCCGGCGGCGTAGTTAGTGCGATGTACAACCAATCAGGGGAGGGGAAGGTTCATTCATGAGTTTGAGAGTAAGAACTGTCAAACTCATGAAAACTACGGGGGCCCAAAACACTATTTAAACTTTAAATAAAAATTTAAAAAACATCCCAATCATTAAATTAAGTATAAATAAGTTTAAAAAAATAATTTAAACAATTTTTTTTTTGAAAAAAATAAATTTTTAATAAAAAGGGTCTAAAACTAAACTTACCTTATTGTAGATTTTTTAAAATAATAAACCTGTGGAAATTTTTTTTTTAAACTGCAATAAAACACCACTTACCTGTAAAAATAAATACTTACGTGTGCTTTTTACAAGCGTAAAGACCGGAGGCCTTTACACATGCGCAAATCCCCCAAAACAAAGGAAATCCAAGACGCACGCACTGCCCCCTACAGCGCACGCGCTAGCCTCTTCACCTCTTGGGTTAGAGGAGAGGAAATGCCGGTTTTCAGCGCATGCGCTGTGCATGCTGAAAACCAACATTTCCTCCGGCCAGACGCGTGAGTACCCCTTCCGTACTCACGCGTTTGGGGAGGAATTACTGCCCCAATAATTATATACTTTACTAATCCCCTCAAAAGACCATAGACCAACATTTCTCCTGTGCTACCGTAACCCTCAAAATAAACTGACCTTTGAACTGTGTTATTTGTTTTATTTCTTTTGTGTCTGTGCAGTATCGTGGAGTTACTGACTCGCTCCTTATCTCTACTGACTTCAGACTAACTGCAGTTTTCTGTGTGATGCTGCCCAAGATATAGTTCCAAACAATTAGAAAATATCTCAGAAGAAAAAGAAATTAAAAACTGTATTTCTCTTAACTACATTAGCTGGTGAGCCATTCACAGGATTCTCGTAATTGAATCATTCTGAATGATAATTTGAGATGGATTCCCATTCAAGAACATCGCCGGCAAAAAACCAGCACCTAACAATGTATTCAGCATATCAAACTGAAATTAATATTTATCTTTAAATAACTCTACAGTTTGCAGAAAGAGCAAGATGTAACTAATTCTAACCATATGGGTGCTGTGATCAAAAAGAAAAACAATTCATAATAGACAAAAATGTTTCATTTATGTCAGACTATATATTAAATAATTTGTTTATTTAGTATTGCTCTCTAAGCTATCAGGAATTTTCTGTTGTATACTTTTAACTGAAATGGAAAATGGCTTGAAGCAGCGGGGAGGGAAATTTTGTTTTGTACTCCTGCCAACATTTTCACCAAGGATTTTCACCCCTGAAGCACTGAATATTTCTATCGCTTCTAACTTCTGTAATTTGATAGATTCTTGAGAAAACTAGGTTTGTACAGCCAATGGCTAAGAAATTTGAGCTATCAACACAGTCAAATATGTCGTTTTAGACAAATAGTATTCATGCAACAAGGACTGGACAATCAGAACCAATGTTACCAGAGCTGAATACAACAGGCCCTGATTTGGGATTTTGAATCGAAAGAGGCAGAGACCCAGTTGAAATAGGTTCCATCCCAAATTCCTCCTCCACTGCCTAGGTGCGTGATTTGCACACAGTTTCTAACCCTTCCACTTTAGTTGTCCTGCACACAATGAGCTTTGATTGAGACACATCAGCTGATACAGGAAACTCTTTGGTATCCGGCACCGACAGGACTGGCGTGTTGCCGGTTGATCAAAAATTCCGGTTGACGGTGAGGGTTATCTACCGAGGCTATTTTTAACAAAGAAAAATTAAAAAATCAAGAAATGTGCAGTATACAGTAATTGGGTACTCACCTACAGAATGTGGTGTTAAATGGATGGTGGAAGATGCTTGATTAAGTGCATTACTGCCAGTTGAGGGTAATGCAATGCAATGACTACCAGCAGCGTGGGAGACACACAGTACCCCTGTAAAATCGTGGATCAGAAGAGACTACCGGCAGCGTGGGAGAGTCAGACTCCTTTTACAGGGGAATAACAACAGAAAAAGCTGGAAAAACTCAGCAGGCCAGGCAACATCCGTGGAGCGAGAAACAGAGTTGTCTTGTAAACGGTGGCTTGATGTTCGGTAGTGGGGTCATGGTGCAGGTGGAGGTGGGAGGAGGCGTCAGAGAGTTGGTGGTCAGCTTCCGCTAGGTAGAGGTCAGTTCGCCAAACAACAACAGCACCACCCTTGTCAGCAGGTTTAATGACAATGTCGGGGTTGGATCTGAGAGAATGGAGTGCTGCAAGTTCAGAGGGGGGTAGGTTGGAGTGAGTGAGGGGAGCAGAGAAATGGAGACGGCTGATGTCACGGCAGCAGTTAGCGATGAAAAGATCTAGAGAGGGTAAGAGGCCAGGGGGAGGGGTCCAGGTAGAACGGGAATTCTGAAAGCGGAAGAAAGGGTCAGCCGTGCGGGGGAAGACTCCTGGCCAAAGAAGTGGGCACGGAGATGAAGGCGGCGGAAAAGGAGCTCAGCATCGTGCCGAGCTCGAAATTCATTGAGGTGGGGGCGTAAGGGGATGAAGCTCAGGCCTTTGCTTCCTGTTACAGGGGTATTGAGGTGTTCCGACTTCCGACAGCGCCAAGAAGCCGAGTAGTGGCAGTTTGGAGATCTACCCCCACTGACTAACTCGGCCACCGCGGGAGACTCGGACTTGGCAACATTGCCGGTTATTGAGGTGTTGTTTTTGGAGTGAGAATTTTGCCGGTTAATAGAGAATTCCGGATATTTAGGTGCCGTTTAAACGAGAGTTTCCTGTAATGCCAATCTAGAAAGCAAATGTATTGAGTATAAAAATGGTGTTTCGGTTGGCCTACGTTCTACCATCACACTACGTCACTGTTGAGCTTTTCATATTATTACAGTTTTACGAGTATCAAGATTTCCAGATTTCCACTACTAAGTGCTTCCTGGCTTCACTCCCAAGTGGCCTAGCTCCAATTTTAAGATTGTGCCACTTGTTCTGGATCCCCCCCACTGGAGCAAATAATTTCTCCTTACCTACCCTATCAAATCCCTTTATCATTTTAAACACCTCAGTTAGATGACCCTCAAACTTGTAAACTCAAGAGAATACAAGCCGAGTTTATACAACCTGTCCTCATAAGTTATCTCTTTAAGCCCTGGTCTAATTTTGGTGAATCTATGCAGTAACCTCACTAAAGTCAAGTTATCCTTCTTGAGCTGCAGGGAGTAATTTTAACCCCCAAAAAATGGGTGGTTGGGGTCGGGTGGGTGGTTAAAAAGTTAAAAAACTGAATTCCTGACCCCAACCCGCCTCCAAACCGCCCATTCCGGTTTTAACGGAGGCGGGACGGGGGGCCGGGAAGCCAACTCACTCCCAGGAGGCGGATCGCCCAGTTAAATATTATAATGAGGCTGGCATGCCTCATGGTGATCCACCATTTCAAATTTAACCTAACCTCGGGAACCCACTAGCTAAAGCCTTTCCACTTACCTGCTTGATCCAGCATTCCTGCCTTACCCACCCCCGTGATCGGACACCTCTCCAAACCCTTCTGATCTCCTCCCGACCTCCTCCACCTCCCCCGCCCCAACCCACGAGGCCTCCGATGGCCCCCCTCTGGCCTCCCCTTGTCGGTCCACGATCGCCTCCCCCCTCCAGCCCCGATCCTCATCCGGCCCCTGACCACCCCCGCCGATCCTCCTCTTGTCCCCGACCACCCCCACCAACCCCCACCCCCGATCCTCCTCCGACTCCAGTCCTCCAGCCCCGATCTTCCTCTTGTCCCCGACCACCCCCACCAACCCCCAGCCCCCACCCCCCGATCCTCCTCCGGCTCCAGTCCTCCAGCCCGATCCTCCTCTTGTCCCTGACCACTCCCACCAACCCCCACCCCCCCCACCCCCCGATTATCCTCCAGCTCCGGTCCTCCAGCCCCGATCATCCTCTGGCCCCCAACCACCCCCCAACGATCCTCCTCCAGCCCCGATTGTCCTCCGTCCCCTGACTAACCCCCCAACCACCCCCCCCCCCTCCCGATCCTCCTCAGGCCTCAATACTTCTCTGGCCCCCGACTACCCCCCACCGACCCCCGCACCTCCCACTCCCTACGGCATATTTTCTGCAAGGATACTTTAGGTAAATGTAAAATACCTGCTGGAATACCGTGTTCAATGTGAAAGTGGTGCAGGTCTGGGTTTTTGGCTCCTGACCAGACTTTCCAGTCCCCCAGTGCCTCTTTTGCAAATGCATCAAACCTGATTGTGTTCATCAAGCCTGTCTTGAAGTTTCAAGATTTTTTATATAACGGTATATTTTACTAAATTTGTCGAACCACTGATTTTACAAAACCTCACCCCTGCCACTGAGCCGTACCTGCTGGGAACACATGTTTGGAAATCATGGGAAGTCCATCCACAATTTCCTGAGATGTGCTCCCACTGAGTTAGGCTCTGCATCAGAAGGATACACTTATAAAACTGGTTCTCATGTATCGACTGCAGACAGTTGTCATTGTGATTCCACGGTATTGTCTTACCTGTGATTAATATCCCAGCCACGAGAAATGTATGTTAGTAATGGCACCTGGCACCAGTGGTGGGTCTGAGTACATATTTAAAATGACCATGTCAGACATGAGGGTATTAAGGGTTATGGAACTAAGGCACTCAATGGAGATAAGATACAGATCAGCCATGATCTAATTGAATGGCGGAACAGGCTCGAGGGCCTAAATGGTCTGCTCCTGTTCCTATGTTCCTATACACAGCCTAAAACTGTTAAATATTTAAACTCCGAAGCAACTTTGGGAGTTCTTTATTGCAAATGTAATGGAGTCCCAAGAGCTACACTGTCAAAATGAACCAGCTAAGCACAGTCTGGTGTATAATGAGCTGATGGGAATATATCAGCCCTGTTAAGAAACTTTAATCAGATCAATCAAAGATAAGATCCTATTTTTTCTAAGTTACAAACCTCAGCAGATATTAAATACTTCTTTAAATCAATATTGCTGAAATCTTTAAACCAAGCTGCCCGTAGGCATGACAACATTAACATCACCCTTATTATCACCAGTGAAATGCTTCATCCCAAAATTGTGTTATAGTATTCTAGGTATTAGTCCCAGGATTGATTTCGGGGAAGACTGGAATCGAAGATATTGAAAAAGAGCATTCATAGAAGATTCAACTCGCTTGGAAGAAATACAAATCTAGCAAAGTATTCCATTGTGCACACAATAGAATTCTGCTTGACGTCATGTGCAGCATCTTACATAATCTTCCTTCCCACTCAACAGCTAGTTTATGTGGCCCCTGGCTGTACAGTGAATAAACATACTGCATGATGTTTTATTCCTGGTTTGTGTTAGAGTTAGTTAGTTCCAGACTGGGCAGCTGTGCTAAGGCATACTTTTGGTTCAAATTTCCTTGGGCAATGGAGCAGGATATCAGCCAAGACACGATGACCCTCGGAGGTTTGTGTTTGGGGGGACACCATAAGGTTGAAACCACAGTGTGCAATATTAGTAATGATCTGATCAATATGTATGGAATTCCTCTAGCCACTATTTAAATGGTTTAAATTCTATTAAAATAACAAACAAAGCAGTTTCAAAACATAAAAATATGCATGCAGAGTGAGATTTGAAGCCCAAGTTGAGGGCAGGGTTGAGCTTAGCAGTGACAACTTCCATGGTTGAACTGCCCATCTTGAAGAAGTTCTGCTCTTCTCTCTGACAGGATTCTTGTTAGTTTCTTTAACTCTGTTCATCATCACTGGTATCAGTTTCAGTTCTCGTGTTTGATCATGTGTCTGGTAAAACTCGCTTTCCCAGCCAATAGATCTGGACACATCTTTTGTTTCTTTCTTGTCTTATTATCACCTCATTTTGCCTTGTATCTTCATACTTTTGGTCAGTTAATCACTCCTGCCCTCCACCCTATCACAGACTTCCACTTTTGTTCTTTCCCTGTCCTCTTTTCCCTGCCTCTGTGCTTGCTTAACAACTGTTCAACCCTAACATCTTCCAGTTCTGATGAAAGGTAATTGACCTGAAACGTTAACTCTGTTTCTCTCTCCATAGATGCTGCCTGACCTGCAGAGTGTTTCCAGCATTTTCTGTTTTTATTACAAATTATTTAATGATCATTTGGTATTAATTAGTAAGAAAATCGGGCTTTACTACGGATTTGTAAGTGGATAAGTCGGTTTCTCTTAAATGGTGGTATTCCCATCCTTCTTCTTGAGGTCTGCATCAAGGACGTCTGCTGATTGGTACCTTTCTCCCCTCCTGTTACTTTACCATGCATTTCCAGACTTCCCTTTAGTTTTCCACTTGGAAAAGTAGTCCTGTTACCACTGGAGTTTTCTTCTGATAGAAGGAACTAGGAGAAAAGCTAATTAACTTTAGTGAGAGGTGATGTGGAACTCTCTTAGTCATTGGCTTTTCCCTTGGTGACTGATTCATGTAGTGTCTTCACTTGGGGTTTGGTTTTGTATGGTTGAAACTTTAATGTTTGTGACCCTGAAAATTCACAGGCCTTCTGGTGCCGCCTGCTGTAACTCCGGTAGAAATGCAGTGGAAGGCCTGGGCAATAGGCTGGGCAGGGATGTGCTGGGTCTCAGCTTTTACTGCTAGTTTCTGTGTTTGGGGGGAGGGGGGGCGTGAGGAGTGTCTGGGGCTGAATCTCTGTCCACCCCAAACATGGTGCCCTGTATCTGCAGGGATGGAGCCATGGGCAGGGACTCCCTAAGGCTGGGATTTCCTGCATCCCCAACCTCAGTGGAACTTGATACAAGTTTGGAGGTTGGCATGCCCAGTGAGAGGAAGAGTTCTAACCTCCTAAAGGTTGCAAATGGACACCACTGTAGGGGTGGGTCCAGGCCACAGAAGTAGCCTTGACCCTAGAAGATGTGAGTAAAGATTTTCTTTTCGAACTGCAGCCCCCTTACCAAGGGGGCCACTTGGGGGCCAGTTTATATTTTTCTAAGGCAAAATAACTCCATGGGTAGAGATGACAGATTTCCCGGCCAACATTCCATTAGCCTTTTTGATTGCTGTTTGTACTTGTCTACTGGCTTTTAATGATTTGTGTACTTGGGCTCACTAATCCCTTTGCTCCTCTACAGTACCTAGTTTTGCATCATATGAGAGAATACTATTAGTAAAAAGGTGTTACACACAACAAATGTTTCACGTGCAGGGACGGATTAACGCACGGGTCTATGGGGCCCGTGCTCAAGGGCTCCAGTCAAATATCGGTCCTCCGGTAAAACTCACCATGATGCAGAAGAACAGCTGGAAAAGTTTCATTTAAATGTGGTATATGGTGATATGATCTGCTTTATTATTAATGCACTGTGTAAACATTCTACAGGCCTATTTCTTAATACATTTTTTACATACTAGTGTTTTCATGGATCGGGATTAAAGTGGAGGTGGGCGGGGGAGGGTGCGTTGTTTGGGGGTGTGGAGGGGACCGAAATATTCTTGGCGCCCAAGGCCCCAAGAATTCATAATCCTGCTCAGTTCAAGTGCTTATAAATCGAATTTAGAGAGCAATTTACACTATAGAAATATATTTAACAAAGAAACGCGTAGAACAGCCTGCTGGGGCAAACGTTAATGCAAGGGCAAGCTGTGATTACTCATGGAATCGGAGAAGGCTTGTGGTGGACAAAATGCACTTCCTCTGAGCAAGGAAAGGATATTTGGAAGCCAAATCAAACATAGTCCTTTTGCGCACCTTTAAACTGCTAGTTTAATGGTGACATTGGGAGCGCTCTGGAAACAGGCCGACTGCTTGCCTTCTTTGCTGGGAACCGTGCTCGTGGGGAGAGGAGGGGGCCTAAGAATGTAGAACAAAATAGCGCATGAAACGTAAAGGGGAAGAAAACAAATCGAGAAAGTACCTTCACATCTTGGGAATGGATAGTTCCAGTTCCTGTTGATCCCATGATGGCACGTGAGAACACGCTGTCCAATCAGGACGTACCCAGGGTAGCATTCAAATGATATAGACTGTCCCACGCTATAATCGGAATTGATGATGAAGCCATTTTGAAACGGTTGTGGATCGGGGCAGCTTTGAAGTTCATAAGCTAAAAGAAAGCATAATCAGAACGTTACTACCATATGTCACAGAGATAATCATCTTGTAAGGCTGTAAGAAGACCCTTGGACATCTTAGATAAAGTTACATCCATCTGAAGTCTTTATATTCCTATAACCTCAAGTTCTTCCTCCTATACCCGAGAAAAAAATAGTCACATAAAGACATGTTAAAAATGGTTACAAAGACAACAAGGTTTAGAATTTTGCCATGTGATCCCTTATATGACTGAGTCTTAGCCCTGCTATTGTAGAGAGGTGCTGAGCATAGGCTACCACACTATCACTAAGGGAAAAGGGAAAATAAACTGGAGGCAGTCATTACTGAGCTCCTCACACAGCTCCTAATGACCCACTTAGATTAGCACTGGCAGAGGCATGAGAGCAGGTCACGTGTCGCGATCAATTCATGCATAGCTGTCGGAGAGCCAAGGGGCAAAAGAGAGGCAGGAAATAACTTTAAATAGAGGTGTTTATGCCGATTTCCCTTCCTCAACAAGAAATATGTAGTTAAAGCATATGTAGAAAAGACAAAGCACACTGGTCCCATTCTCCCACCGCATACTACTGCCTGACAGAAATCCTATTCGTTTCCCAACCTTAGATGGAACCCCCGAGTCTCCAACTTGCATCTGATGAACCTTAAAGTCTTTAGTAATTAAAAAGAAATACCAGATCATTAAACTGAAACACAATTTCGAAAAGGAATAGCTTGAGCAAGAGAAAACTAAGAGAGAAAATAGAAATTTAGTGTGTTACATTTCCCTTAGCACTTACCAAAGCAGTGTGTGGGTGTAATTGATTTTCATGTGGGCGCACCAGAGCCAGGACTTTCTATTATGAATTCATCTCATGCATCTAAATCAAAAACCTCAGAAACTTTTGCAGGATTTTATTTTTCAATGATATTTGTCTTTCATACTGCTTTCCTGGTCACCAACTCGCTGCTGTAAAACCGTTGAATTCTGGGTGCGGACCATTTCAAAATAACTTACGTTTTTGGAAGTATATTTTTCTCATAGAAAGCTAAATGAACAGAGTATTGACTAAGGCTCTCACATTTAATCACAGAAATAATGGAACCTCAGTGTGAAACATAGCGTAGAGCCCACAGATGGCCATAAAGCTTTTTCCTGCTTGAGTAAGATGCTTGTGGATTACAGTTAATTAAATTGAGACTTTTTTATTTTCATGTCCTGCTGAAAACCATGAAAAGTAATTCTAACATCTCTCATGGGCAAGCGACTGGAGGCCATGATATGGGATAGAATTAATAACATGGAATAAAAAGATCAGTTAATTATAGATTTGTAAAAGGCAAGTACTATCTGACTAATTTAATGAAGTGCATTGAGGAAATAATGTAGTAGAAGTAGTGTATATGAATTTTCAAAAAGTGTTTGATAAGGTGCCAGGTACTAGGCATGTTGATAAAATTAAGGTATAAGGGCCTAGAAATTCAGTCTAGCCACTTTTGGGGCGGTAAAGTCGGGCGGCCGCTAAAGTTTGCGCCTGCCGGAAAGTGGAGGCCACTTCGCCGATATTCAGTAGCTTTGGCCAAGGAGTTTGCTCGAGCGCTAAAACTGGCGTTGCACGGCTATCTTTAGGCGCTAAGCCGGCAGTGCAGACTGATACCGCCGAGGCCGGGCGCAGCGCAGGTGCGGTCATGTTTTGATTGACAGCAGACACCCTGGCGCCGGCCAGCTCTTAAAGGGGGAAGGGTCGACTTGGTCTGCTGCCACGCCCTGGATACTGCAGCCCTCCAGCTAGGCCTAAACACTGCTGCTGGAGAGAAATAGCGCCAGGAAGGATGCAGAGGGCCCGTGAGCGAGCGCAGCGCTTCTCTGTCCATGATTTAAAGGTGCTGGTTAGGGCTTTGGAGAAGAGAAGCCATATCTTGTTCCCGGACAGTGGCAAGAAGCCTCCCAAGAGGGTGTACAGGAGAGCCTGGAGGGATATCGCCCAGAGGGTCACAGCCACCTGCGATGTCCCCAGGACTGGTGTCCAATGCCGGAAAAAGTTTAACGACCTCACTCGGATTGTCAGGGTGAGTACCCTTTCCAGTGTCCTCCTCATCCTTGCATGTGCACCTCACATTATGGGCAAAGGGACCTCAAAGGCCTAATGGCCAGCCCTCATCCAGCAGCTATGGCACTGGCATGAACATCAATTGCACTTTCTGCACTTTACACACTGGCCAAGCTATTCGACCATGGGAGGCAGTGCACACAACAACAGGGCACCACACTGGCCAAGCTATTCGACCATGGGAAGCACCACACTGTACTTAGAGGCCGTCCTTTCTCTTGCAGGCCAAGCTGGCCCAGAATCTGAAGAGCCGGACTGTCACCGGGGGAGGCCGTGCCCAGTTCCAGCAGCTCAGTGACATGGAGGAGCGCGTGGGTCGACTCATGGGTGCCCGGGTGATTGGCCCCATTGCAATTGGAGATGCCGACCCTGTGCTGGGCCCCAATGGTAAGGACATGACCGTTTGGACCTCTCTCATTCCCCTTGCGCTTCAGATCTACATCCTTTGCCACTGTCCGACCAATGCGCAGAATGCCACCACTCATGCCTCCCTCGCTGACGCCCTGTCCTCACTCTAAAGCTACTCTTGTACCTTCCTGCTTTCAGCTGGTGAGGAGGAGGTCCCTGAAGCTGCGAGTGTCAGTCCCTCGGAAGAGGAGGACGAGGAGGAGCAAGAGGAAGGCGGCACATCGGGGGAACCCTCATCCGCGCCAGGGGATGGCAATGGAGGGGACACGTCTTCCCTGGAGGAGAACCAGGGGGAAGTGTTGCAGGGGGGTGTAGCTCCTGTGCCCAGTGGCGTCCAGCCACGCGGGAAGGGTCGGGCAGCACGGCTGCCTTCTCCCCAGAGGGGGGAAGTGTTGCAGGGGAGTGTAGCTCCTGGGCCCAGTGGCGTCCAGCCACGCGGGAAGGGTCGGGCAGCACGGCTGCCTTCTCCCCAGAGGGGGGGAAGTGTTGCAGGGGAGTGTAGCTCCTGGGCCCAGTGGCGTCCAGCCACGCGGGAAGGGTCGGGCAGCACGGCTGCCTTCTCCCCAGAGGGGGGAAGTGTTGCAGGGGAGTGTAGTTGCTGGGCCCAGTGGCGTCCAGCCACGCGGGAAGGGTCGGGCAGCACGGCTGCCTTCTCCCCAGAGGGGGGAAGTGTTGCAGGGGAGTGTAGTTGCTGGGCCCAGTGGCGTCCAGCCACGCGGGAAGGGTCGGCCAGCTCGGCGGCCTTCTCCCCAGAGGGAGAGTCCGGCCTCCAGTCCGGAGACGGTCCTCGCCCAGGAGGTGCGCCTCCTTGATCAAATGTCCACGGACTCGGATCGTCGGCACACCGAGTTCATGGGGGTTGTGGCACGGTTGCCTGAGGCCATCGAGTCCCTGGCTCATAGTGTGTCCGATTTCGGGGCCTCACAGGCCAGGGGTTTCGAACAACTCGCGGCAGCACAGGCCAGGGGTCTCGAACAATTCGGGGCATCACAGGACGCGAGTTGGGCCGAATTCGGGGCATCACAGGACGCGAGTCGGGCCGAATTGAGGGCAGCACAGGTCGCGAGTCGGGACGAATTCAGGGCAGCACAGGACGCGAGTCGGGACGGATTCAGGGCAGCACAGGCAGCGAGTGGACAGTTGATCAGTGGTGCCGTGCAGTCACTGGCTGGTCTGATGCGGGCACAGACCAGGGCAGTACGGGCACTCACTGCTGCCACACTCGCTGTGTCAGGCAGGCATCGCCAGGGCACCCGCCGCGCTGCAGCAGCACAGCGGTCTGGCCTTCACCAGATTGTTGCGCTTGCTGCAGTGCCAGCCTGTCCGAGTGCCAGTGTCTCAGGCGAGCAGCGAGCGCCTGGCATCAGCCAGCTTGCCCCCATTGCTGCAGCCGCCACTGCCACTCCCCCAGCGAAGCTGTGACGAGCTGCTGGAGGGACTGATGCTGCCCAGCCACAGCTGCAGCAGTCAGCAGCCGGCCCCTCGAGGGCCAGAGCTCGTCTAGGCCGACCCCCAAGGGCATCTGCCGTCACGCAATGTGCCCCTCAGGAGCCTTCCCCCAGCCTTGCAGCACCCACAGGGCCCAGGTTGAGGCGGAGCAGCAGGTCGGCCAGGGGTCGGAAAAGCCTGGACAAGGACTCGCCCTCTCGGCACACAAAGTAGAGTGTGTTGGCAAATGTTTTTTTATATGGGGGTGGTTGTCTTGTCTATGGGGGGGGTTCTTTTGGTAAGGCCGAGGATGAAGGCCATTTGGATGGACAAGTTTTGTTATTCCTCCCCAGGTTGTGGGAGTGAGATATGTATTTGAGTGTTTTTTGGGGGTGTTGTCTGTTTTTCGGTTTCATGTGGGAAGGGCCCTGAGTTTGTTCAATAAAGCTTTTTCTTTATTCAGCTTGTCCATGTGTGATGTTTCAAGTGGTTGTTGCGTTAACCGGCTGAGGGCTTGCGGAGCGGCTGCATTCATGTGCGTTCATTGCCGCAAGCCATTCCCTGACAGGGGGCCTAGAAGTGTCGTTCAATAAGCCGCCGACGGACGGCCCTTGGACCTTGTGGCTCCCTCCTGGGCTGGTACTCCTCCTCCTCCTCCTCCTCCTCATGGTCCTCCTGCTCGTCCTCCTGAGGTGGTGGTCCAACGTGAGGTGGCAGTGCCTGAGTCCTGCGGATAGCCAGGTTGTGCAGCATGCAGCAAACGACGACGAACTGGGAGACTCTATCCGGCGAATACTGCAGAGATCCGCCGGAGCGATCCAGGCAGTGGAACCGTTGCTTGAGGACGCCAATCGTTTGCTCTATGATGTTCCTTGTGGCTTGATGGCTTTCGTTGTATGCCTCCTCAGCAGGGGTCCTGGGCGCGCGGAGCGGGGTCATGAGCCATGTACACAAAGGATAGCCTTTGTCCCCGATAAGCCATCCTCTTGGGGGAGGCTGTGCCTGGAACATGTCAGCCACAGTAGTCTGGCGCAGGATAAATGCATCGTGGCTGCTGCCTGGAAAGCGGGCATTGACAGCTAGGATGCGCTGCCTGTTGTCACACACCAGCTGTACATTGAGGGAATGGTAGCCCTTCCGGTTGCGGTAATCCTCGGCATTGTCGATAGGTGCCCGCAAAGCCACATGCGTGCAGTCAATGGCGCCCTGCACCATGGGGAAGTCGGCGATCCTCGCAAATCCGACTGCACGCTGCTCCTGCCTCTCTAGGGTCATGGGGAAGGAGATGAATTGGTGTCTCCTTGTGAAAAGGGCATCGGTGACCTGCCGGATGCAGCGATGCACGGCGAACTGGGAGATGTTAGCTATGTCCCCAGCAGCGGCTTGGAAGGAGCCGCTTGCATAAAAGTTCAGAGCCACCGTGACCTTCACTTCCACCGACAGAGACATCCTGCACATCAGCTGTGGACGCAGATCTCTGTGAAGCAGCTGGCAGATCTCTGCAACCACCTCCCTTCTGAAGCGCAGCCTCTTAACACACTGCGCGGCAGTCATGGTGAGATAGGACACCTGCTGGCGGTATTCCCTGAGTGGGTAAGGCCTACGTTGCCGACGCCTGATGCCCCCTCTGCGTCTAGGCATGGCTGCCCCTCTCACACAGCGTCTGCGAGCCCTTCGCACATAATGCTGGAACTGAGGGTTGGAACCCCATGCAGCCCCCATAATATTCTTGCAAACAGTGAAATCACAATGAGTCAAATTTCCAAGCTCTGGCCAGAAGCCAAAAATACCTCTCCTATGTTGGGCCAAATCAGTAAGGTGTCTTCCTTGGTCTCTGTCCAGAAATCCGTTGCACTAGAGTCATTGCAGCAAAATGGCTGGCCTTTATAGTTCAGTCTAAGTGCCCTTTAATTAGCGCTCCCCGAGGCCCGCAGGGCCTCTGCTGCGTTCCACTTCACAGTTCTTAACACCGCCACGCCCACATTGGGCGGGCGCGACTGAAGTTCCGGTTTGGGGCGCACAAAGGGCGTTGCACGCCGAAATGACGTCATAAGTTGCGCGCGCAGCTGAGCGCGCGCAAACACTTTGCGCCGGCACTGAATGTCTACTGAAGTTGGGCGTAGGCGCAAATCGTTCTGCGCCCGGCCGCTAAGTGCCTAGCGCTCGAGATCTACTCCTCCTAAGGCGCTAACGGCTGGCGAACGCAACTGAATTTCTAGGCCAAGGTATTAATGGGAGTGTGGCAGCATAGATAGGAAGTTGGTAAAGAATTGGCAAAGAAAAGGTCAGAAAACAGAGAGCGATAGATGTTTTTTGGACTGCAGGGATGTAAACAGCAGTCTTCCAGGGGTTATTGTTGGGACCATTGCTCTTCTCAATATTTCTAAATGATCTTTACTTGGGAGGAGGGGCGCAATATCAAAATTTTCAGATGAATCACAATTAGGGAGCATGGTTAACTGTGAAGAAGACTGCAAGCAACTCAAGGAGGACGCAGACAAGTTAGTAGATTGGGCAGATAGATGGTGGGATGAAATTTAATGCAGAGAAATGAGAGGTGATACATGTTAGGAGGAAGAACAAGCAGAGGGCGTATACACTAAATAGTAAAACTTTAAAATGCGTAGCAGAGCAGAGAGACTTAACGATTCAGCTAGACAAATCTTTAGAGATGGGAAGGTGAATTGATGAAGCTGTTAAAAAAATATGACCCTAGGTTTTATAAATAGGGATATAAAACACACAGGCATAGAGGTGATGCTAAACTTCTATAAATCATTAGGTTGGCTGCAGTTAGAATAGAGGCCGCAAATTTTTCCGAAGGTTCCACCAGACTCCTTCCATAACTCTGGCAGGATTTAGTTCAATGATACCAAGAGGGAGATGCCAGGGTAAAGGACTCGCTACGTCAGCAGTTTCACTTCACCAGAAGGGATTTGGTGTTGGACTGGATACCGGTGCACTGAGAAACATGATATAATTGGACTCTAGATAGGCAAAAGTAGGTCTCACTGTGGGGAGGCGGGGGATTGGTTGAGTATAGGCAAGGGTTGAGGCCTGGAGTTCTGAAGAAAGTTTTTTTTTACAGCGACCTGATTTTGTCTCTTCACACAAAGGGCCAAAATGGAAATGGCTGAGGTCTTGGAGCTACCTGAGCAGTTCTCCCCCTCCCTGATGGAGGGCTGGTGATGGATTTTCTGGCTACATGAGGCAGGTGGGTGCCAGAGTGGTGCAAGTACCTGCAGACCCCGTGCAAATAAGGTGCCCTCCCTCTGAGCGCACAAACTCCAGCAAGATCAGTGCTGGAGGGCACTGCCGGGCTCAATCCCGGCATAACCGCATGGGACCGCATGCCCGCGGCTTTTCAGACCAACAGTGTACAATTTTGGATGTCTTTGGAAGGATATCGAGGCCATGGAGAGATTGTCCAAGATGATACAAAGGATGAGAGGCTTTAGTTATGAGGAGAAATGCGAGAAACTGAGATTCTTTTCATCAGAAAAGAGAAGGTTGAGAGAAAATCTAATAGAGGCATTCAAAATTATGAAAGAGTTTGATGAAGTAAATTGAAATAATTGCTTCCTTTGCTGTTCAGGCTGAGTTTCACTGGATTGATTTGAAAAATAATAAGATCACTGTAATAATATTGGGCATCCATTATACACCATCAAATAGTGAGAAAGAAACTGAGGAAAATATCTGCAGACAATTCAAATAGGTTTGCATTAGTCAAAGGACTGCGATAGCAGGAGACTTTAACTATCCAGAGATAAAACAATTAATGGTAGTCAATGGGGAGGGGCTCATAGAATGCTTTCAGGACTGCTTCACAGTTCGCAGTGTTTCAAATCCAACTCGGAAGGATACAGTACGAAGCCTGGTTCTCAATAATAAACCAGGATAAGTAAGTGATTTGCTGGCTAAGGCTCATAGCTTAATTAGGTTTACAATCAGAATACATAAAGAAAAACAGAGACAAAAATAAAGGCGTTGGGACTGAAAAAGAGCAAATTTTAGAAAGATGAAGGAGATTAACTATCCCGATTAACTGGACAGAAACATTGTCAGATAAAACTATGCATCAGCAGTGGGAAATATTTAAATACAAGATCAATAGGACACAGACTAAAAACACTCGAATCAGAAGTAAATGAGTTGCAGCAAAGACCCAAGCTTAACTAATGAATAAGGAGTTCAGGCCAAAATTAGTCTAAGAAGGAGACATACGACAAAGTTGAGGCTTGAAATACAGAAAAAAACAGCAGAAATAGCAAGAGAAGCAAAAAGGGAGATTAAAAGGGTTCAGAGAGGGTATAAAAAGACTTACCGTCAACATAAAGCATAATAGCATTTGATAAAGTGCAACATTAGAGAATTCTTGTGAAGAATAAGACCAATTGTATTAAATGTGAAGTGGTGGATATAGGACAGAGGGATTGCTAAAAGATATGAAGCAGACAGACACTTAAGGGTTAGTGATTATAACAGGAGAGGTAAGAGTGCGTGAGGTGCTGCATTTTGGGGGAAAATGGAGAATGGAAATATAACCTAAATAGTAAAATTCTCAATGGAATGAAGGAACAGAAGGCTCTAAGGCTGTAGTTGCACAGATATTTAAAAGCAGAATTTAAAGTGATAATAAAAGCGATATAAAGGGCATATGGAAGTCTAAGGCCTAGAAATTTGATGGTGCCACACCCGTTTCTCAGACACTATGGGCTGGATTTTGTCAATGGGGACGTGATGGAGGCAGGACTCCCACTTTTTGGGTTGTAGTCCCGCCTCCATCGATTTGTGGCCAACCTACGCGATTTTCCCTTGATTGACCTTGTTGAGCCCGCCCAGCGGGCTCAGCAGGCCAATTAAGGGACACCTGGTTACAGGTGATGTCAGGGATTGACATTTCATCTGTCAAGAGCTTTTGACAGATGAAATATCAGCGTTTGACAGCTCTGTGAAACTGTCAAACACTGACAATCTGACTTCTAACTTGAGTCCTTCTCCACAGACTCAGTTAGAAATCTCTCCAGAACAGAAAGCAGAGGCTGCAACTTTTGACAGCTTGCGGCCATTCTGCTTTCTGTGCCGGTGAGATGAGGGACTCCCGAGACCTGAAGAAAAGAAGCCTGCATTAGTAAGTAAAGGTAAGTAAAACTTCTTTAAACACTTTACACACACCAAACACACTTACCTCTGCACTCAGGCACCCATCACTCACCTGAACACCGGACATCTCGAACCCTGCAAGCCCTTCAGCCCGACGGTCCGCCTCGCTAACTTGGCGTGATTTGGAGCCGTCGGGCAGCCCACACTTCAGGGCTAAAAATAGGGATTAGGCCAAAAACTGCCTGTTAACAGGCAGTTAATTGGCAGTAATCCCTTTCCCGCCTCGGGGAGGTGGCTCCCAGGACAGGTCGGGTACCCACCTCCTGGGAAACGGGCATGGAGACAGGTTAGGGGCGGGAAGGGTTCGTGCCCCCCGATTCTGCAATTTTAACTCCCCACATGCCTCCATTCCTGCCTCCATGGCCCTGGAAAATTCGAGCCCTAAGCCTTCGATATGGTGGGCAGGAAATGCACGCACATCAGAAGCAGGCAGTGTGATATACACCATATTGATGTAGGCAAAATAATTAGGTGTCTTGGGCCCGTGTCTGAAACAGGCGTTAGCCCCTCTACATGTGTAAATAAGTGGCCTGATGCTTGTTTGAGACCCACCCTGCAATATTGGTTTGCCCTGAGGCAGGCAGCAATGGCGCCATTCAGGAAAAGCACATCTACATGCGGCCTAACAGGCAGTCCTTAATAGGACTGTTGCAGGCTGCAACCAACAAGGTAAGTTTGTTAAAAATACTTACCTGAATATGAAGTCGGGAGGAGCAGGAGTGCTTCTCCTGACCCCCACATTATAACCGCGGGCCGCTGCTGGCTACAATCTTGACTACAACCCCTCCCCCGATCACTGCTGCCACCCTCCCTCCCTCAATCTCTCTATGTCCGTTTGTAACTTCCTGCTCCGATTTACACAACTTACTGTGCCACCTAACTTAGTCTCATCTACAACTTTGGATATACAACTCTCTATTCCTTCATACAAGTCATTGATACATATGGTGAAAAGCCGAGGCCTCGGTACAGATCCCCGGGGAATGCCACTTGTCACATCCTGCCAATCAGATTATGTTCCCTTTATCCCTACTCTCCGTCTCCTACTTCTCAACCAATTCCCAACCCCTGTCGCAAGTTTGCTTCCAATTCCCTGCATTTCATTTTTACTAATAACCTCTTGTGCGGGTTTATGTATTTTATCAGGCATTTTGGACTTGCTTTAATGCTAATTGACTGAGAATGTTCAAGAATTCAATGGGAATAGAAATTGGGGAGTTTCTATAACAGGCGGCCGATCCACAAAGGCAGGTTTATGTTCGGGAGGCAAGTTGAAAATCTACCCCTTGGTGTTTGAACAAGACACTATGGGGGCATAATTTGGTTGCTTTGCGCCTCCCGTTAGTGCCCTAAGAGGGCGTTAATGGGGCGCAAAGCAACTAGCGCCCGGGCGCAGTGCAGCGCTGCTAACGTCTCCCACGAAATTCAGCGGGAGGTTAGCGTCCACGTTAACTGGTAGCGCCCCATGGCGCTGCGCCTCCGGCGATGATGTCATCGCTGTGCACAGCGCCCCACTCACGCCCTGGCCGTGAAGTTCAATAGCACCACCTGACTTACTGCCGGACACTATGCCCGACAGGGTCAGGGGGGTGTACGTGCGGCCGGGGCGCTGATATTTGAAGGGGAGGTGCCGGGCTGCCATTATTGTTGCTGGCCGCCTGCCAGCACCTGCCCCCTTTGCTGTCCCCGGCCTCCTATGCAGCCACCCACCCCCCCAGCCCCCCTGGTGGGGTATCTGCCATGCTCCGTCAGTCCAACACTCCTCTTGAGTGCTGGGCTCTTTTGCTGGTACCCCGATCCCTGGTGGCCCAGCTGGGCCCAGGGTCACGCTGCGCAAGGACCCTCCCCTTTAATAATGGGAAGAAGGCCTGCAGTACCGCGACACGACATGTCAGAGTGCGTGGCGCTGTGGCACGTAGCGCCACGATATTCACTCGCAGTGCCCCGAGAGGGAGGGGGAGCGCTTCCAGTGAATTTCGGGCGCAGGAGTGCCAACTTTTTCATGTCCTGAGAAGTTAGCGCCCCCAAAGGGGGCGCGACCGAATTTTTCCCTGTATCAGTTATTCTTAAAGAGGATAAGGATCTGCTAGACTACAAAGGAATTCCTCTGTGCACATTTCACTGCACACTCATTGCATTGCACATAACCACAAGGTAGGTTTGTATTAAAAATCAAACATCTCATAATAGCCTAAAGGTTTTTTTTGAGTTGTTGCCACATGGTTCAATGAACCTGTAGTAACTCTGTCTCTGTAAAGGACTTAACATAGTAGCCTGGACTTATTGCTTTTGAATGCTGAAAATCCTTTGCTTGGAGAAATTTTGTAGATGTAATCCAATGATTGGTTTTAAATTCCACTGCTTTGATACTAATAGACCATTCTGGCTAGAGATCATGATGGTACACAGTATTGATTCCGCAACTCTTTGTAATAGTATTGGGATCTTGTATGGCATAGATCAACCTGGAAATAGTATCTAGGAATCAAAGATTCATGTAACAGGGCACTGAGTATCCAGTGTCCACACAAGAGACTGTTAGGAAAAATAGAAGCACATGGAATTAGAGGCAGCTTTTTGACATTGGTTCGGAGGTAGGTGACAGAGAGTAGGGATAATGGGTATGTACTTCAATTGGCAGGAGGTGACTAGTGGAATCTGTACAGGGGCATCAGCTTTTCACCATATAAATGATGAAGGACTAGAGAGCCGTAGATCCAAGTTTACTGATGTTAAGTCTGTGTGTCCCAGTTCTGCTTATTATAAATCACTGGACACAGACCACAAGAATAACTTTAACAGGTCTTTACTATTCAGAGGTCAGGGCTGAACTGCCCAGCAAATCCCTACACAACACTTATATACCGGTGTGGTCACCACCGGTATTACAGTATACAGCAGCCAAGAGAAAGTAGTACATCTCTTAAGGTAGTTCTCTTAAGGTGGAACAGGATACATACACCACAATCCTCCCTTTTTAGCTTAACAGTTATATCCCCATTTAACATAACATAATAACATATATATATACAACTTCATGCAAAACAGTTCAAAGATTCAGTCTCTGAGGAGGCCTCCTGATTCGAGTTGGATAACGCCTTTCAGGGGTCTCTGATTCTCGTTGCTGGGGTGACTCATCAAGTTGGTCTCTTATGGATTGGACATCATCATCAGGTACATTCACTTCTGAGGTAGATGCTTCAGGTTCACTAACTTCTTCCATGGTTGTCTCTGCCGTGACCATGGGTTCGACCCTTGTTCTCGATTCTACCAGTTGATCAGCATGACGCCGTATTACATTTTCACCAATATCTACCGTGTACATCAGGGGTCCTTGTCTGGCCCGAATTGTTCCAGATTGCCATTTCTTGTTTTTATAGTCCCGGGCTAACACTGGTTGTCCTATTTCGAAACTCCGAGTGGTCTTGTTATTTATATGCTAGAACTGTTTGTTTTCAACTTCCCTCCGCACATTTGGTTTTAACAAGTCCAACCTGGACCACTGATGCGCTATCAATTACTCATAAAAGACTGAGGCCTAGAAATTGAGTGCCCTTAGCGCCGATTTTGCGGCGCTAGAGGGCCTAGCGCTGCATTTGGCGCCGGCGCCGAAATTGCCTGGGGCCCTTACGCCGCGGTAGACCGGTAGCGCTGCGCCGGCACCGATGACGTCATCGGTGTGCGCAGCGTCCCGGTTGCCATGCCGACGGGCCCCAGCGCCGAAATTCAGTTGCGGCCGCCTCGCCCGTGACAGCCGCAACTAAGACTCTGGCAACAGAGTCTTACGAGTCTTTGCGCCGGCGCATTAAAGGCCCCGCGGCGGCCGGCCGCTTTCCCGCCGGCCGCCTGGCCGCAGCTCCCTCCCCGGACCAGAAGCAAGCCCGGCACTTGTCCGAGGTGCCGGGCTCATTTTTTAAAAGATTTTCGCGGGCCGCGATCGGGTGCAGGCAGCTCCTCCTTAAGGGAAGGAGGAGGCCTGCACTTCCCGAGCCTGCCGCACCGCATCGGGTGCCGCAGCGCTGGAATTGCGGCGCGAAACGGCAGTTAGCGCCGATTTACCGCCGCAAAGACCCTTCAGTAGCGCCGGCAGCCGTTTGGGCGCGGCCCTGCTGAATTTTTGGCGCGCGCAGGGGGACTTAGCGCCGGCACTAACTTCCGGCGCTAAAGCCCTGGCTAAGCCAAAACTCAATTTCTAGGCCTGAGAGTTAGAAGAGTAACTAAAGGCTTTTATTAACAACAGAATGGAGGTCTGCCTCGAGTGGTCGACCGGTCCAGGATACAAAGGGCTGGGGAGCAGTCACCTTTATACTAGGACCTGTGGGAGGAGTCAGCCGAGGCATGTCCAGGCATGTACACAGTGGAATACAAACAGGACAAACAGGAATACAAACAGTGGTTTACCACAACCACAACCTCCTGTTATAGAACATCATGGCAGGACTTTGGTTTGTCACTGCATGAGTGGCGTTTCGATATGCCAGTAGGAATTTGTCCACCTTGTGTTGTAGTGGAATCTGATCTTCGCTCATGGCCTTTATTGCTTTTTTGAACGTTTGTACAAATCTCTCGGCCAACCCGTTTATAGCCGGATGATATGGGGCAGAGGTATAATGTTTCACCCCATTCTTCTTCATGAATTTCTGGAATTCTTCTGACACGAACTGCGGTCCGTTGTCTGAACATATTTGTTCTGGCAATCCATTTCTTGCAAATATCGTTCTTAGCACCGCGATCGTCTTTTCCGAGGTAGTGGTAGTCATCTTAATCACTTCTGGCCATTTAGAATGTGCGTCCACCGCAATTAAAAACATGGAGTCCATGAATGGACCAGCAAAGTCAATATGTACACGTTGCCATGGGGTTGAAGGCCATTCCCATGGATGCAGCGGTGCAATCGGAGGTGCATTTTGCACTTTTTGGCACCCTGAGCAGCTTTTCGTCAGATCCTCTATCTGTTGGTCGATACCCGGCCACCACACATAAGCCCTAGCAAGGCTTTTCATCTTGACTCCCCCCAGATGACCTTCATGCAGTTCCTTTAGAACTCTCTCTCTTAACTTAGGAGGAATAATCACCCTTGTTCCATACATCAATGTTCCTTGACAGACGGACAGCTGTTCTCGTCTTGCTGAGAATGCCGGTAACAGTGGACCACCATGTGCTGGCCATCCCTTCACTGTCACTTCGTAGACCCGGGACAGTGTCGGGTCGTTCCTGGTTTCTCTTTCAATACTTGCATTGGTGACTGGTAAACATTCGATGATGGTCGAGTGAAATAACTCAACAGGGTCAACCGTCGGTGCCTCCTCCTCTGTAGGTAGTGGCAGGCGCGACAGCCCATCAGCATTACCATGCTGCTTTGTACCTTTGAATTCTATCTGATATTGATGTGCCCCTAGGAAAAGGGACCATCTCTGGAGTCTCTGTGCTGTCATCACCGAAACACCCTTCTTAGGGTTAAAAATGGATACCAACGGCTGGTGGTCTGTCAGAAGCATAAACTTTTGGCCCTGCAGGTAATGATTAAACTTCTTTACTTCCCACACAAGGCTGAGAGCCTCCCTATCTATCTGAGCATAGCTGCGCTCAGCGGAGGTCAATGATCTGGATGCGAACGCAACTGGCCTCTCCAGGCCATTTGGCAACTTGGGTGAGAGTACTGCCCCAATACCATATGGAGAAGCATCACAAGCCAAACGAATAGGCAGCGTTGGGTTGAAGTGAGCCAACACTTCCTCTGAGGTGATCAATGCCTTGCTTTTGCGAAAGGCCCTCTTACAGTCCTCGCTCCACTTCCATGGTACTCCCTTCTGCAAAAGAGCGTTCAGCGGGTGCAGCACCGTGGATAAATTTGGCAGAAACTTATGGTAATAGTTAATCAACCCTAGGAACGACCTCAACTGGGATACATTATTCGGAGCGGGAGCCTTCACAACAGCTTCGATCTTGTCAGGAGACTTATGAAGCCCCTCCTGGTCAATGACATGACCACAGTATGAGATCCGCTTCTGAAAGAACTCACATTTCTGGCGATTAACTCGAAGTCCATATTCTTTCAATCTGGTGAGCACCAGTTCCAAATTTGCAAGGTGTTCCTCGTCATCATCTCCTGTAATCAGAATATCGTCCAGGTAACATTGTGTGCCTGGAATTCCCTGTAATACCTGCTCCATGGCCCTCTGCCAAATTGCTGGAGCCGATGCCACTCCAAAAACCAGTCTATTATACCGGTACAAGCCTCCATGTGTGTTGATCGTGAGATACTGGCGTGACTCTTCCTCAACTTCCATCTGTAAGTACGCCTGCGCCAGGTCTATCTTGGTGAAGTGTTTCCCGCCAGACAACGAAGCGAAGATATCCTCAATCTGCGGAAGCGGATACTGCACCGTGTGAAGCACCGGATTAACAGTGATCTTGAAATCTCCACAGATGCGAACCTTCCCCGGTTCCCCCGGCTTGTTGCTCGATGAACGCTTCATGACGGGGACAATGGGCATGGCCCACTCACTCCAGTCTACCTTAGACAGTACTCCTGAACGTTCTAGCCCTTCCAGCTCAGCTTCCACAGCAGGTCGTATCGCATAAGGTACCGGTCTGGCTTTGAAAAATTTCGGGTTTGCATGTTCTTCAACCTTGATGTTTGCCGTAATTCCTCTCAGTGTTCCCAGTCCCTGTTGGAACACCTCTTTAGCATCGTCCAATATTCTGGACAATCGTTTAGGTTTGACATCTTTTTTACCGGAATCTACCGTTAGTGCTTTTAAGGAATGCCAGTCCATATTTATTTTCCTAATCCACTCCCGTCCCAGTAGTGGTGGAGCTCCCTCAGGTAGCACATATAAGTCCATTCCTCGGCTTTCTTTGCCCTTGTGGACCACCTTTACCTCTATCTTCCCGATGGGGTATACTCTTTGCCCCGTGTATGTTTTCAATACAATCTCCGTATCCCGTAGGGGAATATGTGTGAATAACCTTTTGTAATCTTGCTTATTCATGACCGTCAATGCCGATCCAGTGTCCAATTCCATCTTCACTTGGACTCCTGCTATCTGAACTGTGACCCAGATTGTTTGGAGGTCTGCTTCATTACCAACATTGTGTACTCTTAGACTACCCAGTTCATTACTGCTGGAGTCTGAATTTGACTTCTGTTCGTTCGAACTGTTCTCTGTCACCTTGTGTACCTTTCTGTACTTTTCCTGCGGTGACTTTTTGTTGCTGGTCTTCTTTCCTGACCGGCATACTTTAGCTATGTGACCAAGCCTGCCACATTTTCTGCATTCCTGATTTTTGAACCAGCACTGGTTCTGATCGTCCATTGTCTTTCCACAACGATAACATTTTACTGTACCCAAGACCATTTGATTGGTGCTGAGTTCCGGTGACCGTAGCTGCATTTCCGCAGTGCCTCTCGCTGCGGCTTCGTGCGATGCTGCAATAGTGACAGCTTTATCAAGCGTAAGCTCATTCTCCTCAAGCAGTCGCTTTTGTGTTCCTTCTTTTAACAATCCACACACAAATTTATCTCTCAGCGCATCTGCTAGTCCTGTTCCAAACTGACAGTACTTTGATAGCTTACGCAGTTCAATTAAAAATTCAGCGTTGCTTTCGTCTTTCAGCTGCGTTCTTCTGTAAAATTTAAATCGTTCCGCTATCATCAGCGGCGTGGGGTTTAAATAATTTTTCAGGACAGTAACAATATTCGCGAAAGTCTGATCCGCCGGTTTATCTGGTGACAGAAGGTGCTTCAATAGCCCGTATGTCTTCGCACCCATTGAGCTTAATAAGGTTAGTGCTTTCTCATCATCTGGTACCTTATTTGCTTTACAATAAACTTCCATGCGTTCTACATACGTGGTCCAATCTTCGATATCGCTATCAAAGGTATTAATGTTCCCATGTTTAGGCATCCTTGCAAGTTTCTAAATTTTTCTTTTTCTCAAAATGGCGGCTTCCCGCACTTGTCTTCTTCCCCCGCCTACTAAAATGGCAGCTTCCCGCGCTTGGCGGTCTTTCCCGCGCTCGTCTTCTTCCCCCGCCGACTACAATGGCGGATTCCCGCGTTTGCCTTCTTCCCCCGCTGGCTGCAATGGCGATTGCCGTGCTGCTGCCGTTCTCGCCTCCCCAGCGGTTCTCAATTCCCCGACGCTGCTTTTACTCCCCCGCGGTTCCCGTGGGCATTCACGCTTCCCCTGCTGTTGCGCCTCTCAGCCCCGCATGCAGCCCGGTCCTTTACACCGGCTGCGTTTGAGTTCTCCGCGGCTCTCGTGCCTTACGCTGCCCCAGTCGCTGCGCCTCTCGGCCTCGATTGCAGCCCGGCCCTTTTCACCGGCCGTGGTCGAGTTCTCCACCCTTTTTCCTCCGTTTTCCCTCCCCCACTCCACAGTCAATGCGGCCGACTTTCTGCTCGTGTCGCTGATCGGCTTACCCACCACCGTGGTAGAAGGGATGATCACTGCCTGTCGCTGATGGAGGGCTTCGTGGTCAGAATTTTTCTTTTTAACCCGGGTTCTCGATGCCTCCCGTGCGATGGTGCTCAGCAGGATGATGAGGGCGGATGCCTCTTCTCGACGCCCGTTCTGAGGACGAAGCTTCCTTGGATGTAAAACTGCCGCAGGGTAAGATCGGACTCGTCGCCACTGTTAAGTCTGTGTGTCCCAGTTATGCTTATTATAAATCACTGGACACAGACCACAAGAATAACTTTAACAGGTCTTTACTATTCGGAGGTCAGGGCTGAACTGCCCAGCAAATCCCTACACAACACTTATATACCGGTGTGGTCACCACCGGTATTACAGTATACAGCAGCCAAGAGAAAGTAGTACATCTCTTAAGGTAGTTCTCTTAAGGTGGAACAGGTTACATACACCACAACTGACACTAAGTTAGGTGGCATAGTAAGTAGTGTAGATGGGAGCGGAAAGTTGCAAAGGGATATTGATAGATTAATGAGTGGGCACAACAGTGCCAGAAGCAGTTCAGTGTGGGGAAGTGTGAGGCCATCCACTTTGGACCTAAGAAAGATAGATCAGAGTATTTTTTAAATGGCGAGAAGCTAGGAACTGTGGAGCAGCAGAAAGATTTTGTGGTCCATGTACAGAAATCACTAAAAACTAGTGGACAGGTACAAAAATAATTTTAAAAGGGCTAATGGAATGTTAGCCTTCATCTCAGTGGGGCTGGAATAAAAAGTGGTGGCTGGTATGCTACAGTTGTATAAAGCTCTGGAGTACTCCGTTCAGTTTTGGGCATCAAACCTCAGGAAGGATATACTGACCTTAGAGGGATGCAGCGCAGATTCACCAGAATAATACTGGGGCTAAAAAGGTTAAATTATGAGGAAAGGTTGCATAGCCTAGGCTTGGATTCCCTCGAGTATAGAAGATTACGATGATTAATGGATTTGATCGGGTAGATAGAGAAAAATTATTTTCTCTGGCGGGGGAGTCCAGAACAAGGGAGCATAACCTTAAGATTAGAGTTAGAGGATTCAGCGGTGATGTCAGGAAGCACTTCTTCACACAAAGGTTAGTGGAAATCGGGTACGCTCTCCTGCAAAAAGTTGTTGAGGCTAGGTCAATTGAAAATTTTAAAACTAAGATTGCTAGATTTTTGTTTGACAAGGGTATTAAAAGATATGGAACCAAGGTGTTGTGTACTTGGACTTTCAAAAGGCGTTTGATAAAGTATCACATATTAGGCTTGTCAGGAAAATGAAAGCCTATGGGATATAAGGGCGGTAGCAGCATGGATACAAAATAGGCTAAGTGATAGAAAACAGAAGTGCAAGATGAGATGACCTGGGGGTGTTTGTGCACAAATCTTTGAAGGTGGCAGGACAGGTTAACAAAGCAATTAATAAAGCATATGGGATTCTGGGTTTTATAAATAGAGGCATAGGGGCTGGATTTGTCAATGGGGAGCTGTTGGAGGCGGGACTCCCACTTGTTGGGTTTTAGTCCCGCCTCCATCGACTTGTGGCCAACTCACACTACTTTCCCTTGATTGACCTTGTTAAGCCCGCCCAGTGAGCTTAGCAGGCCAATTAAGGGAAAGCCAGTTACAGGTGAAGTCAGCGAGTGCCGTTTCAACTGTCAAGAGCTTTTGACAGATGAATTGTCATCGTTTGACAGCTCTGTGAAGCTGTCAAACACTGACAATCTGTCTTCTAAGTTGTGTCTTTACTCAAGACTCAATTAGAAAGCCTTCCTGACCAGAAAGCAGAAGGCTGCAGCTTTTGACAGTTCAGCGGCCATTCTGCTTTCTGTGCCGGTGAGCTGAGGGACTCCTGAGACCTGAAGGGAGGAAGCCTGCAGGAAGAAGTAAAGGTAAGTAAAACTTATTAAAACACTTTACACACACCTCACACACTTACCTCTGCACACATGCACCGATTACTCACCTGCACATCGGACATCTCGGCCCCTCCGACCCCCGCAGACTGACAGCCCGCCTCGCTGACCCTGGAGAGGTTCGGAGCCGTCGGGAAGCCCACACTTCAGGGCTCAAAATAGGGATTAGCCAAAAAACTGCCTGTTAACTACCTGTTAACAAGCAGTTAATTGGCATTAATCCCCTTCCCGCCGGGATCCGGCGTGGGTCGGCTACCCGCCTCCTGGCAAGATAGCATGGAGGCGGGTTGGGCACCCACCCCCAAATTTTGCCATTTACCCGGCAGTCCTGCCTCCATACCCGCCTCCCCAGGGCTGGCAAAATGCAGCCCATAGAGTACAAAAGCCAGGAACTTATGCTAAACCTCTATAAATCACTTGTTCGGTCCCAGCTGGAATATGGGGCATGATCTTGCCAGTCCTGGGGAGGCAGGTATGGAGGCGGGACTGCCGGGAAAATGGCAGAATTTACGGCGGGTGCCCAACCCGCCCCAACCCGCCTCCATGCCATCTTGCCAGGAGAAGGGTAGCTGTCTCGCACTGGGTCCCATCTCCTTGGAGGCGGGAAGGGATTGAAGCCAATTAACTGCCTGTTAACAGGTATTTAACAGGCAGAAAATAGGATTATCCACTTTTTGCCCTCACAAGTGCAGGCTTCCCGAAGGCTCCGAAACCCACCAGGCCAGTGAGGCGAGTAGAGGGTCTGCGGGGGTCGGGGGGTGCAAAAGTGTGCTGTGGAGATGAGTGATGGATGCAAGTGTGGAGAGGTGAGTATCTGAGGTAAGTGCAAAGTGTTAGAAAAAGTGTACTTACCTTTGTTTCTTCCTGCAGGCTTCAGTCGGTGGGTATGCGGAGAGTCGCGCACCTCCGCGGTAGAGATGACAGATGGCCGTTGCATTCTCCAATGCAACAACCATCTCATTTCTGCAAAAGAAAGATGTTTGATGAGATCTTGAATTCAAGACCTCATCAAACTACAGAGAATGTCAGTGTTTGACAACTTCAAAGAGCTGTCAAACGATGACAATTCATCTGTCAAAAATTTTTGACAGATGAAACGTCATACGTTGACATTCTCTGCAACTGGCTTTCCCTTAATTGGCCTGCTAAGCCTGCTGGGTGGGCTTTACAAGGTCACTCAAGGGAAAATAGCGTGGGCTGGCCAGGAGTTGATGGAGGCGGGACTGAAACCTGACAAGTTGGAGTCCCGCCTCCACAAGCTGCCCATTGGCAAATTCACCCCCCATTGTGTCCAATTCTGAGCACCGCACTTTAGGAAGGACATGAAGGCTTTAGATAGGGTACAGAAAAGATTTACTACAATGGTTCCAGGAATGAGGGATTACAGTTACAGGCATAGACTGGAGAAGCTGGGGTTGTTCTCCTTCGAGCAGAGAAGGCTAAGAGGAGATTTGATAGAGGTGTTTAAAATCATGAAGGGTTTAGATAGAGTAAATAAAGAGAATCTGTTTCCAATGGCTGAAGGATCGATAACCAGAGGGCACAGATTTAAGGTGATTGGCAAAAAAAACAGAGGCAACATGAGGAAAAACTTTTTATGCAACGAGTGTTTAGGATTTGAAATGCACTGCCTGGTAAAGGTGGTGGATACGGATTGAATAGTAGCCTTCAAAAGAGAATTGGATAAATACTTGAAAGAGGAAAAATTGCAGGGATATTGGGAAAGAGCAGGGGGAGTGGGACTAACTATATTGCTCTTTGAAAGAGCCGGCGCAGACTAGATGGGCTGAATGGCCTCCTTCTGTGCTGTACTATTTTGTTCTATTCTATCAGGTGGGTAAATGGAGTTATGATACAGATCCGCCATGATTTAATTGAATGGCAGAACAGGCTCGAGGGGCTTAATGGCCTACTCCTCTTTCTATGTTCATGAGTAATTTTTTTAATAGAAAACTCCATTAGACAATCCTTACTACAGTACCTGGCTCTGATTGATGAGTTTGGCAGAGTCTCTGTCCACAAGATTTAATGGGACAATTCAAAATACAATTGTCTAGCTTTACTATCTGCTCTTATTCCTTGCTATCATTTAAATAGCTTCCTGATGGCATGAATCATTGACACCACTACCTTTCTGTTACAAATGGTCCAAATTATTCGAAGCCTTTAACTTAAGCCAATGAGACCAATATTTTCCGCAGGTCCTTCAACATTTGAGACAAGATTAATATACTTAAAATGTCACCCACTCTCACTTTAATAATATAATATCCACAATTCATTTTTGAAAGTTAAACCTGTGTTATTTCTTGAATTAAATTCTCGCATGATAAATTTCTTGTGGGGAAGCACATACCAAACATGCTGCTTCCTTATGTTCACGCTCTTCCCTTAGAGAACAGTGTGAAGTAGTGGAAGGATTTGCAGGCTGATTAACAGTCTGACAAGATGGGAACACTCATTCCATGCACGTAACTGTCTTTATACCAGCCGATAGAGTGGTTAGCCCTATATGTTGCAAGGGTTTTATGGGCTCTCATAAGCCATCTGACGAGGGGGACGGGGACACCCACACTCACCAGACGCAATTATCCCGCTAGATGTCAATCCAGAATTCAGAGCCAGAACTCCAGTCTCCACTCCCCAGGGACTGTCTGGAGCGGGTATCGAACCCTGCACTTTCTGCCTCAGGTGGGAATGCTACTACTAAACCAAAGGCTTGCTCCAGTCAAAGACAGAGATTTGGCAAGTATCTTTCCAACTCATTCAGCTTTCTTGCATTATGAGCTGTACCTCCATGCGCTGTTTCCACAGGGAGATACTCTAAACTAAGGCAAATTAGCCAAAACTTTTGTACATATTTTAATTTTCTACAATAAAACTTCTATTCTATCACTAGTAAACCAAAAACAGGACAGACACAAAACAATCAAATCATGCGCTATCCTTATTGTCCACACATTACACAATAAAATAAATTAGTCATAAATACTTTTGTTCTAAAATTAAAGCTAGTGAGTCCCCTCAAATAATGGAGGGAGGAACTTCAGACAAATGCATAATTTCAGGGCCATTATTTTTTATATTATCAACATTTAACATTTCTTTTCCTGTCTCCCTATGTCTTACTCTAGCTGTCTAATTTCTATCGCAACTTTCAATCCTGTCCTTAATATTTATCCAGCTATTGTTTTTAATAAAGAAAGACCATACAGGGCTGTTGAGGGAAACATTCTCTCCAAATATCCCATCAGCAATTTGTAATTTGGAAAGGTGTCTATATCCTTCCTACTGCTTTCTCTCAATAGGTAACTATACTGGAATTTTACTCAAGCTCTTTGGAACACAGCCACTATCAGCATAATGTCAGGAGTTTCTGCTGGGTGTTAATTTCACATTTCTACTGCACTAAGGGTCTTCAAACTCTATAGTCTCTGCTTATGCCCCTTTGAAATATATTTAAGTGAGCACAAATCTCAGACTTGCTAGCTCCACCATTCTGAGCAAAATGTGGTTATCGCTATTCCTACCTTGGTAGATAAGTTTGAACCCTTGTTTGTTCTCCGAGTGATCACTGTAGAAGTGGATGATGGTATCATGAGTGGTGCTGAGCAACACAGGCGGGAGATCTACTCCACTGAACTGACCAATTAAAGAGCTCGTGTAATGCGGCCCATTTCGAATCTCCAAGAAATCATGATTGGCTTCAGTCGAAAAATTCAGGAACTGAATGTCTGCACCTGCATCGATAGAAACATATTTTTACTACAAAATAAGACCATGATAAAAAACAAAAGTAATAGTAATCTAACAATGATCAATATTACAACTTGGTGATCTCACATAATAAAATGCATTCATCAATCTTTTCCCAAAGTCAATAGAACTGTAGTACTATAAGATTTAAGTATTTTCTTTTCACAGGTATCCGTATTGTGCACCTTTGCAGTGGTTAGAGTTACCCCTCCCCATCAGAAACAAGGGTGAAAGTCCATCATTGTTATACAAAATAATAATGAAAAATCACTTCTTGCCGGGTGGTCAAAATTTGAATGGTAGATAACTATGATAAAAAATCTAACATAAACTGCTTGAAAACATTCCACAATACTGGTCAGTAAGGGCTGATTCTCCGATTAGGTGCTCCCAGTGCGGAGCAGAATTCACAGGGAGCCCCAGCCAGAAAATCATGGGCCTGAGGCTTGTGGTTTTCTGCCTATTAAATTTAAATGGATGGAAAATCAGGGGCTGCTTTTCCAACCAGCGCTCCTTGTAAGTGCCGTTCCTGGCTGGAAGCACTTGATCAAGGGATCAGCGTGTAATATAAATTTAATGCTTCCATTTTATTATATTAGTGGACTTGGGATTGGCTGAAAAATGAGTAAATGCCATTATTGTAGCGCTGCATCAGCTTCAACATTACTCATAAAAAATCTCATAATTAACCTTAAACATTTCAAAGTACTTAAAAACGTACAATAAGCTGTTATCCTTGTGATACAATTTAGCACTTCCAGCTAGATTCATAGACAGGTTGCAAACTGCATCCTATTCATAGAGTGCTTTATTTCCCCTCACTGTACTATCAAAACATGCACAGAATATAAATCATCAGCCAGCCTGCCAAGAGTTCTGTGAGTTAAGATGCAGATGAAATGTACTGTTAAAGTGCAACTGCTGATCACACTGTTTACTTACATACAAAATTAACAAGATCCTTCAAATCCCCCAAGCCAAAACTTTCACGAATATGTCAAACCACATAACTTGGACACTGAAAACACGTTCAGCATAGAAAATCCTTATGAACACAGGCCCTAAGATGACACTGTTGAATATCAGCACACAAGTGTTTACTGTTTTGTCTGAAATTCCTCCCTTTGCAATTTTCAAATTTATTTTGTTCACCGAATGTACAAGTGTGTAACTCATTGGTTTGAAATTCTTCTCTCTCTGCTACTGCACCAATCTATGTTAAATGGGTTAACACCTTGGAAGAGCCACGGAAACCCCAGCAAAACGTAAACAACAGGCGAGCAAAAGAACCTCTGTGGACATTCAATTCAATTCAATTCAAATCGCTTTATTGGCATGACAAGTTACATTTTATGTTGCCAAAGCATCGAAAAACATTCATGTTTGTACACAAAAATACAGATCTATCCATACAGTGTATAAACGGATATATCCCTGAATGTATAAATATACTTTCATATAATTTATATATACTCTTTTCTTATATTTAGTGGTTGTCCCTCTGTTTATGGCAAGCTGTAACATAGTGTGCCGCTAGTGTTATGCAATTTCTCTCTTCCCCTAGTAGGTATGGGAGTTTTTGGTCGTCATTCACCCCCATTATCTGTAACATATGAACCCATACAAGTTAAATACTTCACATGATGCTCCAACTATTCAACATGAATCATGTGACGTGTTACATCCTTGAAACACATGACCAGCTATTATTCTTTCTTGATCCATTTTGTTGCCTTCTCTCCTGAAGGTGCAGACCTCCACCAAGGTACAATTCTACAATCACTGGCTGCCCTCTAGTACATCAGCTAAGTGGCCATTCTTCAAGGGTCGGCGTCAGCAAGTGTCAACAAGCAATTCGACCTTGCTGGGCTCTATAGTTGAGCCTGATCCTGTATTCACCCAACCTCCACAACATGCTCTTTCGAACAGGCATCACTGTACACTGCGAAGAAGCAGGAGCCCACCTGAGTCAGCTAACTCCGTGCAGACTGGGGATTGAACATAGGACTTTGCGATCCGATAAGTTCAGTACCAGACCATAAAATTTCATTCTTTATAAAGTATAAAGGTTTACTAAATTACTAATAATTCAAGAAATTTGTGATCCATTCATTGGATAGCATTATGGAATGATACTTCTCTGTATGGCACTTTTACAATGGCATATTTGCATCAAATTCCTGTGTCTACCATTCTAACGAACCTAACCTGTGAATAATTTGTTTAAAATGGTGCAGAAAGGAGTTTAATCTGAACAAATTCACCAATGTGTTCAAAATAATGCACACAGGAGTTTTAATTCCTATAGCCGTAGTTTGATTTTGAATAGATAACAAATACTGATGACTGAATCATGTGCTTTATACTGGAACCGCCGACTCCATCGCCCTCCCTGGCCACTGTCTGAAGCTGAACTAGCCTGTGTGCAACCTTGGCATCCTATTTGACCTGAACTGAGCTTCCGATCCCATCCTCTCCATCACTAAGACCGCCTACTTCTACCTACGTAATATAGCCCATCTCCGCCCCTGCCTCTGCTCATCTGCTGCTGAAACCCTCATCCATGCTCTTGTTACCTCCATTCTCGACTATTCCAGGGCTCGCCTGGCTGGCTTCCCACCTTTCACCCACCGTAAACTTGAGCTCATCCAAAACTCTGCTTCCCGTCTCCTAACTCGCACCAATCCTGTTCATCCATCATCCCTGTGCTCGCTGACCTACATTGGCTCCCTGTCCGGCAATGCCTCAATTTTAAAGTTCTCATCCTTATGTTCAAATCCCTCCATGGCCTCACCCTTCCCTATCTCTGTAACCTCCTCCAGCCCTAAAACCCTCCGAGACCTCCTCCAATTCTGGCGCTCCTCCAATTCAGGCCTCAAGCGCACCATTCATCGCTTCACCATTGGTGGCCGTGCCTTCAGCTGCCTAGGCCTTAAGTTCTGGAATTGCCTCCTTAAAACTCTCCGCCTTTCCAACTCTCTCTCCTCCTTTAAGTCACTCCTTACAACCTATCTCTTTGACCAAGGTTTTGGTCACCTGTCCTAATGGCCCAGAAATTAGGTTCGGGGGCTTGCTGCGCGTGCAAGCCCCCGATGTGCACTTACCCGGTGCGCTGACATTTCAATCCTGGCCCGCATTGCATTTCCTGTCACTGGCCCGCTTCAGGTCCTGCCGCGCTGTGCGTGCGTGACCCAGCGGCGTACTTAGTGCGATGAGCCGGCTGGGATCACGTGAGCACTGGGCAACCAATGGGAGGTTGCAAAAGTTCATTCATGAGTTTGATCGTAAGAACTGTCAAACTCATGAAAACTCCTGGCCCCAAAACACTGCTTAAACTTGAAAGAAAATTTTAAAAAACATCGCACTACTTAAATGAACCATAAATAACTGTAAAAAACTATTTTAAACAATAATTTTAAATTTTGAAAAAAATTATTGTATAAAAAATCGGGGCTAAAAATACACTTACCTTACTGTAGAGTCTTCAAAAATAATGAACCTGTGGAAAAAATTTCTAATTTTACTTAATAGACCACTTACCTGTTAAAAGCAAGTACTTACGGCTGCTTTTTTCACGCGTAAAAACCAGAGTCTTTTCCGCACGGGCAACTCTTCAAAAAAAAGGGAAGTTCAGCGCGCACGCGCTGCCTGAAACCTCGCACGCGTTCCGCCTCTTAACCCCTTGGGTCAGAGGAGAGGAAATGCCGGTTTTCCCCGCATGCGCTGTGCATGCTGAAAACCGGCAATTCCTCCGGGCCAACGCGTGAGTACCCCGTCCGTACTCACGCGTTGGGACAGGAATTACTGGGCCATTATCTCTTTATGTGGCTCGGTGTCAAATTTTGTCTGATAACACTCCTGTGAAGCGCCTTGGGACATATTTCTACTTTAAAAGCGCTACATCATTGCAAATTGTTGTTGGACCTATACTGCTCTGAACTGCAGTAACACTGGGTATTATTGTACAATATGTTACGGGGAACTTGCATAACCTTATACAATCTAAGTGCACATATTCACTGTGCAACATAAACAATTAAGAGATAGAGCTGCACATTATACATGAGAGCAGAATTCTCCCTACCACTACCGCATAATGAAAGGACATGATAATAGCCCAAGATTAGATTGGTTCATCACATTATCTCCAAATGTTTGACATCATTGTATCCTGCCCCTGGGACATTTTATGCAGTAAATTAACCAGAGGATTATGCGAACACATGGTGCATGATGCAGGTGTCCAGTTTAATTAATGTTCTATTCAGTTGAAAAAAAAGGTTCAGTCAGAAGCTAATTTAGGTTAACGGATACTAAGCATTCTTTTCCATCATTTAGCACACAGCTTAGAAAGAAAACATTTATCAGAGAGCTGGAAATGGAGCAAAAACAATCAAAATGGCCTGTATTTTCCAAACTCAGGCCTCCTGCAGGCGGAGGCCTGCAATCTGGAAAAATCTGCGCCCTTACCTGAGGGCTCCCGGGATGCGCACAGTTCCGGTGCTGGGCCTCTCCAAATTCCAAGTGCGCAGGGCCCACGTATCCCAGGGGCGCATGTAGTTTGGAGCGTCCCTGGGATCACGCGGGCCATGGGGAGCCAATCACAGAAGGGAATCTCCCTTCAAACATTTGACAGGAAGACCTGTCAAATATATGAATTGAGATCAATGAAAAAACATAGTAAAACTTTAAATACATTTTTTAAAAATCACATTTTTAAAATGACTTGAAATTACAATAAATTAAGTATTTTAAACAAAAATGTCATTTTTTGAAAAAAATAATTGAAGTTTTTTACAAGGTTAAAAATAAACTTACCTTTTTTAAAAGTATTTTTAAATGATAAATCAGTGAATTTTTTTTTAAAACTTTTTTTCAACTCTTATCCTGGTAAAAGCAGGCCTCACACCTGCTTTGACCAGGCGTAAGAATTGTAAGGGTTTTCTGTGGGCGGAGGGTCTCCAAAAAGTGGAACTATCCGCCCGCAGAGGCCCTGCTCCAGGGCAGCCGGAGGGTCTGTCAAGAGGATTCGTGACAGATCAGAAATGCCGGCTTTCAGCACATGCGCTGTGCATGCCAGAAACTGACATTTACGATGTCCCTACGGGTGGGTACACAGCGTGTACCCACCCGTAGGGATCGGAATATCTGGGCCATTATTTGACAAATATAACAACAAAACACTTTTATCCTTTATTTACGTCTAATTATACTGCATAATTTCTTCACATGGATGCTTGTCTCCATTAAACTGTTTTAGCCTGGAGGGTACAGTAAATTAGGACATGTACTTTTATGCATATGTTTCACTCCTGGTGAGTTGTCAGAGTTTACCTGCAACATTACCTCTAACACTCACTCATCACACTTCTTACACTCGCCCACTAAATTAGATGCCTCAGGAGGAACACTCTTGATGGGCTCAATGCTCTATTTCTGTGTTTTAACATTATGCAATTCTATGATTCAGTTAGCAGCTTGACCAGAAACCTATCACTAAGGAGTTTGGCAGATGGAAGTGCTTTGTAACCCTGGGACTTAGATATCTATGGGATTGTATATCAAAGATCCTCACCATTTTGCGATTATAAGAAAGCATGGAATAAGAAAAGGCCATCAAGCCTGCTGCTTCCACAAACTATGTACAATTCATCCTATGTTGGAATCCCATGATATCCCACTCATTTAATCTACTAAGGGAAAATTCTCAACAAATCCTCCCTGATCCTGAATCATTCAAATCTCTAGAATATTAATCTTTCTTTTTTATCTCCACGATTCAACTCTCTTCAATTGTCCTTCAGACAAACATTTACACTCAACTGGCAGCATAGGAACCATTAGGTTCCATCAAATACTTGATCATATCACTTTGTACCTAACCCTGTATTGTAGACTTTCACCTCAACCTCTTTACCCTCTTACACGATATATCAATAAACTATATCATCTAGCCCTTCTGATCAAACAAAAATAACTAGAATATAGATTTAGGTTTAATAAATACCTAAATAATACCAAATAAAACAAATGGATGGAAACTGCATTCCAAAAAACCCTCATAGTTCGATGAAGAATTGAACATAAATTTCCGTTTGTTTCATTGTGATAAGAGGATGACTATTACACACAGTATGCATATTTCTAGCAATGAGAGTTATTTTAAGAACATAAGCAATAGGAGCAGGAATAGGCCACTTGGCCCCTCGAGCCTGCTCCACCATTCAATAAGATCATGGCTGATTTTGGACTCAAAGTCACTTCCCCACCCGCTCCCCATAACCCTTCACACCCTTATCTTGCAAAAATCTGTCTATCTCCACCTTAAATGTATTTAATGACCCAGCCTTCACAGCTCTCTGGGGCAGAGAATCCCACAGATTTATGACCCTCTGAGAGAAGAAATTCCTCCTCATCTCAGTTCTAACAGGGCGACCCTTTATTATAAACTGTGCCCCCCGGGTTCTAGATTTCCCCACGAGGGGAAACAACCTCTCTGCATCTACCTTGTCGAGCACCCTCAGTATCTTATATGTTTCAATAAGATCACCTCTCATTCTTCTAAACTCCAAATTTAATTTCATTCCTATAACACTCATAGGCCTATCCATATCTTGCCCAAAGCTAAAATATAGGTCCGGATACTAATCCATAGATGGGAAGGTGGTTTGTGAGGGTGTTAGCAGGTGACGAACCTGCAGCATGACATCAGGCGTAATGTTGGCCTATTTTAACGGCCAGCCTTCACTTAAATAAAGCTTCCGGGTTCCTCGATGGAATGCTATGTCTGAGAATGTGCCGCCCACCCACATGATGCAATTTCCCGTCCAGTATTTAAAGGCTTCAGTCCACCTACGTAATGAGGCTGAGGGAAAGGACTGCAGAAACTCAAAATAATTGTTGCCAATCGGAAGGATGTCTTCCAGGAGAGGGAATGTGGCCCTCAGGTTCAGCGATGCCTCCCTGGAGGTAATGCCGAGTGCAGCGAGGGCGAGGAGGGATGTGTTGTTCCCCACAAGTGGATGGTTAACTAGATCACTTAGGGTTAACACTTGGGTGTTTCAATAATTGGCTTTTGATGATTTGAATGGTGGAGCACATTAAAACCTTTGACACTCCTGCCATTTTCGTGTGCCCCATGATTTAAAGGCAACTTCTATATCTGGTTTTCATGGTACAGCTGTGGAAGTTGGAGCAATGTTTTCACAGTGACAAGGTGGGGGATGTCAAAGCAATGGAGTGAAGGTTGCAGGACTGTTATTGCAAGGGGATCTGGTCATGTAAGAGTGGCAGAGGTGACAGACATCTATGTGAAGCTCCGAGCTATGAGACCATCCCTTCCATCTCGGGGCACAAGATGATCTGCACACCGTGCGTCATGTCCTCCATCTTCCTCCTCACCATCCTCTTCCTCATCAGATGATGAGTCCCGCATGCCTTCTTCTTCCTGCACCTCCAGTCCTTGCTGCTGAGTGATGTTACGCAGGACGCAGCATCCCACTATTATTCTCGAGACTCTGGCTGACGAGTATTACAGGGAGCCTCCAGACCTGTCAAGGCTCCTGAACCTCATCTTTAGCATACCAATGGCCTGCTCTATGACGCACTTTGTGGTGATGTGGCTGCTTTTGTATCTATTCTGCTTGACAATTGGAGCCTCCTGAAATGTTGCTCCTCAGACAGGTCAAGGAAGTTGAGCCTCAGTCTGTACAACCTGTGAGGTGGCTAAGGCCTTCTGCGAGCATGTCCCCTCTATTGCTGTCTTCTCTATGGCCCACCTGCAGCTCCTTCTTCATCACGCCTTTGCTGCTGATGCTCCTCATCCTCCTCCTCTGTCTTCACTTCAACAGTGTGAAGCTTGAGCAGCTCCCATAATCAAATTCTCTTTTTTTTCCTGAAGAGTTTCGAAAGCACAAACCAAAGCAAACAGTGCTCAGAGAATCACAGCCCACAATGAACTGAAAGAGCACCTGTGAGTGCAGCAGCTTCATTCAGATCGTATCTCCTTTAGTTTCAGCACATTGATCGTGTAGCACCCAATCCCACCAGGGTTCCCCTGACGACCTTGCCAACCTGCGTGAAACCCGTGCTGCACTTGTTAAATTCACATCGAGGTCCTAATTGCATCACAGGACCCTGATTTACATATATTCATGTGCCTCCCGCCTCTCTGCAACGGGAGACTCCTCGACCCTGATACTTGGGTTGGGGGCGAGATCGCTATATCCAGCATTTTAACCCCTCACCCGATCCTTTCCTGCCTGTCCGGGGGGGGGGGGGGTTAAAATCAAGACCATAGTCTTTCAATCTGAAAAATTACAGTTCACATAAAAATGAAAGTGCACATCCTCCATGCATTTATTCATCAGTAAGACGCTGAGTTTTTATATGTGCAGAGCTTTTCAGTATTCAACGTAAAAGAAAGGGAAAAGGCAGTTCATCGGTGTTTGACTTCGTGCTTCAAAAAAAGGCACCCACTTGCTGTGATAAATGGTGCGTTTGCTGGCAGACAGCTCTTTCCTTTCTGCAGCCACAGTGTCATTTCCCCACGGGAGTCGCTGAATTTGGGCAGCAAGCGATAGCAGTTTGAGCTTGAGCAGAGGGATCCCTGGTAATCTTCAATGAGGAGAACAAGCACACTTCACCTCCCTGGTGTACCCGGCGAGAAATGAATCATGTTCGGAGGGAATCAAGAATATGCTTCGTGGGCAAACTGGGATTTTGAAAGAGGTGGGGACTCCCCTTAAGTTTAAAGTCAGACTTTAGACGATTATAAAAATTCCTGAAGTGGCAGCATATTCTTTCACAAAGCAGAACTGATATTTTGCCAGTATCGCCGAGGTAGTCTCAGCCGTCCAAGTGCAATTGCATTCCTTTCAGTTCGTCAGCATTTAATTCTTTGCTAACATTTGTATTTAGATGCATAACATATGTTCAGTGCATCTATATACACAATGGGACAGATTTTTTAAATGTAAACTACCTTTAGTGGACATATTCAGGTAACATTTACACCGCAGTGTTTGCCACTTATATGAATAACTGAATACTCCTCATGAGGGACTAGATATCCAGCACAGTATTTGTATTTAATCAACTATCTTGTACTGTGAATCCATGCTTGTGATTGCAGGACTTGTTTGATCAAATCCATCACATGTTCAACCTCACTTGCTTTTGACCTTCTAATTCAAAGGTGGCATAATATATTTTTTCATTCAAGTGGAAGTAATAGCCTAAAGCAACTGTTCTGTTCGAATTTGCCTTTAAAAACCCATTTTCATTTCTCCACAGGATGTTTTAAATTATACTGTTTCATACAATTTTTTTAACGGGAAATGTGTACAGACTCGCGCCATGCTGTTTCGGGCTCAGATGCAACAAATGAAGCAGTTAGTCTGCTGTGCTTGCCCTCTAATAGTATCAAGGGAGGTAGGTCTGTGCTCCCGCTATGTCGCGGTTAATAAATGCTGTGCCTGGTGTAAATGTGAACAATACAAACCAGCGAGGTCCCACGCTCACTCCCGACTCGGTGCTGAGTTTGCTGATCTCAGCCACAGCAGTTGTTGGAACTACCAAAAATTGCTCCAATGCCCTTACGTTCGGGAAGTTAAGAATCAGCCCTGCTCCTGATTACCATCTAAAAATCCCTGCTGAAACGTGTGGATTTGAGAACAGATTTGGGCTCAATTGTGATAGCCCCCATAATAAAATAGGATGCCAACATGTGCCCTCTCAGCTCACACAGTGAAAAATTAGAAATTGGGTGAGCTCCTAGGGGGCAATCAGCACCAGTGGAACTATACTCCCGCTTTGAGTCAGTGCCTTCAGGAGACAAAGGGAGAAAATAAAGAGGAAGAAAAGAAAATTGGATTAGGCTTCCTGCTAGCTGATACCAATTCTGGCAGAGGAATTGAAGAGCCCTCATACTGCGCCAGCCCTCTGTCACCCACCTTTGATCCATCACAGCACGTCAAAGGCTGCCTGTTATAAATCTCATCATTCATCAAGAAACTACTCGTGAAATAATGCTGGACGGCCAGCTGGTGGCGCCGTCCAAGGAGTATAAATACTCGGGCGTGGGCCCAGCTTTCCAGGGACATTTTGTAAGACAAGGAACTAGTGAAGTACAACTAGACCTCCATGTTCTGAAACAAGTTGATTAAAGCCTTGCTTTATACTCAAACCAAGTGCGTAGTGAGTTTTATTACGTCAATTTAATCAACTTGATATCGACTCCACGCTATGGGTGATTTCAGGAACAGCCAGCTACGACTCGAACCGTAGAAGGGAACTCAGACAAGTAATCGATCCATCATGGAGAAACTACTCAGACCCGCCCGTCTCGACCTGGACCCGAATTCACTTACAGCTGCTAAGGTATGGAAACACTGGTATCGTACTTTCAGGGTGTGTGGTAAAAATGTTCCTGATAAATTAGAGAAACTTGCTAATTATGTATCCCCTCATGTGTTTGATTATATCGAAGACTGTGTAGACTATGACGCCGCTATCCAAATACTACAGCAGCTATATGTCAAGTCCCCAAATGAAATTTTTGCTCGGCATCTACTGGCCACAACTCGACAACAACCCGGGGAATCACTTGGCGAATTCCTTCAGAAACTTCGCAGGCTCAGCAAGGATTGTAATCTTAAAGCTGTTACAGCTGAGCAGTACCAGGAGGAGTTAATTCGTGATTCCTTTATTAATGGGATTGCGTCTCCCTTCATACGTCAGCGTCTGTTGGAGAATAAAAGCCTCAAGTTACAGGCTGCCTATGACCAGGCATGTTCTCTGGACTTAGCAAAGAGGAATGCAGACACCTATCTTTCACCACGTGCATGGGCTGTTGCTATCACTTTTAGTGACTCTTTCGATAGGCCTTGGGCGGAAGCCCTCATGGATGACGACTCCAACCCGGCTGATGACAACCCTACCCTAGAAACCTACACTGATGATGACCCTGCCTTAGCGGCATCTTGGCAATCTGGAAGGAAGTGTTTCTTCTGTGGAGCTGTGTTCCATTATAGGAAATTTTGTCCTGCTCATAACGCAACCTGCAATCATTGCAGCAAGAAAGGTCACTTTTCTAAGGTATGCCAGTCAAGAGCTGCTGTTAGTAAGAAAGGCCACTTTTCTAAGGTATACCGGTCGAGAGCTCCTGTTAGTTTTGCAGCTACTTTCTATAAAACTGCTCCTCCCCCAAGAGCCACTACTAAGGTTACAGCTGCAATCTATAAAACTGCTCCTCCCCCAAGAACCACTACTAAGGTTACAGCTGTCAAGGGTAAAACTACCCCTCCTCCCATCACAGATGTTTTCCCCCAAAGTCTGTCCCATGCAGCCACGAAGGTTTCGGTAAATGGACACATTTTGAGTGCACTAATCGACTCATGCAGCTTTGACAGCTTCATTAGTGAGCGGGCTGTCAGTAAGTTAAAACTGCGTATTTACCCCTCGGACAGGGAAATTGCAATGGCTCTGACGACACTGACCACCAATTCTTCCGGCTTTTGTCTTGTCGACCTTATTCTCAATGGCCACACTTATTTCTCTACCCGGCCCTGGGTGCTCAAGAACCTATGCAGTGATGTGCTCCTGGGACTGGATTTCCAGAAACAACACAAAAGACTCACTTTCGAGTTTGGAGGGTCAAAGCCGGAGCTTACTATTTCCAAAGTACCGTTTCGTGCACTTTCGGCGGCTTTGCTTGACGAGCCCTCCTTGTTTGCCAATCTTTCCCCCCGATGTAAGCCCATAGTCACTAAATCACGACGTTTCAGCCAAGATGATCGATCCTTTATCGAGACAGAAATCTCTCGCCTTCTAGCTGATGGTATCATTGAGCCATGTTCATCTTCCTGGCGGGCTCAAGTCATCGTTGTTAAAAATCCTCTGAAGCAACACAAGAAACGTCTTTTCATCGATTACTCGCAAACTATTAACCAGTATACCGACCTGGAAGCCTACCCACTACCACACATCGATGACATGGTCAATAACCTTGCCAACTACAAGGTATTTTCAACTTTTGATTTAAAGAGCGCATATCATCAAGTGCCGTTAAAGGACTCTGACAAGAAGTATACGGCCTTTGAGGCCAATGGCCGGCTTTACCAGTTTTGTCGCCTTCCATTTGGGGTCACCAATGGGGTGGCCGTCTTTCAATGGGCAATGGATAGCCTAGTCAAACAGGAGAACTTAACGGACACTTTTCCATATCTGGATAATATCACCATTGCTGGTCATGACCAGAAGGAGCATGATGCCAACCTCCGGAAATTTTTTGACGTTCTCCGTCGTCGCAACTTAACCTTAAATGAGTCCAAATCTGTGAAATCAGTACCATCAGTCAACATCCTTGGCTACTGGGTGGGCAACGGTATCATCAAACCGGATCCGGAGCAACTTTGTCCACTTCAGGAGCTCCCTCCCCCTACAAATCTCGGCTCTCTTCGTCGGGCACTGGGCATGTTCACCTATAATGCGAAATGGATACCCCACTTCTCCAACAAGATCCAGCCCCTGCTTCACACAAAGTCATTTTCATTAGAGGCAATGGCTATTTCAGCTTTCAACCTCCTCAAGCGACAACTGGAAAAAGCCATGCTTCGTTCCATTGAAGAAAATCTTCCTTTCGTGGTCGAGTGCAATGCATCGGATGTGGCGATCTCTGCTAGCTTGAATCAAGGTGGTCGACCCGTGGCATTTCTGTCCAGAACTTTGCAGGGTAGCGAGCTCCATTGTCCTCCTGTCAAGAAGGAGGCTACGGCCATCATCGAAGTGGTACGTAAATGGAGTCATTTTCTCGCTCGTCGCCATTTCACACTTATAACCGATCAGCACTCCGTGGCCTTTATGCTGGATAACCGGAAACGCACTAAGATCAAGAATAACAAAATACAACTCTGGAGGATGGAATTGGCTGCATTTGGATACACCATACATTATCAACCCAGCAAAGAGAATGTGGCCCCGGATACCCTCACACGGGCATTCTGCTCTTCTATGTCAACTTCGACTCTGGCGGATCTTCATACAGGAAACTCTCGATTTACCGGAAATCTCTGTTAACCGGCACAATTCAGGAATAGGTTCAGGTAAGTTTTACTTCATATTAGTGGCCGTTCCTGGATCTGTGGCCGTGTAACCGGGGTTCCTGCACCTGTTGCTATGCAACAGGGACACCTGGATCTGTGGCCGGGGTTCCTGCACCTGTTGCTATGCAACAGGGACGCCTGGATCTGTGGCCGTGTATGGGGCTCTTGTACCTTTTACTATACCTCTCTGTAATCCGGACTTTTTGATAAACCGGCACCACGCCGGTCCCGTCGGTGCCGGATAAAAAAGAATTTCCTGTACTGTCTTATGCCATCCTGGCATTACCCGTATGTTGCACTTTGTGCGATCTAAAAATCTCCCATTTTCTACAGAAGATGTGAAAAGAACATGCTCCTCCTGTAGAATTTGTGCGGAATTAAAACCGCAATTCTTCCACCCATCGGATGGCTCGCTTATACACGCTATGCAGCCTATGCAGCGACTCAGCATTGACTTTAAAGGGCCACTGCCCTCCTCAACGCGAAACACCTACTTACTGACTATAGTGGATGAATATTCATGCTTTCCCTTTGCTTTCCCCGTCCCAATATGCTTACTTCCACAGTGATCAAATGCCTTGATCAAGTCTTTTCCCTTTGCGGTACGGCCAATTTCATCCACTCTGATCGGGGTCCCTCCTTCATGTCAAGTGAACTCAAAAGTTATCTTTCCCAAAGGGGAATCGCCACAAGTAAAACGACACTGTACCATCCCATCGGTAACGGACAGGTTGAGAGATACAATGCTATCATTTGGAACGCTGTTCGTCTTGCGCTGAGGTCACGCAACCTACCAGACCAGCAGTGGGAAACTATGCTCCCTGACGTGTTGCATTCCATCAGGTCTCTCCTTTCTACGTCTACCAATGTCACACCTCACGAGTGATTCTTCAGCTTCCAGCGTCGCTCCACCCATGGGACGTCTCTACCGTCATGGTTGGCAGCTCCCGGCCCCGTGCTGCTCCAAAGATTCGTCCGATCATCTCAAAACGATCCTCTCGTCGACGAGGTAGAACTCACGGACATCAACCCCACGCACGCGCACGTGCGGTACCTGGATGGCCGGGAGTCCACCGCTTCGCTCCGGGACCTGGCTCCCTGTCCAGCCGGTTCCACGGACCCAACCGATAGAAACATAGAAACATAGAAACATAGAAGATAGGAGCAGGAGTAGGCCATTCGGCCCTTCGAGCCTGCTCCGCCATTCAATGCGATCATGGCTGATCATCCAATTTCAGTACCCGGTCCCCGCTTTCTCCCCATACCCCTGGATCCCTTTAGCCTTAAGAAATATATCCAACTCCTTCTTGAATATATTTAATGAATTGGCTTCTACTGCCTTCTGTGGTAGAGAATTCCACAGGTTCACCACTCTCTGGATGAAGAAATTCCTCCTCATTTCTGTCTTAAATGGCCTACCCCTTATCCTTAGACCGTGACCCCTGGTTCTGGACTCCCCGATTATCGGGAACATCCTTCCTGCATCTAGTCTGTCCAATCCTGTCAGAATTTTATAAGTTTCAATGAGATCCCCTTTCATTCTTCTAAACTCCAGCGAGTACAAGCCCAATCGTCCCACTCTCTCCTCATATGTCATTCCAGCCATCCCAGGTATCAGCCTGGTGAATCTTCGCTGAACTCCTTCCATGGCAAGAACATCCTTCTTCAGATAAAGCGACCAAAACTGCACACAATACTCAAGATGTGGTCTCACCAAGGCCCTGTACAACTGCAGCAAGACATCCTTGTTCCTGTACTCAAACCCTCTTGCTATGAAGGCCAACATACCATTTGCCTTTTTAACCGCCTGCTGCACCTGCAGATAGAGGGGCCCACGGGGATGATGCCGACACTCTGCGCTCCCCCGAAGATGACGCCCCACCGGATCTACTCGGGGAGCCGAGCGCTCCCTGTGGGATGGCCACCCGAGGCCAGGACGCCGGTCAATCCCCGGCTATCCAACAGGATGAAGCCAGTTCTGCGCCTGTGGGGACCTGCACCTGGAGTCACGATCTCCCCAGACTCTGTCGGGTCGATCAGAGCAACACAGGTCCTGTCGATCCACCGGTGTGGCTCAAGCGGCCTCAGGACCAAGACACGGTCCGGGGAGACGTGCCTTCTAGCCATAAACAAAAATCTAAAAGACTGCGGCTATTCGTGGTCCACCTGATCCGTTAAGAGGAAGTCGTCAGACTTCCAAATCTTTTAGGCACGAAGAATGTTCTAAATCTCATCATTCATCAAGAAATTACTCGTGAAATAACACTGGACGGCCAGCTGGTGGTGCCGTCCAAGGTGTATAAATACTTGGGCGTCAGCCCCAGTTCACCAGGGACATTTTGTAAGTCAAGGAACTACTGAAGTACAACTAGACCTCCATGTTCCGAAACAAGTTGATTAAAGCCTTACCTTATGCTCAAACCAAGTGCGTAGTGAGTTTTATTACGTCACTGCCTGCTTGGCAATAAGGGCTATCCACTTCACACCCAGCTCATGACACCTTTTCAAAACCCACTCTTGCCAGCTGAAAAGCGATACAAGCAAAGCCACTGGTCCACAAGATCAATCAGACCACTGGAATGCTGAAGCACATCTTATGCTGCCTGAGCAGGTCTGAGGGCTTCCTGCAGTACAGCCTGGACACAGTGGACCGGATCATAATCATCTGCTGCATTATCCACAACAATACTGGGTGAAGGCCTTCTGCCACCTTATAAGGAAGACGCCACTGACAGCGAGGGAGGGCACCCGCAGCAGCCTGCAGCTAGAGCTCTTCATCAGCAGTTAATTCACCAGTGCTTCACCTGAACTAGTCATGCCCACACCCACCCCACCATATCTCGCAGTTTATCCCCAATAAAGTACTTCCAACCAAAGACCCACCTTGATTTACATGACAACCAACATTGCAGATAGAAACATAGAAACATAGAAGATTGGAGCAGGAGGAGGCCATTTGGCTCCTCAAGCCTGCTCCGCCATTCAATGCGATCATGGCTGATCATCCAAATTCAGTACCCTGTGATGCGCTATCAATTACTCATAAAAGACTGAGAGTTAAGAGAGTAACTAAAGGCTTTTATTAACAAAAGAATGAAGGTCTGCCTCGAGTGGTCGACCGGTCCAGAAATACAAAGGGCTGGGGAGCAGTCACCTTTATACTAGGACTTGTGGGAGGAGTCAGCCGAGGCATGTCCAGGCATGTACACAGTGGAATACAAACAGTGGTTTACCACACCCTGTCCCTGCTTTCTCCCCATATCCCTTGCTCCCTTTAGCCTTAAGAAATATATCCAACTCCTTCTTGAATATATTTAATGAATTGGCCTCCACTGCCTTCTGTGGTAGAGAATTCCACAGGTTCACCACTCTCTGGGTGAAGAAATTCCTCCTCATTTCTGTCCTAAATGGCTTACCCCTTATCCTTAGACTGTGACCCCTGGTTCTGGACTCCCCGACCATCGGGAACATCCTTCCTGCATCTAGTCTGTCCAGTCCTGTCAGAATTTTATATAAGTTTCAATGAGATCCCCTCATTCTTCTAAACTCCAGCGACTATAAGCCCAATCGTCCCATTCTCTCCTCATACGTCATTCCTGCCATCCCAGGTATCAGCCTGGTGAATCTTCGCTGAACTCCTTCCATGGCAAGAACATCCTTCCTCAGATAAGGCGACCAAAACTGTACACAATACTCAAGATGTGGTCTCACCAAGGCCCTGTACAACTGCAGCAAGACATCCTTGTTCCTGTACTCAAAACCTCTCGCTACGAAGGCCAACATACCATTTGCCTTCTTAACCGCCTGGTGCACCTGCATGCTTACCTTCAGCGACTGGTGCATAAGGACACCCAGGTCTCGTTGCACTTCCCCTTCTCCCAATCTAATGCCATTCAGATAATAATCTGCCTTCCTGTTTTTGACGCCAAAGTGGATAACCTCGCATTTATCCATGTTATATTGCATCTGCCATGCTTCTGCCCAATCACCCAACCTGTCCAAATCACACTGGAGTTTCTCGGCATCCTCCTCACAGCACACACGTCCACCCAGCTTTGTGTCATCTGCAAACTTGGAGATATTACATCTAGTTCCCTTGTCTAGATCATTAATATATATTGTGAATAGCTGGGGTCCAAGGACCGATCCCTGCGGTACCCCACTAGTCAGTGCCTGCCACTCGGAAAAAGACCCGTTTATTCCAACTCTTTGCTTTCTGTCTGCCAACCAGTTCTCTATCCAAGTCAATACCTTGCCCCCAATCCCATGTGCCTTAACTTTACATGCTAATCTCTTATGCGGGACCTTATCGAAAGCCTTTTGAAAGTCCAAATACACCACATCCACTGGTTCTCCCTTATCTATTTTACCAGTTACATCCTCAAAAAATTCCAGTAGATTAGTCAAGCACGATTTACCTTTTGTAAATCCATGTTGACTTTGTCCAATCCTGTCACTGTTTTCCAAGTGCTCTGCTATTACATCTTTTATAATGGACTCTAGCATTTTTCCCACTACCGATGTCAGGCTTACCGGTCTGTAATTCCCCATTTTCTCTCTACCACCTTTTGAATAGTGGGGTAACATTGCTACCCTCCAATCCACGGGTACTTTTCCAGATTCCATCGAATGTTGGAAGATGATCAGCAATGCATCTACTATTTCTAGGGCCACTTCCTTACGTACCCTAGAATGTAGATTATCAGGCCCTGGGGATTTATCGGCCTTCAATCCCGTCAATTTCCCTAACACCATTTCCCTACAAATACTGATTTCTTTCAGTTCCTCCCTTTCATCAGACCCTCTATTCCCCGACATCTCTGGGAGGTTATTTGTGTCCTCCTTTTTGAAGACAGAACCAAAATATGTATTTAATTCGTCTGCCATTTCTTTGTTCCCCATTATAAATTCCCCTGATTCTGACTGCAAGGGACCTACGCTTGACTTCACCAATCTTTTTCTCTTCACATATCTATAAAAGCTTTTACAGTCAGTTTTTATGTTTCCTGCAAGCTTACTCTCATATTCTATTTTCCCCTTCTTAATCAATCCCTTTGTCCTCCTTTGTTGAATCCTAAACTGCTCCCAATCCTCAGGTTTACTGCTTTTTCTGGCCAATATTTATGTCCTCTCCTTGGATCTTATGCTATCCCTAATTTCCCTTGTTAGCCACGGTTGAGTCACCTTATTTGTTTTATTTTTATGCCAAACTGGGATGAACAAATTCTGTAGTTCATCCATGCGGTCTTTGAATGTTTGCCATTTCCTGTCCACCGTCAACCCTTTGAGTGACATTCCCCAATCAATCCTACGCAACCCGCACCTCATACCATTGTAGTTTCCTTTATTTAAATTCAGGACCCTAGTCTCTGAGTCAACGACTTCAGTCTCCATCTCAATGAAGAATTCTATCATATGATGATCGCTCCGACCCAAGGGGCCTTGTACAACAAGATTGCTAATTAATCCTTTCTCATTACACAATACCCAGTCTAAGATGGCCTGATCTCTGGTTAGTTCCTTGACATATTGGTCCAGGAAACCATCCCGTAAACACTCCAGGAATTCCTCCTCCACAGTATTGTTACTAATTTGGTTAGCCCAATCTATATGTAGTTTAAAGTCACCCATGATGACTGCTGTGCCCTATTGCATGCTTCTCTAATTTCCATTTTAATGCCGTCCCCAACCTCCGCATTACTGTTTGGAGGTCTATATACCACTCCCACTAACGTTTTCTGCCCCTTGGTATTTCTCAGTTCTACCCATACAGATTCCACATCATCAGAGCTAATATCCTTCCTTACAATTGTGTTAATCCCCTCTTTAACCAGCAATGCTACCCCACCTCCCTTTCCTTTTTGCCTATCTTTCCTGAATATTGAATACCCCTGGATGTTGAGTTCCCAGCCTTGGCCACCCTGGAGCCATGTTTCCATAATCCCAATCAAATCATATTCGTTTACCTCTATTTGCGCAGCTAATTCATCCACCTTATTATGAATGCTCCTCGCATTAAGACACAAAGCTTTCAGGCTTGTTTTTTTAACGCTCTTAGGCCTATTAGAATTATTATTTACTGTGGCCATGTTTGAATTAAACCGTTGATTTCTCAGACTGTCACTTTTGTTTTTCTCCTTCCTATCTTTTGCTTTTACCCTTGTTTCCCTTTCCTCTGTCTCCCTGCTCAGGTTCCCAACCCCCTGCTATTTTAGTTTAAACCCTCCCCCAGAGCACTAGCAAACACTCCCCCTAGGACATCGGTCCCAGCCCTGCCCAGGTGCAAACCGTCCGGTTTGTACAGGTCCCACCTCCCCCAGAACCAGTGATAAATTAATAAGCACAAACGATATTACATTTTAATGGCTAACACAAATGCCATAAAGCAAAATTATCACCCTGCTTTTAGCCCACAGTGTCTTTGTTAAATGATTTCTTTGTGGTCTAGTACTCCTATGACAGTGCTCCTATTAGTGCTAGGAATGCCTGGGCAGCTGGTCAGTAGAATGCAAATTAGGTTTGTCCCACAAGATGGTTCAGGCCTCTCGCTGGCCACATCAGACAGTTGTTCCAATCATTCCGCCCACCGACCACCCGGCAAACTCTGAAGGTGAAAATTGATCCCAAAATATTTTTGGAAATTACTCGTCATAGAATTCCCCATATCGCTCCTGTACCAGTTTCTAACACAAAACACAGAATAATAATTATTTTCCTCTGGTTGTAGAGCTTTGAAATATTCTCATGGTAGGTACTTAGAGCAAAGTTTCTTCCCCAAATTAAGTTTGGTACTAATAACAAACATGACTTTATCCAGAGGCTGAAAAGTGCAACAATCATACCGAAACTTAAGGCTGGAATTCATTAATCAGACTGCTACACTTCAGAACATACAAGTATGATGACTACTTAACATGCTTCCATCCTGCAGGAATTGTTATTGCTTCATATTAAAAACATGAGAGAGCAAGGAATAAATAAAGACCGTTCAGGCCATCAATCTGCTGCTACCACACAGCTGTACAACTTACTTTACCAGGGACATCATGCTAACCATTTACTCCCTTGAAGATCCTCAGCACAATGGAATAGATTTTCACCTTCAGAGCATGGGCACGCCACAGAGAGGAAGACCAAGTGGACAGGATTACACGCCAGTAATGGAGCCCACCTGACTGTCCTTCCATTAATTCACAAGATGGCTACATTGGGGCAGATTTTCTTCTGTGGCACTTGGGTGTAACTAATTGCTGGGAGGAGCGCGTACTGGAAAATAAGGTGGGTAAGACTGTACGACTGTAACGGAGCCCGTTCGATTTGTCATCCATTAACTTAAATTGAAGGAAAATTGGCTGGACTCCGTTATGGTAGTGATGTTTTACATCCATGTGCTAAAGACAATTGGGAACCCCTGCATCACCAAGACTGCAGAACAACTATCTGTCCCCAATATTCAACTCTCACTTCCGTCACACAAGTACATGAATCATCGTGTCCCCCGTCGCAATCATTTCATTTTTTCTTAAGGAAATATGTCACTGTGGTTGCATGTACCCGAAATCCACCTCTTGCCCGAGTTGCTGGTTCCTGGCAATATTGGACAAAGCTCAATTTGGCCATACTGGACAAAGTGCTCCTCCTGGCCCACAAGAAAACCTAGCCCCCACCACGAGATTCCCTTTCTCCCATGATCACCTCTAAAACCCTCCGCTCTTGACTCACTTTTGCTGGGCACCGTTCCCACGAGTTCCCAGCAGCGGCCTCTTGCCTGTTGGCACCATGCCACTGACGCTGGATTTGGGTGAGATAAGGCCTTATTTATTTAAATGAAGCCCAGGAGTCTACATGGTTCGGGCCTCACGTTGGTGAGTTGGGCTGGCCCCACGCTCACCCCTGGTTAAAATCGGAACTCTGGTGTCTCAATCACCAGCTCATAAAAAATTACAATCATTTTGCATCAGGCCTGTGATGTATGGATAAAAAAATGAAACGGCATATGGGGACGTAAACTGAAGCAAGTTCCCCAAAAAAGCAACAAATGCATGACAATGCTTTTACCTTGAGACTTGGCATTTATCAGACACTTTTGGAAAACTGAACACATTTCTATTCTTTACAGGATCCAGGACAATCTGTGCCAAATACTGACTCCTGGTGTTGCGAGCAATCGGCATTCCTTTAGGGAGGAAGGCAGCACAGATCCGAGTCCTCCCTGATAAATCGGGAGATTTGCAAGGTAAAGATTGCCCTTAAAGTCTGTCACAAAATGAGGCATTTCAAACACATTGCTGATGTCCCTGTTCTTTATGAATTGCCTTCTCAGTGTTTAAGACACAATGGGATATCAATTTAAATGTCTCCCTGAAATTATGCCATGACATATGAAAGGATTCGCAAATTTCATGTCTCCCCCGAAGATTTACTTTTGGTTTATTAAAGAAACCCTGGTTGGACTGAGTTTAAAATCCAGGGCACAACAAGATGGCTGCGGTCAGCCTCATGGCAAAAGCCTGTAAGTTTCAGTTTGGACTGACAGCTTGTATTCTGATGACTGTGAGAAGGAACTTTCCAGAACTCGAATGCAGACAGACCTTCTGCATTTATGCATTAGAAGCAAACCCAGTGGCATTCAGGCCTCTGATTAAAAGCCATCAAGGTTGTTTGCACAAACAATCAACAGCAGTCAGGGCCTATTGAATATGTAGTGGGACAAGCTCAGCAGCATTCAGGCCTTCGTTTAGAGAACATCAACACTGTTTACAAATGATCAACGGGGCATTCAGACTGGAATGGTCCCATCACGAAACCAGTTGGACAAAGGGGAACACTGATGAGATCAGTAAAACCAATTACCGGCCATCCAGGTCGATGGGCCCAGATCGGTACCTTTTGTATAAGTTTCAATACGTCCAGATTAGACAAAAGAAATGAGCTGATCTGGCGGGAGATAAGGGCTACCGGGAAGGGTATAACTAGCCCCTCGGGAAGCCGTATCTCTCTCTCTCTCTCTCTCTCTCTCCTGCCTCGCCTCCGGTGCCCTGCCTTACCATCAACCCAGCAAAAAGGACCGTCGACGAAGAGCCCATCCAGGGAAGTAGAATACCCGCAGTTACGTTTAAATTACTGGGGTATCTCTGCTTTGGGGCAATGAAAACCTAAGACATCGGCAGGCAACAGGGCATGGAGCAGGCGTTTCAACATCCTAGACTGGTGAGCATCAATTTTCTGGCCCATCACAAGATAACCTAGATAGGTGTAAAGGGTGGGAGTTAAGGGGAATTGCTAAAGTGTCATTCTAGTCATTTTCCCTCGATGTGTCCATTTCTCCTCCCCCATTAAGTGTAATTGTGCTGCATCCATAGTGATTTTCTCTGTATGGTAATTGTTCTCTATTTTAATAAACATTGGTTTTCTTTGCACCGAACCACTGGTCTCGTTTGTCTATATCGCTACTTGTAAATAAGTCCGGTGGTCAGAACCAAAGGTGAAGTGATTTGAACCGCATGGGGCTGGGGCAGCTCAGGCACACGACTGACTGACCACACACAAACCCCAAACCAAAACCCCCCTACACATACCAATACATGAATACTTAATGTTCATCTGAAATTCCTCCTCCAGCCATTTTAGTGCAGGCATTAATCTGTTTAAAATAAATGAGCTAACACCTCTCTAAAACAGCAGTGAGAGCAATTTTGATCGGCTGTGTTAAAAGTTTGTACATTGGTGTCGCATGATGTAATTGCGGGGGCCAGTATTTGTAAATACTGTAGTGCTATTTTCAAATGGATTCCAGAATCTATTAAAGCACTGGTGCATAGGGCCCAATTTTAACTGCCCCCACCTGGTGGAAACCAGGCTGGAGGTAGTTAAAATAAGGCGAGTAACTTTCCCCGTCTGATCCCGCTGCCTTCCCACCGAGTCCCAATCTTAATCTGTTCTTTTGAGCAGGTGCGCGGGACACCCGCAGGAAGGAAGTGGTGTTCTAATTTAAATATGCTGATCGGGTCCCATGATGTCATCAGAACCCGCTGTGCAATTTTAGTTGGGGGTCAATGACGGCTTCTTCTTCAGGCAAACGTGTCAGGGACAGGATCCTGAGCCAGAGGAGGCCCAGAAGCTAAGTTTAAAAGTTTTAATTTAGATTTCCTTGTGGGCCAGGAGTGATCCTTCTCACCCTCCACCACCCCACCCCCCCCGAATCGTGGCCAGAGCTTCCACCCTCCCCCCCCCCCGAATCATGGCCAGAGTTTCCCCCTTTCATGGCCAGAGCTTCCACACTCACCACCCCCTCTCCCCGATTGAGTCCAGAGCTTCCACAGATCCCTGGCCTCCTGCCACCAGATGCCCACCCCGCCCGTTGGCCCCAGTAGTCAATCTGGCCAGGCGTCGGGTGGGAGTCTGCAGAGATTTATTCAAATGAGGCCATGGTGTTAAGCTCGGCAGGGTCTCCACATCTCCGACCTTGCCGGGTTCATCACCCGCTCCGGGCTCCCGTGCACCCCTTCCTGTCCCCCTGTAAAAATCGAGGCCATAGTTTTTGTTGCGGAGATATGATACTGTTTCTTCCAGATATGCCAGCAGAGTGCGCCGATGACTCAGTGCATACCAATTTTCAATTGAGTGAAATAAGGATGCTTATAAATGACGAATGAAGCATTTGAAACATACTGAGGAAATCCGTTATTACTTATAGACCAAAGAAGGACAGTGCCTTAACATGACGTCCTAATTCCCAAGTAACTTTCAGAGTTGCAACAGATATTCACTTAAACACTTGTGTCACCATTGAATAAACCATCACATTTCATTTTAGCTTCCTTACCATATCCAATGGGTAATAAAATCTTCCACGAACAATCCAAGTTGCTTGGGTAATTTCCAGGAAATCCAGGGCTTAGGATGACATTGTTCAGCTCAGTCAGTGTCCCTCCACATCTAGCTGATTAATAATAAAAGAAAACTTCATTTATTCCATGCAGCTTCTCTTTGGCCTAATGTGCTGCCCTCGTGGAGAATTCCTCCCATTAATTATCAGAACTGCATTCAGCACAGGCTTTCCAGTCAAAAAGTTCAAAACTGTAAATAAGATTTGATTTTAAAATTTGAGGGTTATAACCTTCTTAAAGTGCAATTTGTAATTTAGGCTCAACAACAACTTGCATTTATATAGCGCCTTGAACGTCCCAAGACCCTACAATGAGACGCTCCACCACCAAAGGTCTCCCTGTAAGCTTTACTCGATAGACTGGTCATACCTTACCGATCTGGGAGGCATCACTCGCCTGGACCAATTCTGTCCTGCATGCTCCCAGGGGTGCACTCAAGGAGCTTCTTGAAGTTCCCCCTTTTTAAACTCGAAACGTCCAGGTGTATGTGACCACTGGCATGTCATGCCCATTACATAAGCATACCAACAGATTTAAAGAGAATTCCATACAAAGAGAAACTAATAAGCAAACCTATACCTTATGACTAACTCAGTTAATAAGCTGAAATTCTAACTAATGAGCAAACATGTGTCTACCTGTAGTTAATTAAATGAGATGAATTCCTAACTAACGAACAAACATATTTATATCTTTCTAAAGTTGTGATAACGAGACCAGCACAATTCTCTGTTCCTTTAGCTTATCGCACTTTCTTCCTCCAGTTAAAGTAGATAAAGTCGATAGAAAGGACCTATTTCCCTTAGCAGAGGGGTCAAAAACCAGGGGGCACGGATTTAAAATAATTGGGGGAAGGTTTAGAGGGGATTTGAGGGGAAATTTCTTCACCCAGAGGGTTGTGGGGGTCTGGAACTCACTGCCTGAAAGGGTGGTAGAGGCAGGAACCCTAACCACATTGAAAAAGTACTTGGATGTGCACTTGGGGTGCTCTAACCTGCAAGGCTACGGACCAAGAGCTGGGAAGTGGGATTAGGCTGGATAGCTCTTTGTTGGCCGGCACGGACATGATGGGCCAAAATGGCCTCCTTCCGTGCTGTAACTTTCTATGATCTATGATTCTATGATTAATTATTGTTCCACCATGTGAATCTACTGACCATGAATCTGTTTTAAAGTCTATATTTACGTACACTTGTTTTAATGGAAAGTTGGCAATGAGCTCACATAGACATGACCTCAGGTAAGACTCTAGTATCTCTGTCAGCAGGGCACATCCTCAGGTGATATTGCTCATACAAGCAACCCAATTAAAGTGGCCAGTGCTGCAGGGGTCAGTTTCAGTTCAAAAGTTCAATAGCTGATTCAAAGTTCAGTGGACTCCATCTTGACAGATGTGTATAGCAGTACAACATTATACATGTCCAGTTATTAAAATCTCATCTGCTTACACTGTCCATTTTTTTCCCCAAAGACAATGGACACATTTATTGGAGTAATATTGAAAAATTCAGCTGAAGGGCATGGTTCAGGACCGCCAAGATTGAAAAGCTTATATTAACCTTAAACAGACCCATATTCAGTTGGTTCCCAGTTAATTTTTGTTTTCTGTGTTAGCCCTGGCTCAGTGGCAGTACTCAGGCTTCAGTCCAGAACTTAGACTGACACTTCAGTGCAGTACTGGGGGAGCGCTGCACTGTCGGAGGTGCTATTTTTCGGATATGTTAAACCGAGGCCCCATCTGCCCTCTCAGGGGAACATAAAAGCTCCCATGGAATTATTCAAAGAAGAGCAGGGCATTCTCCTGGTGTTCTGGCTAATATTTATCCCTCAACTAACATCACTAAAACAGTTCATCTGGAAAACTGCTAATTTAACACCCTTATTTAAAAAGGGCAGTAGACAGAAGGCTGGAAACTATAGACCGGTTAGCCTAGCATCTGTGGTAGGTAAAATTTTGGAGTCCATTATTAAGGAGACAGTAACAGGACATTTGGATAATCATAATTTAATAGGACAAAGTCAGCATGGTTTTATGAAGGGGAAGTCATGTTTGACAAATTTGCTGGAGTTCTTTGAGGAAGTAACATATAGGGTGGATAAAGGGGAACCAGTGGACGTAATGTATTTAGACTTCCAGAAGGCATTTGACAAGGTGCCACACAAAAGATTATTGCTTAAGATAAAAAATCACGGGATTGGGGGTAATATTCTGGCATGGATAGAGGATTGGCTATCTAACAGAAGGCAGAGAGTTGGGATAAATGGTTCATTCTCAGACTGGCAATCAGTAACTAGTGGTGTTCCGCAGGGGTCAGTGCTGGGTCCCCAACTCTTTACAATCTATATTAACGATTTGGAGGAGGGGACCGAGTGTAACATATCAAAGTTTGCAGATGATACTAAGATGGGAGGGAAAGTAGTGAGTGAGGAGGACATACAAAAACCTGCAAGGGGACATAGACAGGCTAAGTAAGTGGGCAGAGATTTGGCAGATGGAATACAATACTGGAAAGTGTAAGGTTATGCACTTTGGCAGGAAAAATCGTAGAGCAAGTTATTATCTTAATGGCAAGAAACTGGAAAGTACTGAAGTACAAAGGGATCTGGGGGTCCTGGTGCACGAAACTCAAAAGGTTAGTATGCAGGTGCAGCAAGTGATTAAGAAGGCCAATGGAATGTTGGCTTTCATTGCTAGGGGGATAGAATATAAAAATAGGGAGGTATTGCTTCAGTTGTACAAGGTATTGGTGAGACCGCACCTGGAATACTGCGTACAGTTTTGGTGTCCATACTTAAGAAAGGACATACTTGCTCTCGAGTCAGTACAAAGAAGGTTCACTCGGTTAATCCCGGGGATGAGGGGATGGACATATGAGGAGAGGTTGAGTAGATTGGGACTCTACTCATTGGAGTTCAGAAGAATGAGAGGCGATCTTATTGAAACATATAAGATTGTGAAGGGGTTGGATCAGGTGGATGCGGGGAGGATGTTCCCGATGATGGGTGAAACTAGAACTAGGGGGCATAGTCTTAGAATAAGGGGCTGCTCTTTCAAAACTGAGATGAGGAGGAACTACTTCACTCAGAGGGTGGTAGGTCCATGGAATATGCTGCCCCAAAAAGCTGTAGAAGCTACATCATTACATAAATTTAAAACAGAAATAGACAGTTTCCTAGAAGTAAAGGGAATCAAGGGTTACAGGGAGCGGGCCGGAATTTGGACATGAGTCTAGGTTCGGATCGGTCATGGCCCTGTGGGTAGCGGAGCGGGCCCAGGGGCCGTGTAGCCTGATCCTGCTCCTATTTCGTGTGTCTAATTCTGTTAGATTCAGGAGATGGTTCTGTGATAGTAGATTGGCGGTTAGGATCAGATCAGCCATGATCTTATTGAATGGCGGAGCAGGCTCGAGGGGCCGATTGGCCTACTCCTGCTCCTATTTCTTATGTTCTTATGTTCTTTATCTCGCTGTTGTTTGTGGGACCTTGCCGTGTGCAAATTGGCTGTCATGCTTCCCTATATTATAACAGTGACTACAATTTAAAAGTACTTCATTCCTGAGATCATAAAAGGTGCTGCATAAATGGAAGTTTTTTCTTTCTTTTATGATAGTTTGGCCACGATATTTTTCCTAGACGTCATGCAGGGTTTAACTGCAGGATGTCTTTTAAATTATTTCAGTAGGTTTCCTGCCCAAGAGCCTGATTGATTGATAGGCTGGATGCCTGTCGGGTGGGAAAGCAACTGAGGAGCAGATGCCAGGTAAGTCGGGGGGGGATTCGGAGATCGAGGTAGGGGGGACGGAGATAGCAGGGGGTGGGGGTTGGAGATCGCGGGGTGGGGTCAGAGATCGTGGGGTGGGGTCAGAGATCGTGGGGAGATAGGGGTCAGACATCGCAGGGGATGGGGTCGGAGATCGCTGGGTGGGGTTGGTGATCGCGGGGTGGGGTTGGTGATCGCGGGGTGGGGTCGAAGATTGTGGGGGGGGGCAGTCGTAGATCTTGGGGGCGTGGGGTGGGGGGCGGTTACAGAGGTAAGCTTGTTGGGCCTGGAGTAAACACTCCAGCTCCTCCTGGCCCACAGGCAGTGCTGTAAATGCACTTACCTCATGGATCTGGCTCTTCTCGCATCCTTTTACCTGCCGGGATTTCCCACCCGTCCGATATTAGTTTAAAAAAAAACTGTTAAAATGGGGGCACGTAGCTTCCTTAAACAACGTCAGTGACCGACCTAACTCCTGAGAGCAGATTGGTTGCCCACTCCCTGACCCGCCTCCGTTAAAACTGGAAATGGGAAGCGGGTCGGGTTTGAAATGTTTAAAAATTTTATTTCCCCCCCACCTCCCCCGACCCCGGTACACCTGTTCTTGGGTGTTAAAATTACCCCCACTTTAACTCCCTTTTCTTAAGCTTTTATTCTCCCTTCTCAGTTGAGGTGGTTGAGCAGATAACCTGCTCTCAATTCTTTTGCCATGTTTCTACAAAACCAACTCGGAGAACAGCCCAGGAATGAGTCTCCTGCCAGTTTTCACCGTGAGGGACGTATGTGACCACCAGTCAACACCTTCCCTGGCAATTTTTGTTCAAATACTTAAATTTATGTTTTTTAAAGTTCAAACTAAGGTTCAGAATGGATATACTTAATATGTGATTGCTTGCAAAACAGATAAAATTTAAAACTGGCTCAGTTAGCAAAAGAAACAAGAAGCTGAGCTATACCAGGTAGGTACCAGGTTCAATTACCCGTCCATGTTGTGTTACCTGATTGCCAGCTGGTGTGGCAGTAGGAGAACTACAATGGGCTTCAGGACCTCTAGGCTATGAAGATCAGACCATAAAAACATCCCCCATTAAATGACTAGTATTGCACCATAATACTTTTTTCTGTCACGAAGATAGAGAATTCATCAAATGTGAGGGAGATTTCCCCACTTACCAATGCAGATTGGAGGTGGATAGTTCCAACGGCGAACAGTTCCAGGCATACAAGAAACATGGGCTTGTCCCTAGAAAAAAAACACATTCAGACCATATACCATTTGCAGTTGAAAAACTGAAACAGCTGCACAAAAACCAAGACATTCTCTAGCGAGCTAGTCCCTTTAATATTTGATTTTGATCCTTATTACTGCCATGCCAAAGGGAGAAATGATAAGCATGATTACATTGCTTGCCTCCAAAGGTTACTAGATAAATGCACTGACCAATGAGCCATTAAGATCAGAACATCCCAGGGTCAGTACCTAGCCTGAGTCTGCTGAACTCAGCTTGTGCTGCATTGTAGTTTCACGCATGATGGTAGAGCTAATACAGAATACATGTATCATTGGCTGGGAACAATACTGAAATAGGTTGAGAAAAAGATCTAGGTTTTATTGTGCACAGTTCACTGAAAGTTCATGACTAATCTGGAGAAAATGTAGATAAAGCTGACAGGGTATTGGGTTGTATTAATAGAACCATTCAGTATAAATTAAAGGACACCATTCTCTCATTATACAGGTCGCTGGTTAGACCACATCTGAAAAACTGTACCCAGATTTGATCCCCCCCACATAGCGGATGATATAGTGGCCTTGGAAAAGGACCAGACCAGAGCAGAGCTGCGAGAATGATTCCTAGCTCAAAGAACCTCAGCTATTTAGATAGGCTTAAGAACCTTGCTCTATTTACTTTAGACCAGCATAGACTTAGAGGTGACCTGATAGAGGTCTATAAAATCATTGAAGGGCTGCCGTGGCATCCCTGTTGATAGTTTATTCCAGTTTAACAGATTGGGGAGGATTAGGGGACATGGGTTTAATCTATGCAAGAGTAGGAATAAACTGGATGCTAGGCGATTCTTCATTTCCCAGAGAGTAGTGAGCCTATGGAATACATTGCCTGCTGGTGTAATGGGTGCTGACTCTCTGCCTTCAAGAGGGAGTTGGGCCAGTTCCTGACTGGGGCACAGATCACATCATATAGAAGGTCTTTATAGATAACATTTGCTCCATGTGACCTCCTGGGCTATTTTTGACCGCCTGAGGGAATCAGAGAGGAATTTTCCAGAGTTTTTTTTCCCTCATTGGCCCTGGGTTTTTTCTCCTTTTTTTCCCTGCCTCTCCCAGGAGTTTATATTGCTTCGGGGGTTTGGGGTGGGAGAGGGGGTGTGTGGGTGGGAAGAAGCATTTCGCCATGATGGTCCATCCATCATGGTATGAGGCAGGCTTAATGAACCAGTTGCTCTTTCTCTGTCCATCGTTTGTACGTTCGTAACAACAAAGGTATCAGACTGTCTGAAGTACAGAAATAAATGAGTGTAGAATTCCCTAAGTGTGAGTGTGAGAGGAAATGCACGGGTCTACCTTCTGGTAGCTTTCTAGTTCTTGCATGCATTATTATATTTGGTAATTGTCCACCCGTGATTACTTAGGATGGGAGAGGAGGAAAAAGCAAACTTTTTAAAACACTTTTTCCCCATCCACGTTCACAAGTTTGGGCCCATGAAAATGTAAATAAGGACATCTGTACGTGGAATTAAAATTTTAGTGGCGATTAGGTAGCATCGTTTCACCTTTGAGCCTTCCGAGCATTCTTTCTATCGTGAGCTCTGTAAATATTTAAATCGTGAGCTCTGTAAATATTTAAATCATTTCCCTTGCCTGCTTTGGTTGAAGTCATTTTTATTTAGAATATTACTGAGAGGTCATACGTGCACCAAAGCTGCATAAAACTTTATAGCTAGGCACAGATGAGGTAAAATTGTTTAATAATAATGCATTTTAATAGAGCAGCAGGGACCACCCCCGTGCGCTGAAATTTAGCAGTGCAATTCAGAACATCTGGAATGTCATTATTATTTTACACAGCAGCAAAAAATATGTAACATATATTGGACTTAAACTGGTAAAATAATGTTGAACTGAAGTATTGAACCTAGAATTTCCTAATAATCAAGAGTTGGTTACTGCTTGATAAACCCACAGCAATCACATTGCAGTAAGGAATCCTCCTGTGTGAATCTCATCACCTTCTAACAACATGGCTTGCACTGAATGCTGACATCTCCGCCGCCAGTGGCTGCCAGCATACCTGACCAAAGGTGGGAAAATTGAGACACTATGGGGTAGATTTTCCCGAACCTGTCGGGAAGAAGGCAGGACTTCCCCTTTCGGGTTTTTGACCCGCCTACTTCGACGTCCGGCCAATCCGCGCGATTTTCCCTTGACGTCACAGACTGCAATTTCATTTGTCAAGAGTTCTTGACAGATGAAATATCAGCGTTTCACAGCTGTTTGAAGCTGTGAAACACTAAGGCCTAGAATTTGGGTATAGCCCCGCTTGGGGCGTTAGAATTGGCGCTGCGCAAATTTTATAGCCAGACGCAACTTATTGCCACCTCGCGCGATATTGGGTTGCAGCGCCCCTAAAGGTGATTGAGGCGCAAAATCAGGCGTTACACGGGACTCCTAAGGCGCTAACCTTGCGGCGCTACTCAATATCAGGGCGGGCGGGCGCAGCGCAGGTGCTATCAATAATCGATGACCACGAGACTTTCAGGCGCCGGCCAGCTCTTAAAGGGGTGGGTCAGTAAGGATCAGCAGCCACACTCTACGCCTTGTAGGCCTCAAAATCGGAGCTGGCCATTCTGTGGCGTTACAAACTTTGAGAAGATGGAGAGGGTGAGGCAGAGAGCGGAGCGCTTTACCAATGGAGCATTGGATGAATTGATAGGCGCAGTGGAGCGCCGGCGAGATGTGCTGTACCCCGACAATGGTAGGAGGCCTAATCAGAAGGAATACCGAAGAGCTTGGAGGGAAGTTTCTCAAAAGGTCAACTCCAACAGCATGGTGACCAGGAGCCCTGTGCAGTGCAGGAAGAAATTCAACGACCTCACTCGGGTCATTCGGGTGAGTGGTGTTTCGGCAAACTTCTTCATCCCTCCATCTGCACCTGACTTTATGGCCAGAGGGTGCGTGGTGCCCCATTGGCCATCTGTCAGCAAGCACCCATGGCCCTTTCTGGGAACACACATGCACATTAAACTCAGGGCATGATGTAAGGGCTATTCCACCATGGGGGGCGTGAGATGACAACTCAGGGCATCATGTAAGGGCTATTCCACCATGGGGGGCATGGGATGACAACTCAGGGCATCATGTAAGGTCTCTTCCACCATGGGGGGCATGAGATGACAACTCAGGGCATCATGTTTCATCACTTCCCGTCCTTTGTCCTGCAGGCCAAGCTGGCGAGGAACCGCAAGGAGCAGCTTCGCACCGGAGGAGGACGTCCTCAACTCCAGGCTCTCACGGATCTCGAAGAGAGAGTCCACCAGATTGTTGGAGGCCATATGATTGGTCCTGTCACCACTGGAGCTGCCGACCCATTGTGCACAGCGATGGTAAGGTCCTCACCTTTTTGAGCTGTCTCCTTCCACTTGTTCCCCCCACCAGCATGCTTTTTCACTCTGGACCCACATCATAGCATTGCAGCAATCTTGCATCCCTTGCTGCCACCCTGTCCTTTCGCTAAAGCCACTCTTCAACCTCCCTGCTTTCAGATGCTGCATCACCAGCTCGGGAGCCAGGCCCTCAAGCTGCCAGTGCCACTGCCTCCGGAGGCGACGAGCAGGAGGAAGCCGGAACATCCGTGCCAGCCTCAGGGGAGCCAGCCCATCTGGAGACTGGGGATAGTAGTTCCCTGGAGGGGAGGGGAGGGGGGGTGGTCTCTGATGAGGAACCAGTTGCAGGAACCAGCGGGCTGCAGCAACGCGAGGGGGGTAGGGAAGCTCGGGGGCCGTCTCCCCGGAGGGCGAGGCAGGCCACGATGACTGCTGCACAGAGTGCAGAGGAGGTGCATAGCCTTTCAGAAATGAGTGCCCAGGCTCGGCTCAGGCACACTGAGCTGATGGCTGCAGTGGGGAGGATGCCTGACTCCATCAACACACTGGCAAAGAGTGTGCAGGACTTTGGGGCAGCAATGGAAAGGATTGTCCAGGGCTTCGGGGCAGCAATGGAAAGGACTGTCCAGGGCTTTGGGGCAGCAATAGAAAGGACTGTCCAGGGCTTCGGGCCAGCCCTGGAAAGGTCTGTCCAGGGCTTGACCGAAGCAGTGGAAAGGGCTGTCCCGGCCTTGTCCGAAGCAGTGGAAAGGACTGTCCCGGCCTTGTCCGAAGCAGTGGAAAGGACTATCCAGGGCTTCTCCGAAGCATTGGCACCTGCCACGCAAGTGCTCAGTGCTGCCACGCAGTCACTTGCTGGCCTCCTGCACACGCAGATTGAGGCCACGCGAACACTGACTGCTGCCACCTAGCTGGATCAGGCAGGATTACCCGGGGCCCTTGCAGCACCACAGCAGGCCATCAATCTGTGGACCAGCCGATTGTGGCATATGCTGCAGTGCTGCCCCGTCAGAGTGCCAGTGTGTCGGCCAACCATGGAGCAGGTGTCCGCTCTCAGGATGTAAGCATTCCTGATGCCACCGCTGGCAAGTCTCCACTGCAGCTGCCACCACCTGCAGGACAGACTGCTTCCAACCATGCACAGTTGGAGCAGTCAGCATCCGGGCCCTCCAAGCCCAGAGGTCGTCCAGGCCATCCCTCAGCAGGCGTCCCCCAGCCTTGCCGCAGCCACTGGGGTCCAATTACAGAGGAGCTGCAGGGAGGGAAGGGGCCGATCTCGAAAGAGAAGTAGATCTCCATCAAGGGGTAAAGAGTAGAGGGAGCTGTTGAGACGTCTCATTTGTAGAATTCAAGGCCGTCTACACCTGCTGTGAATGTTAGTCATGTTTTGGGTACTGTGGCAGGTTTGCCAGACAGTTATGTGTTAGTTTGTTAGTTATGCTTTCTGTTGCCATTGCTTTGTCATGCTGGAAGGAAGCACTTTTTGGAAAATAAAGAAAATGTTTTATTTACACTGGAACTCTAGGCTATTTACAAGCATGGTGGCCTTCATAGGCATTGGGCGAACCAGAGGGCACTGTTCCAATTACACCCAGCATTTCGTCAGAGGGGCCTAGAACCGAGTCCTTATGAGCCGCTGACGGACGGCCCTTCCAGTTTCTGGACCCCTCCCGTCTTCCTCCTCCTCTTCCTCCTCCTCCTCGTCCGCCTGCTCTGCTGGACCTTCAAGGTCGGCTGGCATTGGCTGGGTGCGTTGGATGGCCAGGTTGTGGAGCATGCAGCAGACAACAACGATGCGCGACACTTACTCCGGCGAGTACTGCAGGGCGCCCCCCCGAATGGTCGAGACAACGGAACCACTGCTTAAGCACACCGATTGTGTGCTCCACGATGTTCCTGGTCGCCTGATGGCTGGTGTTGTAATGCTCTTCTGCCGGGGTGCTGGGCAAACGGAGAGGGGTCATAAGCCATGGGCAGAGAGGATAGCCCTTGTCGCCAAGAAGCCAGCCTCATGGGTGAGCCGGGGCCTCGAAAAGGTCAGCCACTGAGGTCTGCCGCAGGATGAACGCGTCGTGGCTGCTGCCAGGGAATTGGGCGTTGACCGCGATGATCATCTGCCGGTGGTCACAGACCAGCTGCACATTGAGGGAGTGGAACCCCTTGCGGTTGTGGAACTCTTCGGGATTCTGTAATAGCGCCCGCAAAGCCACGTGTGTGCAATTAATGGCGCCCTGCACCATGGGGAAGTCCGCTATAGCCGCGAAGCCCTGTTCGCGCTCCCCCTGCTTCTCCAGGGTCAAAGGGAAGGTGATTAATTCCCGCCTCCTTCTATGTAGGGCAGCTGTAACTTGCCGGATGCAGCAATGCACTGCAAATTGAGAAATATTTGCAATGTCCCCAGTTGCTGCCTGAAACGAGCCGCTGGTGAAAAAGTTTAGGGCAACAGTGACTTTGATGGCCACCGACAGAGAGGTCCTGCACTGTAACCACGGCTGCAGATCTTCAGCAAGCAGGTGGCACAGCTCAGTCACCACATCCTTTCCAAATCTAAGCCTTCGCATACATTGCTCCTCCGACATGGCAATGTATGAAACCTGCTGCCTGAAAACCCTGGCAGCGCACAGTCGCATTTGGCAACGTCCATTGCCCCTCCTCTTTCTGGCCATTCCTGGCCCTCTCTCCCTCCGCCTCTGTGCCCTTGCCATATGTTCAGCCAGCAGGACGTTCCCCTCCAAAGCAGCTCCCATTATAATGTGAAAGAAGTAAGACGCAGTAATATCTCACCAGCAAACTGTTGTGGACAGGGCTGAAGGTCCAAAGGAACCGCTGGCTCAATTGAAAAGTACGCTCTCCCACTGAAGGTCAGCAACTCTCTCCAACAACCAGCAAGATGCCCACCCAAAATGGCTGCCGCTTTTATACTAGTGCAGTCCCCTTTAAATAGTGCCTCCCTAGCCCGAGAAGGACTTGGGAACGTTCCAGCAAGCTGTCACTATTAGCGCCAGGCGGAACGGAGGCGGGCGCCACTAAATTCCCGGTCCGGGGCGCCAAAAAGGCGTTGCACACTGAAATGGCGTCATGATCTGCCTGCGCCCGTGAGTGGGCGCTAAGATTTAGCGCTGGCACTAAAACCCACTCAATATAGCAAGAGGCGCTGGGTTCACTGCGCACGGGCGAAAATTGGCTAACGCCCCACTTCTCGGCCTCTTTAGGCACTAATCGCTGGTGCAACCAACCTAATTTCTCCCCCTAACACTCTTGAGTTCTAACATGTGTCCTTCTGCACAGACTCAGTTAGAACTCACGCCGGCACTCAAAGCTGAAGGCTGTCACTTTTCACAGATCGCAGCCGTTCAGCTTTAAATTCCGGCTGAGTGATGGGCTCCCGACGGCCACAGGAAGAAAGGCTGTGAAGGTAAGTACAGGTAAGTAAAAGTTCTTTACACACTTTAGACACACCAGACACACTTACCTTTGCACTCATGCACCCATCACTCACCTGAGCACCGACATTGTGACCCCTCCAACTCCTTCAACCCGACGGCCCACCTGCTCTAACCTGGCGTGGTTTGGAGCCATCGGGAAACCCACACGAAACCCCTCAAAATAGGGATTAGGCTAAAAACTGCCTGTTAACTACCTGTTAACAGGCAGTTAATTGGCACTAATCCCTTCCCGCCTGGTTTCGGCGGGTCCCAGTGCGGGGCGGGTACCTGCCGCCACTGAAACTTATGTAGGGCGGGGTTCTGGGCGGGATGGTGTCGGGACCCCCGAATTCGGGATTTCCCCCCCCCCCCCCAACACGCCTGAAACCCCGCCTGACGGCTCCACGAAAATCTAGCCCAATCTGTTGGAAGTAGCAATGTCAAGACAGGAATCCACTTACTTCCTTTACAGAGAGGGTAATCAACACCTGGAGTGGGATGCCAGGTAGGGTAGCTGAGGCCAGGACACTGGACTCGTTTAAGAAACAGACAGATGCTGTAGCAGAAAAACAGGAGGGCTGGTAATCTGGAAAGATGAGATTAAATAGAACAGAGGGCCTTCTACATCCAAAATAATCTTGTGAAGTAATTGAGATGATGGTTTTTACATAGAATTACATAGAATTTACAGCATAGAAGCAGGCCATTCTGCCCAACTGGTCTATAATCAGTGTTTATCCTCCACACGAGCCACCTTCCACCCTACTTCATCTAACTCTACCTTCTATTTCTTTCTCCCTCATGTACCTACCTAGCTTCTTCTTAAAAGCATCTATTCTATTCGCCTCAACCACTCCATGTGGTGGCGAGTTCAACATTCAGGACAAAGCAGCCTGCTTGATTTGCACCCCTTCCACCACTTTAAGCATTCTCTCCCTCTACCACCGGTGTACCGTGGCTGCAGTGTGCACCATCTACAAGATGCACTGCAGCAACTCGCTAAGGCTCCTTCGGCAGCACCTCCCAAACCCGCAACCTCTACCACGTAGAAGGACAAGGGCAGCAGGCGCATGGAAACACCACCACCTCCAGGTTCCCCTCCAAGTCACACACCATCCAGACTTGGAAATATATCGCCGTACCTTCATCATCGCTGGGTCAAAATCCTGGGACTCCCTCCCTAACAGCACTGTGGGAGTACCTTCAACGTATGGACTGCAGCAGTTCAAGAAGGCAACTCACCACCACCTTCTCAAGGGCAATTAGGGATGGGCAATAAATGCTGGCCTTGCCAGCGATGCCCAGATCCCATGAACGAGTAAAAATAATAAAATTCTCACCACTCTCTGGGTAAAGAAGTTTCTCCCGAATTCCTTATTGGAATTATTAGTGGCTATCTTATATTTTTGACCCCTAATTTTGGACTCCCCACAAGTGGAAACATCTACGTCTAACCTTATAATCATGAGCTAAACCCTGCCATCAAACTGCAGAGGGGAGGTCACTTAAGTGCATTACATTGAACTTATATGTGATGTAACCAAATACACCCAAATAGCAATGTTGTGGAAAGATTCCTGGGCCTTGTGTGACCTTGATGCATTTATGACCACTCAAAAAATGTTCTCATTAATCAAGGATGTAAAACTATAAAAAGTGACAAAATGATTAATTATTCTATCCTTAAACAATAAAACAAAAATTACTCTTTTATTCCTAGGTCCTTGATTTTGAGAAAAGCCTCAAAATCCTTTTTTTTAAAAATAAATTTCAATCATGAAAAATCGTGTCTTAATAGCTTTTTTGCTTGGGGAGTTTTTTTTTAAACTGCTTCTTTTGAAGCTTCATACAAGATGGTGGGCTGGTGAATGATATTAAATAGTTCAAAGATATTAAATGTGACAGAAAGTGCATTATGTTAAAAAGGCATTGCTGAGAATGCAATGTTACTTTTTAAAATACTTTTCAGGACCTAAAATAGACAAGTTCTTTCTTTTAGAGGTGCGCATACTGACAATTATGTGACTAGCACATTCAATGGAAACCAGAATAAGACAAACAAAAGGCATACACATTGTTCACTAATCATAGCTGTTAACCTTTAGACTCAACTCTTGTCATTTTTAGTTAGGAACTGGATCTCTGCAGAGTCAGGTCAAGCAACTGGATTCGATCAAAGAGAGAAAAACAGCAGTGAATAAAATGTCACATTTTACAAGCTCTTCTGCTCTATGTGGTTGAGGTGCTGTAGGACTTTTTGATCGATGGTTTATGTATCCCGTGAGCAGCCCACTGCTGGGATTGAAGGCACACTCTGTGCCTGTGTGTGGGAGCAGGAAGAGGGAAAGAGGAATTCATCAAAGCACAGCACTTGGAAAATAGGTTCCTAAACATTACATTTATTTTCAATATTACAATTGTGATATCAACAGAAATCACAATGAGGGAAAGACAGATTATATTTGGAATCTTTACAGCCAAAGCCTACAAAGTAGGTTCATTTTGTGCCATTCTAATGAATATCCTCAGTATAATTATTCATGTGGCACATTACAAAATATCACACATCTGTGCAATACTGCAATAAGAATCGTGTTGAAATCATACTCACTCCAATCTAGTAAGTACTTACACTAGAAAGATATGGTTGATAAAAATATGAACCCTTTTCCACAGTGGCAATGCTGAGATTCATGCTAATACATAGTCACACAGCAACAAAGTGGACTCCTCCTTGAACTTACCTGCAGTGTATAGCCAGACTCACAGCTAAAAGACACCACATCATTAACCAAGTATCTGTCTCCAATCTTTATGCCATTGCTAGGAACCACTGGATCAGGGCAGGTTGTAAGACCGACAGCTGTAGTGAGAAATACATATTCAATTGCAAGGGAACAAAGCTAATATGAAATCTAAATAATTGGACCATTCCTAATCTACTATTATAAGAAAAAATATGGAACATGCAAACATGTCTATCCATCACACATTTTCTTCCGACCACATATTAGCAATTTAACTAAATTCATCAGTGATTTCTAAATTAAATTTGTGTATTTCCAACATGAACATGATATAGCGACATTGATAAGTACTATCTTCTTGACGAATAACAATAAAGAAAAACATGAAACTAAAAAATGCTGGGAAATCCACAGCACATTGGTCAGAATCTGGAACAGAACGACAGGTTAACATTTTGAGTATGATCCTTCATCTGAATTGCTTTATCCAGAATTTTCTGTTTTGTTTATCAGATTGCTAGCAGGTGTAATCTTTTTTAAATCTCTACTGAGAAAGTACCCAGTTATGTCTGAACAAAGCAGCAATTTACTCACTTTATGGTACTTAACTTACAATAGTCTCAGCTGGTGGCACTGCTTCCTTCAACAAAGATAGAGACAGACTGAATCAGTGAAGGCGGAGGCCCTTATCCCAAACTCTCTTATTTTCAGTGTAGCAATGCATGCTCGTCAGCTATTGTATTGATTTGAACAGTGAAACCGAGTGCGTCCATTTAAAATATTTCATTTGGTGACCACACAGAGTCTAATTAGTAGGTGGGAGCTGGTAATGAAGTGAACAGGGTGAAAAACACTGTCAGAGCAAATAACAACATGGGAATAGGCTGTCAATTGATTTTGTTTGTTTTCACTATGCAGCTATTCAGCCATTTAAACCCTTATGCCATGGGTTTCAGCATTTAAATCCCGGATGTTCTGTAAAAATAAACTCTCATTCAACTCCATGGAGAGAGCGGGAATGGTTTCTGAAAACAGGAACGTGTGTAATGATTTTAAATCGTTGTTGTAAGATTTCCACTCCGCTACAATGCCAAGTATTTGAGCTAAACTCAGCTGAAATCTCCAGCCACCTGCATAATGCACTACGTCACATCTTTCAGAAGCTATTGGCTTTTCTTTTACTGTTTACCCTGGTATAAAAACCCAATCGCTGAATAGTAGAACTTTATTAAATATCCTGCAACCCAATTTCCAAAGCAGAAGTCGAACAAATGTCAGACATGTCAGGATCTGAGTGGGTTACAGTAAATAAAGCACCAAATGATGCAAGCCTCATAACTCATAAGCACTACACCAGGAGCAATTAAGTCGTGTTGGCTGTGACACAAGTGATTTATTCTCAATTAAACGGGATTCTCAGTGTGTAACTAAGATAATTATTTTCAGTTTAGATTGTTTTTCTTTTCTCGATTTCCAGCTGGACTTACCAACACAGATGTTGTGCGAGGTCGCGGAAGAACATGTGATGATGCCGTGTAAAGTGACCCAAAAGCAGTCATTTTAGCATAAAGATGGCGCATCAGAATTTTCTTAAACATTAAACTGCTGTGGTCCAAATAGTTTCTTTAATCAGAAGTGTCAATGGTGGCTTGATTGCAACTCAAACAACAAGTCTACCCATGAACATGTGTTGCACAAGAACATAAGAACATAAGAAATAGGAGCAGGAGTCGGCCATACGGCCCCTTGAGCCTGCTCCGCCATTCAATAAGATCATGGCTGATCATCGACCTCAACTCCACTTTCCCGCCCGATCTCCATATCCCTTGATTCCCCTAGAGTCCAAAAATCTATCGATCTCAGCCTTGAATATACTCAATGACTCAGCATGCACAGCCCTCTGGGGCAGAGAATTCCAAAGATTCACAGCCCTCAAAGTGAAGAAATTCCTCCTCGTCTCGGTCTTAAATGGCCGACCCCTTATCCTGAGACAATGCCCCCTAGTTCTAGACACTCCAGCCAGGGGAAACAACCTCTCAGCATCTACCCTGTCGATCCCCTTCAGAATCTTGTATGTCAAGTGTGGTTTATTTTACTATTCTCGTCATTAATATTGACTTCTTGAATTTCAAACTTTTCCTCCACTCAGGACCACTGGCAGTTAAACACCAGTGAAACACAGGTGATGGGTTGCTAGCTCTGCCACCCTAGTGCAGTTCCACTCATTACTGGTAGCATTACCATCGGCAGAAAGATTATTTCACCTGTGGGTCACTATAATCATCTCGCAGAAATCAGCATCAGGCCAAGCACCTGCAACAGAAGCCCATTATGATTACAAAGCAAAAAAGACCAACATAGTTGATCAACATCTTGCTGACTTGTAACTTGCAGAATGTATCTCCATTTTATTCAGAATTCATATCCCCCAACGTCTGTGCACGAACCCAAATCCAGACTCCGCACAATCAGTGCAGATAGACTGCATGTGTTCGAGAAAGCAAATACAAGGAATGGGCCATCAACCGATCACTTTAGCTCAATTCAAATCCAGGTCCCAGAAATCAAATGCTGATGTTCAGCTCCATTGTGCGACCAAGTTCCTTTTATTGGCAAGAACAAAAACAATAATAAAAAGCAGATTTAAAAAAAAATTGAAATGCTGGGAAGTGCAAAGAAGGCACACAGGTAACAAAACCAAGGAGAAGAAGTGAAGCATCAGGCAAGGAGGAAAAGCCCCAGAGTCACAGATAGGCCTCCCTAAAGAATCGGTAGGTAGGAGGATGGAATATTTTACTGGCAACTGTATGATAATGGATGATTATAGGGGAAATTATATTTTCTTTACATGTTTGTTATCTTACAAATGTTACATATATGGCTATATATTCAGCTGAGTCAGAAGTAAAAATGGCAATAGGAACCACTTTGTAAAAATAAATTTAATGATGGAATTGGTTGACATTGCAGATGTGGTTACTTTTTTTATGGCTCTCTGGGATCTTTGCTGATTTATATTTCGATAAAACAGTGCAGCTATGTCACTTATTTGAGCCAATAAGAAAAGCGTGACACTTTGGGCATGAAATCCAACTTTGGCGGGGGCGCAAAACAGGCAATAGTGGATCGGAGAACTGAGTGGGGTGAACCAGAGGACACAGATTTAAGGTGATTGGCAAAAGAACCAAAGGCGACATGAGGAAAAAACTTTTTTACGCAGCGAGTGGTTAGGATCTGGAATGCACTGCCTGAAAGGGTGGTGGAGGCAGACTCAATCACAGCTTTCAAAAGGGAATTGGATAAGTACCTGAGGGGAAAAAATTTGCAGGGCTACGGGGAAAGGGCGGGGGAGTGGGACTAGCTGAGAGTGCTGTTGCAGAGAGCCGGCACAGGCTCGACGGGCAGAATGGTCTCCTTCTGTGTTGTAACCATTCTATGATTCCATGAATGGGCGGTCATTCTGCTACCACCTGTCTTGCCGGCCCCACCCATGTTGAATTTTGCCCCCTTTATTTTCTGCTGTATACAGCCTTCATGTGGCGCCTTAGATATGTGTGAGAACTTTAGTTATGTAAAGGAATATTGTGAAGTTTGTAAGGAATAGATTAATAAAACAATGCTTGAATTTAGATAGTGCATTTCATTGAAACATATCAAAACCATTAACACAAAAAATTACTGTTTTGATGTGCACTAACTGTTGCTATGTAGGCAAGCATGCCACCTTTCTGCAGCAGTAAGTCCCACATACCACTGTGATGTGAATGGCCATTCATTCCATTTTCAAGTGGTATTAACTTCGAATGGATGTTGAACAAGAGAATTAAATAAATCCCTATTCCTCTTCAAGTAGTGCCATGGGATTTTAACTGCCCAACTGAATGACTGGAACCGGGAGGCAAGACTTCCGGATAAAGGGGGGAATTTTAACCTAAAACAATGGGTGGGTTTGGAGCGTAGGGGCAGTTAAATTGTTAAAAATGGGATTCTGACCTGAACCCACCTCCAACTTGCCCACTTCTGGTTTTAGCGGAGGCGGGACGGGGGGGGGGGGGGGCGGCAGGGTGAGTGTGGGCAACCAACTCACTCCCAGGAGGCGGGGCATCAATTTAAATATTATAATGAGGCTGGAAGCCTCTGCTTTAACCACCATTTTGTTTTCACTCTAGCTGGTCGAGTTTTACTCAATTTGTAAAACCCGGCAGTTACAGCAAGGCGGGGGCTGCTGGATCCAGGAGGCGAGTGCCTTTATACCTACCTCCTGGACCCAGGGTCCCTGCCTAGCCCACACCCTGCAGTCAGAGACCCCCCGCCCCCCCCCCCACAAGGACTCCGATCGCCTTCCTAGACCCACCTCACCCCAAACAATCATCTTAAGACCGGCCCTGATCTTCCTTTCCCCCCAGCATCAAGCCAGGCACGATCCTCTGGTAGGCGGCCCCGAAGTTTTCCCTCCCCTCCATCCTCAATCGATGATCTTAAAGCCAGCCACGATCCTCTGGTGGCCAGCCTCGATCTTCCTCCCCTCACCCCCACCTCCTCAATGGCTGCGATCTTTACTTCTTCCATTCCCCCCCAGACCCCACCAGGTCCCTTGATGGCCGTGATCTTCTTCCCTCCCCACCCTTCCTCGGTCCCTCAATGGCCACGATCTTCTTCCCTCCCTCCCCAACCAACCGGGGGCCGGAGGCCGGCACCGCCCCCACCTGATCCCTCCCTTCCTCCTCTGTGCGGCCTAGTGCCGCAGGCCTACCCACCTGGACCCAGCCAGCCCCTCCGTTATTTTAAAATGAGGCAGAGAGTTAAAATCGCCCAGGCCTGCTGCGGGAGGGGAACTGAGGCTTCAGATGCAAATCAGACCATGCTGTTTTAATTTGGCAGAGTCTACGGGAAACCTGTTCTCCCGGGTTTCCTGCCCACATCAGAGCCCCCCCGCCCCCTGCCTTCCCCATGAAAATCCAGCCCAAAGTCTTACCAGGACAGGCACCTCTGATAATGCAGCACTCACTGGAATGTCAGCATTAATAATGTATTCAAACCAATGTTCCCGCTAAGCTGCGTGGCTGCACAGTCATCTCACCAGCTTTTCCATTGTAGTCACCACGCATGCGACGTGCATTGGGACTTTGAATGGGATGTGCATTGGGGGAGGTAGGCCGCACAGGAGGCAGTGTAGCTAACCGGGGACAATGACTCACACCCCAGTGTGCAGCATGAACACAAAACCTTCAGGCCCAGAGGAGAGGGTTCAAATACATAGAAACATAGAAAAATAGGAGCAGGAGTAGGGATTTCGGTCCTTCGAGCCTGCTTCGCCATTCAATATGATCATACCTATTGTGCTTTGCATGTTTTCCACATATGAAGAACATAACACCTCATGCCAGTTTATATCTACACTAAAGGAGTAATGATTGTCATAGAATCATGCATTAACTGTCTGAGAATTCAGAATTGGGAAACTAGATTAAAAGATATGATGGTAGATAAGCAATGGCAAACATTTAAAGAATGAATGAATTCATAAATCGCAACAAATATACATTCCCTTAAGGAAGGACAAGAGGTTATTGCACAAAATTAGGGCTCATGGGATTGGGGGTAATATATTAGCATCGATTGAGGATTGGTTAATGGACAGAAAACAGAGTAGGAATAAACGAGTCATTTTCGGGTTGGAAGGCTGTAACTAGTGGGGTACCGCAAGGATCAGTGCTCGGGCCTCAGCTGTTTACAATCTGTATTAATGACTTAGATGAAGGGACCGAGTGTAATGTATTCCAAGTTTACTAATAATACAAAGTTAGGTGGGAAAGTAAGCTGTGAGGAGGACGCAAAGTGGCTGCAAAGATATGTAGACAGGTTAAATGAGTGGGCAAGAACATGGCAGATGCAATATAATGTGGAGAAGTGTGAAGATAGAAAACAAAATATTTTTTAAATGGTGAGAGACTGGGAAATGTTGGTATTCAAAGAGACCTGGCTGCCCTTGTACATGAATTAACATGCAGGTACAGCAAGAAATTAGGAAAGCAAATGGTATGTTAGCCTTTATTACAAAGGGATTGGATATAAGAGTAAAGAAATTTGACTACAGTTGTACAGGGCCTTGGTGAGACCACACCTGGAGTACTGTGAACAGTTTTGGTCTCCTTACCTAAGGAAGGACGTACTTGCCTTAGAGGGAGTGCAACAAAGGTTCACTAGATTGATAGCTGAGATGAGGGGGACTGTCTTATGAGGAGAGTTTGAGTAGACTAGGCCTATGTTCCGCAGAGTTTAGAAGAATGAGAGGTGATCTCATTGAAACATATACAATTCTTAAGGGGCTTGACAGGGAGGATGATTCCCCTGGCTTGGGAGTCTAGAACCAGGGGTCACAGTCTCAGAATAAGGTTTCGACCATTTAGGGCTGAGATGAGGAGAAATTTCTTCACTCTATGGGTTGCGAATCCTTGGCATTCTCTACCCCAAAGAGTTGTGGATGCTCAGTCATTGAGTATATTCAAGACAGAGATCGCTAGATTTTTGAATATTAAGGGAATCAAGGGAAATGGGGATAGTGCAGGAAGGTGGAGTTGAGGTAGAAGATCAGCCCTGATCTTATTGAATGGCGGAGCAGGCTCGAGGGGCCGAATGGCCGACTCCTGCTCTTATTTCTTATGCTCTTATAATTTGATACCAAAAACAGTGTCAGTATTTTTTGCTGGAAATGCACAGCAAGATCAAAATTTGAAAGAGAAAAACAGTTTCATGTTCTTGTTGGGACTTTTCATCCGAATCACCTGAAATATTCAACCGTCTTTTCTCTTTCAGATGATGACTAACCTGCTTTGTCTTTCTAGTATTTTTTGTTTTTGTTTCAGATATTTATATGGCTGATTTCCCCGACTGAACCCTACTGGTATGGAGCAGCGAACACAGGGAGCTGGTTGGGAAATTGTGGGCCCACAGACCCTAATGTCTTGACCAGTGATCCCGGCAAGCACCACTTCTCACTCGGAGTCACTGATTGGGCAATCAGCTCTCTATATCACATCAAACTGAAAGGAGTAATTACAAGAAAATAATCTTAATATTCAGATGATATCATAAATCATAATTAACTGTCAGCTAAACTCTGAGACTACAGTTATTATTAGAATCAGTATTCAGTTTGTCCTGTCACTTATTTTTAGGATACATTTTGAAATTCATTGATGCATTTTTTTTCTCTTTTGGTCCATTTCTCTTTTCCCTCTTCTCAGCAGTAGGCATCATTATGAATAATAATGTCAGGTAGCTCCAGCCACTGAGGCATGAAGATCATCACACTGAAGAATTATATTTGGGGGGTTAGACTGGGAAATAAAACTACAGTACCTGGTCATGACATTAGTCAAGACATTGTATTTATGTGATGCAATTCATTTTTTGATCAGGGAGTTATTTAGAATATTCAGTATTAAAGCACTAATTTTCCTATTTTCTCTATTGCTAGGAAAAAAATGTCAATTGCAGTATAAAAAGGACGAAAATATCAGACAGAAAAAAGTGTAGAGGAAGCCATCCCAAGTAGCACACAATACTAGACGAGGAGAGTTCCACGCAGTAACTGCAGGCAATGTGGGGAGTTAACAGCAAAATCAAAACATGTTAAATGTCAAATCATGACAATCAAATAGAATGGGGATTTATTTGGTACATGCTCTTCACAGCATAACTATGCCTTAGTGATGGCACTGAGGGAGACATCAATGTCATGCTTTATAAAATTTCTAAATGGCCTTATGTTACTCCACTTTACAAAGTGCATTTCCAATACAAAGTTTAGAGAGGAGAGAAATTAATTGCCTATCTGTTGAGTTACAAGTTCAAAATTGCATGGATCCGTGAAGTGCCAGTATTCTATAGGGAATTTATCTCAATAGTCTTTTCTGATAACAATCAGATACCTATAAAGTGACTCATTTCTAAGCTTGCCAGTTCATAATGCAACAATAAAGCCCCGATTTTAACTTGGGTGTGAATCAGGCGGGCGGGGTCAATGCAAGCGGGAAGCCCCCATGATATCTCCAGTGTGAGGCCTGGGCGATTTTAACTCTCTGCATCATTTTGAAATGATTGAGAGGCTGCTCACCCGATCGGGATGGGAAATGGGCAGCCCGCCCACATTCTCTGCCCAATTTCCAGCTGGCCTCCCAAGGTCTATTTAAAGTGTGAGTGCACCTCTTAAAGTGAGGTTGCTTTCACTGAAGCCAGATTTTGTTCCAATATTGTTTCCAATTAAGGGGATCTGAGAAATGAGTCACATCACCTCTCCCAGGTTTTCTCATGTCTCCTTGGAAACCATGGTGGAGGAGGTCAGTGCAAGAAGGGAGGTACTGTCCCCCAGCACGTGAAGGAGCATCCCCTGGCAACTATTCATCAGGGCTGGATAGAGGTGGCTGACAGGGTCAGTGCCAACAGCATCACTCCCAGAACTGGCTTCAGTGTAGGAAGAGGTTCAATTACCTCACAAAAGCAGCAAGGGTGAATACAGCTCTTCATCTCCCTCAACAACACTTGACAACACTCCTTTCACCCCTCCCCGACCACTCCGAACAATTACCTTCCCTCCATCACATCCATTAACATCCAATCACAAGGGCACACTGCTACACCTCTCATTTCAAACACACTCACCTCACCTTTGCTTTCCTCACACCAACAGCATTGTCTTCTCACATCCTAGCACTTGAAGAACCATCAACTCCTCCCTCATTTCAAATTCCATACACTTGGCTTTACATTCATCACCTCCCTATCGTCATTCCATCTTGCTTCTTCTCCACCTCTCAGCAGATGCACTAAATGCACAAGCCCTACACAACTCCACTTATCTTTACACAGCTGCTCACTAACTCTTGTCCTCTCTTTCTGCAGGACAAGACAGCACATAATGTAAGGGAGAGGAGCAAGATTGCGGAGGGGTACCCAGCATAGCCTTCACCCAAGTGCAGCATGAAGTACTGGAGATGAGTGGCCCAGACAAAGTGAGGGAAGGCAAGGCTGGCAAATTAGCTTAGAAGGATGTCTGCATATTACTTATAATGCTTCAATTAATTTGACAAATATTCAGCAAGCTTCACAACTTTAACTTGCTGATGTTCAGCCTCTTAGTGCCATCCTAACTCTTGTCCCTGAGGTCTTTCTCAGCACTTAGACCCTTCTGAAGAAGGCACCTCAGAAGTAGGCAATCCTTCTGATGATGTAGTGTTACGTACTGCATCCTACCCAAGCACCAGCACAGATACAGGCACCACAGGGGTTGGATAGTGAGTCAGAGGTGTCTGCACATGGTGAAACAGGCAAACAGAGCCTCAGTTTAACATTTCATCCAAAGGTTGTAACCTCTGACAATGCAGCAGTCCCTCAGAACTGGAGTGGAGCATCTCCGCAGAGTTCGGGTTCTAGAATAAACTCACAAAATTCTGATAGGGATAGAGTGTTACCAAGGATTTGCCTTTAGGCTGCCAACCATATTTAAAGGGCAAGATAATCATACCTGGACATGCCCAAAGAAAGCTAAAATAAAAACAGAAAATGCTGGAAGCATTCAGAAGGTTAGGCAGCATCTGTGGAGAGAGAGAAATAGTTAATATTTCAGGTTGTTGACCTTTCATCAGAATCTTTCAGGTTAACAACCTGAAACGTTAACTCCGTTTCTTTCTCCACAGATGCTGCCTGACCTGCTGAGTGTTTCCAGCAATTTTTGTTTTTATTTCAGATTTCTAGCATCCATGGTATTTTGTTTTTGTCTAATGAAAGCTGTATGCACAGACTATGATTTTCTAAAGAGATCATCATACAACTGTGCACAGTCCTGCAACCAGGTAAGGAAACCACTTGCAGGACAAGGAGGGCTCTGCCAGAGGCCATTGGGAGGAGGAGGAGGTGATGTGGATGGTTACTGTCTGCCTCTGGGAATGAAAATGACTCCTCTTGTGCTGGGTCGATAGATGTCCCTACAACCAAAGGCACCAAGAATCTGTGAGGGAGCAGACCTCTGGACAGCAAAGAGGTTGCTGAAGCCCTGCATTACCTAGTTCCGTACAACGACAGACATTGGAGTACACGGTCTCTGCAGATCCAGTCATAGCATTTGTTAACTTAGGACCATGGTCAAGGAGAATGATGTTGCAGAGGGTCATGGAGTGGCCACGGTCTCAATGGTAGTCCGCAGCTCAGTCAGACACTTTGGCCGCGATTTTGCTGACCTCGGCGGGTCTGTGGTGGGTGAAGTCAGTGGCGGGTCCCGACCCCACTGTTGTCTCCATCCTGGCCTCTGAAATGAATTTCCCCTGATTGGGCTTATTAAGCCCACCCGGCGAGTTTGCGGGCCAATTAGAATAAGCGGGTCTGGTAACGTCATTTGATGATGTGTCATCAGCCGGTTTCCTTAAAGGGACCATGGCCAACTTTCTTTTGACAGTTGTGCTGTCAGTGTTCTACAGCATTGAGGTGCTGCAAATACTGACAAGCACAGCACAGAGGTGCAGGGCTGCACCCAGGCTCTCCCATGACTCCCTCCATATGCTTATCTGAACAAAGGAAACTACGATGGTATGAGGTGTGAGTTGGCTATGATAGATTGGGGAGCTTCATTAAAAGGCATGACAGTGGATAGGCAATGGCTAACATTTAAGGAACAAATGCATGAATTATAACAGTTATACATTCCTTTCTGGCACAAAAACACAAAAGGAAAAGTGGCCCAACCATGGATAACAAAAGAAATTAAGGATAGTATTAGATCCAAAGAGGAGTCATATAAGGTTGCCAGAAAAAGTAGCAAGCCTGAGGATTGGGAGCAGTTTAGAGTTCAGCAAAAAAGGACCAAGAGATTGATTAAGAGGGGAAAAATAAAGTATGAGAGTAAACTTGCAAGGAACATAAAAGCAGATTGTAAAAGCTTCTACAAGTATGTAAAAATAAAAAAATTAGTGAAGACAAATGTAGGTCCCTTAAGTCAGAAACAGGAGAATTTATAATGGGGAACAAGGAAATGGCCGAGCAATTAAACAAATACTTTGGTTCTGTCTTCATGGAAGAGGACACAAATAACTTCCCAGAAATGCTAGGGAACCAAGGGTCTAGTGAAAAGGAGGAGTTAAAGGAAATTAGCATTAGTAAAAAAATAGTGCTGGAGAAATTAATGGGACTGAAAGCTGATAAATCTCTGGAGCCTGATAATCTGCATCCCAGAGTACTAAAAGAGGTAGCCATGGAAATACTGGATGCATTGGTTTTCATCTTCCAAAATTCTATAGATTATGGAACAGTTCCTGCAGATTGGAGGGTGACAAATGTAACCCCACTATTTAAAAAAAGAGAGAGAAAACAGGGAACTACAGGCCGGTTAGCCTAACATCAGTAGTAGGGAAAATGCTAGCGTCTGTTATAAAGGATGTGATAACAGAACACTTAGGAAATATCAATGGAATTAGACAAAGTCAACATGGATTTATGAAAAGGAAATCGTGTTTGACAAACCTACTGGAGTTTTTTGTGGATGTAACTGGTAGGACAGGTAAGGGAGAACCAGTGGATGTGGTGTATTTGGATTTTCAGAAGGCATTTGATAAAGTCCCACACAAAAGGTTAGTGGGGGTAATATACTGGCATGGATTGAAAATTGGTTAATAGACAGGAAACAGTGAGTAGGAATAAATAGGTCTTTTTCAGGGTGGCAGGCGGTGACTAGTGGGGTACCACAGGGATCAGTGCTTGGGTCCCAGCTATTCACAATATATATCAATGATTTTGATGAGGGAACCAAATGTAATGTTTCCAAGTTTGCTGACGATACGAAACTAGGTGGGATTGTGAGTTGTGAAGAGGATGCAAAGAGACTTCAAGGCGATTTAGACAAGTTGCGTGAGTGGGCAAATACATGGCAGATTCAGTATAATGTGGATAAATGTGAAGTTATCCATTTCGGTAGGAAAAACAGAAAGGTAGAGTATTATATAAATGGTGATAGATTGGGAAATGTTGATGTACAAAGGGACCTGGGTGTCCTTGTACACCAGTCACTGAAACCAAACATGCAGGTGCAACAAGCAATTAGGAAGGCAAATGGTGTGTTGGCCTTCATTGCAAGAGGATTTGAGTACAGGAGCAAGGATGTCTTACTACAGTTGTACAGGGCCTTGGTGAGACCACATCTGGAGTACTGTGTGCAGTTTTGGTCTCCTTACCTAAGAAAGGATATACTTGCCATAGAGGGAGTGCAGCGAATGTTCACCAGACCGATTCCTGGGATGGCAGGACTGTCGTATGAGGAGAGATTGGGTCGACTAGGCCTGTATTCACTAGAGCTTAGAAGAATGAGAAGGGATCTCATTGAAACGTATAAAAATCTGACAGGGCTAGACAGACTGAATGCAGGGAGGATGTTTCCCCTGGCTGGGGGGTCTAGAATGAGGGATCACAGTTTCAGGATATGAGGTAGGACATTTAGGACTGAGATGAGGTGAAATTTCTTCACTCAGAGAGTGGTGAACTTGTGGAATTCTCTACCACAGAAGGCTATGGAGGCCAAGTCACTGAATATATTTAAGAAGGAGATAGGTAGATTTCTAGACACAAAAGGCGTCAAGGGGTATGGGGAGAGAGCAGGAATATGGTATTGAGATAGAGGATCAGCCATGATCATATTGAATGGCATAGCAGGCTCAAAGGGCCGAATGGCCTACTCCTTCTCCTATTTTTCTATGTTCTATGTTTCTTATGGAGGGAGTCAGAGCATGTAGGGAGGTCTGCTTCCCTTCCAATCGGCGGAAGAGACCTCCCCAGGAGATCAACATAGCCTGGTTGCACATTGCAGAGGAGGGCGCAAGCAGGGATATGGTCAGGAGGACCTGGGTGCCGTGCCGCAAAGGTTTTGAATGATCTCAGTAGATCACGAAACATTAGTACAAAGCCACACTCGACCTCATCCTGCTGTGCCTCTCATCACATCCCCATCACTCTGCCTTCCCTACCCTACTCCTGCACATCCTTACTCACACCAACATACCTTGCACCTCCACCCATCTCTCTCTATCTACATTATCACATCCCCATCTCACTAGCCACCCCTCACACTCACCCTCATCCTAGTGCAATCATAACAACTAACAACACACAAGGGTAGGCACTTGGGTGTTTTATGCAATGTTCAAGTAAAGTTTCTGTTAATGTGCTGTCAAATATTCAACACTTTGGCCCAGAAATTCAGGTCCCCATGGGTGAGTACGCGCTGTGTACTCACCCATAGGGTCAACGGAAGTGCCGGTTTTGCGCATGCACTGCGCGTGCGCTGGAAACTGGAACTTCCATTCTCTTGAAGGAAGGGGTTCGAAGGTCAAACGCATGCACCGGAGAGGCAGCGCGTAGACCTGGAACTTCCGCTTTTTTCACAGGTTTTTCAGCACGGGTAAGCCCCAAGCAGTTGCACGTGGAAAAAGCAGGCACAAGGCCTGCATTTAACAAGGTAAGAGGTGAAGTAAGTATAAGTAAAACATTTTTTCCACAGGTTTATCATTTTAAAATACTTTAAAGAAAGGTAAGTTTATTTTCAGCCCTGTTAAAAACTTGAATTAATTTTTTCAAAAATTAAAAATTTTGTTTAAAATAGTTAATTTATGTAATTTATAGTTATTTTAAAAATGTGACTTTTAAAAAGAAATGTATTTCAAGTTTTACTTAGAGATCGGCCCCAAAACCTATTCATAGATTTGACAGGTCTTCCTGTCAAATCTATGAATGGAGATTCCCTGCTCCGATTGGCTCCCCATGGCCCACGTGATCCCAGGGACGATGCGAACTAGTTGCCCTGCACACCGGCAGCTGGATCAGGCCCAGGACTGGAATTCCACGCGGGCCCACAGCACAACAGCAGACGCGCTATGTAAGTGCAGGTCGGGGGCTTGCGCCCACGGGAAGCCTCCGACCCGAATTTCTGGGCCTTTGTGTTCTTGGACAGATTTGTGTGCCCCTTTGGAAGTGGCTTAGTGAGTTGCAGTGAATGGTGAGACATAACAGTACCCCCCGCAATGGTGATGAGTGTGAAAGGAATGGCTTGGGCATTGTAGGGATGTTTTATGGTGTTGGTGTGGGGTGGTGTTAACCTGGCACACCATGTGGTAGCCAGAGTGTACAGAGTCAAGTGAAGTAAATCTGGCCATGTTGCGGCCATCCCGGGCAGCAACGTGGTCAGGTGCTGATGCCCTCTGTCCTGTGCAGCATCAGGTGATTGCGGAGAAGTTTGGTGGTGTTGTTGTTGGTGCTGCTGGTGTGCTTGGTGCTGCTGGTGTTGGGGCTGAATGTGCTGGGATTCTGAGGGCCAAGGTGAGAGATTATAAAGGACACCCATGCTGATGGAATAGATGGCAGGTGAAGTTGAGTTTACAGAGGTGATCTGTCAATGGTGAGAGAGGTAATGAGGTCAGACTGGATGGAGACTTGTGTAAAGACTTGCAGCATGGTGAATCTGTTGTGGAAATGCAGTGAGGAAGAGCTTGTGGCTGAGGGAAGATATCTCTGTATGTTGGGAGCTTTTACTTTACATTTGAAGCTGTCAATTCCACAGCTGATTCAATGGCCACTGAACTCCTGCCTCAGCTTAACAGACATGATCCCCAAGCAGCGAGGACCCCGTGGGCGAGCACGTAAAATCAAAAGGTGAGCTCAAATGTGTTCTTAATCATCTCTAAACAAGGTCATAATGACCCAAATTGGGTCCCCTGCCGCTGCGTGTCGGGTCTGCTCAGCGCTGACAAACCCGACATCGGGGAAAGGCGCGTGGCGGCGGGTTCACAGCGGGGTTCCAAACCGCCTGGGAAAAAAACGCTTTCCCACCTGACCCGCCGACAATTGCATCCACTGGCCCCCAGGAAAATCCAGCCCTTCAAACATAAGGGTTGTAGACTCCTCCATAGGCGGCCACAAACTATGCAGGCTGCTTGGCACACTCTCAAATCACTGCATGAATTGCTGCTGATGAGCTATCAAAGTACATTTTTAGACAGGCTCTGTGAGATCCTAATCACGCGTATCAGCAGCTGAGTGAGCTGGCCCTCGAGACAACTGGTTGCTGCTCCTCCAAATGCTCCTGCACTTCGTCCTTCTCAATCATGATCTGTGCTTCATTAAACAACCGAATCTCGGGCCACAGCTTCTGCGCATGTGTATATCTGTTCTGCTGTTTAGCATCAACGAGTGAATGATGCAGGGAGCTGTGAAGTGCTTGGCAGGGGCCAGACATTCAGCTCTGCTTCATCCTTCTCTTCTCACCCAGAGGAACAGAGCAATGACATATTTTAGAATGCTGGTAGAAAAATATCACTTACAGCAGAACTTATATGGCAAGCAGAGGCAGTGCATACTTGCGTGTGGGGAGAAAGAACGTGCGAGAGGCAGAGAACAAAAATAAAATATAATATTTGTGAGCTTTTGCCCTCACGCTACCCCTATAGCTTCCATTCACAGAATCTTCAAAGGCATTTCCTTGTAAGGGAGTCAAGGGGTGCAGATTACATACATCAATGCTTGATAGATGCAGCTTTGCTCTGCAAGCAGGCAGTAAAAGGGAAGCTTTTGGATGTTGGAATAAGAAATATGAGAAGTATTCAAACTAGCAGCCACTTTATGTGAGTATGTGAACAAGCAACATGCAAGTGTCTTGTGTGGGCAGCGTCCTTGGTGTTTGCCATTTGATATATTGAATTGGCCACAAGATAAACACACTGCAATGGCTAAAGTGTGCCGTTGTAAAATATGGGTGCATGAACAGTTGCCGGAAAGTTGAGCATTCTCTATCTGTGATACTGCAACAAGCTTACAGTGAAATGCCTTGTGAGGCAACACTTTAAAATTGGCAAAATATTAGCAGTACTTCCTTCCGCTAACCAGATAGTTTATTACTGCTCCCAGGTTGAGCGCACTTTGAAACAGCATTTACTCTTTCTGTCACCTGCATTCAGGCTGCTCTGGCACAGCTCTTCACTCGAATGTAACTGTAGCTTCTGCCAGATCCCTACAGTTACTGAGGAAACTGGGCTTGAGTTGCGTTTGTCAAAGCACTGGCAGTCAGCTGTTAATGTGACCAGATGCCACTGCTCGTATATTTTCCATTCAGTCCACCACCTCAGGGTCATTTTGGTGTGTGTGTTCGTCAGGCTCGAATCTCTCAAGACCAAGTACACCAAGTCAGTTATGGTGAAATGCATGGGCGGAAAGGAAGCCCCACCAGCAGAAATATGTCAGAAACAGCTGTGACCCAACTTGAAGCTGGCATTTTGAATCACAGATCAAGAACACGGGGCACTTGGCGCAGTCGTGTGCCACCATGAAAACATTTGGAAAGCCATGAAAGCAGCAGGATTGTTATGCAAGCGCAGATGTGATTAATAACAGTTAAGAGCACATGCCATCTTTTTCCAAGTTCCAAATGGGATGGGGACGGAAGACGGATGGGATCGTGTAATGTGTTGTGAGGCTTGCTTCATACAAGATGAAAATGAATAGAAAATCTTTTTCGCCTTAATAATTACTTATCGCTTAATGAGATATAGAAGCAAATAGAAAAATGAACCTGAATTTTACCCAATGTTTTGTGCCCAGTTTGCAATTTGGACATTTCTGGATAGCCGACTCAAAATTGGGACTGCAGAACCAGCTGGGAGGCAACCCCCAAGTTAGGAATGTGACCCAGAGAAGAGCCACCACATATCTGCTGCGACTATTGTCAGTTGAGGCAGATGTATGTTCAGGTTGCAGGGAAAAAATACGATCAAAGCAAGTTTTGTATAAAACGGGTGAAATTGGCTCCAGACAGGCCGGAGTAAAAGGACTGTTGAGTCGCACCTCATGGTTGATACAAAAGAAAGGCGGATCACTGTGGTAACCCACATAACTGAGTCACATCAAAGACAATGGATGAAGGGAGTTCCAATCAATTCCTGAACTGTATTTGAAGAAGCCTATTGTTGGGAAGCAACCACCCCAAAGGTGTCGCAATCAAGGGGGCTATATAAAGGGCACCCTCAAAGCCTCCTTGAAAAAGGGCAACATCACCACCGACACCTGGGAATCCCTGGCCCAAGACCGGACAAAGTGGAGGAGAAGCGCCTGGGAAGGCGCTGAACACCTCGAGTCTCTTCGTTGGGAGCAAGCGGAAGCCAAGCACAAGCAGCGCAAGGAGCGCACGTCAACCCAAGCACCCCACCCACCCGCTCCTTCAACCACCGTCTGCCCCACCCGTGACAGAAACTGTAGGTCCCGCATTGGACTCATCAGTCACCTGAGAACTCATTTTTAATGTGAAAGCAAGTCATCCTCAGTTCCGAGGGACTGCCTAAGAGAGAGACTATAAATGACCATGTAGTGGAAGCCTGCTCTCTGTCTTCCTGCCTCTTCCGATCACTCCCTGCATGGACAACGCTCCTGTGAAGCACCTTGGGACGTTTTACTATGTTAAAGGCGCAATATAAATGCAAGTTGTTGCTGTTGATCCTAAGGAAGCATATGCTACAAAACTACCCATGGGCATCGAGACATCTACAAGGCCTCAACAAACCTTAAAGACTAAGCCAATCCTAAATATACATAAAACTTAATTTTAAGGGGTTAATATAATATAGGTCTTTTCTCTAATAAGAGTATTCATATTGGAGATAGAAGATTTTCCTATTTTTGTTATAAAAGCCCTTCTAAGTTGTGTATAAACTGTAGATATTGTTTAACTCTAGGTCCGTATTTATTTGGCGCATAATAAAAGATCCTTTTATTTTAAAGCCATTGTTTATGCCTGGGATATCTTATTAGGATAAAGAGCCCACTAAATGAAATATAAAATTTAAAATTGTGTGGAGATAAAAATTAAAGAATAAAATCACATTGAGCCTTTTGCCCCTACAAGGTCTAGATTGTTACTAATTATTCTATTTCCCCCTATGCATCCAAATGCTATTTCTTAGCACAGGCAAAAACATCCTGGAAAAGTGGTTTCTAATGAAGTCTACAATACCATCACAACTCAACAGAAAGAATGGGAGATCTCTCAGTACAGTAGCAGGGTTTTGTATTTATCAAAAGCCAATGTGATTTACAACAGGAACAGCTGATAATAGCCTAGGCAGTGGGTATGATCCAGTAAGCTTATTCTGTGTTGAATAAATAGCTTTCTGTTTTTTATTCATTCACAGGGCGTCGCTGGCAAGGACGGCATTTATTGCTCATCCCTAATTGCCCTTGAGAAGCTGGTGGTAAGCCCCTTTCTTGAGCCGCTGCAGTCCGTGCGGTGAAGCTACTCCCACAGTGCTGATAGGTAAGGAGTTTGAGGGTTTTGACCCAGCGACGATGAAGGAACGGTAATATATTTTCAAGTCAGGATGGTGTGTGACTTGGAGGGGAACCTGGAGGTGGTGGTGTTGCCATGCGTCTGCTGCCCTTGTCCTTCTAGGTGGTATAGGTCGTGGGTTTGGGGGCTGCTGTCAAAGAAGCCTTTGGAAGTTGCTGCAGTGCATCTTGCAGATGGTACACACTGCAGCCACGGTGCGCCGGTGGTGGATGCGGTGTCAATCAAGCAGGCTGCTTTGTTCTGGATGGTGTTCAGCTTCTTGAGTGTTGTTGGAACCACACTCATCCAGGCAAGTGGAGAGTATTCTATCACACTCCTGACTTGTGCCTTGTAGATGGTGGAAAGGCTTTGGGGAGTCAGAAGGTGAGTAACTCGCTATAGAATACCCAGCCTCTGACCTGCTCTTGTAGCCACAGTATTTATGTGACTTGTCCGGTTAAGTTTCTGGTCAATGGTGGCCCCAAGGATGTTGATGGTGGGGGATTTGATGATGGTAATGCTATTGAATATCAAGGGGAGGTCGTTAGAATTTCTCTTGTTGGAGACGGTCATTCCCTGGTACTTTTGTGACGCGAATGTTACTTGCCACTTATCTGAGGCTATGATTTGTCTGCACAGATCTATCTATTGAACAGTGCTGTGGTCAGCAGAGATGGTATACAAAAGTGAACAGATGTATTGCAGCAAATGGAGATGAGCTAAAAATCTTTACTGGAATTAGAACAGTAGATATACTGTATTCAACGCCAAGTCAATAGAACCAGATGGCATCATGTGTTGAGAGTGCACAACCAAAAATTTGATGGCGCCGTTCCCGTTTTCAGGCACAAAACAGGTGGCTACGCAGCCAACATGGCATGGAAGACATGCGCTCATTGTGCACCGTCCACCATATTGGTAAACGCAGAAAAAGAAGGGTCTCGGGCCCGCGTCTGAAACAGGCTTTCCATATACAAATAAGGGGACTTATTGTCTCTTTGTGGCAAGTCGGCTGCGGTCAGGAAAACATGGTGTAAAGGCAGCACTGGAGACTGCCAGCAAAACGGTACATTTTTAAAGAAATACTTAACTGGATGTGGAGCTGGGAGATTCAGGAGTGTCAACAACCATTGCTGGCTCCCACTTGGCCCTCTGCCAATCGCCCTCCCCTGATAGCTACACCACACCCTCTTTCAATCGCTGCCATCCGATTGCTCCCCTCCCTACGATCACATCCCGCCTCCCCCCCCCACTCCATCATAAGAGCTACAAGACGGCTGTTGCCAGCGGTGGTCCAAAATTGAAATCCTCTTCGCTGAGGAGATGACTGGGGACGCCCCGCAGGTGTCTGCAGCTCACCGGTCTCATGTAAATGAAGCCTGAGGCCTAATATCGGGTGAGCCTTAGGCCTACCCATTCTGGCGCAGGGAATGTTCCCTGCACCCAGATCACGGCAGCAAACCAATATCTAGGCCTACATTTCTTTCAGGGCTGACCTCATCTTATATTGCAATGTTAGTGAATTTTTATTTCCCTGTAAGGAAAGCACCTAATAAGTGGAGTGAGTGGAGGATAATTGTATTCAGTAAAAGAGAGGCTGTTGGCAAGTGGCTACAGATAGAGTAAAACATCTGTTAGCCTTTATAATGGCACAAAATACATTTAAAATAATAGTTTGGGCACAAAAATGTAGCCAGCCAGAAAATCACTGACAGAGATTGTCAAACATGCTGAAGGCCTGCTTGCAAAATTTTCTAATTTGCCAGTGCTCATTCTGCAGTTGATCATAAAAGCTACTGTTGGACATCTTGGAGAGTTAAAGGTTAATAATCAAATGTCCTTGTATCTCGGAGGAACAGGCTTTCTAAGCTAAACAGGATAGCAGCGGCGTGCCACAGCAGAAAGAATAGTTTGAGGAAAATATCTTTGAAGTACACAACTAAGACTCTTTAGATTCTCAAAGGATTCAAGAACAAATATGTCATGAAGTCTTATCTGTGGCATGTACCTTGATGTAGCCAAACTAAGGTGCATAAAGGAGCATGGTTTTCAATAGTTAGTTAGAAAGCTCGAAAGATAAAGAAACCGAAAGGCTACTCTCTGTGCATAATATAGATTGATCACCTGTGCTGTATATGAAAAAGTCTGTTCCGTATCTTCTTCTTCTTGGGCAGTCCCTCTGAACTGAGGATGACTTGCTTCCACATTAAAAATGAGTTCTCAGGTGACTGATGAGTCCAATGCGGGACCTACAGTCTCTGTCACAGGTGGGGCAGATGGTGGTTGAAGGGGCGGGTGGGTGGGGTGCTTGGGTTGACGTGCGCTCCTTCCGCTGTTTATACTTGGCTTCGGCTTGCTCCCAGCGAAGAAACTCGAGGTATTCGGCACCTTCCAGGATGCTTCTCCTCCACTTTGTGCGGTCTTGGGCCAGGGATTCCCAGGTGTCGGTAGGGATGTTGCACTTTTTCAAGGAGGCTTTGAGGATGTCCTTGAAGCGTTTCCTCTGCCCACCTGGGGCTCTCTTGCCGTGTCAGAGCTCCGAGTAGAGCGCTTGTTTTGGGAGTCTTGTATCGGGCATGCGGACGATGTGACCCGTCCACCGGAACTGATCGAGCGTGGTCAAAGCTTCGATGCTGGGGATGTTGGCCTGAGCGAGAACACTGACGTTGGCGCGCCTATCCTGCCAATGGATTTGCAGGATCTTGCGGAGGCAGTGTTGGTGGTACCTCTCCAGTGCTTTGAGGTGCCTGCTGTTATGTTCCATGTCTCTGAGGCATACAGGAGGACGGGTATTACTACTGCTCTGTAGACCATGAGCTTGGTGCCGGGTTTGAGGTCCTGGTCTTCAAACACTCTCTTCCTCAGGCGACCGAAGGCTGCACTGGCACACTGAAGGCGGTGTTGGACTTCGTCATCGACGTGTGCCCTTGTTGACAGTAGGCCCCCGAGGTATGGAAACTGGTCCACGTTGTCAAAGGCCTTGTCATGGGTTTTGATAATTGGGGGACAGTACTGTGTGGTGGGGGCAGGTTGGTAGAGGACCTTTGTCTTACGGATGTTTAGTGGAAGGCCCATGCTCACGTACACTTCGGTGAAGGTGTTAACGATGCTTTGGAGTTCGACCTCAGAGTGTGCGCAGACGCAAGCGTCAAGTGTTTCATGCTTACTCGCAGCATGTTGTTGTGAACCATAGAAGGAAGGAGGTTGACTAACAGTTGATCCAACAATTGGTGCCGTGAACTCATCCAACAATACGCAGATGGTGAGTATGATTCAATATCGATAGTGGGTATAACTAGTTCCTGGGAATCGCGATCTAGGGAATGGGATGGTATCAGACAAAAAATAAGGTTGGTTCCTTTGAAAATTTCTGACTGGATTAGAATTAATGGGAGACCCTATCACTTTTCCAAAGAAATTTTTGAAAGGGAGCTGGGAGGAAATTGGGAAGGCACTGCAGCACATGTACCAGCAGAAACAGAAAGACAGGAGACAGAGAACATATCTATTGCAAGAGCTTTCTCTGGGAATAGGTGTCCTTTGGAGGCAGCATGATCAGATGCAGACTGAAAATAAAGGCTTGAAGGCAGAAATAGAGAAATTTAAGGAGGAGCATGAGGCAGTCAGGGTCCATACTGTACAAGCTATCAATTGCTTCCTGGCTAGCCACAAGACTATGGAATGAATGCGGGATGAGGAGTAGGAGTTGGAAGATAAAGTACACAGCTTAGAAGGTGAGGTGGACATACTACGGATCAAAAAGATGCTGGAAAAAGTGTGCCAACAGAAACAGAAAGACAGTAGCCTGGGGATGAAAAAGAAGCCAGCGAGATGGGTTGTTAGAATATGTGAATATGTGTGCAGAGAAGTGAGTCCAAAGTGGGCGATCTAATGAAAGGGGAAGAACAGTCTATGGCCCTATAAAAACAGATACAGGTAATACTGAAATTAAAATAAGGAAATGGCAGACTTGTAGAATGATTACTTTGTGTCAGTATTCATAGTAGAGGAAGAGGATAATATACCAAACATTTCAAGGAAATTAATAATGAATCAACGACTGGAACTTACTAAAGTTAATGTAAGCAAGAAAACAGTATCAGAAAAAACAATGGCACTAAAAATGGACAAATCCCCAGGACCTGATGGTTTCTACCCCGGGGCTTTAAAAGAAGTAGGTGAGGAAATTGCACGTGCTTTAGCCCTAATCCTCTAAAGCTCTCTCAATTCAGGAATTGTCCCTTTAGATTGGAAAATTGCAAATGTAACTCCATTATTAAAGAAAAGTGAGAGAAACCAGGAAATTGTAGACCTGTTAGTCTAACATCTGTTGTGGGGAAGTTATTGGAATCTATGATTAAGGACAGAGTGACTGAGCACTTGGAGAAATTTGAGCTGATTAGAGAGAGCCAACATGGATTTGTAAAGGGTAGGTCATGTCGAATGAACCTAATTGAATGTTTTGAGGAAGTAACTAAAATAATAGACAGGGGAATGTCTATGGATGTAGTTTATATGGATTTCCAGAAGGTATTCGATAAGGTTCCACATAAAAGACTGTTAGCTAAATTTGAAGCTCATGGAATTGAAGGCAAATTATTGACCTGGTTAGGTGATTCGCTAGGCGGTAGAAAACAGAGAATAGGGATAATGGGTATGTACCCGAATTGGAAGGAAGTGACTAGCGGTGTACTATAAAGATCTGTGCAATCGGGCCTCAACTATTCACTGTATTTATTAATGACTTAGATAACGCAATAGAGAACCACATATCCAAGTTTGCTGATGACACAAAGATTGGTAGTATAGTAAGTAATGTAGGCAGCAGCATAAAATTACAAAGAGACATTGACAGATTGAGTGAGTGGACAAAACAGTGGCACATGGATTGCAACACAGGTAAGTGTGAGGGCATCCATTTTGGACCAAAAATGGATAGATTTCAGTATTTTGTAAATGGTGAAAAGCTAGGAACAGCGGAGGTCCAAAGAGATTTAGGGGTCCATGTGCACAGATCACTAAAATGTAGTCAGGTACAAAAAATAATCAAAAAGGCTAATGGAATGTTAGCATTTATAACTAGAGGGCTAGAATATAAAGGGGAGAAAGTTTTGCTACAACTGTACAAGCTCTGGTTAGACCACATCTGGAGTACTGTGTGCAGTTCTGGGCACCGCACTTTAGAAAGGATATATTGGCCTTGGAAGGCGTGCAGTGCAGATTCACCAGAACATTACCAGCGTACCTCCAAGGGTTAGATTATGAGGAGAGATTACATAAACTAGGCTTGTATTCCCTGGAATATAAAAGTTTAAGGGGTGATTTGATTGAGTTTTTTAGGATTTTGAAAGGAATTGATCAGGTAGATAGAGAGAAACTTTTTCTGCTGGTGGGGGAGTCTGGGACAAGGGGACATGACCTTAAAATCAGAGCCAGGCCATTCAGCAGAGAAGTTAGGAAACACTTCTCCATGCAAAGGGTGGTAGAAGTGTGGAACTTTCTCTCACGAAAAGCAGTACATGCTAGCTCAATTAATAATTTTAAATCTGAGATCGATAGATTTTTGCTAAACAAGCATACAAAAGGATATGGAGCCAAGGCAGGGGGATGGAGTTAAGATGCAGATCAGTCATAATGTCACTGAATGACACAACAGGCTCGAGGAGCTGAATGGCCCACTCTTGCTCCAATGTTTTAGCGGTTCCAGAGGGTGAACTGAGAAAAGGACTGGGACTCGCGACTGGATCTTCAGCATTCCCGTCACCCTTTACTCTATGTCATTGCACTCCTCCCTTATACCAACAGGCGTAAAATGTTCCATGAACCAGCCCAATCAGGCAGCATAATAGAATGTAATTGTTTATTTTCTTTCCACTAAAAAATATTCCTTGATGTATTTAAGAGTGGTAAACTGGTGCAGTTTTATTATTACAGCTGAGAATGGGTTTATCGGGCAGGGAGCAGCAGCGGAGAGCAGCAGAGGCCCGGCTTAAAAACCGGCGCCAAAGCAGAAGCCCGACCAGTTCGGGCAGGGAGCAGCAGCGGAGAGCAGCAGAGGCCCGGCTTAAAAACCGGCGCCAAAGCAGAAGCCCGACCAGTTCGGGCAGGGAGCAGCAGCGGAGAGCAGCAGAGGCCCGGCTTAAAAACCGGCGCCAAAGCAGAAGCCCGACCAGTTCGGGCAGGGAGCAGCAGCGGAGAGCAGCAGAGGCCCGGCTTAAAAACCGGCGCCAAAGCAGAAGCCCGACCAGTTCGGGCAGGGAGCAGCAGCGGAGAGCAGCAGAGGCCCGGCTTAAAAACCGGCGCCAAAGCAGAAGCCCGACCAGTTCGGGCAGGGAGCAGCAGCGGAGAGCAGCAGAGGCCCGGCTTAAAAACCGGCGCCAAAGCAGAAGCCCGACCAGTTCGGGCAGGGAGCAGCAGCGGAGAGCAGCAGAGGCCCGGCTTAAAAACCGGCGCCAAAGCAGAAGCCCGACCAGTTCGGGCAGGGAGCAGCAGCGGAGAGCAGCAGAGGCCCGGCTTAAAAACCGGCGCCAAAGCAGAAGCGTACCAAATCAACATCAGAGGAGAGAGGTAAAAAATAATCAGAGTGTGACGTCACCAGGGAGCACGTAAGTGATTGGTTGGTGAGTATTTCTCTCTTTTCAGTACAAGCTTGAATTCTGTGGTGTTAAATTTCTCGGGATTAAGGTGTAGTGGGGACAGTTGGTAAATAAAGCGCCCTAGAGTATATCTGTAACTGGGGTATTGAATTAATTTTTAAATTAATTAAAGGAGTAAGTCATGGCAGGAGAGCTCAGACCCGTGTTCTGCTCCTCTTGCTCCATGTGGGAAATCAGGGACGCTGCCAGTGTCCCTGACGACCATGTGTGCGGGAAATGCATCCAGCTGCAGCTACTTGTAGACCGCATTGCGGCGCTCGAGCTGCGGGTGGATGGATTGTGGAGCATGCGCGATGCTGAGAGGCTCGTGGATACCATGTTTAGCGAGTTGTGCACGCCTCAGGGTAGGGCAGCACAGGGAGTGACCATCAGGCGGAGCAACAAAGGCAGGCAGGTAGTGCAGGGAACCCCTGCGGACATCCCCCTTTCAAACAGGTATACCGCTTTGGATACTGTTGAGGGGGATGACTCACCAGGGGAAGGCAGCAGCAGCCAACTTCCTGGCACTGGGGGTGCTCCTGCTGCCCAGGAGGGGGGGAAAAAGAGTGGGAGAGCAATAGTGGTAGGGGATTCTATAGTAAGGGGAACAGATAGGCGTTTCTGTGGCCGCAAACGTGACTCCAGGATGGTTTGTTGCCTCCCTGGTGCCAGGGTCAAGGATGTCACTGAGCGGCTGCAGGGCATTCTGGAGGGGGAGGGTGAACAGCCAGTGGTCGTGGTCCACATTGGTACCAACGACATAGGTAAAAAGAGGGATGAGGTCCTGCATCAAGAATTTAGGGAGCTAGGTAACAGATTAAAGGGCAGGACCTCAAAGGGTGTAATCTCTGGATTACTCCCAGTGCCACGTGCTAGTAAGTATAGGAATGGGAGGATAGAGCAGATGAATGCGTGGCTAAAGAGTTGGTGTAGGGGGGAGGGTTTTACTTTCCTGGATCACTGGGCCTGCTTCTGGGAAAGGTGGGACTTGTACAAGTCGGACGGGTTGCACCTGAACCAGAGCGGGACAAATATCCTTGCGGGGAGGTTTGCTAGCACTGTCGGGGGGGGTTTAAACTAACTTGGCAGGGGGATGGGATACAGAGGGAAGCTGAAATAGGGGGGGGATGTGCTGCCAATTATGGAGGAAAAAACAAGTCAGCTTGGTAGACAGGGCAAATATATAAGGGCAAGGCTGGATGGCATCTATTTTAATGCAAGGAGTCTTGCAAATAAGGTGGATGAACTGAAGGTGTTGATAAACACATGGGAGTATGATATTGTTGCTATCACGGAGACATGGTTGAGGGAGGGGCAAGACTGGCAGCTCAATATTCCGGGGTACAGAATCTTCAGGCGAGACAGAGGGGGAGGTATAAGAGGAGGGGGTGTCGCAATATTAATTAAGGAGTCAATTACTGCAGTAAGGAGGGATGATATATTAGCAGGGTCCTCTAATGAGGCCATATGGGTGGAGCTTAAAAACAAAAAGGGGGCAAGCACTTTGCTGGGAGTGTACTATAGGCCTCCAAACAGTCAGGGGGAAATAGAGGAACAGATATGTAGGCAAATCTCAGAGAAATGTGCAAATAATAGGGTAATAATAATGGGGGATTTCAACTTCCCCAATATTAACTGGGATAGTCAAAGTGTGAAAGGCTCAGAGGGTGTAGAATTCTTAAAGTGCATCCAGGAGAGCTTTTTGAGCCAGCATGTAGAAAGTCCTACAAGAGAGGGGGCGGTACTGGACCTAATTCTAGGGAATGTGGCCGGCCAAGTGGAAAAAGTGCTAGTAGGTGAGCACTTTGGTGATAGTGACCATAATATGGTAAGATTTAAGGTGGTCATGGAAAAGGACAGGGATGGGCCGGAAATAAAGGTTCTAAATTGGGGGAAGGCCGATTTTAATAGGATAAGGCAGGATCTGGCCAAAATGGACTGGGATCAGCTACTTGTAGGAAAATCCGCATCGGAGCAATGGGAGGCTTTCAGAAGGGAGATTGAGATCATACAAGGGCAACATGTTCCCATAAATGTCAAGAGTGGTTCCAAAAACCACAGGGAACCGTGGATGTCAGGGGATATACGGGAATGGATTAGGAAAAAAAGGAGGGCTTTTGGTAGATACAAAAGGCTAAAGACGGAGGAAGCCCTAGAGGAGTACAAAAAGTGCAGGGGGATACTTAAAAAAGAAATTAGGAGATCAAGGAGGGGCCATGAAATAACACTGGCGAGCAAAATAAAGGAAAATCCGAAGATGTTTTATAAGTATATTAAGGGTAAAAGGATAACTAGGGAAAAAATAGGGCCCATTAGGGACAAAAGTGGCAATCTGTGTGTGGAGCCGGAAGATGTAGGAGGGGTTCTAAATGAATTTTTTGCATCTGTTTTCACTATGGAGAAGGACGATGTAGACATAGAAATAGGGCGGGGGGACTGTGATATGCTCGAACATATTAACATCGAGAGGGAGGAGGTATTGGCGGTTTTAGCTGGCCTAAAAATGGATAAATCCCCAGGCCCGGATGAAATGTACCCCAGGCTGCTGTGTGAGGCAAAGGAGGAGATTGCGGGGGCTCTAACACATATATTCAGGACCTCTCTGGCCACAGGGGATGTGCCAGAGGACTGGAGAACCGCTAATGTAGTACCATTATTCAAGAAGGGTAGTAGGGAAAAACCGGGGAACTACAGGCCAGTGAGCCTAACATCAGTGGTAGGAAAATTACTGGAAAAAATCCTGAGGGACAAAATTTGTCTCCACTTGGAGAGGCAAGGATTAATCAGGGATAGTCAACATGGCTTTGTCAAGGGAAGATCATGTCTGACTAATTTGATTGAATTTTTTGAGGGGGTGACTAGGTGTGTGGATGAGGGTAACGCAGTGGATGTGGTATACATGGATTTCAGTAAGGCCTTCGATAAAGTCCCGCACAGGAGACTGGTCAAGAAGGTAAGAGCCCATGGAATCCAGGGTGCCTTGGCACATTGGATACAAAACTGGCTTAGTGGCAGAAGGCAGAGGGTGATGGTCGAAGGTTGTTTTTGTGACTGGAAACCTGTGGCCAGTGGGGTACCACAGGGATCGGTGCTGGGTCCCTTGCTGTTTGTGGTCTACATTAATGACTTGGATATGAATGTAAAGGGTATGATCAGTAAATTCGCGGATGATACTAAAATTGGTAGGGTGGTAAATAGCGAGGAGGGTAGCCTCAGTCTGCAGAACGATATAGATGGGTTGGTCAGATGGGCGGAACAGTGGCAAATGGAATTTAACCCGGAAAAGTGCGAGGTGATGCACTTTGGGGGGTCTAACAAGGCAAGGGAATACACAATGAAGGGAAAGACCCTAGGCAAGACGGAGGGTCAGAGGGATCTGGGTGTGCAGGTACACAGATCCCTGAAGGCGGCGGAACAGGTGGATAAGGTGGTAAAAAAGGCATATGGGATACTTGCCTTCATTAGCCGAGGCATAGAATATAAGAGCAAGGAGGTTATGATGGAGCTGTATAAAACACTGGTTAGGCCACAGCTGGAATACTGTGTGCAGTTCTGGTCGCCACACTACAGGAAAGATGTGATCGCGTTAGAGAGGGTGCAGAGGAGGTTCACCAGGATGTTACCAGGGCTGGAGCGCTTCAGCTATGAAGAGAGACTGGGCAGATTGGGTTTGTTTTCCTTGGAGCAGAGGAGGCTGAGGGGGGACATGATTGAGGTGTACAAAATTGTGAGGGGCATAGATAGGATGGATGCTGAGGAGCTTTTCCCCTTAGTAGAGGGGTCAATAACTAGGGGGCATAGATTCAAGGTAAAGGGCGGGAGGTTTAGAGGGGATTTGAGAAAGAACTTTTTCACCCAGAGGGTGGTTGGAGTCTGGAACTCACTGCCTGAAAGGGTTGTGGAGGCAGAAACCCTCACAACATTTAAGAAGCATTTGGATGAGCATTTGAAATGCCATAGCATACAAGGCTACGGGCCAAATGCTGGAATATGGGATTAGATTAGACAGGGCTTGATGGCCGGCATGGACACGATGGGCCGAAGGGCCTCTATCCGTGCTGTATTACTCTATGACTCTATGACTCTATCACCAAAATTAGCATTTTTATTAAGAGCGTCCAGTCCTCCACCTGTGAGCAACCTGATTTAAAATCACTTAAAAAAACTGTACTGAACCATTTATGACTTTCATTGTTGTACATCAGTCAGTATTATTAGTTTGTAAATTAAATATATTTTGATCTGAAAAAAACTTTAAAACGAGCCTGTGCACCGAAGAAAATGAGCGCAATTTGAAAAGCCTTCCCGAGCCAGCGCAATCGGCGGAAATTCGCAGTGTCAACCTGGGGACGTGGGCAGTTTAGTGGGCGGGGCCTGATCCAGGCAAGGTGAATCTTGAACAAGCGGAAAAGATCGCGGAAACTCTGGGAGTAACTCACTTACATTTTAAATTACAAAAAAGACTCAAAAGCTACAACATAAGTTAAAATAACAGTCTTTTTGAGAACTTAAGAAGCCATCTCTTTCTTTAAAAAATTAATAAATAAATAAATAAACCACTCTTAATGCCAGCAAGAGATTTTAAAGGGCTAGAAATTGGTTCTCGTTGCGCCCATTTTCTAGGTGGAAAATGGGGGGAAAGGACCATATTTTGGATGTCCAATCTGCGCCTGCATTATGAGTGCGCTACATTGGTAAAGGCAGCTTTTCAGGTGTTCCAGGCAGACGCCTAAAACAGGTGTTCGGCCCCGTACATATGTAAATGAGGACCCTGACCTCTGTTTTATGTCCCTTGCAGAAATTGGTTTGGATTTCTGCTCCTCTCGTGATTCTTAAGTGGTCACTGCGGCCTAAGCAGCAAATGCCACTCGAAGCATAAGTTTTTCAAAAATTGTTTCTGTGGAGCCAGGAGGAGCAGGGGTGCTCCCCCAACTTCACAGCCCTCGCAACCGCTCCCCTCCCCCACACCACCCCCGTTACCAGCTCAGCCTTCGGGCTGCTGCCAACGAGGCTAGTGGCCCAATATTCTTCTCAGTAAAATGAGCGAGCTGTTTGTGGAGGCGCGATAGGCATGGACAACTCACGCACAATCTAATGAGGCCCAGAGACCAATTTTGGACCGGCCTTGAGCCTCATTAACATTTTGTGCATGAGCTGCCGGTTGAGTTGCACACTGTTGGCATGCCGTAAACAATTTGTACCCCTTAAACCTTAGTTTTGAATTAAATCAAGGAAGTGGTATATAAGCACAGTTAAAAAGGGCAATATGACAACTGTGTCTGAAAGCAAATCAGGAGAGGGTTGTGAAACATTGTGCAGATAGTTAAGATTTAATTCCATGGAGTCCTATTGACTGCTTGGCCACAGGTGGCTGTGAAACATTGATGCAAATGGGACCAGTGAAACCAGGAAATAACAGAGTATATTCTACCTCTAACATACAGTGGAAAATTAAACATTTGTTGGGCTGGCTCTACATACTTCTAACTCAGGCCAACATGACGCAGTTAACCCATGAGCTGTCTGTGAAACAAAGTCAACAACAACAATAGCATCAATGTGCACATATATAGCTCCTTTAGTACTGCCAATTATCTCCAGGGTTCACGGGAGGATTCACCAAGGAGAAGTTTGGAGAACAGTATTATAGGTGACTGGAAGTGTGGTTGCAGTGATAAGTGGATGTTTTTTAAGGTGCAGGGAAATGGAACAAGGCAAGAACCTATAACATTTAATTTATACTTTGTTGTGGGCCTTTTTTACTTGACGATATTTAACGTGACACTTTGAAGGTAAATTAACTGTGAATAATAAATGACTACTTAAGAAACACTGAACATTTATTTAGCAAAATGCACCACAATTTCAGTGTTTCTGTGCTGTTTTGGATTGTGTTTAACTTGTTCCATTCCCCTCCACCATAAAAAAATCCACTTACCACTTCAACCACACTTCCAGTCACTTCTAATATTCTTCTCCAAACTTCTCCTTGGTGAATCCTCCCGTGAACCCCTGGAGATAATTGGCAGTATTAAAGGAGCTATATATGTGTAACTTATGTGTAATGTGCCCTGCAGCGGGTAGTCAAAACTGCCCAACGCATTACCGGCACCCGGCTACCGACCATAGAGCACATATACCAGAAACGCTGTCTACGGAGGTCACGGTCCATCATCAAAGACCCTACCCACCCCAGCCACAGTCTGTTCGCCCTCCTGCCATCTGGGAGACGCTACAGATGCATTCGCACCCGTACGACCAGATTTAGGAACAGCTTCTTTCCCAGGGCTGTCATCCTACTGAACTCCACAAATAAATTCTAAAGCCTGCACATCTGCCAATGCACTTTATTATGGTCATATTTTTGTTAATATACTACAAGCCAAATGTATGTTGAATGTTTAAATGTCTTAATCCAAATGTACACTCTCGGGAGCCGCAAGCCTACATTTCGTTGTACTGCACTTGTGCACTACAATGACAATAAAAGTTGATTTGATTTGATTTGATTTGGATGTGAAAAGATGAAGCTACACAAAAGACATTTTGCAGCACTCAGGTATGTGGGCGCCTTGACCAACTTTTCCCCATTGAAGAACCACATGAAAAAGGGAAATATGAGAATGAAGGTAAAAGTTTCAAACTGAAATAAAAGATTGTATTAATATTTGTGATAAATCCATGTAGTGAAACAAGAACTCGAAGAGGCGAGATATTAGAATTAGTCTGTATACTTTATTAACAACTGCGTAGCAAACATACAGGCCTGCATCCTGGCATTCCACCTTTGCTGACCTTGACAGGAAGCAACCCCCTGACCTTAACTAGTGGCAGCACTAGCTACAGCACCACCTGGTGGATAACCTTAATCATAACATCCCAGATTACTATAATATTGTGTTTATAGAGGTCGCTATTATCCCTGGTGTCCACCAAGGATCTATTCTTGGCCAGCCCCTATTTCTCATTTACATGCTGCACTTTGTCGACATCATCTGAAAACACGTCAGATTCCATATGTACCCTGACAACAGCTCTACATCACCACCACCGCCTCTGATTTGTCACGCTGCTTGTCCAACATCCAGCATTGGATAAGCAGAAATTTCCTCCAGTTAAATATTGGGAAGACCGAAGGCATTGACTAAATCCATTCCCTAGCCACCGTCTCCCTGGCCACTATCTGAAGCTGAATCAGACTGTTCGCAACCTTGGTGTCCTATTCGACCCTGAGCTGAACTTCCGACCCCATGTCCTCTTTAACATCAAGACCGCCAATTCTGCTTCTGTAATATCACCCGTCTCCACCCCGTCCCAACTCATCTGCTGCTGAAACCCTCATCCATGCCTTTGTTATCTTTAGACTCGACTAAACCAATGCACTCAGCTGCCCATATCCTAACTTGCACCAAGTCCCGTTCACCCCTGTGCTCACTGACCTACTGTGGCTCCCAGTCCAGCAATGCCTCAATTTTAAAATTCTCATCTTTGTTTTCAAATCCCTCCATGACCTTGTCCCTCCCTATCTCTATTACCTCCTCTAGCCCTATAACCCTCAGAGATCAATGCGCCCCTCCAATTCTGGCCTCATGCGCATCCCCGATTTTCATTACTCCACCATTGGTGGCCGTACCTTCAGCTGCCTCGGCCCTAAGCTCTGGAATTCGCTCCCTAAAACTCTCCACCTATCTCTCCTCCTTTAAGATGTGTCCTTAAAACCTACCTCTTTGACTAAGCTTTTGTTCACCTGTCCTAATATCTCCTTATGTGGCTGAGACATTTTACTACGTTAAAGGCGCTATATAAATGTAAGTTGATGTTGTTGCTGTCACAATAAGGACACATTAGTTACGCTAACCTGATCAGGATTCCTTGACAGAGAACTTAACCGTGTCTAATTTGCTTCAACAAAAAAGCATAGGGGGAAATATTCAGTTGGTTTGCGCCTCCCGTTAGTGCCTTACGAGGGCACTAATGGGGCGCAAAGCAACTAGCGCCCGTGCGCGGCGATGTTTGCGCCGCTCACGAAATTAACTAGACATTTTGCGGCGGGGCTAAACACTACCGCCACGATCTCCTGCGCCGGCAGATCGTGATGCCAGTCGAATGTGCAATGCCCCGGTAGCACCCCGGACCGGATCTTGAGTGGCGCCCTCTGCCTTACCACCTGCCGCTAGCAACGACAGGTTGAGGGGAGCGTTTTGCAGTCAGGAAGGGACTGGGGGAACGCTATTTAAAGGTGACCGCTTCCTGCCTTTTTTTGTTGTTGACATTCTGAGAGAGAGAGAGAGAGACTTCTGGAGAGATTTAACGCTGTGTGAAAGAGTCTTGTATACTGAGCAGCACTTTGCAGGTTCATTTTGATTTGCCCTTCCTTGTATCGATTTAGAAGAGACTGTGGGGGCTGCACTGTGAGCTCTTTCCCTGGGTCTCTCCATTGTTCTTTCCAGCAGATTTGATGTACAGGTCTCTCCATTCCGAGATTCAAGGCTGCAATGAGCAGGATGTGGATGGAGAGCAAGATCAACCCTCCCCTTTAAGATCTGTCCGGCGCCAGTGTGTCTGTGTTCCATTGCTGACTGACATCACATGAGCTTCGCCAGCGCTTTGAGGTAGCGCCTCGCTCCTTGGCCTTTGCGCCTTAAGAGAGGTGTGTAGTGCCTGATTTAGCTCTCCAATCAACTCCGGGGGTGATAAAAGCCAAGTTTTCAGTTGGAGGCGATAATTAGCGTCAGGCACTAAACTTTGCGCACAGCCGATAATCGCGCCACAAACGGGCCGATACTGAATGTTTCCCCCATAATGTCATAGGAAACAAAAGGTTTTTTAAAATAATTTTTTCAAATATTCTTTTGTACCCATCTGTGAATCTCTTTAATATTTAAAAATACTTGCCTGGGAAAGAGAATCAGAATTCTACTGTAACTCTCAAAGGCTGAGATACCATAAAATGTTTAAAAGGAAATAATAAAAGTTGATTGGGAAAGTGTTAGCTTTGCTTTAGAGACAACTACATGAAATGACAGCTTACGGTGCAGTTCAAATAATAGTTCATGGGGCAGAATCTTATTGACCCAATGCAGTAAATTTAAGCCATAGATGATGGGAAATATGGACAGTGGAGAACACTGTAATAATGATTACATATTTGACTTCAAGGCATAAAGATTAATAAATTGCTGGGACATTTTACTATGTTAAAAGCGCTATGTAAAAGCAAGTAGATGTTGTTGCTGGCTGGCCTGCTGAGTGCTTCCAGCATTTTCTGTCTTTATTTCAGATTTCCAGCGCCCGCAGTATTTAGCTTTTGCTTAAGATAAATAAATGAATGTTCAGATTTCAGGAGAGCATTATAAGGCAATGAAGGAAGAACTAGAGAGGATAAACCAAGAAATAACCTGGGGTAACATGATGATAAAAATGCAAATTTAAAAAAAAGGCAGAATGAGATGAGTACATATATACTGTAGCATAATATCAGAACTGTTGATAGTTAAATGATGGTTAACCCTTAAATGGTTTGACAGAACCCTTAAGCATCAAGGATAAAAACAAAACATTATATTGAGCAATTTAAGAAAAGTGCAATGGAGCAGCATTTGGAAATACATAGAAGAAAAGATGCTAAATAAGCAACTGGGAATGAAACATGATCCTTTGCTTTCATTTGAAGCAGGTAAATTTCTGGTAAAAACATTGGAACGTGCAGTTAAAATTGCATGCAGCAGGCTAAGTTGAAAGAACAAATACTAGCCTAGAAATTCAGCCTAAGCCTCCAATATGGTGGGCAGGAAGCATGCGCATATTTCCAGCCTGGAAGTATGCCACCCGCCATAAAGATCAGGGGGTCGATTTTCATTGACCCGTGGAGTCGGGATTGGAGGCGTGCGGGGGGGTTAAAGTCTCGAATTCAGGGATCCCGACACCATCCCGCCCCCAACCCGCCTCCATGTAAGCTTCAAAGGAGGCGGGTACCCACCCTGCACTGGGACCCGCCTACCCAAGGCGGGAAGGGATTAGTGCCAATTAACTGCCTGTTAACAGGTAGTTAACAGGCAGTTTTTAGCCTAATCCCTATTTTAAAGCTTGAAGTGTGGGATTCCCGACGGCTCCAAACCACACCAAGTTAGAGGAGTTGGGCCGTCGGGTTGAAGGACTTGGAGGGGTCGAGATGTCGGTGTTCAGGTGAGTGATGTGTGCATGAGTGCAAAGGTAAGTTTTGGTGTGTCTAAAGTGTGTAAAGAAGTTTAAATTACCTGTACTTACCTTTACAGCCTTCCTTCCTCTAGGTTTCGGGAGTCCATCATCCAACCGGCACAGAAAGCAGAATGGCTGCGAACTGTCAAAAGTGACAGCCTGCATCTTTCTGTGCTGGTGAGATTCCTAACTGAGTCTGTGTAGAAGGACTCATGTTAGAAGTAAGACTGTCAGGCCTAGAAATTCACTTGGGCGCGGGCAGCTCGCTCGCGCCCAAAAGTTAGCGCTGGGCAGGGAGGCGTTAGCGCATGCCGTATATTCGTCTTCTGCGCCCCAATTCGGAAGCGGGCGCTATACCAGGGAGTGCCCGCCTCCGTTTGGGGCGCTGCAACTGAATATCGGCGCGCTAGTTGCCGCAGCGCCACCCGATGCGGTGCGGCAGGCTGCGGTACTGCAGGCCTCCTCCTTCTCTTAAGGGGGAGGTGCCTGCAACGGCCGGAGCCCCAATCGCGAGTGCCGGCAAAAGAGCCCGGCATAACGGAGAAGTGCCGGGCTCCACAGAAACCAGCCGGCAATGCCGCGGGGGGGGTGGAGGAGGCCGGGGAAGGAGGTGCGGGCAGGCGGCCGCCGAAAAAGCGGCCGGCCGCACCTTCCGCTTTAAAGCGCCCCACTATGGCAGCAGGACGGCCCCGTTTTCTGGTCGCTGTTTGCGCCCGCTTCGGAGGAGGCGGCCGCAAATAAATATGGGGATCGGCGCGGTTTCGGGGCGTTACGGGCCACCGCGCACACCGATGACGTCATCGGTCCCGGCGCAGCGCTAACGGCTACCGCCGCCAATACCGCTGCACTCAATTTCCGCGCTACCACCCCGCCGGCGCAAAAGACCTCTTTAGGCGCTAAGTGGGCGCAAGGCCCACTGAATTTCTAGGCCTCAGTGTTTGACAGCTTCAAACAGCTGTGAAACACTGATATTTCATCTGTCAAAACGTCTTGACAGATGCAATTTCAGTCTGTGACATCACCTGTTGCTGGGTGGCCCTTAATTGGCCTGCTGAACCCACTGGGCGGGCTCAACAAGGTCAATCAAGTTAAAATCGCGAAGACTGGCCGCATCTCGATGGAGGCGGGACTACAACCCCGAAAGTTGTAGTCCCGCCTCCTTCCCGACTTCTGGATGAAAATCACCCCCTAGGTGGTTGTGCTGGTGTCAGAAGCACACGTCGAAAACATTCAAAGCTGGAAATAATTTACTTAAATTAGGATCTTGCACTTCTTGCGGGACCAGTTCTTGAATTTCGAATGCCCCATCGCTTCACTCGTGCGTAACTCGCACAGCACAATGTGATGATAACCATCAGGAAGGCTCCCATGTGGAGCCGGGAGGAGCAGAAGTGCTTCTCCCAACCCCACATTTAAAGAATGCAGGCCACGCCCCCCTCCCACCAGTTACTGATCCTCCTAACCTGACCACCAATCACCCTGCTCCAGCCACCGATCCCCCGGACCCGACCATCGATTGCTCCTCCCCCGCACCACCCCCCACCCCTGCCCCGAGCTCTCCCGCCCACTCCCCAACTATTGATCGCCCCCACCCCCAACCCCCCCAGGCTAACAATTGCCCCCACTGGCTAGTGGTCCCCCCACCCCCACTAGCAAACCCCTCTTGGCCACCGATCATATCACCGTGCCCCCCCCCACTTCCTGGCTGATCCCTTCCTCACTTACCCGAGAGCCACTGCTACCACTGCAGTGACCTGATCTTCAGCAATGCTTCACTGAGCGATCTGCTGCTTACTCTCTGCAGCTCGCCCGCTGCATGGAAATGAGGCCCAAGGGCCAAAACTGGAGGTGCCTTAGGCCGTACCATTCAAGTGCAGGGATAGGTGCATGCCTAAATTTCTAGGCCACTGTCTTTTAATAATGACAGAGGTGTGATGAGAGGAGAGTTTAACAATATCTTCCAACATTTTCCATTATAGAAGATATTGATGGTATTTCCAAAGAGGTACTAATGTGTGTGACAAAAGTAGTGACTAGTGATGAAATATTGAAAGGACAATTAACAACGGAAATATTTGCAAGTTCATACGGCAGCACGGTGGCATAGTGGTTAGCACTGTTGCCTCACAGCGCCAGGGACCCGGGTTCGAATCCGGCCTCGGGTGACTGTCTGTGTGGAGTTTGCACATTCTCCCCGTGTTTGCGTGGGTTTCCTCCGGGTGCTCCGGTTTCCTCCCACAGTCCAAAGATGTGCGGGTTAGGTTGATTGGTTATGATAAATTGACCCTTAGTGTTAGGGGGATTAAATACGTGGGGTTACGGGGATAGGGTGGGACATGTGTTGGTGTAGGGGTTACGGGGATCGGGTGGGATATGTGTCGGTGCAGGCTCGATGGGCCGAAATGGCCTCTATCTGCACTGTGGGGTTTCTGTGATTTTTGTGATAATGATTAGCCCAGGTAAAATTGATCAAACAGTGTTGCAATAAATTAGGTTAGAAGTGGGAATAATTCTCTAAAGTTGATGGGTTATGAGGTGGCAGCAGAGGACTGGGTACAAGCTAACATGATTTCAATCTTTGCAAAAGATCGTAAGCATGTTCCTAGATTTTATGGGCCTATTAGATTGCCATTGATATAGGAAAAGTTATTGGCATTATAAAGGAAGCAATTCAAGCACATCTAGCAAAAGTAACAGCAATAAATCCAAGCCAGTGTAGGTCTGCAAAAGGCAGGTCATGCCTAACAAATTTATTGGCGTTCTTTGAAGGTGTAAAAGAACTGATGGATGATAGCAATGAGGCAGATGTTATATATCTTGACTTTGTAGTGCCATTTGATCAGGTTCCTTAATGAGAGTTACTAGAGGAAGATAAAGTGACAGATTTCTCAGAATTCTTTTTTTGCAAAGCACTTAATAAAGTCTATCAAAATAGACATGACTACAGTGAAAATAAATTGCATCCCAGATGGATTGTTATTTGGGTAAGTAATGAGCCAGATGTGAATGATAGTACTGTAAATTGGAATAATGCAGGTGTGACCTGTAGAATTACCTCTGACCCTCAGCACCCCTTCTCCTCACTCCCCCTCTGATTGATCCTGGACTTACAGCCTTTCATAAAATGTATTCATGATGATGGAGATGTTGTAAATATAATGTTTAAAATGTCCGTGGATTGCATCAACTTGCATTGGAAAACTGAATGTCTGACAAGTGGAAAGTGGTTCAAAGAGGTCTAAGGTAATTTGATAACTGAACAGTTAAATGGCAAATGACATTTAACATTGGAATTTATACAGGAATAGATATTGTTGCTAAAAATAGTAAATGTGATTATGCATTAGTGCTTTATAATTAAATAAGGCACAAGAGAAAAATATTTATGGTGCTACTTGAAACATTGAAAGTTTCATCATGTTGCATGTAATTGCCATAAGCACACATTACAGAAAGCAGTCCAGTGGCACAAACACAGCACACGTACTGGCCAATATTTATCTCTCAACCAACACTATTAAAACAGATTATCTGGTCATTATTACATTGCTGTTTTTGGGACCATGCTGTGCACAAATTGGCTACTGCGTTTCCTACATTACAACAGTGACTACTCTTCAAAAGTACTTCATTGGCTGTGAAGTGCTTTGGACATCCTGGCATTGTGGAAGGTACTATATAATAAAACATTGGCCCAGAAATTCAATCGGGGGCTTCCTGCGGGTGCAAGCCCCCAACCTGTACTTACCTACCGCGCCGGCCATTGAGCTGTGGGCCTGCGTGGGATTCCGATCCTGGGCCTCCTCCAACTGCCGGCGCACAGTGCTTGCGTATCCCAGGGGCGCAGTTAGTTCGATGCGTCCCCTGGGATCACATGGGCCATGGAGAGCCAATGGTAGCAGGGAATGCTTCATTCATAAGTTTGACAGGAAGAGCTGTCAAACCTATAAATACTATAAGCCCCAAAACATCACTAAATCTTCAAATACATTTTTTTTAAATCACATTTTTAAAATAAACTATAAATTACATGAAATAACTATTTTAAACAATAATTTAAATTTTTGAAAAAATGAATTACATTTTCTAACAGGGCTAAAAATAAACTTACCTTTCTTTAAAGTATTTAAAAATAATAAACCTTTGGAAAAAATGTTTTAATTTTAATTAATTCACCACTTACCTTGTAAAAAGCAGGCCTTGTGCCTGCTTTTTAAAAGTGTAACTCCTGGAGACTTACCCTCTCGGGAAAAACCTGCAAAAAAAACATAAGTTCGATGCGCATGTGCTGCCTCTCCTGCGCACGTGTTCAACCTCTGAACCCCTTCTTTCAGGGGATCAGAAGTGCCGGTTTCCTGCGCATGCGCAGTGCATGCACGAAACCGGCACGTCCATTGGGCTTACGGGTGAGTACCCCGTGCGTACTCACCCGTGGAGACCCGAATTTCTGGGCCATTATTTTTTCCAGTTAAAATGTCTGTATATGTAAGTGAATCATTCACTATCATAATGGTAATCCTCACAGTCCATAAAGCATTGATGAGGTCACACTAAGTTAGTTACCTTGCATTAAAAGGCACAGAAGCTTTGGGAAATGGATCCAACAAGAGTGCCAAGGAAAGTATCAAATGTAAATCAATGAGCAATGAAAGAAAGACTGGGGATAAGAGACTAAGAAGAACCACGATTGAGGCATTTGTCTCCAATTGATGAAGGAAGAACTACACTGGTTGCTATGTTTAGCAACATCCTAAACATGTTCTTTTTGAATGCATTTCCAACACCACTACACAGAGCCCTTCTTCCCCATGAAAGGAAGCAGAGCACATTTAAAAATCTACTTTTAAATATTAGAAGCTCAATGGGCTCAATGAAGTTGATTTTCAACTTACTGCCCAGGCCTAAAACTAGCTTTGCTGATCAGCCGCCTGTTATAGAAACTGTCCTGATTGTGACTTCTATTGATTTCAATAGAAATTAAACTAAGGCGGTTCCTATAACGGGCAGCCAATCTGCAACATCAGCTTTACACCCGGGGTGGCAAGCTTTAAATCTGCCCCAATATGTCTTTTGCTTCATTGAAAGTTCTGTGAGCAGCATCAGTGACACATATTTGATTTTTGTTATCAGGATTTCCTGGCTTGCAGCCCTAGTGTTCCTGACAACATGTAGCCTGCAAAACAGCAGCAAGATTGCTATGTGTTCCAAACATATTATTCTCAGTCAAGTAGACTGGATTGAAGATGCTGTTTTCATCTTGTTTTATTTTTTTTATTGGGGAAACACAGTTCAAATGAGTTATGACAATTATCTTAGTCATATCATAAATCAGCAGCAGTCATCTTTTTGTTGCCTCCACAGTTAATACAGCCCCGCAGTTGTGTTTTTCGCAAACTAACGGTAATTGCGTAAAGTGACAGTCAAATTAATTTCTGTCTCCACATTTGTAGCAAATTGTAATTCAAAACCACATGAAGATACAAATAATTGTTGCGCTTGAACATATTTGTCCTGTAAAATGTGTCTTATGCTTTACTATTCCTGACAGAGATCCAGATCAGTAATACTTCATTAGTCAAGCAGTACACACCTTAACTATTGTAGGATTTCGCAATAATTTCAAAATTTCCTACAGTTCTGAAGATTAATTTTGATTAACGAATACCTGGGCAATACACCTTTAAAAATCCAGGGGATCAAAATGGCCACCAGGCCACATGGCAAAAGACAAAGGACTATGTGTCTGTGGAAAAGGGTTCAATGGAGCAGTCAAAACTGCCAATCAAAGGGGAGTTCCCCCCCCTTCCCTGCAGAGACAATTGATGTGTTTACAGAAACTGCAACACAAAGGATTAACCACTTGAGACTGGTTTCAGTCTGACCACAAGAACAATGACTTTCTGTTTACAATACCTTCAAGGCTATTTACTCAAGCAATCAAGGAAATGGACACATTTCAAACCACTGCAGCTTTATTCGAAAGCCCATCACAGACAATGGACACATTTAAACTACAACTTTATTCAAAGCCATCACAGACAATGAGGACACATTTAAACTGGAAACAGTTTAAATGAATGGGTGACTCATCCAAAGCCATTACAAGACAATGGGGCAGTTTGGATCCCTTTTGTTTAGCCCAGATACATCCGGATCTGGGCGGAAACATTTCGGCCCCAAATTGGGGTATAAAAGATAGCTTCTCAGAAGCCATCTCTTTCTCTGTGGCCTCGCCTCCATGCTCTCTACAACGTGGGAGTCTGCCTGAAGAAGTGGAACACCAGCAGTTTACTTTTAAAATACTGGAGTGTTTTTACTTCGGGGCAGTGAAGATCAAAGATCGCAGGGCATGGAGGAGGCATTTTCATTGGTGAGCATATATTTTTCTGGCCTTTTACAAGGCAACTTAGAATAGGTATAGGGGTGGGAATTTTGTTAGAACTGTAATTTTAGTCGATCTTCCCTCGTTGTGTCCGTTCTCTCCTCCCCTATTTAAGTAACAGTGTTGCACTAGCAGACAAGGCTGTAGTGAACACTGAAAGTAGCTGTACTAAAGTGCTGTTTTAAGTAAAAGCCACTAAGCAAAGGTGCTGTAGTGAGCAAGGTATTTCTATATTTAAAACTGTATTAAAAAGGGGTGTTGCACCTAGCAGAGAAGTGCTGTGGTAAACACTGAGTGGCTGTATTTAAAAGTGCTGTATTTAAAAGGGAGTGTTGCACTGAGCAAAGAGCGCTCTAGTGGACACTAAGTGTGCTGCGTTAAGCAAAAGTGCTGTACCAGGCATAGCTGTGCTGTATCGATTTTTAATTTGTTTCTTTCTTTTTGTTTCAATAAATACTGATCTGTTTTGCACCCAAACCACGAGTCAGTGTTGTTCTGTCCACATCACTACCGAATAAGTCCGGCGGTCAGAACCAGGAATAGGGGAGCGCTTCGAAACTGCACGGGGGTCCCTGGAGCAGCTCAGAGGCTTCTGACTGGCCAGAGACAATAACCCCAACCCCGTTGTTTAATTCCTTACACTATATATATATATATCTTTATATCTTTATATATAATTTTAAAAAACAGATGTACAACTAAGTTCATCAGTAAAAATGTGTCATCTGTAAGCTGCAGATGATATTTAATTTGCATACTCTGTCTTAGTCTCTATCTATTTATTATCCAGGGTTTCAATATTTCTCTCTTGGCTTCAGTACATTGGTGAAGTATCTTCTTCTTCTTCTTCTTAGGCAGTTCCTCGGAACTGAGGATGACTTGCTTCCACATTAAAAATGAGTTTGTAGGTGACTGATTAGTCCAATGCGGGACCTACAGTCTCTGTCACAGGTGGGGCAGACGGTGGTTAAAGGGGCGGGTGGGTGGGGTGCTTGGGTTGACATGCACTCCTTGCGTTGCCTGCGCTTGACTTCCGCTTGCTCCCGGCGAAGAGACTCGAGGTGTTCGGCGCCTTCCCGGATGCTTCTACTCCACTTTGTACGGTCTTGGGCCAGGGATTCCCAGGTGTCGGTGGGGATGTTACACTTTTACAAGTAGGCTTTGAGGGTGTCCTTGAAGCGTTTCCTCTGCCCACCTGGGGCTCTCTTGCCATGCCGGAGCTCCGAGTAGAGCGCTTGTTTTGGGACTCTCGTATCGGGCATGCGGACAATAATTACTTCAGGATGTTTTAGTTTGGTGATGTTCACTATAATCAACTGCCAATCTGATAATCACACCAAACACATACATAATGTACACCTCACCTCCATTTATATGGCTGTCCATCAGACCGTCATCACATTTAGAAGGCTTCTAGAGCATGGCTTTCAATATTTTATGAAACTCTGTATGCTACTGTACTATGTGCCTTAATCAGAAGTCTCAAAACGAAGAATTAAGCCTACATTATAGGGCTTCAAAAAAAAGAAAAACTTCTGTTGCACATGGTAATATCAAACTTCAGATTTACAAGAAAGCCATTTCGGACCATATCACGTGTCTCTAAGATACCTGAAATAACTTCACAAATAATGAATTATTGTTGCTATGTAGGCAAATATGTGAGCCAATTTGCAAACACCCAAATCTCACACGCAACAATGTGATGAATAACTGTGAATCTGTTTACAGTGGTGCTGATTGAGGGGAAAATATTGGCTCGGACAACTGGGGAACTACCTGTTCTTTTCTTTATCTCACAGCATGTATGTCCACCATATTTCTGGCATGTCGCTAATCTCAGTAGACTTACGTTATATCATAATTTAGGGCAGGTACATCCCAGTATTTAATCAAATAACAACCACAAGCGACACATGAACAGTTCCAGTCAGGAAATCCCTATCTGGTTCATAAGAAAAATCCCAAGTCTCTCCAATCTTTCCTCTAACACTAGGATCGGCCTGGCAGTTCTACGCTGCACTGCCTCTGGTGCTTGAATGACTCTCTTGTTTCACAGATGGAATTTTTGTCTCCAGTCTGGTTTATTAGGAGCATTGGCAAACTATTTTTAGTGAAGTATAAAAGGGGCGGAGTGTGTCTTGCAGAAAGCACCCTGTCTGGAACTTGGTGGATCAACTCTTCTGAATAATTGAGAACTGAATTATGCGCTAGTTTATAAGACCTGGAGTATTAAAACTTCCCTGCTCTTGTGCTACCAAATCAAGATTTCAGTTTTCAACATAAAAACAAAAATCAGTCTTTACACTAGCTATAATTTAACTTGGCTTTGATGGGATTTAGAACACGGACCACAATATAATTAAGTACAGCAAATTAACATGATACCACCCACTTGCCTGCTAGGATAATCTATAATAATCTTTGTGCTGAAAAGTTAATCCTTTGGAAAATGCAAGATGCATAGTAACTGGTACAACTAACTGACTATAAATTAATATTTTATCCTTGAAAGTGTTACAAAAGCAAACAAATAAGTGTGAAATAAGAACAGAAATGTTTTTTTTTAAGAACAGGAAAAGACCTTTAGGCTAAACAAGCCAATCCCTTTTTATAGGTAGACCCATATCTCACAGGTCCTTTTCTTCAGGAACACATTTAATTGGAGTGTGAACCGATTTACACTGTTCTTTTCAACAGGCTATTAACAAACCTATAGTTTTGCAAGACTGACAGAATGTGAGTGCTGGGAATGGTTGGCAGGCCCAAGGTGCACTGAGGTTACTGTACGGAACTAATTAGCACAAGTTTTCCAGCACAACATTAAACTTGCGCCAACAGCTCGTCTAATGGGGGCTGTCCAAGGTCCAGCCAGCAGCTCAAATAGAAAAGGACGTATATATTTAAAGGCAAACTGCTGCATAGGGGAGCAAACATTGTGTCACTTTTATAGGCTTCAAAATTAATTTTAAATAATCTTCAACCATTCCCAAAGCTGGAAGGAGAAGGAGGATCTCAGCAAAAGTGAAGTAAATGGAAATCCATTGTGAAGGCATGAAACAGAGTCTGTGTACAATTGTTGCAGGCCCGGATCACCTGTTTGATAGCTGGCAAAGTGGATGTGCTGTTGCGTGATGTATGTTCAGGAAGGGTTGCCCTGTTTAGGATGTTAGGGTATTCTCCTAAGACGACAGAAGATCAACTTGCCTATAAGGAGGTGGCAGCAAGATTTACTGCTCTAAAGTGCATGGGTTCCATGCACTCTGCCGTGTATTCTTGGAACCCAAGTCATTTGTCTTCTTGAGCTGATGCCTCTTCCTTTCCACAAGAAAAGTGATGAAGGTTTTGCTCCTTTTAAGCAGGGCCTATTGCTTGTTTGATGCATCTGTGGTCATTTGATTGACCACAATATGATTAGGCATATATCACTGGGTTTTTGCTTGGAAAGATCCAGTAGCATAAAAATTTAATGCACTCCCACCGGAAGAGCCATCCCTTTGGAGCTAGTTGTCTGCAAGTCAGCCTGCAAGAGATGCCATCACTATGTGACCAAGCAAGTACAGTATAGGATAGTAAATGTGTATCCTGTGAATAAGGGTGGATGTTTGCACAATACATGAGGTACAGTTGCACTTGTCTTTGTCCACTGTAGAACACACTATTTGCTGTAAAAGTTGACCAAATTTTACCATCATGCTTCGCAAGGACAAAGACTGGTTGCTGTGAGAACTTTGCAAAATAAACTGTTTCAGACTTGTAAGCTGTAAAAGCTGCCAATTGTCTTTCAACAGATATGGAAAAGAAGCTTATTGAAGTTCTTTGGGAACAGACTATTGACTGTGAAATCAGTGCAATAATAGAAACATCTTCAGACTATGGAATGTACCTAGCCTTCAAGGCCCACAGTTACCTAACGCACTACTGATAAGAAGGTCTGGGAAACAACTGCCGACCATTATGCGTATAGTTAGGGACACGTACGCAGTGGGAGGATTGCCAAATTTTGGGCTATAAAAGGTACTGTTTCAAAACATTTGGCACTGCAGTCGGGGCTATAGTCCTTGGTAACTTGGTCAGTTGCCAGTTAAAGTTAGTCATACGTCTATCATTGTTGAATTGACCTCTCATCTGGTGAATAGTATGTATGTGGTTTTGCTTATAATCACCTAAGCATAAAGTAAATGCTTGCTTGTGATAAGTACGTGAATTGAGTACAGTTTGTATTCTGGTAATTGCTTGTAACCTCTTGTTGACTTTTAAGTAAAAGAAGTTTCACCAATTCATTGGGCTGGATTTTCTCAGCCTCGGAGGCGGGCATGGAGGTGGGACTGCCGGTAAAGTAGCAGAAAGTGGGGACGGATGGCAAAGCCGCCCGCATCCCGCCTCCGTGCCCTTTTGCCAGGAGGTGGGAAGATGTGCTGCTTCGGGTCCCGTCTCCTGGAGGCGGGAAAGGGATTAAATCCTTTTAACTGCCTGTTAACAGGTAGCTAACAGGCAGGAAAAAGGATTAATGCCATTTTGCCTTCTCAGGTGAAGGCTTCCTGACCTCGGAGAACCCCGCCGGGTTGGAGGAGATGTGAAGGAGATCTGCAGGGGTCGGAGGCACCTGGAAGTAAGGTGTAGAGGTGAGTGATGGGAGTGGTAAGTATGTAAGGTGAGTGATAAGTGTTTAAAAATGTTCACTTACCTTGTTTTCTTCTTATGGCCTTCATCCACCCTGGATCGGGAGACCCGGCATCTTCCTTGTCGATTTCACAGATTGGCTGTTGGATCCTCCAAACCAACAGCCATCTGAAATCGACAAAGTGGAAAGGTTTGATGAGTCCTGAACACAAGGGCTCAAAAAATACAGAGAATGTTAGTGTTTGACAGCTTCACAGAGCTGTCAAATGCTGACATTTCTTCTTTCCAAAAGTCTTGACAGGTAGCACGTCAGACGTTGACGTGCTCTGTCAGTGACTTCCTCCCTAATTGGCCTGCTGAGCCCACAGGGCGGGCTTGACAAGGTCAATCAGGGGAAATTCCCGCTGGTTGGTCAGGCGAGGATGGAGGCGGGACATTGACACGACAAGCAGCAGTCCCGCCTCCAACTCGCCTCCATTCACAAAATCCAGCCCCTTGGGTTTTGAGTTGTCTGTTCCACGAGTCTGAACTCTATAAGCTGTCAGACAATCAGAACATCTTACACCCTCAAGAGTTGGTTTTCTTCTTCCAACTGTAGTTTTTTTTCCCATTGAAACCCCTAAAAAATTCTCCATTCTGGCCATTATGGTTTCTACAAGTATAATAGCATGTGGAACCCAGATGGTTTTAAACAACTGATTTGGAAATAAAAGTTGTGCAGTGCAAAAATAATCAAAACAATAACAAAAAAATGCAGCAATAAAATGCAGATAAAGCAATATTATAAGCAAAAAAAAACCCTTTTGAAACAGAAAAGTAAAATAAAGCCTTTAAGAAGCCATATCGCCAGGCCTGGCCTTCCACATGGTGCTGCGTGGCTTCAATTGGTGAGCAGCACTGTCGACGGGAAAGTGGTGAGAAAGCCACAAGAGCCAGCAAATAATTTTTTAAACCTGTAACCAGGCTTGCGATGGCCATCAGCACAGTCTCCAATCAGCAACTTTTCCCTTTAGTGCAAAATGTAGGCCGCTGTGAATTGGGAGCACTCGACTGCGTGTCTGATTTTATGATTCGCACTCCTGGCTGGTGAAGATCTGTGTCACCAGCGGATCCTTATAAAGCTTTCACATGTCTGATATACTTTTACTTCTAACGCGTTGATTTTAAACACCTATTCACCATACTGAACAATGAACTTGTTCAGTTCCCTTCATAATATTGATTCTTCAAAAGTGAATGGAGTATTATCTTGCTTAAGTTTAAAATTTCACTAAAAGCCTAAAGCACACAAGAACATGTACACCTCACACCAGTTATTCACACATAACAATTTTGATATGACTTCATATTGATTACATCAACCTTCCTGCAGCCGTAAGATAAAGTGAATATCACACTGTCAGATAGTTGAGGCATTTAAAATATTGCTTCAACTACTCTCATCTCCAATATAATGGGCAACACATTTTTAATATTCAGCAGTCACCAAAGACAACCGCACAGAAAATAAACAAGCAATTCCAGGATAGTTATAATACAGCTTCACTTATTAGTTAAACCTATAATTGCTATTGAAAAAAATATGGGTTTCATGCAGTATTTAATAGGAGAATAATGACACCAAGCTTTCTAGCCGTTATTACATACTTACTTGCTGTCATTATAACAAATTTATTCTAATGAAACCAAACTAAATTGTGTACTAATGGGCTCCACTGGGAACTTAAGTTGCTATGAATAACTTACTTCAATGTCAGCTAGTTTAATAGCTGCAGAACTCAACGGCAAGATGCAATCAAACAAAATATGCTGATTGTATTCAAGGAAGCTCTTCATTTTTATAAAGTAATATACTGTCACACATCGCCACAATTAAAAACATTGGACAGCTCTTTATTTGCTTCTCATTTTACTTAGTGACATTTTCTGTGCGTCAGGTTTACAGATGTCAGTGCTGCGGAACGGATTGTTTTTCCCTTGGGCTGGGAAGAGCAGCTGTATGGAAGATGTGATGCTTGCAAGCCATGTTGGAGGGGGAAGCCAGAGAGACTGGGAGATTTCTTTTTAAATCAGAGCGATGATTCCATCGATCCAGGTTGCAGACTTTTGGGGGGTGGGGGGGGAGAGGTGTGTTCCAGGTCGACACCCAGGCTAGACTGCCTGGTGGGCCCCACTTGCAGCCCACCATGGAGCTGGATGCTGCTATCTTTCCAGTATCCCGATTGCTAGGAGTTCCTTGCAAGAACCACGGGAATAGTGGCGTAGCAATCCGTCCCACCGGCCCCACCTCCATCAGACATCACGCTCTTCTACAGGATGGACGGAACTTCCATCTGCTGCAGCCCCCCACCCCCTCCCCTGCACACTCCCACTGATCACTCCTCTGGCTGGAGATTCAGCAGTTATGGGTCCCACCTGAATTCCCACCCACACCCTCACATTGTGCCCCAGGCCCCATGAAAATTTGGAGCCAGTGATTAGACTGGTTCTTCCCCCAACGCTGCTTAATCCTTATCTTAGAAGTACAATGCACTTGTTTGAATTTCCATGTCCCACACCACTCATCCGTAACAAGACTGTGAACATCGACAAGTTCATGTCAATTTGTATCTAATTTTTGACAGTATTGTGCTGTGAACTCATTCTTATTTGGAACTGTGTTGAGACTACCCAAACTCATATCACATTGGGATTTTACCAACTGGCAGAGAAGAATTTCAGGAATCAGGATTGGATTCAAACTGTGGTCCTGGAGGTGAATGGAAAAGAACTAACCCTCATTGTGCTACCAAGTCTTTGAAAAGCTCCTAATATTAAAATTTTGCAAATGGCACTCCGAAAATGAATACTGTATATCTGGCAATAATGCAAAAAGTACAAATTTGCAATGTGAGAAGTTCAAAGACGTGATGCAAAATAAGAAGTGTTTAGTATTATAATATAAGAGAAGTCAAAATGTACCATGACCCACACCCAATTAAAATGTAACTGTTTTAAAACTGGTGATGATGCCCTTGTAAGTCACATAACCAAATACTGGATTTGTTGCGCTCTCAGTTCTACCGCTGGTACGTGTCAGCATAAATGTTTTGCTTACTTTTGTATTCCAAGTGATAGCCAGCTGCTGCCACACTGATGTCAGAATGAAAATGCAGGTAGAGCTGATTGGAGGTGCTGTTCAACAATGCAGGGACCGTGGTACCTTAGAAGAAAAAAAAAACATTTCTTTCTTTCAATCCAACTGTGTTACAAAGAATTAGAACCAAATTTGACCCCTTCAGTAAACCGGGCTGTATCTGTAATATGATTCAGACTAACTGCATTCACAATTGAGCAAGTTACTTAACTGTTCATCTTCCTTATCTCTTTTCAGCAGCCAAGTTACCTATGCTAGCAACAGAACAGCAGAGACTGTTTACTTTTACCAGGCTGAGCAGCAGCTAAGGGAAACATTTAGAAAGAGACAAACAGGAGCTATCATTAATGAATCCTTGTCTTCTACAGGAAACTCTTTGGTATCCGGCACCGACGGGACCGGGATGGTGCCGGTTGATTAAAAATTCCGGATAATGGAGAGGTATATCTACCGAGGCTATTTTTAACAAACAAAAATAAAAAAATCAAGAAACGTGCAGTATAATTGGGTACTCACCGACCGAATGTTGTGTTAAATGGATGGTGGAAGATGCTTGATTAAGTACAGTAATGCCAGTTGAGGGTAATCCATAACTCTTTAATTACTTAACAGTAAAACAAAACTTATAAACGACCGTATACTGTCGTTTTCGGAGTGAGAATTTTGCCGGTTATTAGGGAATTCCGGATATTTAGGTGCTGTTTAAACGAGAGTTTCCTGTATTTCACCTCCATTTCACTACTGTAAACTACCTTTAGAAGGGAGAGTCAGCAGAGCAGAAACCACAATCGTAACCTCTATTAAGGCAACTTTTTTTCTGTCCTGATAGGAAGCACTAGGTGCTGGTAAGTGCATAAAAGATAGAATATGAAACCTTGCTACATGCATACAATAAAGATATTATTGCAATAGCAGCTTGCTAAGATATACATGTGGGAGTGTAACCGTTAAATTGCAAATAAACTGTGCACAGCCATGTTTGTTGTTGGCAGGAGGTCACATTTGCTTCAGTAAAAGTTTTGTCCTGGCTTGCCGGCTTTTCATTGTAAAAACCGCGCACGAGTGTTATTTTGAATGGCTGGGGCAGCCTCTTAAAGGGGCCGCGCAGCACCAAAAAAAGTAGGGGGGAACTTTGCATACAACCCCAATTATCATTTTAAATGGGCCTACCGCCTGATTCAGGGGGCTAATCTGGCCGCCCAGCAATAGAAACGGGGGAGCACTGCCATGGCTTCAATGATGGCGGTAACAGGGCGTTAGGTCATTGCCCACCATTTTTAGGGTGCTATCGCCCCGTTTCTGCTGAGCGGGAGGCCTGAAAACTGAGCCCCAGGTCTCCAACTTTGTGTTGCTTTGCTGTGTTATACCCCTGCTGTTTGATTCACAAATTGTAAAAGAAATAATCATTTGGGGTATTTGGAACTGACAATCCTTAGTTATCCAAAGCCCTGGATGACATCATCTGTTGATTTTATATTTTATGATTAAAACTTTAGTGTAATTTGCTTTATAACTTGGCACTGAGGAGGGGGACGGGGGGAGGTAACAGTAGGAAGCGGTGCTTTCAGTGTAAAGTCTGTCCACCTCAACCTATGCACAGCAAAATCCATAAATACAGACAGTATTTCCCATTTATCCACCTCTGGTGTGAAGCTGGCATTCCAGGACAGAGGGCATGACCCACTAATGTCACCAACAGTGACAGTCAGGGAGCACATCAAATTAAATACTTCCATCTCTAAAAAGAGTACAGGAACTAAATTCAATTTATAAATGGTTTATTGTCACTTAGTAGTGAACATAGAAAAGTTACAGCATTAACACGTCCAGTACTACACCATTGGGAAGTTCAAAGTTTCTACTGGTCCTACTGCGTGGGTGTGCAGCTCAAAGGGAACGTTGGTTGTATGACGTATGTAGGACCCCGCTTGCCATTTTTGGACTGAGCTGGGCAGCGTGTGGGTAGTGCACGCTCCAGCCAGTATCATATGGCAGTCTGTCTGAAGAGGATCCCAAAGGTATTTGGTATTATTTTCTTACCTGAGGAAGAGGATTCTTCATTTATGTGGGCCTGGGAGGAGCAGGAGTGCCACCCCAGGCTCCCAAACACAGCCTCACCCATCGGGACATTGGAAATGCCGGTTTCAGGCATGCGAAGCACATGATCTGAAAACTGGCATTTCCAATCTGTCAAGAATGCTCTTAACAGATTGGACGCCTGCCCTAGCGAACCTCCGCCTGCTGAAAACCCTTTGATATCTTACGCCTGGTAAAAGCAGGTGTAAGGCCTGCTTTTACCAGCATAAGAGTTGAAAAAAAGTTTTAAAAAAAGTTTATTCACTCATTTATAATTTTAAAATACTTTTTAAAAAAAAAGGTAAGTTTATTTTTAGCCCTGTAAAAAGCTTTAATTATTTTTTTCAAAAAATTAAATTTTTGTTCAAAATATTTAATTTATTGAAATTTTAACTGATTTTAAAAATGTGATGTTTGTTTGTAAATTTATTTAATGTTTTAATGTGTTTTTGGGGTGATCTCCATTCATATATCTGACAGGTCTATCTGTCAAAAGTATGAAGGGAAATTCCCTTTTTCTATTGACTGGCCTGACCTACGTGATCCCAGGGATGCTTGCGAACTGCATGCGCCCCTGGGATACGTGGGCCCTGCGCATTTCGACTTTGGGGAGGCCCAGGAGCGGAAGTGTCCGGACCTCGGGTGCCCTCAGGTCGTCGTCGTACGTGTCTTCACACTGTTCCCTTTGCGGAACTGTATGAAGTGGTGGAAGGATTTCTGGCCGCGATTAATGCTCCTTCCGTGACTGTAACCATCTTCATACCAGCCATTAGGGTGGTTAGTCCTATGGCGGGAGGGTTTTACGGGCTCCCACAACCCATACGAGGGGGGGGGCCACCCACACCCATGGATGCAAGTATCCCGCTGGATGTCAACCCAGAATTTAGAGCCGGAGCTCCGACTCCACTTGCCGGGACTGTCTGGAGCGGGGTTCGAAACCCTACGCCTTCTGGCCCAGCGGCGGGGATGCTACCGCTATGCCAAAGGCCCACTCCTGCCCTCAGGTAAGTTCGTAGATTTTTTTCCGATAGGAGGCCTCCGCACGCAGGAAGCCTCCTATCGGAAATTACGGGCCAATACAACAGCATTGATTCTGAGACCTGTGTTCCCGTCTACTGAGGCTCTGCACCTGGAGCAGGGCCTTGCAAAATTATCTCTAATTAAGTGAGCAACTGAATAAAACTAAGCACCTGGAAAAGATTTTCACCAAGGTTGCATAAAATGCTCCTGTTGCATTTGGTCCATAGATAGGAATACTAGAAACATAGAAACATAGAAGATAGGAGCAGGAGTAGGCCATTCGGCCCTTCGAGCCTGCTCCGCCATTCAACGAGATCATGGCTGATCATCCAAACCCTAGCACCCGGTCCCTATACCGACAGCCATCCCACACAAGCCCTATCCCCGTAACCCCACGTATTTAATCCCCCCTAACACTAAGGGCCAATTTTTTTTTCTTTTTTTTTATCATGGCCAATCAACCTTCTAACATTCTAACAGTTTCTATTTCTTTTGATTTAAAAAAAACACAAGATATTTGGTATTTTTTTCTTACCTGAGAAGCTCCCAAGCCTTGGTGCAGTTGCATCTCCGCCATCATATATTTCTAAGGAGTCCCAGTTATGCTCTGTGGCAAAGCTGATCACTTGAATCTATTCAACAAAACCAGCATTTAATTGCTGTAAAATTCATACTTCTGCACAGCTTGATCAGCTCACGACAGTTAGATCTGATACACAAACTACATATAAGGGCACAAACTATAAACACTCACTACATATAAGGGCACAAACTATAAACACTCTTAAGTATTGCAAATCAAACTATTACTTTAGTTGTAACAATTGGTAGAACTTCCTCCTCAGTATTAAATCTGTTTAGTTACCGAGTTTAGAGGTGCATTTTACACCGTGACTGCATAATATTACTGTTGCTGTAATATTGTCCAGTACTGCTGTTATCCGAGTACCATTTATATCTGATGAATAAAAAAATGATTGCTCAACAATCACACTTCCACACAAAAGATTCTGCAACGTGTTACTTCTGTATAATTCGGACACAAATTCTCTTCCTTCAGTTTACTTTTCCAATCATTACAAAATCAACAGGTATAAAGCTAATAAGAACAAAGAAATGATATCACCAGGCTATCTGTATGAAGTGTCAAAACAGTCTCAGATATATGGCTGCCAGCAAGTCAATAGAGTCACACGAGCTTAAGGCAAAAAGTGTTCTTTCTGCTGACAAACAACTTGCCTGTATACCTGCTCCCTCGGTTACCGTGATTTTACACACACAGTTCAAGCTGTTACCATATGGCTCAGGGTAGCCTGGCGAGAGGATGGTGCCCCTGCGGTCCGTCAGATTTCCACGACAAGGTACTAGAAGAGAAAAAGACCTCTTAAGATGACACCATGGCACTTTGCTGCTGATGAACCACTGTGTAGCCGTTTGCATCTTAAACAGCTGAGCTTGAACATTTGGGCAGCGCCAATGCACTGCCAGAAGTGCGGTGTAGAATGACATCCACCCACCCACCCATATACTGTGACCATGTCCCAAAAACCTAGGGTCTGTAAATATAAGGTACGGAGCGGGGGGGTGAGTGGGTAGTGCACCCACAGCAGTACCAGTACCAGCAGTACAAAGGAGATTTTGGAGCAGCACCTTGTCTGTCATTGGGAACACAGTTTGGCTGAAGATTTTCTTTTCTAACACTCCCTTGCTGATAGGCCCCAAATTCAAAATGGCTATTAATCCCTCATGGATCAATTGCCATTTGAATATGGCACAGTAGGGCCCAATAAAAAAAAACTAGGATGCCTGCTCCATTCAAGGTGGCATCTTCCCATCCAGATGAAGGCCAGGCCTAGGTTCAACTGCACTCCGATCTGGCCGATTACAAATGTGTTCTACCCCACCAGTGGTGACGCAAGAGCATGGAGGAAAATTGGTCCCAAAGTCTCTTCTAAATGAGAACATAAGAAAGTACAGAATTAGAAAAGGCACAGACCAGAAAAAATTTGCCCATCAAACTGGGTAAAATCGAGACAGCCCCTAATCAGTCACAGGTTAAAAGGTACATGAATTGTCCAGCCAACCTCCAATGGTAATTGAGCAAAACTCAAAGACATTCAACCCACACTATTGAGTTGTAACCCACCGCATTCCACAAATGATATTCTCATGGCCCAGTTGCACAGGGATCACTGTATTCTGCACAATATTAGTTCATGCATGTCTGTTCTTATCCTGGTTTTGTTCGGAATCTGTTTCATATCTGCCGCTCCCTGGGGGGAAAAAAACCTTCTAATCTCTAAACAGAAGGTGCTGGGAAACCACAGAGGATCAGCCAGCATCTGTATAAAGAAACAAGATGGTTGATGTTGTCATACCCTGTCTTTTCCTTTTACACATGCTGACGGAGTTGCTGTACATTTGTAGCTTTTTCTGTTTTTATTTCAAGTTTCCAGCATTGCAGATTTTCATTCTTATTTTCTTATCTCTGGTTTTGCCTGAAGCTTGTTTACTTATTCATTCGTTTTACGCACACAGTCCCCAAGACTTTTCCTTTCAACAGTATTCAACATGACAATAGATTCCCAATTTCTGCAATTCGACCTCCAACAATCATCCGAGTTAAATATATATTATATATAAATATAAATATAATTAAATATATAAATATATATATATATAAATAAATATATAAAAATAAAAAACAAAAGGCATCAAGGGGTATGGGGAGAGAGCGGGAATATGGTATTGAGATAAAGGATCAGCCATGATCATATTGAATGGTGGAGCAGGCTCGAAGGGCCGAATGGCCTACTCCTGCTCCTATTTTTCTATGTTTCTATGATTTAACCAGGAAAAAAATTGAAACATACCATTTGATCATGTGAGATTTAATTTGTACAGATTTCCTTAAGATTTGATTGCGATAAACTAAGTGAGTGGGCAAAGCTATGGCGGATGGAGTTCAATGTGGGGAAGTGTGAGATCATCCACTTTGGATCTGAGGAAGACAAATCGGAATATTTCCTACATGGTGAGAGGCTAGGAACGGTGGGAGAGCAATGTGATTTATATGTCCTTGTACGCAAATCACTCAAAGATACTGCAGAGTTATAAAAAGTATTCAAAAAAGCTAAAAGAATGTTGGCCTTTATCTCCAAGGGGGCTGGAATACAAAGTGGAGGAAGTGGTGCTTCTGTTGTACAGAGCCTTGGTCAGACCCCATCTGGAGTACTGCATCAGTTTTAGTCACCGCACCTCAGGAAAGATAGATTGGCCTTGCAGGAGGTGCAGCACCGATTCACCAGAATGATACTGGGGCTTAAAGGGCTACATTCTGAGGACACTTTATATAAATGTGGTTTGTATTTCCTTGAGTTTAGAAGGTTAAGGGGTGATTGAATCGAGGTGTTCCCGTCTTGCTTCAGTACCAGCTCACTGCGGTATGCCCTTTGCTCGGGCTCAATAAATACAGCTCTGGATAGCCACATTGGTTCTATCAATAACTTCTTGTACTCTACCTGAGCAAGACTGGTTCCCTTCTTCAATCTCCTTTAATCCCTGCCCATTGAGCTCATAGACTTGTGCCAAATGTCAGTATGTGCAGCTGGATCAAATGGGCTCCACACACCAGGTGTTCTGTTTCCCTTTCCACTCACATCAGATTACATCTGTTGCAGCCAGAATTTGCTGTCAAAATAACGGTGAGACTAATGGCGCTCGCCATTATTTATGCATAAATGGTACAGCAACTTCAGGCGAAGAGCAGATGCACAGCTAAATGCCAATAGACAAAAGTTGTTGTCTGTGTTGTCTCCACCATTAGCTTGGCAAAAATGGCATTTCGCTGCCTGCTTCATCATTGATATGCATTAAATGTTGAGAAGTATTCTGCGGCGAGTGTCTCACCTCCTGACTCCCCAAAGCCTTTCCACCATCTACAAGGCACAAGCCAGGAGTGTGATGGAATACTCTCCATTTGCCTGGATGAGTGTTAGAGTTAGAGTTAGAGTTAGAGTTTTACAGCACAGAACTGCTGTAGTGCAGCTCCAACAAAACTCCAGAAGCTCAACACCATCCAGGACAAAGCAGCCCGCATGATTAGCACCCCGCATGATTAGCACCCCATCCGCCACCTTAAACATTCACTCCCTCCACCACCAGCGTACCGTGCCTGCAGTGTGTACCATCTGCAAGATGCACTGCACCAACTTGTCAAGGCTTCTTCGGCAGCACCTCCCAAACTCACAACCTCTTCCACCTAGAAGGACAAGGGCAGCAGGCACCTGGGAACACCACCAAGTTCCCCTCCAAGTCACACACTATCCTGACTTGGAAATATATTGCCGATCCTTCATCGTCGCTGGGTCAAAATCCTGGAACTCCCTCCCTAACAGCACTGTGGGAGTACCATCACCACACAGACTGCAGCGGTTCAAGAAGGCGGCTCACCACCAAGGGCAATAGGGATGGGCAATAAATGTTGGCCATTCCAGCGATGCCCACATCCCATAAACGAATATGCCAAAGCAACACATGCGCAGTACCCCACTGTTGCGGCCTACAGTACAGTCCATGCTTTGCTACAAGATGACTTGATCTGTTGGGGTGGGAGAACGAGGATCGAAAGGGGAGAGAGAGAGAGAGAGAGAGAGAGAGAGACTAGGGGAGAGAGAGACTGGGGGAGAGAGAGAGACTGGGGGGAGAGAGAGAGAGATGGGGAGAGAGAGAGAGATTGGGGTAGAGAGAAGCGGGGCTGGGTAAGAGAGAAAGGCTTGGGAAGAGAGAAGCGAGTCTGGGTGAGAGAGAGAGCGACTGGAAGGAGAGGGAGATGGAGGAGAGAGAGAAGAGAGACTGAGGAGAGAGAAACTGGGGGGAGAGAGAAGCGAAGCTGGGTGAGAGAGAAAGGCTCGGGCAGAGAGAAGTGAGTCTGGGTGAGAGAGAGAGCGACTGGAGGGAGAGAGGGAGACTGGGAGAGAAAGAGAGAGACAGAGAGAGAGAGAGACTGAGGGAGAGAGAGAGAGACTGGGGAGAGATAGAGAGATACTAGGGGAGAGAGAGAGAGACTGAGGGGAGAGAGAGAGATTGGGTAAGAGAGAGAGAGAAAGACTGGGGATGAGAGAGAGATGGGGGAGAAAGAGAGAGAAACTGGGGAAGAGAGAGAGACAGGGAGAGAGAGAGAGTGGGGAAGAGAGAGAGAGAGTAGGGAAGAGAGAGAGAGGGGAAGAGAGAGAGAGAGTGGGGAAGAGAGAGAGAGAGAGTGGGGAAGAGAGAGAGAGAGACTGGGGAAGAGAGAGAGAGATGGGTGTAATAGAGCCACCTGGTGGACTACTGATGTATATAATAATAAAGCCATATGCAGTACAGTTCTTACCAGAAGCCATGCTGTGCTGTTGTATATATATGCTGTGTCCCAAGATATCACAAAATTGGTGGTGAGGATGCGATTGCAGATTCCCTAGCTGAAATTTTTGTTGGAGGATAATCCTGTCAACTAACTGTTAGGGGTTCTTCGTTTTGCAGAAAAACGTAAAAATCCGAGGTAAATTTCGAGCACACGTGGCTGAACTGTGGATGTTGCCAGAATCCGGATGGTCACGCCTATGGGAATAATAGGGTGCTTGGGTGAGTTCCATCGGGACTGAGAGGCTTTCTGAGCATATGTGGAGTGGTTAGAAATGTTTTTCATTGTATTGTCGAAGTCCTCGATGATTGAAATTGTAATGAAATGGGCTATTTTTTTTGACTGAAGCAGGCCCCGAGGTGTATGAAACCCTGAAAAATGTGCTTGTTCCCGCCAAGCCAAAGGACACGCCACTGAAGGAGATCCTAACCAAGTTAGAACAGCACTACAGTCCTGAGCCCCTGGAAATTGCTGAAAGTTATCGTTTTGGAGCACGTGATCAATTAAATGATGAGGGTATCAGTGAGTACATTGTAGCTTTAAAAAAGCTATCCATTCACTGTCATTTTGGAAACTTTCAGAACCGAGCTTTGCATGACCACATTGTTTGTGGGTTGAAAAATGAACGTATCCGAAGTAAATGGTTGACAACCCCTAACTTGACTTTTGACTTAGCTTGTCAGACAGCTATGTCGATGGATATGGCCGACCGATACTCCCGAGAGTTCCACGCCATTTCCAGTCGTCAGACAACCGAGGTGAATCGGCTGCAGGCTAAAAATAAAAGGTAGTTGGGCCCCAAGGCCTCAGCAACTGGCCACGGTAACAGTGCATTGAAGTTGTGCTATCGGTGCCTGGGACAACACATCGCTCAAAGCTGTCTATATGTGAAGGCAGAGTGTTTCTACTGCATGAAAACTGGGCATCTTGTGAAGGCGTGCTGACAGAAGAGTAAACCAACTGGCAATGCTAGAAGTAGAAAGCCAGACACTACATACCGTTGAAGAGAAGCAGCAGGATGAGGAGTTTCTGGAGATTCACGTCATCAGGAGCATGAAGGTATCTAACAGCAATTCACAAGATATCGTCATCCAAGTAGATGTCACAAGAGCCAGGATATCCATGGAAATCGACACTGGTGCATCCATGAGCGGAATACCGGAATCACTATATCGCGACAAGTTGCGTGATTATCGACTAGAGAAATCAAAGGTAGAGCTGCGAGGCTACTCAGGAGAGCAAATCCCTGGAGTAGGAAGTGTCACCATACCAGTGAAATACAAGGATCAGTGTCAGAGCTTGCCTCTCATAGTAGTGGCAGGAGACAAGCCTGCCTTGATAGGTAGAAATTGGTTGGCATCACAGAAGCTGGATTGGAATGAGATTTTTTGTGTGGAAGCAAAATTTGCATCGAAAGATGATGTCATCAAGCAGTATCCGAAGGTGTTCAATGAAATGGGCAGTCCGATCCAAGACTTCAAGGCGAGTGTCAAAGTGCAGAAGGACGCAAGACCAGTTTACTGCAAGCTACGTCCCATACCATACGCACTCAAGGAGAAAGTTGAGAAAGAACTCAAAGGACTAGAAACTGAGAACATTATCTCGAAGGTAGATCTGAGTAATTGGGCTACACCCATTGTTGTTGTACCTAAGTCAGATGGTAAGGTAGGGTTGTGCGGTGATTATAAGGTAACCATAACCAGGTTCCAGAGTGTAATCTACCCAATACATTGCCAAATGTGGAAGATTTGTTCACAACGCTGACAGGTGACCAGATCTTTTCAAAGTTCGATCTAACAAACGCCTACCTACAACTTGAGTTACATGAAGAGTCCAAGTCATACTTGACTATAAATACTCACTGAGGTCTATATCAGTTCAATAGGCTACCATTTGAAGTGTCTTCTGCCCCTGGCATATTCCAGGGGGTGATAAACCACGGGATTGAAGGGGTAGTGTGTTATTTGAATGATATACTCATTTCAGCACCAAACAGGCAAATTTATGATGAGGTGTTGAATGAAGTGCTCAAACGGCTAGAGAAGCACGGAGTACAAGTGACAGCTCACAAGTGTGAGTTGTTTCAAAATTCAATGGAGTACTTTGGGCACAGAGCAGACAAAGATGGTTTACATCCAACCAAGTGAAAGCTGGATGCAATCAGAAATGCACCCACTCCCAAGAATGTCTCTGAACTTTGATCATTTTTGGGTCTTTTGAATGATTACAGAAAGTTCCTCCTAGACTTGGCTACATTGTTACATCCACTGAATGAGCTGTTGAGAAAACAGGTCCCTTGGAAGCGGTCAAAAGAATGCGACACAGCATTCAAAGAGTGTAAAAGCCAGTTAGTAGAGCATACCGTGTTAGTTCACTATGATGTATCTAAGGAGATCAAGCTGGTGTGTGACGCCTCTTCGTACGGAGTTGGGGCAGTGATCTCTCATGTACTAGATAGTGGGGAGGAGAGACCAATTGCTTTTACTTCACGCGCTCTCAGTGCCAGTGAGTGGAATTATGCGCAGATCGAAAGGGAAGATTTGTCATTGATTTTTGGGGTCAAGAAATTTCACAGATACTTGTTTGGTCATAGGTTTACCATAGTTACTGACCATAAGCCTCTGACAGCAATCCTCCATCCAGAGTCCCCAGTTCCAACCTTAGCTGGAGCCCGAATGCAGAGATGGGCTTTGATTTTGTCAGCGTATCCGTATGACATTGAATACAGACGACCAGCTGATCACAGTAATGCTGATACTATGTCCAGGTTGCTATCCCCATCACAAGTTACACCCAATAAGGAAGGCGTGTTCTATTTCTCATACATTGATGAACTGCCAGTCACAGTTGAAGAGATTGGTAGGGCAACAAAACGTGACCCAATTATGTCAAAGGTGTATGATTACATAGCAAATGGATGGCCAAACCAGGTATCAGAGGAAGATATCCATCCAAACTTCGTTCATAGGAATGAATTATCAGCAGATAAAGATTGTATCATGTGGGGAGCAAGAGGTTCAGGTCTAAATTGTTAGGAGATCTTCATGACCAGCACCTGGGAATGTGCTTGACCAAGAGCTTTGCATGCAGTTACTTATGGTGGGCAGGTTTAGATAAAGAGATAGAGTACATAGTCAGTCAGTGTACAACATGTCAATCAGTGAGCAAGAAACCACCATCTGTACCATTACAGCCATGGAAATAGCTTCCCAGAGTGTGGCAAAGGTGACATGTAGATTTTGCTGAGCTGGAAGGACAGCAATTGTTCATAGTGATTGATAGTCACTCGAAGTGGGTGGAGGTGTTTCCAATGCGGATAATAACAACAAGCAAAACACTAGACAATTTGAGAAGATTGTTTTCTTCATGCGGCCTCCCAGAAGAAATTGTGTCTGATAATGGGTCGCAATTTTGCTCAGAAGAGTTCACACAGTTCATAAGCAGAAATGGTGTGAAACATACCAAAGTTCCACCGTACCACCCTGCTTCAAATGGTGCAGCAGAGTGTACAGTACAAATTGTCAAACATGCCCAGATCAAGTAAATGTTGGATCCAAATCCAAAGAAATATCAGTTGTCGTTGGACCACAAGCTGGCAAATTTTCTGATTACCTATCGGAATACTCCTCATACCACTACTGGTAGAAAACCAGCAGAGTTTTTTCTCAAACAACAGCCACAAACCAGGTTCTCGTTGTTAAAGCCAAACTTGGCACAGTCCGTAGAAGAGAAACAACCAAGGCAGAAAGAGAGTCATGGTAAAGATAGAGTTAGAGAGAGAAGTGTGAAGTTGAACCAGAAGGTTAGAGTGAAGAACCATCACCATAAATGGTTAAAGCGGTTACCAGGAAGAGTAGTGAAGATATGTGGCCCTCGCACATATTTGGTCAAGATGTTTGGTCATGGAAAGGTTAGGTTTGTTCACATTGATCATATCTTACCTACAGATGTGGAAGGAGCTGAAAGCTGGGATGATTCAATTTATTCTGATGAGTCAGACAGTCTTGTTACAAGTAGATTACCAGTAGCAAATCCTACATCAGACAAACTAGAAACAAGTCCAAGACAAAGTCAGAATTTAAGTCTGAGCCCGAGTCAGGCAGACAAACAGTCTGAAAGTGTAAAGAGTCCAAGTGTAGATCAAGGTCAGCCCTTGGAGAAAAATTCTCCACAAGCTCAGCCTAGAATGAGTCAAAGTCCTACAACAAGATCTGAAAGTTCTGTTCAAGAAAGAAGGTATCCTCTTCGAAACAGAAAACCAGTGGTTAAGTTGAATCTGTAAATATGGAAAATAAGTTCATATCTTTTGTTTGTGTTACAGAATTCTAGAGTAGAATTTGGAAACATAAAATGGGTTCCATTTGAGAAATGTATACCAAGAGTTGTGTATACCATGCAAGACATGTACAGTGATTATTTGCTATGATTAATTTCTTCATTAAGGAGGGAGAAGTGTAAGAGAGCCACCTGGTGGATTACTGATGTATATAATAATAAAGCCATATGCAGTACAGTTCTTACCGGAAGCTACGTTATGCTGTTGTATATATATGCTGTGTCCCAAGATATCACAAAGGGGAGAGAGAGGCTGGGAGAGAGAGAGAGACTGGGGGGAGAGAGAGAGAGAGAGATTGGGGAGAGAGAAAGACTGGGAGAGAGAGAGAGATACTGGGGGGGGGAGAGAGAGAGAGATTGGGGAGAGAGAAAGACTGGGCGAGAGAGAGAGAGAGACTGGGGAGAGAGACAGACTGGGGATGAGAAGGAAAGATAGAGACAGAAACTGGGGAAGAGAGGGAGAGGTAGAGAGAGAGAGACTGGGAGAGAGAGATTCCCTGCGCTTCTTACATTAGTGGTTAAAAAAACTCTAACATCCACTGTCAGGGCCTCATTTACTCTTCTCTCCTAAAGCCTGCTGGCAATTATCGCTCAGGATTACACTGAGCTGGGACTCTAAATTAATTGCGAACAGTTTATTAGAGCTGGAGCCTGATATGAGCACCTTGATTACCACAAGAGCACAAATAGGAAAGCATTGTCAAGAAGCGTTTCCCCTAAGAGGGAAAGAATTCTGCTCATTTTTCAACATTGACTGGATTTCAAATGTTTAAAAAAATGGGAGGAAAGCTCTCTCCTGAACCGACACTGATTCTCTGCTTCTCCTTTTGCTCTGATGTTCTTTGCAGAGAGAGAGACAGTAAGACAGAGAGACATAGAGAGAGGGAGTGAGAGACAGGGACATAGGGAGAGAGAGAGACAGACAGACAGGGACAGAGGGAGATGGAGAGAGAGACAGGGACAGAGGGAATCAGGGACAGGGAGAGAGAGAAACAGAGGGAGAGATGGACAAAGAGAGAGACAGTGAAAGAGGGAGAGAGAGAGATGGGTGAGGGTCCACTCCAGGCGCGTGTAGTCCGTTCCTGGGGACTGAGCGGCGGCCGCGCTTTGGAACAACTCAGATGGAGGCGCAGCACATGTACAATGGCCACTGGAAGGAGGATAAAGCAAACAACTTTGAGGCCCGTGGAAATGTTTAAAGCCGGAAAAAAATACGGGAAAGTGATGTTGAATATCCCGCGGTAAGTTCCAGTTAAATTTTGCCAGGGCTCGTCGCCTTTTTAAAAGAATTTATCAGGGTTATTTAAATCATGTTATGAGAGAAGGGAAAAAGTTTGTGCCCATGTTTGTACCTCAGCGTCTGTGAGAGGCAGAGGGAACGGCAGCAGAAAAAGAGGAAACAACCTCTCCAAAACTGATCCCAACTCATCGCCAAGGCTGGGGATAGATAACTTCACCGCCTTCTTTGGAAGTTTAGCCACTTTATTCACTTTCTTATTTGAGCTCTGTTTGGAATTGGAGTTTATTTTATTAGTTTTTGTTATATGTTTAATGACAGCATTGAAGAGGGAAAGAGAAACTTGGAGTAACTTCTTCTGTCAAAGCTGCAATGGGACTTGAAAGAATTTAAAGATTTTAATGAACTTTTAACAAAAAATGAGTGTTAAAACACTTTTTCCCCCCTAAGTTTCGAATATGATTTTGGAAGAAACAAGCAAAAATCTATTTTCCCCTCATCTAAACAAGTTTCAACCAGGTCTTGAAGTCCAAACGCTTTTAAAGAGGCTCTGAATTGCTTAAAACATTTTAATATTGAAATTTCTCAACATTTGATTTTAAACGATCGACTGAAGTGAGTAGCTTTACACAAACATGCAACCAGGCTGTTGAGGAGGGGGAGGGCAGGGGAGGATTTGTAGGAGTTACACATTACTTTTTACTGACTTTAAAAAAAATATATCATCAAGACATTTAGGAAGAGAACCAAAAAAGGGGAAAAACACAAACCATGTTATTTTGTCTGTTGTTCTATAGTCCGAACAAGTCCCAGGAATAATGTAAATATAGATTTCCTCTTAAATGTTTAGTGGACTGTTAATAGAAACAAGAGTTATGTAATGATGTATAAAAATTGCAAGAATCTACTTTAGAAGAATTCACTATTTGTTTATTGAGAAAGACACAGAAAATACTTTGATTAAATTGATAATATACAATTTCGATTTGGTATAAAAGTTTGAAATAGGAGATTAAAATTGAGAGTACAATGAAGTTTGTTTCCCACTATTTAATTGGGAAGTACCTAAAATAATTCAACACTTTTCATGATAAGAACAGGGATTAATATTGCGGAGAATGTTTCAGAGAAAAACATTAGAAGCAAAATTCGTAAATTAACATCTTTACGTCACCATATTAGTTTCCAAGTCAATCTGATTAGTTCTCCTGTCCAGGAAAAAAGATGAATGTTTATTTCTGTTAAATCATAGCTTGTTCTTTTTTTTGTTTTTAATTTGGTGATGCAAATTGTGTATGTGTTTTTCTGCACTTGTGATTAAGTGCTGCATTTCTGACATGTTACATGGGAGGTGTGCTGGTTCAAGAAGACAATGTTTATTAATAGAAGTTGAAAATACGGATACCTGTTTTTGTTCAATTCTTTTTAACACTGTGAACTAAAGAACTGCAGTACTTTATATTTGTTGGTTGTCTGGTTGCATTGTGATTAATATTCTAATTCATTCTGTGGATGTACAGCACATCAGCGCCATAGGAAAGCCGCTGCTCCTGCTGCTTGTGCAGCCATTGCTATAGTGACATGAGGGATGGGCTAATACATTGAAAACTTTAAAATGAATACTAATTACATGAATAGATGTGCCTCTTTCAGCTTACCTTGGGCCTTTGGATTATTTGTCGATACATAACCGTGTAACTGAGTGACGTTTCTGAAGTGTTAATGCATTATTATGCAGTTCTTTTATATCCCAGTCATTTCTGACAAGTATTTTTTTTAAATAGAGTTTGTACATGACGAACTAAAAGCTTTTAATTAATTCTACCATAAACAAACTTGCAGAATGAGCATTTAAATGACAAATGAATTTCAATAATAGATAAGTGTGAGGTGGTGCATTTTGGTAGGAGGAATAAGGAGCCGACCTAATCCTTGGAAAATATGAGTCTAAATGGGGTAGAGGTGCAAAAGGATCTAGGGATATAGATTCACAAATCATTAAAAGTAGCAACGCCGGTTAAAAAAGCCATAAAAGTGCAAATAAAGCACTGGGGCACATTTCAAAAGCAGAGAAGTTATGTTAAACTTGTATAGAACCTTGTTGCATTGTCTCATGATTTGAGATGGTGGGGTGGCAATGTGGCATTACTGTATATATGCTTTTAAGTGGTTGTTGTAAAAGTTGTTGTTGTTAAAGTTGTTGTTCTTAACGTTGTTCTTAACGTTGTTGTTAACGTTGTTGTTAAAGTTGTTGTTAAAGTTGTTGTTGTTAAAGTGGTTGTTGTTAAAGCTGTTGTTGTTAAAGTTGTTGTTGTTAAAGTTGCACACGGGCAAAAAGGTCACTCTCGAAGGAGTTTGTGGCCCGCTCAGTACAAAAAAAATAGAGGGAACATTGCCCAGGAGCACCTCATTGAGCACTGCCCTCAGAGGAAATTTGCAGGCAGCCTACAAGATATCCACGCTGTTACACTGGAAGCTTTGGCTTGGATATTCGACTTAGATGTTGATTTTTAATTTGCTTTTTGTTACTACCATATGAAAGAAGAAGAACACAGTGACAAAAGGGAGATCAGTAACAAAGATAGGTACAGGGCTGAGAAGAGTATGACCACAGAGCAGTTTAAGTGTGAGGAAAGGGAGAGAAAAAGAAAGATCAAGGACAAAGCGTGGAGAGAGGTAAAATGTATCATAGAATAGCACAGAAGGAGGCCATTCAGCCCGTCGTGCCTGTGCCGGCTCTCTGTCCAATTTAGTCCCACACCCCAGCATTTTCCCCATAGCTCTGTAAATTAGTTATCTTCAAGTTCATGTCCAATTACCTTTTTGAAAGTTCCTATCTTTCACCACCCTTTCAGGTAGTGCGTTCCAGGTCTTAACAACCCTCTGTGTGGAAAGTATTCTCCTCATTTCCCCTCTACTTCTTTTGCCAATTATTTTAAACCTATGACCTCTGGTTGCCAACCCACTTGCCAGGGGAGAAAGTTTCCCCCTACTTCCACTAACAAAACCCCTCATCATTTTGAAAACCTTTATTAGGTCTCCTCTTAAACTGCTCTGCTCTAAGGAGAACAATCCCAGCTTCTCTAATCACTCCACATAACTGAAGTCCCTCATTACATAGCATTACGTAGTACTTACAGCACAGAAACAGGCCATTCGGCCAAACAGGTCCATGCCGGTGTTTATGCTCCACACAAACCTCCTTCCACCCCTCTTCAACTAAACCCATTAGCATATCCTTCTATTCCTTTCTCCATCATGCGTATATCTAGCTTCCCCTTAAATGCATATATGCTAGTCACTTCAACTACTCCTTGTGGTAGCAAGTTCCATATTCTAACCACGCTCTGGGTAAAGAAGTTTCTCATGAATTCCCTATTGGATTTATTAGCGACTATCTTATATTTATGGCCCCTAATCCCTGGTATCATCCTGGGAAACCTCTTCTTTATCCTCTCCAAAGCCTTGACATCCTTCCTAAAGTGTGGTGGCTGATTTGTACACAATATTTCAGCTGAGGCTGTTGGGTCTGTATGTCCCAGTTAGGTTTAGGATCAATCACTGGACACAGACAACAAGAATAACTTTTAACAGGTCTTTACTATTCAAAGGTCAGGGCTGAACTGCCCAGCAAATCCTTGCACAAC